>NC_134189.1:14300566-14930316 GCF_964188355.1 Buteo buteo
TCAGTGCCAAGCAGATGACAATGAAAAGGTGAGATACTCCTAATGCCCTGTTTAAAAAGGGCAGGTTCTCTTCTCCCCTCTGCTCAAGTCTCATAAAAACTTAAGAGATCACACCAGTACTTGCCTCAGTTCAAAGCACCTGTCTTAAAAATGTATGTCTCAGGCTTTATATGTGCCTGGCGTTGTCTCACATCCCATGGTTTTAACTGGTTCAGGAATTATTCAACTTTCTGTCCTCAGATTAAATCACCAAATGCACTATAAATGGAGCTTTCTGCCATAAGGACAAAAACCAGGCTTTACCAAAAAAAAAACCCAATCCTTTTTTTTTTTCTGAGAGTGTTTAGCATAACTTTTTCCTTCCATTTCTAAATATACTAAAGAAAAGATGAAAACACAGTTCCTTTGGGTGCCCAAATCCAGACATTGTAAACAGTGTCTTAGAGGCAACTTCTGTCCTGTGGTTCAGTCTCCAGGGCAAGGTGGCCTCAGTGAGCAGCAGACCTGCTGCTTTGCGGAGGTCACCAGTCCAAGACAGAGGAACTCCATTCCTGGCAGTTTCCCATGCAGTGTTGTTTGCCACAGAGTTGAGGTTAGCAGGGGGACAACAGCTTTGCCAAGCAGCTGAGAGTGATCTGCCACACTGTGGATCTGTTCCCCTTACTGAGAAATAACAAGGGAAAGTGTGGCAATAGCAAAACCTCACTGGTGCAGTGTTGGCTGCAGTATAACCCCTTTGCTGCCCCTTTGCTGTCTTACTTTCTTTTTCACATTCCTGTGATCTCCAGGGAGGCTGCTAGCCCATAGCTGGCAGGCAGAACTCTGAGGGTAAGAGCAAAAAAGGCAGGATCCTCAAGGCCAATCTAATCTTTCTCCTCTTTCCTTATGAAATGCACATTCTTGCTGTCCTGGCTGCTGCTTCTGTTCAGCCAATGGCAAATGAGAATTGCTACACTGAAAGTTACTCTTTGTGGCTCTTCACAGGCTGCCTGGAAGTATGAGCTTTTTGCTGTTGTTGCTCATTCAGGATCAGCTAGTTGTGGACACTACTGTGCCTATATTCGAAGTCTCACAGAATGTAAATGGTATTGCTTCAACGATTCTGAGGTTTGCCAGGTGAGGAGACAAATCCACATTTCATTTGTAGCTTCCTGGACACTCCTCCAGAATCTCATTCAGTCTGACTGACTGCTGATGAAAGAGAACCAGGAAAGAAAACTGAAGCTGCAGAGCTTTGTGCACCTCATTCCTCTGCTACAGCATACTCTGAGCTGAGGGCAAAGCGGCTCTAGCTTCTGTACTAAACAAGGCCTCAAGTTCTGGTTTGCAATTTGCAGAAGCAGCCATTCACTCTATATCCTACTTCATGTACTCTAGATCTGTTTAATGTATATATTCAGAAGAGACAAAGGAACTGTTTTTCCTTGAAGGGTAAAAGTAATAAACTGATTTATTAAAAGGTGTTTAGTTCCTGCAAGTGCCAATTCTACCACTCTTAGGAGAATTGCTGTGCTGGTATCACAATATGTCCATCTCTTAAGAGTTTTTACCAGCCTTCTCTTGTGTGTTTTTCCTCTCTAGGTATCATGGGATGATGTTAAATGCACCTATGGACATTCCAACCTCCACTGGTAAGCAAACACATCATTTTTACCTAATGCTGGTCTGGGGTTTGGAATGAGGGTAGCAAAGAGAGAGAAGACAAATGGTTTGAACTGCATATTGCCTGGGATGTACTGGGGATGCAGGAGAGTGGAAGAGTCATTGCTGTGTTCTGGTTACTTTGATGCAACTGTATATGACTATACCAGTATACCTCCTGCAGGATTACTGAGTAGCCTCAAATGGGGCTGCAGGAGTGGTCTTGTTACCTATGATTGCCACTTGAACCCTATATCCTGACTGAAGTTAGATACGTCAATCAGGATTCCTCCATGCTTTTTGTTTTGATGCATCATAAGAATGCTGTGGAGGGAGATAATCTGTCCTATAAGCTATAGTGCTGCCAGGGAGTCAGCTTTGTGTGCTGCCTCAGAAACACTGGAGAGGGCCAGTTCAGTTGACCTAAACCTCAAAAAGCTGAGCAGGAGCAAACCCGGGAGGTTACTTGCAAGCTATATCTTCAAACATATATCTTGTTTTGCTTTTTGTTTGCTTCCACAGGGGAGAAACGGCCTATCTCTTGATTTACATGAAAAAACATCCTCAGTAGCCTTATCCAGGAGTATCAGAATGTCTCAGGAAGCTCTGCACTGTCCATGGAGCTCAGCACCTCTGTGCCAGTGTGGATGTGTCCAAATGTTCCACAAGAAAGACGTTCTGCACTCAGTCAGCGACCTCTGCCTTCACATTTATTTATGAAAAAAGTGCAGGAGAGACTCAGCTAGAGAAAGGATCTGCACCTAGAAACTTTTTCTTTCATATATTTTTGGTATTTATGTGATTCTGTATATTAATTTCCTCTTAAAACATAGTAAAGTTAGTCCTTGTCTCTGCTGACTTACCAGTTTCTCTTAATGCTGATGCCTAGATTGCAGTACAGGGGAAGCCTGCATGATGTTCCAGGGAGGCACGTGGTACAGCTGGAGAGCTGTGATAGCCATGCCTAGCCAGTAAGACTGTAAGAGCTTGAGACTTTCTCTGCCCTTTTAGCACCATGTTAGATGCTGGCAAGCTGGGCAGGGGACCCCAAAAGTCTTGTGAAACAGCTGGAACAAGGACCAGAACCCTTATGGTACATGCACCAGTGATGTTTTCTCCTTAAAGCCTTCCTGAAAATTAATCACTGCAGGGGTTGAGATGTGTTTGAAAGTTGGTGTCAGCATAAAGAAGTGTTTTTAAATCAGGAGCTATTGTAGTAGTTCTGATTTACAAGGTGAGTTTGTATATATTTATGCAGATGATTATTATTTTAGCATGATATCAGGCATTTATATGCATTTTCTTTCCTGTATAGGTGTGGTGGGTTGACGCTGGCGGGAGCCCACCCAAGGTGCTCTAACACTGCCCCTCCTCAGCTGGACAGGGGAGAGAGAGTACAATGTTGAGATAAGGACAGGGAGAGATCATTCACCAATTACTGTACTGGGCAAAACAGATTCAACTTTGGGAAAAATTAATTTAATTTACTACCAATCAATTCAGAGTAGGATAAGGAAAAAAAAAACCCACCTCAATCTTAAAACACCTTCCTCTGACCCCTCCCTTCTTCCCAGGCTTAACTTTACTCCCAATTTTCTCTGCGTCCTCCCCCCGCAGCAACGCAGGGGGATGGGGCATGGGGGTTGTGGTCAGTTCATCACATGTTGTCTCTGCCGCTCCTTCCTCCTCAGTTGCTGTCTTCCCCCCCCCCCCCCTTCTTAAATACGTTATCCCAGAGGCGCTACCACTGCTGCTGATGGGCTCAGCCTTGGCCAGCAGCGGGTCCGTCTTGGAGCCGGCTGGCATTGGCGCTGTTGGACACAGGGGAAGCTTCTAGCAGCTTCTCACAGAAGCCACCGCTGTAGCCACCTGCTGCCAAAACCTTGCCACACAAACCTGTCGTGGTTTAACCCCAGCCAGCAACTAAGCACCACGCAGCCGCTCACTCAGTCCCCCCCCATCCAGTGGGATGGGGGAGAAAATCGGGACGAAAAAGTAAAACTCGTGGGTTGAGATAAGAACGGTTTAATAGAACAGAGAAGAAGAAACTCATAATGATAATGATAACACTAATAAAACGACAACAATAGTAATAAAAGGATTGGAATGTACAAATGATATGCAGTGCAATTGCTCACCACTCGCCGACCGACACCCCGCCAGTCCCCGAGCGGCGATTCCCTGCCCCCCCTTCCCAGTTCCTAAACTAGATGAGACGTCCCATGGTATGGAATACACCGTTGGCCAGTTTGGGTCAGGTGCCCTGGCTGTGTCCTGTGCCAACTTCTTGTGCCCCTCCAGCTTTCTTGCTGGCTGGGCATGAGAAGCTGAAAAATCCTTGACCGTAGTCTAAACACTACTGAGCAACAACTGAAAACAACAGTGTTATCAACATTCTTCGCATACTGAACTCAAAACATAGCACTGTACCAGCTACTAGGAAGACAATTAACTCTATCCCAGCTGAAACCAGGACAAAACCCAATACAGAGCAACAGAGATTCTGAAGCTAGCTAATGATTTTGCACAATACGGGCCATACACTGTGATAAGAGAAGTGAGATGCCCTGATGTGCTTGAACTTCTGGGATTTTCCTTTAGTACCCCAGCTAGTTGCCAGCTGGAATTTTCTCGCTCTCTCCCTTCCTTCTCTGCCTATGAAGTGGAAACGTCCCTCAAGCAGAAAGTGTTCTGGAGAGAACAATTTTGTAAAGTAATTTTTAAATCTCCTGTTGAGTCCTGTCACTTTGTGCTGTTGGTTCAGCCTGTGCTCCCATGGCAAGACCACAGAGCCAGAGGGAAAATGTAGAGAGAGCTGGGAAGGAAGGTTTCTAATGTGACAATCAGAAGAGTGTTCTGAAAGCTCATCACAAGACTCAGCTGTGAGGAAAGTTAAAAACTTTGGTTGTGATGCTTTTAAAGCACTCATTGTGGTATGTCTGTGAAAGGATCAGTGATTCCAGTAGTTTGAGATCTAAAAGTACCTTCTAGTGTAGCATGTTGTTTGAGTGTATCTTTACAAGGGTGATATTTTTGTGGGACTGAGCACATTTTAGAATTACTAATGTGGTTATAATAGCAGCTATATATAACCTAATTTTATTTTGATAATGAAGTTCCCAAATCATGTCCGTTTTCTGTTGCTATGTGGAAGGTGAATTGAGAGAGCTTGGAGCATAGCTGTGAAATTACACTTTTATGAACTAGCAGGTATTTATTGCATTGTACTAGCAAGGTCCTTTTTTCTGTTCAACTCTCTTGTATTTGTACTGTTCATTCTGCATTAAAAAAAATCCCAGTGTATTGTTTGTCACCAAGATGAGGAGTTTTCAGCCTATTCACCTTTGGGAATGTGTTACACTCTTTCTAAAGCACCTTGCAATGGGTGAGTAAGAAAACGAAGTTCCTGTCTGCTTTATCCAGCACTTTGCATATGTGAAGTAGCTGAAAGACTGTGCATTTCCAGAAATTGAGAAGTTAATGGGTTAAGAGACTGACAAGACATTTCTAATTTGATATAACCTGAGATTGAAAAACAAGCTATGCTTATGAAAAATGCCTCAAATATGTCATAACCTTCCAGGTATATCACCCATCAAGGAAGCAATTGCTGAGATATATTAAGAATCTTTTCAGTCAGTATCTCTATGAAAAGTAGTCAATGTTTTTTGAATAAAGTAGTATGGGATAAATTCCCTAGAAAATAAATCCTGTGGATTATTCTTGGTCTGTTTTTCCTAAACACCATAAATGCAGGTGGGAGGCTACAGGCCACATGCACAGAGGTTGTACGCTCAGATTAAGTATTCAGGCTAGAGCTACTGCTAATGTTTAGCTCCCAACATCCGGGGAAATGAGGCTGAACCTGGGCACTTCGCCCTCATGCTGGAGGCACAATGGGTTTATTGTCAGGTTCGCTGTCACATGGAAGGTTATATTGCTTCCAGATCCTGATGGGCCATGGGAGGAGCAGGAGGGAGTGCAAACTGCATTGTGTATAGATTTAAAAACTTTGCCTGACCTGAGCTGCTTTTGCAAAAAGTCACCTTGGCTGCCTCTGTGTCCACAGCAAAGTTCAGTTGTATGCTGGATAAACTGCCCAAGAACCTCTTTTAGCTAAGTGCATGGGATTCATTGTTAGTGGATTGATACACAGTTATAACCTGGAGTCCACCTTGCCCAGGGGCTGGCTACAGAAAAGCACCACCTGGATTTCTGCCAGAAAAAAACTTTCCACCATAGAGCCACCGCAAAGGCGTTGGGATTATTTGTCCTGTGTATCAGCCACTATGCAAATGAAGCCGGGCACAGGTATCAAGGGCTTTGAAAAGCCAGATAAAGCCAAGAGTATGTGTGTGGAGAGATTATTGTAGGTCCTGGTAACTCTTCCTTTCTGTTTTTTGTTTGGTTTGAGATCGCCATGTCTTAAGGGAAGGCGCAGTAGCAAAATACACGTTCTCTGCTTCATCTCTGACAGATTCCTCCTCAGTTCCAGATATTCCCCACCTTTGAGAAACACATAGAAAAAAATAAATATCTGTAATATATATAATAAATATATCACACACATGTATAATCTCTAAAACTTAAATATGTTGTAAATCCCCAAATTATACATGAAAGAGAGAGATAATTTTTTGGTACTTTACTTCCAGCTTCATTTTAAGTTACAAGAGTCACTTATCAACAACTAGTTATCATTGGTATTTACACGAAAATGCTGCACGTGAGGCCTACATTTAAAAGACCTTCAGAAAAGGACCTGTTCTAATACGGATTAAAAAACATGGGTTGACAAAACTGTAGTTACTCTAAACTACAATGAGATGTGCAAATCATATTAGGACTTAGCATTACTAGTAATTCTAGTAATAATGGCTTTACTGATAATTTTGTGGATCGCGATAATCTGTTGTGTCTGATAGATTCCAATAGTGAATCCTGTGATAATATTTCTGCAGGGGAACGGCAGTAGTTTTAAGTCATCAGAGGCACCTTCTTCCAACAGGTTTAACCTTGGCTAAGCAGATTCTCTCACCGGCAGTCGCTGCCTTTTTTGTCCCCTGGGGACAGCCTCAGTTTTTGTCCTCCTGGAAGCCGGCCAACGCTGGCCCTTTGCTGGCCCCCGGTATTTCCTACAGCACTGCCTTTCTGGCAGCTTTGTCTTACTGGTCTCCTCTCCTTAAAGCCAAGTTTCTGGTCCTGCCCTGACTCAGGCCATACTTCTCCCAGGGACATTTTGGCAATGTCAAGCCAGGATCGGCTTTGCCGGTAACACCCGTGCTGGTATTTCTTCTGTAACACAGCTTGGGCTTGAAGCTGTGAGCAGAGAGCAGCACTTCCCTAATAACTGCAAACAGAATCCTTAAACAACCTTTCAAAGGTATTTAATGAAGCAATTAGTTTTTAGAAGAGAGCTATTGAGCTCTGACTCCGTGTTGTGTCCCACATGGCCGACTTGTATTTTACCAGCTTCAAGGTGGCAGGCTGAGCGTTGTTTGCACCCACCTGTGGAAATGTGCCCAGGAGTCACCAGCGCTTTAGAGAGCTTCATAGATAACAAAAATTTCTGACATATATGAAGTAAAAAAACTGGAAGAGAACTGCTTCTGAGCTAAAGCTACCTATTTAAAGAAAAAAAGTCGTAAGTGCTGTGAAAAACTGAACAAGGACTTAAAGACAAAGTGAATGAAGACCTTCACATAGGCTTAAGAAATACTCTGGGCTAATGACTGTTTTCCTAAATAGACTAATGACTAAAATTTCTCCAGCGGGTGAGATGCGGTTTGATTCAGTATGGGAATGTGCTTTGCTGTGTGAGGGATTGCTGGAGCAAGAAATGGGATAACGCTCTCCGTCTGCCTTTGTGATGGGCAGAGCGGAGGTCGAGGGACCGGGGGAGTCCCTCTCATCAGGGAGGTGGCTACATGTCACTGAAGGACAAGGGACACGACCGCTGTACTGGAGAGCCAGCCTGTTGTTCATCTACATTAGTTCTGCAATGAGCTGAAGTGAATTTCTTCCTGCCCTTGGTTGCAGACCAGCTGTACAGGTACCTTGGCAGTCTCTGTGACCAGGGTGGATGATCCAGACAGCCAAGATTATCGTATCTCTTTCCACTATGTAACACACTTTTCTCACAGATAAGAAGAAAAAACCACACGAGTGTATCAAATATCCACATAGCAGCACTGAGCAGTACAACTGCTGGATAAAACTTTCTTTCATTGCAGAATTCAGGCAGAGCAAGCCTGATCTTTTTGACCTCATAAATCAAAGGGTTTTCCTTTGGCTTGTCCCAAAGCTGCCGCGATCTGCACACCTCAGTTAAAATCCTCGGACGTGGGGCTGAGGTGCCCGTGATCCAGGCGAGCTCTGGCTCTGGCTGTAGGACGGGGGAGCGAGGGGTGCGGTGCAGAGCCGTGCCGGATCGGTCAGGCTGCAGGCAGAGCCGCCCGCTGCTGGGTGAGACGGGTGCAAGAAACGACTTGAGGACACAAGCGGAAAACTACCTGATGTGAAAAGGTACAAAACCCTAAAGGAAATCTGGTGCTGGAGGGCAAGAGTTTGGTACCGCTGGGGACCTGTTGTAGGGAGCAGCAGGGTGGACCCTTGGCCGCCTGACTGATGCCTGCGGGGGCTATTCGGGTGTCTGCCCTGGGAGTGCTGAGCGTGCTCGTGCTCAACCTCATGGCCTCTTGGGCTTTGTTGACTTTTATCTGTGTTAACTTCAAAACAGGTTGATGCTTTCAGGTTGAGCATATTCTGCACGCAGGGTCTGCACAACCTGCCCCGGGTCACTGGGCATTTGAGATGCTGCCTGTTGAAACATGGTGTTACCCTGCGGCTGGTTTTGCCTGTAACAGGCAAAGAAATGACAGGTAAGGAAAAGTTCATTAATGGCCGGATAAACAATAAATGCTTACCACTCATATCTTCAAAATAAGTTCTTGCAAAATTTTGGGCAGGGCTCTGAAACCAGGTAGCACGCCAGCTCCTTCTGACAGGACACAGGAGCCTCCAGGCTGGGGTCAAACCCACTGTGCATAAAAATGAGAGGGTTTGGATTTTCCAGAATAGGCTGCTATTCTTACTGAGCTTTGTAAAACTGTTTTTTTCAGTTTATGCAGAAGAAGGTTTTTAGTTGTGAACTGTAAAAAAATCTCATGTAGGATGACAGCATGCGAACAGAAAAGGCCATAAAGTAACAGTGACACAGCGTCAACGGACAAGACACCCAAACCTGTTTGGCTTCTGAAAAGTGGGTAGGTGTAGAAAATGCCACAGTGGCTGCTCCAGAAAACAAGCGTACCATAGTGTGCCGTTAATGATCATCAGTCTTGCAGGTTTAGTAGTTCTGATTTTGAAGAGTCACGCAGAACTAACACGGCTCTTGAAAAGACAAGGCTTTATTTATTCCCGTCTCCCTCTCAGGGAGGGGCAACCCTTCCTTAAAGGGACAGTTTTGTCCCTGTGATTCTTGACAAATCACACTGTGGAAATGTCAAAATGCTTCCAAAAGTTTTTCCTTAACAGTCAAATGGGGATATAATCCACTGTCTACCTGACTATTTTAAATGTACCAACAAAATTGGATCATAATATTCTAAATGTGTTGTACAATCTGGTGGTTTGACCTTTGACAAGATACTGTCATTGTCACATCCTAGGGATACTAATATTAATCCTGAGAAACGCAGGGGGGATTATAAATGAATGGAAAATAAGATGGGACATTCATTTTAAGTTACTATCCCGTTTAAAATATTGTGTAATACAGCAAATTATATTGTAGATAAGCCATCATTCAATCTTGGAAGCTGAATGTCAAAGTGAAATATTCTCTGTAGGTATGAAGTTCTTTGAATAGATGAAGAACTCTCCTCATCCCCCTGCCTCTGGTCATGCAGGTGACACCAGGAAATTGCTGAGAATCACGGTAGACTTTTTCAGCAATCTCCTCTTCAGGTCAGGAAAATGCAGCAAATCCTCTGTGCGGCATTTCTTGCCTTCTGAAATATTTCAGATAATGCAGGTATTTACACCTGTCATTGAGGAATTTTTTGAAGTGAGCAGGTGGTGCTGACTTAGTGCAGGTAGTGAGCAGATAGAAGGAGATTTTTCTTATCTATGGAAAAAAATTACATACTACAGAAGTAAAAACTTCTGCCTAGCTTGTTTTTCTTTTTTTTTTTTTTGATTTTTGGCACTGGGTATTAATATCCCAGCAAGTCATGTAGGTGTCATCTTTGATGAGTGCATGTAAATATAGGAACTTAGGTGGCAATGAGTGGATTTGGAAGTGGGAATTTACATTAACTCCTTAGAGGCTGAGGATAACTTATTTGTATTGCAGCAGATGAGTACGCAGCATTTTGCATGAAAATAGTTTGAGTAGTTCTTTACCTGCAAATGTTATCTAATGGACTTCTGGTAAGAGAGGAGATTTAAGTATATACTGAACTATAAATGTAAAAGGAGTCTGGAAATGAGCTGAAAATTTTAAGAAAGTGAGCTTCTTAAGAAAGAAAAAAAAAATAGTGGATCATGCCCTGGATTTGAGACTGGAAACCAAGTATGTTGAATTGCAAGCTGCCAACTCTATGAAACACTGTCCAGTCAGCATAAAACTATCTTAAATTATTCTTGCTATATTTTTGGGTCAGCTGCTGCTAATCATCATGTAACTTACGCACAGATGGGGCTGAGTTTGTTTAACCCTTTCAGTCTCGATTGGTCAGATGACAAAACACACTAAGAAGCCTAGAATAACTAAGCAGGCTTTAAAAAAAGCATGCCTTGCGTGGAGCCTCTTAGGGCACTGATGCTGGGGTGGATGAGCTCTGTGAAGGAACCTGTGAAGATGCTAACAGGAACCGATTAGGACTAAACAGAAGGAAAATTTTGGACACGTGATCCCTGCCACCACAAAAATCTCTTGTGCTAATGCAATGAAAACATGGCCCAAACCCACTGCGATTACTTCATCAAAGCTATTCGATCTCAAGGTTCCCACAGCAGCTTCAGCTGCGACTCCCTGTGTTTCGGTGCGGCAATGGGGCCTCTCTACCCCATCACTCTGACGTGAAGTCCTGTTCAGTGAGCACCACATAAAATGAAGCAACGGATTATTTTTTCTGAAAAACATCTCACAATACAGAGTCTTGTGTCATCACAGGGTATATTGTCACCTTCGCTCCCCACTGACGACTCCTCCACTCAAAAGCAGTGCCCATCGCTCCGGCACGGCAGCTTTCCCATGCTGCAGCAGCAGGACCCAGAGAAAAGTCGCTCTACGACGCCCGGCGCTTGGCAGGTGTTGCCGCCAGCCTGCTGCTGCTGCCTGTGCCTCTCGAGGGGCTGCAGCGTTCACACGTAGGAAGGGGTGGGATGGGGTAAGGGGCTGCAAAATGGAAAACTTGTAGAACTTTAAACTGCCTGTTTGATTGTGTGTAGCCTTGTAGAAAAAAAATGCTGCGGTTTCTGGTTCTTTTTTTTTTTTTAATTTAGATGAACCAACCAAGCACCCTTTGACTGGAAATACTTGGAGAGGTGAAATCATTTAAAAAAAAAAAAGATGATGGGTGGGGGTGTAATGAAGTTAAATGTAGGAGTGGTCGCAGTTTTGCATCACATTTCTGCTTGAAGTACGATTTTCCACAATCGGTATCCAGTCATCAAACAACTCTTCAGTGTCTCCAAGCCAAGAATCTGATTTACTTTGCTATTAAATACCAGGTTGTGTATTTTACCCAGGAGGTGGCACTGTCCGTGCAGGGTTTTGCCATCCTCTCACCTCCCTTGCCCTGTGTCAACAAGAGCCGGCTTGTTTGTGTGCAGGACCAGCAGGCTTTCCAGAGGTGATTCATTTCCTCATGTTGCCAGGATCCCACACTAAAATTGCTTTTAATTTCTGGGCAAATTAGAACTGATTTTGAGATAGCCTCGTGTCCGAATGTGAACATTCAATCCTTAGAAAAGGGCAGATCAGCTCAGGCAGCTCATCAGTGACTCCCATGGCCATTTTATTACAGAAAATGAATGAAAGCAAGAGCCAAACTGGAACACCTCATTATTTGTGGGAGTAAAGTCTCCAGATTTGGAGAACAGCAAACTTCTGCTGCTGTTCACCGAATTACTGACTTGTCTTCTTGTTTCAGGCTCTCCAAGGAACAGCAAGAGATGCAGTGAAGTTTGCCATCGGTGTTGGGTACCGCCACTTTGATTGTGCCTACCTGTACCAGAATGAGAGTGAGATCGGGGATGCACTACGAGAAAAAATTGAGGAGAGGATTGTGAGGCGAGAAGACCTCTTTATTGTCAGTAAGGTATGTCTTTGGATAACTTGTCTCACATGAGGCCAGCTCTTAGGAAGAGAGACAAGGTCCCAACCTGCAAAGTGCCAGGGGATGAAGCTGGTCTGGGAATTAACTCCTCTCTGTCAGGGCAAAGCATTTTGTGGATGGAGGGAAGGAAGAGGTCAACTCTTGGGGAAAAAAAAAAAGGCTTGATTTGAGAGGGATTTTTTTGTAGTCCATATCCATTGTCAGCCATGGAGACAGGAACTGAGGCCGTGCTCTCAGTGGCCTCTGAGATAGGAAGCAAGGCTATTGTATTCGTGGTCACTCCCGCTGCGCTGCCGGCCTCAGCCTGTTAACTCCTGTATGTTATGGTTTGTTTTGTTTTTTCCCCCAACAACAATGGTAGGAAAAATAAAGTAACTTCTATCTGCTGGAAGCTGGCAGGTTGATTTTCACCAGTTTTGCTTTTTTCTTCATTTTGTTTAATTGTTGTATGAATCGTTGGAATTTTAGAGTATCTCGTTCTCATTTTACTTAACTGACAGTATCTCAAATAAAGTAAGGCGCACAAAAGTGGCACTTCCTCAAGACAAGACGATGTGCCGTATCACGAGCTGCCTCCGTGTCTGCGCCATGTGTTTCCCCGCCAGGGATGCTCTGCGGTCGTGAGGCTAGGAGAGCAGCTCCCAGGCTTTGCGTTACCCCTGCAGCTGTGGTCCGCCTTCCGCGAGAGATCCCTGGTGAAGGAGGCATGCCAGAAAACACTTGCTGCCCTCCAACTGGATTATTTGGACCCCTACCTGATGCACTGGCCCATGGGATTCAAGGTATTGAGCCTTCAACTCCCAGGAGCCACCTGTCAGAGCTCTGCCACTTTTTCCTTTGGGACCAGACATGTCCTCTCTAACGAGGGGTGTTGTTAGACCTCATTAGGACATAATGACAAACCTCCGCATGGAGTGCCCAGGAGGAAAGGTAAGGTCACGGCTGCTTAAGCTAGGTATTGTAGTACAAAAATCACCTTATTTTACCCTGCACAGCATTTCCATGTCATGGATCAAATTACCATCCAGATCACATTCCTCTTAAAGCCTGGGATTTGGCTATCATTTGCTTTTCCAGGATCAAACAGTTGTGAATTACTTAGTTCCTATTTTTCTGTTCTCTCTCTCCCCTCAGGTTAAATAAATCCTCGTTTCCCCATTGTGTCACATCCCTGGCCTTCCCGCAACCTGACTGAGGCACATAAAAGTGTCTGCCCTTCCTCTGCCTGCAGGACAGATTCTCAAGAAGCAGATTTTCTTGAAGATTACTCTGTTCATACAGATTACTGGTTTTGGCCACCTCTTTCCCCCAAACATAGGGCAGGATATCCAGCATGTGTCCAGCTCTACTCGCTTGTAGAATTTCTAAGTGATTTCTTTAACTACTTACTATTCAGCCTACCTTAAACTCACTTTTTTGTTGTGATGATGGGCAGGGGAGGAGCTATTTCCTGCAGGTGGAAATGGGATGATCATTCCCAGCAATACAGATTTTCTGGATACATGTGAGATATGTTCATTGACAGGCCAAAAAATTCTTGCTAGTTTGAAGTAACAACCTGAAAACTTGAAGGTTTCTACTTTGGGAATCGTTCTGAGAGAATTTCTGATGTGAAGTATTCCAGATTGCTGATTTCTCTGTACCCTTGGGCTCCTTCTTGTGTTACTTGCCAAAATTGAGGTATTTTTATGTCTACTGCTTACTAAACTGGCTGGGTGGGCATGGCAAGAGGAAATCTTTGACTGTGTGTGTACCCTGCAGTGGCTTGAGCTGACATACGCTGTCGCTTCAGACCCCACACCACTCTCTGGACATTTTGCAGTGGCTTTAGCTGTAGCCGTGCTCATCCGTAGTTGCACCTGAGCTGTCCAGACCGCAGGAAAGCCAACATGCCTGTGCCAACGTACCCAGAGCATCCAGATTTCCCCCCTCTAGAAAATACTGGAACTTGCCCAAAGTCCTTCGCTAAAGCTGCGTGTGCAATGCAAACAGGCAGGAGCACGGGCTGTGTGGGAGACAAGACTTGGGCGCAAGTTCAAATTTCTGCTTGGCTGATGGTTTGGGCTTCCTTTCCCTTCCACCCCCACCGTGTGCTCAGCATGGCCAGGTCAAAAGAAGACAAGAGACTCACCAGAGTCAGAAGAATTCGCTGATGGTTTTTTCTCCTGTCAGATGAAGAATAAGGCACATTTTTGTTGCTCATTTCAAGGCAAAAAGTGGACATTTCAGGCTCCTGCTTGTGACAGCAACTTCAAATAAAAATTATCTCTGCTTTGGAAGAGGTGTTATCTTCTGCTCTAAAGATTATTTTCTCCTGTTTCTTTCTGCTGGAGGTGCCAATCTAATTAGGGCTGTCTAGCTGTTTTATTGTTTGCTAGTGTGAACGAAAATAGGTGGTGGTGGGGGAACGCAGCGCTGCTTATACTATACTCCCACTGCTAAATGGTACATCTCTCTTGGGAAACTAATCAATGTTGAGGATCTGGTATCCTGCTCTAACTCTCCCAGAACAGCTCCTTGTCAAGCCAGTCTGTTCCAAATGACAAGCTTTTTATTATGGGATAATTATTTCTTAGCTGAGGAGTTATCCTAAAAAACCCTTTTTTATTTATGAGCAGAAGGTCTACCTGGGGATAATATTTCAAAATATTTGTATTCTATTGAAGTAATAGTAGTGTAGTAATTGTTAATCTTGAATAATGCTGTTATTTGTTTGTATGATGATACATGATGAGAGAGCCCGAGTCTTTGACCAGGGTCCCACCGTTCACTGTACTGTACTAATGCCACATCAGGAAAGGATCCCAGCCATGAGGACTTTTACCACTGAAATTTTTGCACAGGCAATTTTGCCATATATAAAAAAAAAAAGATCTTAATTCAATAGCAAGTCTGATTCTGTAGTGTTTCTAGGCTATGGAAGAGCTGGTGGATGGAGGACTGGTGAAAGCCATTGGAGTCTCCAACTTCAACTGCAAACAGATCAGCTCCTGAGCAAACCAGGCTTAAGACACAAACCTGCAAATAATCAGGTAAATTGTTCTCAAACCCATCAGTATTGACATCACACCTGTCTGGGGTGTTGCAGTCGATGCAACACCTCTGGCAGTAAAATACCTTTTATGTTAAGGCTGTGCTTTTTCATATCTGTGTGGGAATACACCCGTGTTTGGCTAAATCATGGAGCAATCAAAGATGCAGAACACTCTGTGCCCTTACTTGTGCAGGGAGCTGCAGTCACACAAGCCTGCGGCACCCCTGGCTTGAAAGTGGAACCTTCACCTTTCTTCTGACTGCAGCACTGAGCTCGTGCAGGCCGAGAGATGAGCTCTGAAATGGAGAATGCGGCAGGGCTTACCCATCTCCTTTCCTACAGCTCCTAAGGAAAAAGAGGCTGCACGAACAGGTAGGACCAGAGCCAGGCCACGCTGCTGGGGTGAATAGGTAGGACTGGATGACCGGAGAGCTGGGTGCTTCAGCTGGATGTGCACAACTGGAACTCGGAGCCCACTGACAGGGGGACTGGGAGAGGTCATGAAAAATGAGGCAGGCAGCTGGAAAGAGAAACTAATGTATGAAGATTGGGCCTTGCTGGAGGCAGCGTTGGGAATAAGAGGAAAAGATCTGAAGCACTGGCTGACTCTCTTAAAAACCCTACAGCTGCAAAAAGAACAACCTTTTCAAAGCTGATGTGGGGCTTGGTAGGTCACCATAGTGATGCTAAACCTTGAAGTACCTTCTGCTTATGAAGAAATCTGATTTTTTCTTTGTAGATTGACAGCCACCCCTACCTTCCTCAGGAAGACCTGATTAAGTTTTGCCAATCCAAAGGGATCTCTGTCACTGCATATTGTCCCCTTGGAGCGCCCAACTGGCTGTGGTAAGAATGCTTTGTGAGACTTCTTTCTTAGACATTGATTGGAGCCAATACAGTAAACCAGGCTTGGGACGTGGATAAACCTTCACACACACAGAAACCTCTCTCACACTTACTGTGATATTCAGTCCACTAATTCGTACCTGTGCTGTTTCTGGAGCTTCATATTTAGGAGAAAAAGGATCAATTGGTTGGTGAAAGATAATTCTTAACTGAGCTTGGGTGAGCTTATTAAACATGTGAGAGAACTTCTGAACTAAAAAAAAATCAAACCCAAAACAAAGCAGCACATGCTTATGAAAACAGCAACTTTACAGTCTTACTGAGACAAATGGATTAGGTTTTTAAATGGATGACTTGAAGAAATTTTGCTTTCACTCCAGTCTTCATGGCCTTCTCCAACCTGGGACAGGGTGTGTACCAGAGCAGCTGTGCTTGTGAAGGACATGACAGCTGCCCATTCTCAAGATGAAATTTTCAGGATCTGGACAAAAGAAGTTCCCAGCCTGAACCCAGGCTAGACTGAAATGTGTTTCAGTGACCGGCTATACTTGGACAAAAGAAATTCCCAGCCTGATCCCAGGATGGACTGAAATATGTGTTTCAGTGACCTGTTATACTAGAAACTACAGGCCTCTTCTCAGGTGCCAACCTGCGATAAAAGGAAAAGAATGAAAGCAGGGACTGGAGCAATGAGAAGATGGTGAATTAAAGTGTGCAAGATGATACTTTCTTGTAATTTAAAAAATATTCTTACCCTACAGTGCTTGAGGGAGAAGTTAGCAGGCCACTGAACTGCTGAAGTCTGCTTTTTATTTTCACAGGTCCAAGCCTGAATGTATTTCCTTTTTTGATGATCCCCAAATAAAGGAAATAGCACTCAAGTACAACAAAATCCCAGATCAGGTTAATACTGATCACAGTATTTTCCCTGGTTACAAGTATTTTTCCCACTCGTGCTAAAGTAACTATTTACACAGGCATTATGGAAAGCTGAGTTCCAGCTGTGTCTCATACACATTGTAATGCTTTAAAGAATATTATCTCTAACACTAGTTTTAATGATGGATGGAAAATTACCAATGGCTTTGGGCTTTAATTGGCACACTAGCCACTTCTATACACAGCATCCCTGGCCAATTCTGAACTCCTGTTCAATGCACTCCCATGATGTCATCTCAACTTCAGAGACTGATAATGATTAAATGAGCTCATGCAATAATGAGGAAGGGTTTACTATAGTGCTTTTCCTACGTGAGACATCTCTGATTTTATCAGTAGAGCTGTTCCATGTAACCATGTAGGCGCATATGGTTTTTCAGCTTTCGGAAGACAGGCAGAACTTCTCAGCTGTAATTCCCTGTCTGTTCCTGCAGGTGCTTATCTGGCTCCAGGTTCAAAGAAATGTAATTCCCAAATCTGTCACTCCACACCATATTGAGGAAAATTTTAAGGTAAGAGGGTACCTTACAAAATTATTCATGGTGTTAAACTTTACACAGAAAAATCCACTCTGCCAGTGGAACAAAGTACCCCTTTCATTCTTAGAACTGGCAAAACCTTTTGTCTGACAGATACCACATAGGTTACTTCTTTATGCATGCAAAAAATTACTTTAAAAGTAAGGAGCCAAGTCTCCTTCATTAGAACACATCAAGTAAGAGAGATTAACTTTTCCACCTTGTAATATAAATGATTCAATTAGACCCCACCAGCACTGTAACTTTTCTACATGTATTCATTGCTCACCACAAATGTGCATCTGTTGCACGCTTCCTAGTGCTTCAACAAATACAATGCTTTTCTACTTGTTTTTGGTATTCTTTCTGCAAATGAACTTACACTTGTCTTTTTGCAAACTGAAGTAACCCAGCTGTTTGGGACCTTTATTCAAGTGTTTGACTTTGAATTGGCTAAAGAGGAGATGGAAACCCTCCTTGCTTTCAAGAAGCAGTATCGTATCTGTGCATTAAGCGAGTGAGTATTTCCTCCTCCTCCTCCATGTTTTAGCAAACTTGGATTATCATTGGCTATCCTCTTAATGGACAGTATTTGACAGTCCCACTTAAAAATAAGAAGAGAGGGAATGTTAACCAATACCTAGGCATATCCATACCTACTGGAATCCAGCACCAGGGTTTATTAGAGCATTGCCTGTCTTCTACAGGTTGGTAGCACTGGGATTTTTGCAGGTACATTGTGTGTTAAGATATCTTGTAACGGATAGACACCAAACTGCTGTCTGAAAATCAAAATTGGCTGGGAACTCCAAAATAAATAGGCGGCAATTTTTTTTTTTTCTGTTTTCTTTGGCTACTTTATATAAGAGACAGTCAGTGTAAATAAAGTCCATTTTAAGAATGAGAATTGTAAGGTTTTTTTGAAGTGAAAAGCTGTGCCTATGTATTTATGCCAACATTATTAAGACAGCATCTAGATAATAGAATAGTTAGATACATAGATCTGAAATTTATTCTGTTTTCCAAGGTTACTCACTTATCTAATAGCATACAGTGGAATTAGGAGTTCACAAGACAGCGGTTTAGTATCACAGGGAAGTTTAGCAATTTCAGCTAAGCAGAAGATAATGTGTCTTTTGAGAACAAGGTCACTGTTATATGTGAAGGTTACAGAGCATTAACTTCCACTGCCCTGTGTAAACTAAGCAGACTCACATTAGTGTTTTTAATATAGTTCACAGTTTTAGTTCTGCAGAGCTTTTGTCAGGAGAAAAAAGCCTTTTTTTCTTAGCCTTAAGACTATATCCTTAAAGTGTTTTAATCATACTCTCTTCTCCTAGATGCAAAAATCACAAGGACTATCCTTTTTTGAAAGACTAACATAGGCATCATCTTCACATCCTCTGGGGATCAGGACTGTATATCACTGTTTCAAGCAATGTGTAATACTTCATGTGTATTAAATCACAGTATAAGTGGAATATGTATTACAAGATGGGAGAAGGTAGCTCATAGGCATTCTGAAGAGTAATCTTTGAGCATGCATGCATTTGCTTCCCTTATTATCAACCAGTTATATCAGTCCTTTATCTGTATCTTTGATCTGCTCTTCTTGTAGCAAAATTCTACTGTAGCAAAATATATATTCTCTTACCATTTAGTAATGATAAAGTTTAGTAAACCTGAATCTTTGGGATTTGTGAAAAGCAGTCTTTATCATAAATATAAAACCTGACAAATTTTAGAGAAATTTAGATTCTCCCAGTGGTTGTATTTTTAGACAAAAGTTCAAAACATATGCTATCTTTCAGTTGTTAATGTAAGACAATCCATTTAACATCAGAAGATCTTTATGTGATAAGACAATATGCTGCTTGAGAGTCTTAGTTCAGTAATTTCAGCACAACAGACTGAAAGCTCTTTAGAGGACACTAGTGAATTATGTTTCAGGAGCTGTTTTCTTAATGAGGTGTCCTATTTATGAACTGCTAAAACTAATAAACTGGTAGGAGATTTGTATGTTTGGTCTATTGTATCTACAAAAGTATGTAAATACTGCCTTTATCAGTAGAATGGCTGCAGTTAAGACTGCATCTCTCCCAGCAAATCCAAAGTCTGATAAAGGAGACACAGAGGAATTATTTTGTTTGGCAACTGCCTTATTTAACAAGCAGAAAAGCTGGGCAGCTTCATAGAAGCCAACAGTAGATTTTCACTCTCTTGTACTGCTCCCTAGATATTGTTTGCTTGTGTTTTGACTCAAAGAATGTCACTGGATGTTGTTTTCTCCGGTAAAAAAAGTCAGTGCTACTACAGCCCATGCATCTGCTGGAGTTTTAATGAGGTGTCTGTTAATCCAGACTTCTTGCTCTTTAACATGTGACTCAGAACTCCTGTAACTGCTTTAGGCTCTTCCAGCCCAGCAGAAGAACAATGTGGATCAGCACTGCCCGCAGAGAGGAAGGACAATTGTGTAATTAAGGTTCAGAGCTAGGATACACACTTCGTGGATATCCTTTTCCAACTGATTTTCTTTGTAGTTGAGGTTTTTAAGTCTATAAAGGAAATGATGACATATCTTTGAGCTACTTTAGACTTTTGCAAGATGCTTGAATAACAGGTGCCCTAGAAATGGCAAAGCAATTCTGTCAAATGGGATTTCCTACAGCAACTCTTCTAAGAAAGAGGTCTGAGAAGGTGCCTGTAATAGGTACTCTTTTTTTCTCCACCCCCAAACATGCTAAATTGAAAGGGTCAGTTACAGGATACCATCATAGCCACAGTTAGAAAATGAGCTACATGGAAGGTACTCTGCTTCCAGGCATTCGGACTGGGGTCAGGTTGTCAGTCTACAGCAGTAGGAGCAATACCTGCTTAAGACTGTGGCATACAGCCTATCTTGAAATATTCTCTACTTCATAGGAATTTTCTAACAACATTCCAATTTAATCACAGCTATCAGACTTGAAGTTATTTACAGGATGTTTATAGACTGTGGCAGGCAGGAAGTTGGACTAGATGATCACAGTAGCCATATAATAATAAAAAATTCAAAACAAGTTAGAAGCCAGAGATTGTGCATTTGTTTTAGAGACAATAGATCTTTTTCAGCTGCAGAGACCTTAGCAAAGGTAAAAGGAGAAAAATTTGGGTGATGTCAGTTACTGGGAAATAAAGCACCCTCTATTCTGCAGCAGAGCTGCAGCCACATGACATAAAGACAATGTGCCTTTCTAGCAGGCCATCACTGCCTCACAGCAATCACCGCAGCCTATGACAGCGGTAAGCCTGCTGCTATTAGCTGCTCAAGAAGCACACTTCCTAGCTTCACCATTTCACCCACCCCAACATCTATGCCACAAGGGCACTGCTATAACTGCATCTGCTACCTGTACAGAGGGAACTACAAAACATGATCTCCCTTGTATTTGGTTTTGAGGATTCACAAATATCTTCCTACCTCTTCTGTGGTTTTTTTTTGTAAGTTCAGACTTCACTTTACATATAACCTGCTTGCTAAGAAAATAAAAATTGTCATGACATGCTAGGGTAGAGACTTGGGCTTGTTTTACTGCTCTTGTAAATGCAGTTGACTAAAGAACAAGTGTTATGTTGGTCAGATCACTGCAGCAGAAGAGAGAAAGGGACAAGCTACAACTGTCTTCTAAAGACTTCTATTTGTTCTGTCAGTGCAGGGACCTGCAGCAGAGGTATTGCCACACACTAAAAAGTGCTGGAAACTTTCTAGTCTCCGAATTCATCTGAACCCTGTGTTAATGAGCAAGCGTATACTGATGGCCATTTAACCCACTCCCTTTTCTGTGGTTGCAACTAATTCAACTGCATGCTGCTATCCAGGTAGCCTCAAGGTACATTCAGTGATAGTCTGTCTCCACCTACTTTTCAGTGGCCCATGGAGCATCTGTTAGTTACTAATCCCCAGGCTGGATCGATCTCTAACACGAGGAGCAGATATACAAAAGGCCACAGGTCTGGCACTTCATAGAGCTGAAAATACCAAGGCCATCTCTTAAAGCCAGGAGAGAACATGCTACACTACAAACAAAATGCTTCAGGAAAAAGACCATGAGTATTCTTCCAGTGTCAGATGCAGAATAAACAGGCTCAAGTCACCATAACCAGCTCTAGGGAGCACAGTAAGTTTCCTGAAGGACTAACAGCTTCTATTTTTTCATCTCTACTTCATCAGCAGCATGATCATCAGCTTTCTGTTGGAACCACAACAAGATGTTTATATTATCCCCGAATAATTTTCAGTTTGTCAGCTATGTAACAGTGCTCTTAGACCAAACCTGCAGATACATCTTTCCTAGTCAGCAGTGAGATTATCCATGACACTGGACTGAACCCAGTAAATGAAAAACACCTTAGCTTAGCATTTTGCCATTGTATCACAACACATTGTCCCATGACTTGAGCTTTTATTGTGCAGTTCATCCATTCTGGTATAGTTAAGCCTTCATTAAAAGTTCCAAAGGGTCTGGGTGAAAAAAAATAATGTTATGTCCATGTTTTAGAGGGAAAACAGGATAATGTAGGTAATGAACAATAGGTAAAATTCAAAACTCTTTGCTGATCTTTGCTGCTCAGATTTTCAATCTATTATAATTCCAACCTCTCTCATATTGAGCTCAATATCATTCAAAGCCAAACAGAATAAGAAACAAAAGAGTGAATAAGATAGACACCCATTCCATGAACCTTTTGCATTCAATCCTGTACAAAGAGTTCTGGTCCTTGGCTTCCTCTATATGTTAAAAAAGATTTATAGAAGATTGACTAGGATAATCAGTGGCCTAGGAATAATTTCTACAGAAAGCAATTAAGTAGGCTAAGACTTTACTTGACTTGACACCAGTGCAGGGAGTGTGCCAGAAGTTCTTAAACATGGAGCAGTTTGGAAAGTGTGACTAGAAATAGACCAGTTGCTATCTCCTCCACTGTAAAAGTCAGCACTATCAAATCAATCCAGCAGCAGACAAGCCCAAAACAAATAAGAGATAGCAATTCTTCACAAGATATGTAGGTGTGAAAAATCATTCCCTTGGAATGTAACAGATTCACAAGGTAACTGAACAAGAAAGAGTTAACTGATGGCTGTTAAACACAAAAGATCTTAAATTGCTGTCAGAATACTTAAAAAACACACACAACTGCATGCAATGCTCAACTTACTCATCTTCAACTTGTTTTGGCCACAGTTGGAGACAGAATGCTGCAGTAAGTAGATACTTAGTCTGATTCAGTTCAGCTGTTCTTATGAGCAGCTATCAGCTGGCTTGTAATCAGGCTTATTTAAGTTCAGAAAAGCCAGACTGTATATTCAGCTTGATTTTTTTTTCCCCTGAGAATTTGGAAAAAAGATGTAGTTTTGCAGATGTTTGTACTAGCAGTCCTGTACCATGCACTTTAAAAAATTAAAATGCAAGAGCAACATGGCCTATGAAGAAGTTTTAAGAGTTGCCTCTCAGCTTAAGTGAGCAAGGTCCTGCCAGAATAAGGTAGGGCTCTGTACTTTTTAAGTGGCCAAGGCAGAGGGAGGGATGACAAATAGTTACTGACAGAGTTTATACATGACAAACTAGGGGAGTATTAAGTGATTAAAAAGATAAAATAGTTTGTCCTGAGTCAACTGTTCTGTGCCCCAATTAAGCAAAAGACTCCAGATTTCTAGTAGTATCTTCAACATTGTGAATACAGATTAAAAATCCAAATACAGGATTTTCTTTTTCTGTTTTGAATAACAGTTTCCTGTGCCCTGGATTTCACAACTCTGCACAATGTTACAGTATGCACTTGTGCCAGTCTTGTGAGATCAGCAAGAAGAGAGATCCTGCCTCTTCCCCAGACGGAAACAAAGACCAAGTTACAGATCATCACATAAAAAGTGATTCCAGCCAGGCAGGCTTGTGTATTTATGTTCCAGTATCAGAAGTCAAGCCATTTTGTCCCAAAAGCAACATCAACTGCAACCTGAAACATACTGTGCCTGTAAGACTATTTGTGGTGTCCTACCTCCAACCAGCAAGATGCTAATTCCAGCTGCTTCTTGTATTCTCCTCTGCTACACCCAAAAATCCTCAAAAAAGGTCTCTTGTGTTCTCCAGCAAGATAACTGCCAATTTTCTTTGTTTTCCCCATGAATTAGTTCACCATTATTTTTTGAAAATTGATGTGTTCTGTTGGAGCCATTTTCCTTTTAACATTAAAAAAAGGCCTGCTAATCTGGTATCACTTGAAGCAGTGAGAGTGCAGCTGGAAGTGAAAAAAAAATTTAGTACAAGTACTGATTCTACCAGTCCCAAGAACATGATTTTTCTCTCTCCTGCTCTTCATCTTTCCTGCAAGCTGGACTCCTCTTCCTATGGTGTGCTACAGTATCACAGTACTGTAACTGCTGCAGCAGAGTCCTAAGAAAGTCTAGTAAGAGAGGCCAACAAGGTGGAACTGAACCATAAGTTCTTAAATCAAAAACACAAAACAAAAACACAACCACTTTTCATTGGAAGAGCTACAAGATTATATTTGTCCTTAAAAATTTCTTTGATCAGAAACCCAGAGATCTGTCAAATCACAATACAAAAACAAATGCTGTGAACAGTTATAGCAGGAAGAGCTCAGTTAGCAGGAATGCTAGGCTCCGGATATCTAATTCTTTGATCTTTCCACTTTACCTTTTAAGACATGAAAGGAAACCTCTACCCTTGTAGGCAGAGTGTGGCACAAGTATGGGGGTACAACAGCCATTTATTTTATTGTAACAATCACCAGATAAACCTAAATTAAACAAAGATGGGGGTTGCAGTCTAGAAGACAGGCTCTTCCTCAATCTCAGCCTTATTTAATTATATCTGGCCTTAAAGAAGCAATCCAAAATCATTATGGGTGACATGGTTTTCTATCACTCCGTTCCCACTCATCCTTTCTGACAACAGCCTGCCTTCTGTGCAAGTTTATGCATCACTGTCCCTTCACTCAGGTGCTTCTCTTTTTCCTCTCTTCCCACTCTATTTCACCAAGCATCCAAGCCCTCTGCCGGCTAAGTACTGCACTGTGTCCCAGAACTACCCCTTCCAAATTCTTTCCCACAAAGTCATCCAGCAAAATACAGAGAGCGCCTGTTACACAGTACCACTCCACCCTGAGTGCTAGCTAGTCATCCTTCTGCTGCAGAAGAGTCTGTCTGAAAGTCTTCTCCAGTAAAATTCCTACTCTGAGAATGGAAAATTTCAGGCACAAACTTTCATAGAGTTACAGTGAAATGAAAACAGAGGAAATTAACAGAACCTCATGTACTATTTTAGAAGCCCTGACCCTCAATGTAACTTCTTGCCAGAACACATTTGTCACAAAAATGTTATTTCTGAGCAAGTCAACATTGCCCCAAACAGTTTTCTGTCACAGCTCAGACTAAGAACATTAGCTGTTCTGCTTTTTTTGGATGCCTTTGGGCTTTTATTTATCACATTATAGATACACAAAAACACTTGCAGAGCTGAAGCTTTTTGTATTGGCTTTTAAGCCCAGAATTTAAAGTGACTGTAATCAGTTTATGTTAGGACACTCAGCATTAGAGGAGAATATTGCTTAGAGACAATCAGACATTGATTCTCTCCTCCCTCTGCCTCGTTTTGGAAGTTAACTCAGTCTTGTCTGTTCAGCCTATTGTAAATTATTCTGACCAAAAGCATGTTACATGTAAAGTCTGGCCTCAGCAATAGTGGAAAGATTTAAAAGCAGCATTTGAAGATAACAAAATCTGTTTTCTCAATATAATGGTCAGCATTTATCAGAAAGAAAAATTTGGAATTAGTATGACTCCTTAGTACCTTTTCATCAGTATCAGGAAACAAGCCACCTGTTTCACAAATAGTTTGAGAACAACTGCACTCACAGTACATTTTAACCTGGCTGAGTTCCCTTTAAGGTACACTATGCAATGCAGTTATGGAATCAGAATCCCACCTTACGCTTACCACTTAGGGGTGGTTATGCATTAACAGTTCTGGTGTCTCCCTTCTTTTAACTGTTCAGAAAGAACCCCTTTTCCGCCATGCCTACATAACCTCCTTCAGAGGACAGTTCACACTCTAGATCTACTCAGACCTCTGAAAAAAATTTACAAGAACATGTAAGAAAATTACTCAACACTAGCCACTGTTTTTACCAGTGCATTTTGTGAGTAGTCTTAAGCACCTCTCAGAAGGCAACAACTTTAAAACCATAAAACACTCCCAAAGGGACGAACACACCTCACATGTCAAAACTCAGCTATAAGCTTATTTTTCTGTCCTCCCAGAACAAAGTAGTATGTTTCTGATCTTCTAGTTCATGACAGAGGATTTTCTTGGAAATCCATTTTTACTGTATTTGCAAATGGTAGCTTGTACAAGCACAGAACTCTTTCCTGCATCATGTTCTTTCCAGGCAGGCAGCGCAAGTTTTCTACTGCTTACTAAAACAATCCCATAGGATGCCCTGTAGACTTCATGTCTTCAATGGAATGAGTTTTCTACTAGCCAAAGTATACTATCACTTCACTACAATAAAGACTGATCTAAACATTAGTATATTAGCTGTCAGACATATCAAAACAACTCTAAAGAGAGGCTCAGACTCATCAATGGCCACAGGTTTATCACACTCAGGTGTTCTACATGCGCACTAGCATAAGAACAACAGAGAGCTAGCGGGTCATACAAAAGTTAACATCAACAGCATGTGATTTCTTGGGGGACAGTAATTTTCCTTGCTTTTGTGTGATCTCTAGAGAAGCTGATATAGTACAGCTACTCCAGCATTACTACCATTAGAGTATTGCTGAAATAACCATCTCATTACACACAGTAATGAAACTGTATTTTATTATAAGCAAAACCAGCTTTTATATCACCAAGAAACCAGGACCTATACACTTTTCAAAGAGCTACCCATGTAGAAACTGCTGTACTTCAAAATCAACTTGTACTTCCAATTAGAGAAAAAAGCATGGAGTGTTACAAAAAGAAACAAAACCAAACCCAAAAGTAATCAGAAAAAAGCAGACTTCATTACGTAAAATCTGCCAATATCCTGGTCCTTCCAGACAATAGTCACTAGCTCCAATTCACAGTATTCCAAAATAAGTGACTGCTTGTTCAAACTTTCTCAATGTTTTCTGCTTACCAGTTCCAGACATGCAGTTTGGCAAAGACAATCTACTAGTCCACACAGTGTGCTCTTCAGAAGCATTTTAGCATTTCCTTCTTCCAAAAAAGAAAACAACACAAAGTCACTGAGTACATATACTGCATCTTTGTGGGGGAAAAAAAAAGAAAGAAAAAAAGAGGGGGGGCATCTGATGCAGTGAGAAAGCTACGTAGACAACTCATACGCAACAGCAGAAGTATATCTGAGAAGTCTGGAGAAAGGCAGGAAACCATCTTCAATATTCTGCATTGAAAGGGTAGTCCTTGTGAGTTTTGCACCTGCAGGAAATCAAAGAGGAAAGATTATAGTATCTTTCAGACACAATACATGCAGCTGTAACCACTGCAAAGAGCTACCAAGGGAGGAGCTGAACTGTATAAAAGCAGTCAGTTTGTTTGTTTTCTTTGGTGATGCACTACATTTGTAACCAGAAAGATTCTTGAGTGCTTTCTCTTACTTGGGCTCCGAGCACCTCAGGAAACACGACCTAGGTGCTTTGTAGACAACTAATTCAAGGTTTCACTGTTTACTGCCATGATGACCTTTTTTGCAGCCTTCCAAGAAAGATTTCATATCTGGCTTCAGGCTTCCAAGTCACAAATCCTCATGTTACTTTTTGAATGTTCACCCACTTTCCCAACCACTCCTGAAGAACATACAGTCAGTTTTTATAATATACCTAAGGGTCACGACAGAAAACCACATGCAAAGTTAATCAAGAATTTGAGTCCATGTCATGCCCATTTCTCTAATATGGACAAAATAAATATTATGGTAAGAGCCTCCTGTTGCAATTCCAGCTACAAAAAGCTTCTTGGAGACTGAACATGAAGCTTGCTTTATGCTCATCATGATTCGGTTCATAACATGAACATCTAAAATTTTACTCTGAAAAGTTATTTTGAGGATGACCCTTTTGAAAATTCAGTTTGCATATCCTGAATTTCCATCAAGCCTAGTATCTCTAACTACATATACTATATTATGACATACTGATAACTTAACAGCTTGAAAAAACCCAACACTGCCACTTACGTGCTCATTGCACAGGCTCTCCAGTTTCTATTAAAGCTGAGAATAGTTGCCATCTCCTCTTTAGTCAATTCAAAGTCAAACACCTAAGAAGAGAAACAGCTGGAAATCACTTCTTTGAACAAATCACAGATTGTAAGCAAAAAAAAATTTACAAAATTAATGAACAAGTCCACAGTGTAGGGGTGCTTGTTAGAATAAATAACTGCTTCATGAAGGAAGGAAAGCAAAAAGATGGCGCTCTGGATTTCTGAGACTCCACTAGCTGGAGTGGGGGGGGAGGTGAGCAAGGAGAGGGAGGAATTAAAAAAAAAAATCTCAAGTTGCAGTTACATGTGCCAATTGTTTTAAGAAGTTTGGAGAGCACTTGATGTTGCAGAATGCCTGAATCCTACATTCATGAAAGATGTACCTTTCTGTGCTATTCTAAAGGAATATCTATGGAAGACTTTCATATTCCACCTAATGCAACTGTCTTCCAAAATACTGGTTTCAGTCAAGGACCACTGAATCAAGAGCAGCAACATGGTTTATGGACACCAGGACCATCTTCTTAATAATGCTTGCTCTACATAAGCCTTTTGTGGCATGCTACTGCACTCGGGCCCCAAGGAAGCTCTGTCAGACAACTCATCCACATGACACAGAACAGGAAGCATCACATAACGTGACTGCTAAGATGATCAGCATAGTGTTTCCAAAAACTTTGTTCACTTCTGCTCTTCAACTGTAACCTTAAGTTTAGCCCTCCGTAGACCGCAGATAAACAGAGAGAAAAAGCCCAGTCCTCTTGCCTTGAGAAGGACTTCAGAAGGGTAAGCAAGGATTGCTGCTTGCTCTGCAGGGAGAAGCCATGTCAGCCCTGACTATTCCCTACACCCAGGTCACTCCTGATGACTCACCTTGAAGTTCTCCACAATGCGCTGTGGTGTTACAGACTTGGGAATCACAATCACATTTCTCTGGATGTGGAACCGAATGAGAACCTGCAAGAGGCAGAGTCACAGAGGATGGTTTTTGTTCTATTGGCAAGCAGAGCCTGTTCCAACAGTTGTTTTCTGTAACCCATACCATTCAGCAGAATTAACCCATTTCTGCAGAGCTGCATTTCAAATCATACCTGAATTCTAAGCAACGCTTTCTGAAGTGCAAATAGAGTAGTGTTGGAGCCCCATATAGAAGGCCTCCTCTCTCCTTTCCCATCCAGTTTAGTGATACTAAGTTCCTTTCATTCCTACGTAGACTTTTAGTAGGCTATACAAGAGTTCACTTCTCTGCAATAGGACTTGAGGTGGGAAGACTGAAATGTTACAGCATCTGAAGATGGGTCAAGAAAATGTTTCTTGTTGATAGTCAAAGAGCCCTTGCAAGCATGCATTGCAGACCACATGGTAAACAAACCTGTGTTGCTACTTAACACCACAGAAGAGCACCACAGTTGACAAGGAATGAAGAGCCAGCCTGTCCTTTTCATTGTCATTAGCTGTCCTTTATGCTCTGCTACAGGAAGGGGTACCCAGTTTTCAGCACCTATGTACCTGTGCTGGTGTTTTGTTGTGCTTGGCTGCAATCTCTTTGATCTTGGGGTCATCCAGAAGGGAAGGATCCTCTGGCTTAGCCCTACACAGAGAATAGACGACAGTGGCAAGAAACCTCCACAGACCCAACCTAGCAGAGATCTGTACCTTGATGAATAATTAATGGTGCACTTGTAGTATCAAGGTTTCAAGCATAATCCATGCCAGCTCCCTTGCAAAGCACAAAGAAATCTTACCATGGTCTGTCAGGAGAGCCAAGTGGACTGTATGCTGTCACAGCAATACCTTTGGATTGACAGTACTTGATCAGCTTCTCCTGGGTAAGGTATGGATGACATTCAATCTGCCAACATAAGAGTACAGAGATTGACAATGATTTAACAGCTTTAATGTGTTCTGGGGATTAGTTTTTAATCAAATCAAAGGCTGATTTTTTGTTCTAACTTATAGTCTCTGTAGGATATTATACAGCCTTTGTTTTCTGTATACTCCCACCCCCTTTCTACTATTTGTAGTAGTTCTCCTTGCAGTGAAAGGTCCAGGGACTGTAATGCCACTCCTTAAAACTCTGCTGATTCATATGAACTCCAACATACAGGATGACCGGCCACTAATTGCTTAAATGGGACAGTTCAGTAAAATGCACACAAAAGAACTGTAAAGTTGTAATAATAGGATAGCAGACCAGTAAGTACAAGGTTCTCTTTTTATCCCTAATTAAACATGCCATAATATAGTGGTGGTTTTTTTTCCTCCAACTACCATACTAACTTCAACACCAGTATTGTTTCATTCATTTTTATTTGCTTTGTGTCAATACTCACACTGAATACCTTCAGTCTGCAAATAGTGAGAATAGCTAACTGCTACAGATTTTAGACCTTCAGCTTACTGTACTTACCATGAATTTCCCTAACAACATCTACATAACAGAAAACAGACTCCTTAACAGAGAACTGTATTCTGCAAGCTAATGCACAGATACACAATATGTAACAGGAATTATTCATGTGTCAGAAGGCAATCAATGAAAATGAATATTTGATACTTTGCACAGAGGGACTTTCAGGATAATTCCACACCAGGGAGCACTACTTTTCTTTCAGTAGGCAACACCAAGAACTTCTTTGACTACACTGTCATTCAAACCTTCTGCAGCCTGCTGCTACATTCTGAGTGAAGTCCCTGGAAACTTGTGCTACTGGCAGGTGGAGCAAGAGAGTGGAAAACATGGGATCAGTTTACAGCCTCGAGTGTTTTATTTGTGGTTCTAGTTGCCTGCTGTTACCAGAAGTTTGCATGGCCATTTCCCTTCTAGGGCATGTTGGAATATTAGACAACAGGACACATAACTCAGTTTTGGGGACAAATTATACCGATTTATTTTGCTTCAGCAGCTCTAGAAACACAGTTACTCAGGAGTAACGGAGCACCTGGTTATTTTCTCAACTATTCAGTAGGTAGAATCTATACGATATAAGCAAGGCAAAGTCGTCCTTACCTGTCCACTGGCACTCAAGTTGAAAAACTTATGAGCTACATTATCTAGTCTTATGTTTGGACCAGGATGAAAAGCCTATAATGTACATTTAAACAAGTATCTTAAGCTACTGCAATCCACATTGTGTGATAATGATCAAGTACAGTACTTACTGAACTAAGTACTAGTATCATTGTAATGTAATTACTACCTTGCCAAATTAATTTCTCACCACAAATGAAACCAATGTGCCTACTGACTGCATTAAAATTAAGAATGGGAATGACACCAAATACAGGTGATTACTGGATTACATGTGAAACATCTGCACAGAGAAAGTGTTTGCAGGAAGCACTATCACCATTAGGTCAACTGGTAAGTGCAAACAACAGACAAGCTTTCAGGCTTGCAAGCATTTCTTCAGAAGCAGTATGTTTTGAAGGACAGGGACCAAAGACCCACTGCTCTGAGCTTAACTGGATTATAGTAATCAGAGAGCTTGAGAACATTTGCAAGTGTGAGAGATGTAAGGTCAGTGACCTCTATGCAAGAGACCACAGTAATTATCAACTACAGTGATAGTGGCAATAAGGTGTGGCAGATGTTGAAAGGTATCATAAGACTTTCAAGTACCCTAAAAGTATATTGGGACTGATAATGAAAATACACATTAGAGAGTTGTGAATTTTGCACTTGTCAGAATGTTTCAGTTTTATGTTGAACAGACACCCAGAGAACAATCTTACTAGCTTTCCGAAAAAAGATGTTAAAATCCCTTTTCAGTACATATGCTCAAGCTAACACAATAAATTAACCAGGTCTTGTAATCATGAATCAATAACTGAGACTGCAGTCCTTCAAATGCCATAGGAATCAAGGACAAGTCTAGACAGACTCCCACAGGGGCCTGTCCTGGGACCTGTTCTCTTCCACAACTTGTGCCAGGCTATAACCTTGTCAAGTTTGCAGGTGATGCCAAATTGGGGGAGGACCAGTCAATACACTCAAGGGCAGGGCTGCCACTTCAGAGGGACCCACTCAGGCAGGAAGAACAGGCCAACAAAAGCCTTATGAAATTCAACAAGGCTGCACGCAAAGCCCTGTACCTGGGAAGGAAAAGCCCCTGGCAATAACACAGGCTGGAGCCTGACTACCTGCAAAGCAACTATGCTAGAAACGACCTGTGGGCCATAGTAGGCTGAGCTGCACGTGAGCCAGTAGTGAGCCCTGGCAGCAGGAATACAGCCAGTAAATTGAGGGAAGTGATCATCTGCCTCTGCTCAGCACTTGTCAGACCACCTTTATAATACTGTGTCCACTTTTCCCCCTTCCCAGCCCCCTCAGTAGAATAAAGATTGACAGACTGTCATGAATTCAGCAGAGGGCCACCAGGATGGCTGGGGGCTGGAGAACCTGCTGTATTGGGAAATGTTGAGGGAGCTGGGCTTGTTCAGCTTGGAGAAGGGAAGGCTTCAGGTCTCCCAGCAGCAGTTCTAATACATAAAAGAAGGTTATCCAAAGACAAGCCAAGCTCTTCAGTGGTGCACAGTGGGAGGACAAGAGGCAACAGACGTAAGTTGAAACAAGAGAGGTTGAGACCAGATATAAGACAACTCCCTCCCTCCCTCCACCATACACCCAAGGCAGGGGGGTCAGGCAATGGAGCACACTGCCTAGAGAAGCTGTGCAGTCTCCATCCTTGCAGGTTTTCAAGATGGATAAAGCCATGGGCAACCTGGTCTGATCTCGCAGCTGTGCTGCTCTGAGCTGTGAATAACAGATTATCTCCCAAGGTCCCCTACCACCTTTATTTTCCTAATATTTTATTCAAGTGCTGTCTATATACCTGGACACTTCTACTCTATGGTCTACCTCGCAACTCCATTTGCTCTGTCCTCCTAATCCTCAGTAAGTCTGTAAACAGTCCATAAAGCATGTTCCTGTTCAGTTCCCTCAGTCATCAGCAACAGGAACTGGCCTCTCCACAGAAGAGTTGAAAAACAGTCATCCAACTCTGTTAGGTCCTTATATATATATATATATATATATATATATATATATATATATATAAAGTTTTACTTCAAGTAAGTTTTTTAAATATCATGTGAGTTCCTGCTGTCCCCCCCCCAAAAAAAAAGATTCTGGAGCTGCTCCTTGCCAGATTTCCAGCAGTAGTGCAGAAGTCCATAAAAAACCAGCACCTTGTGCATCAAGAAGCAGTTAAAGGGTGGGATTAAGAGAACATGCTGTGTCTACTCCATTCTCTTTCTATAATCTCATTTCATAAGAGCTTAGTAATTCTATTAAAAAAAAACAAACAAAAACACAACAAACAAACAAAAAAAAGCAACACCATTCAAACATTTGCCTGCTGTCACTTAGCAGTTTACCTGGTTATTTGCAGGCTTGTATTTCAGTCCCGGCTTGTTCAAGATTCTTTCAATCTGCTCATGGTTAAAGTTGGAGATTCCAATGGCTTTTACCAGACCAGCATCCACCAGCTCTTCCATGGCCTAACAGAAAAAAGCAAAAAGTCAGCATATAGTATACATGAGAGGGCCTGAAGAACATGTTCTTCCCAACATGGCTTATTTTCTTCATGAGAAGCACAAAATAAGCATTTAGATTTTCAGAGTTCAAGTTTGAGGAAAAAAGCAGAGCACTAGTACTTGTGCCATGTCTCATATTTCACCAAAGCTCAAAGATTCATTCTTTGAGACTGTGGAAATTCACAGCAAGTTAGAAGTGGAAAATAGCGATACCCAACAATCCACTATTGTACCAGTGAGTCCTTCCAAGTAGTTCTACATACATAAGACAATTTAGACTCCTGAAGGCAATGAAAACATGGAAGAGACTGCTAGGAACGGAAGACACTATTCTCCTGCTGTGACTAAACTTACCTCCCATGTATGTAGAATATCTGTGTTGCTGGGTATAGACATGCCTTTGTCATCTGTGGGAAACAGCTCCTCTCCTGCCTGTCAGTGACAAAGAAAATGCTTGAAACACTCCTTGGTGGGAAGTTAGGTTAACACCAGCTGAAGACCATTATAGTACAGACTCCTACTGCAGGACATACTTATTAGCTACATATGTATCAGATAATACTAATACTCATTTTTTACATTCTTCAGTCTTTTCTTTTCCTTTCCCATGGGATTATAGCATTTTTGCCCCCAGCCCTCCCAATAAAGACAGGTACTTCTGCTGGGCACAATGTCCTCTGGCTCATCAAAATACATATGGTGAAACATAACTCTCCACTTGTAGAATTATAGCCAGTTTACAAGTTTACTTTCTGTATTACAAAAATACAAAGTTCTTACATGGACATAATGAAGTGTTTTATTAAAATGTGTAATAAGAGCCCACTTAGGACCTGGAACATGTTCAGTCTATATTGGACCAGATCTGCTGACAGGTCTTTCATGGGAAGACTCATTATTTGAGTTGCTGGCATAGGGAATGTTAAAACAGCCTGCGTCCCAGTTAGGGCTACATGCCAGGTATCAACTTCATTCAAAACCAGTCGTTTTCTACTGATATATCATTACACCACAACACATTTTCACTTTGATAGTTCTGTCCCTATTAAACTAATTTTAAAAATACAGATGTTATGAAAAACAGTTGATCTCAGAATCAACAAGTAGAAAGAAGACTTTGAAGAGGCTCTAACAGAAAGACTAACTTTAGAAATATTCAAACTGAGATACCAGTTCCTTTGCATGCAGTTAGTAAGAGTTAGGAACTAAAAAGTTTCACTTTTTGAAATTCAAGGTCTGTGAAACACTAAGGCTCCTACAGCAAAGGTCAATTCAATCTGTACTGTATTAAAGGACTCAGTGATTAAAGACAGAAATGGAAGACAGAAACATTCTCTTGCTCTGTGATTCTGTAACATGCAGAGGAAAGAATTTCTGTCAGGCAGCAAAGCACAGCCCTCATTCCCACAGCAGGGGAACGACATCATTGTCAATTGAGCATACTTTGGATTTGTAAAAAACAACACATAGGCAATAAAAGGAGAGCAATATAATTTACGCTTGCAGCAGGGCAACCCGCCCCTAGTTCAAGGTCTACCTCTTCCATGATCAGAAGGGCAAAGGATACTGTGCAAGCAGAAATCTCAGAGGTAGGGATCAAGAGCCTGGCTCACATGGCCAGAGTAAAGCTGAGCACCAGAGCAGTGCTGGTACACAGCAGACACATGATGATCTGCATCGGTTGGAGCAATTACTGGGCTGTAAAGCCATATAGATCTTCAAAACTGCCAGTCACAACAGGCAAAGCCAAAGGCATTGTTGTTACTGTACCTTAAAACCAAGAGGCCAGTGGATGAGGTAGAGATCCAGGTAATCCAGTTTCAGGGCAGCAAGAGTCTTCTGGCAGGCTCCCTTCACCAGAGGCTTGTCGTGAAACGTACACCATAGCTAGAGACAAAAAGCCAAGGCACGCCATGACTTCCTAGGTTAAAGCTCATGGAACCCTTCTGTTTGATGTTCAGGAGAGTGCCTGTCCCCTTCAGAAGGTGATGTGAAACTAGGTCATCCTACTGATCTTCAAATGGGGCTTGGTCTGTGAGCAGGACTGGCCTGTGATACTGAGGGCAATATGTGCAGTGGCCACACACATGACTGAACGGTATCATGGCAGACAGTAGTCTGCTTTCATTAATTAAGACTTCATTTAAAACCCACCTACTAGAAGTTCAGATACTGCATGAGAGAGGACAGCAAAATTTCATGCCAGGAAAAGTTTAAAGCATCACCCATATCAGTGGTATATACCCTGCATAATTCTCCATAAAGGATGAGGCAAAATAGGAAGCTTGTCTCAGGATTGGCCTCAGTGATGTTCTGAATTGTTCCATGCTGCACCACAGAGTAGGAAAGTAAAGAACGGGGGCTTACTATGAAAAAACATGTGTCTCCTGGGATCCTATACCACCAGATCCATACCTTACTGACAACAAAGAGGTCCTCTCGTTTCACAACGCCTTCCTTGATTTTTTGCTGGATCCCATCCCCAACTTCATTTTCATTCTGGTACACATAGGCACAGTCAAAGTGGCGGTACCCAGCATCAATAGCTGCCATCACTGCAGCTGTCACTTTCCCTGGTGGGGACTGAAAAAATAATACCCAAGAAACTCTAATCAATATATATATTGAACACCTTTTCCTAGGAAGATAAAATTAAGAAAGCCACCCCACCCAAAGCAATCCCCCAATTAAAATAAAGCAAAAAAACACCAACAGCATCAAAAAGACCCCTAGTTCTCCCTGCAGCTTTCTTGGGTGCGTACACACCTCAGGCAGAGGCAGCCGAGCTTCCAGCCAGCCTCCAGCCGCTCCTCTGCGACCCCACTCCCAGGCAGGGCTCCGGAGCGCCTTCGCAGAGCTGAGGCCCCAACACCAGGACAGCTCTCCAGAGCCGGGCCACGGCCTCCTCGCTTGCCCACACCGCTCCGAGGAGGAGAAGCCCTCCAGCCAGCGGGGCTCGGCCCAGCAGAGGGGCCTCAGCCCAGGCCCCGGCGCCCCGCGCCCCCGGGCAGAGCCCCACGGCGGCGCAGGAGCTCGCCCGGGCCGCTGCCAGGGGCCGGCGGGCAGGGAGGGACCCTCGGTGCCGAGCGGCGCGGCCCTACCCAGCCCGGGACCCCGCCCGGGGCGTCGGGGGCACCGGCAGCGCGGCGCCCGCTCCGGGGTGGCGAAGGGGACGGGCCCCGAGCCGGCGGCCACGGCTGCGCCCGCCCGGGCCGGGCCGCCCCCAGCCGCATTCCCTCTCTCCCCAGCGCGGGGCCGGAGAAAGGGCGCCCGTCCCGCAGGGGTGGTTACGGGCAGGGCCAGGGCCGGCCCTGGGCTGGGCGCAGCCATCCTCCCGCCGCCAGCGAGGGGGGAGGACACACGGCCGCAAGGCCCGTTACCTTCCATGTGCCCAGCCCCAGGATGGGCATCTTGGCCCCGGTGTTCAGCTGCACGTAAGTCGCCATAGCCCCGCACACCACCCAGAGGCACCACCGCGGCTGTGGCTGCCGACCCAGCGCCTTTAATAGCGGCCGGGCTCGCCCCGCCCCGGCGCGGAGGTGGGGTGGGGTGGCGGGGCGGCGCCGGCGCTGTGTCCCGGACCGCCGCTGCGGGGCCCGGGCCTTGTGCAGCCCACGGCGGGGGTCCGGGGCGGCAGCTGAGGGCCATCGGAGGCCGCGCCTGCGAGCCCCGGCGCCGGGGTGAGCGCTACGCAGCCGGCCGGGTTGTGTCAGGAGGTGCTTAACCCGGGGCTGCGCTAACTTGACGGGAGGGGCGTTCAGTAGGGCTCCCCGGCTGGTAGCACCTCGGTCCCTGGATGTCACACCTCAGCCGTCGCCGGGATGGGGGTGACAGAGGAGGGGACGTGTGACAGAGGCGTCTCCCTGCGCCCTAAGAGCTGTTTGCGGGTTGTGTGCCTCAGGCCGAGGGAGGGCTGAGCCCCTTGCTGGAGCAGCACGTCCCCACGATGGGGATGGCGGCCTGGGCTGGTCCCCCTTGCCGGGGCCTTCTGACCCTGCTGTGCTGATACAGCGAGACGGCTAGAGAAACCTCGGCGTGGCTGGCTTGTGAGAGTGGGGAGAACCTGTTTCCTGCTCCAGATGGGACAAATGCAGCTTTCACTTCAAGGAAGAGTGAGCTGTGGCTTAGGAGTATGTTAGGATAAAGTCAGTTTAAAAACAGAACTTTATTTTGCATGTTGGGAGAGGTTTAAAGTGTTTTGAATGTTGCAGAAGAGAAACAGTGACTTTTTAATGAGTGACATAATGATCAAATTGTCCCTCTGTCTTTAGGGAGGTGCTGAGGGCATTTCAGAATAAAATGCATGATTGTAATCATACATGGTAGGTAGCCAGTAATCTCACATCAGAAACTGGGTTTGAAATTTTTGCAGACAAGCGTACGCTGTTCTGCTGAAGAGGTTGCAGCGCAGTGGAAAAAACCAGACTTGCCCGGGAGGCTTTGCTGCTTCCTCAGACGTGGAGAGTTTCTTCAGGTGTGAGCGTTTGCTCTGGGTGCCTCTCCCACGGCAAAGGCCCCTGCTCTCTGCAGCCTGGTATTTTTTGCTCCATTTAACTAAGGGCAGGCAAGGTAATTGGTTTTCCTCTTTAATATTCCTCCTGTTTTGTGTCAGCGCCATCAGCCATCCCCGGCAGGATGCAATGTGTTTTCACATGTGTTTTCACTTGGATCATGAAAACGTTATGTAACTCGGTGCTTATCTCTTTTGGGTTGGGTTTTCCCTGGCGGTTTCTAGTCAGAGAGATGTCTCCATCTCGTCACAAGAGGCTTCAGGGAGAAGTTCTGTATTTTGTTTTTGCTGTTTGCTCTCGCGAGTGGAAGACTTTCCCCTCACGGCTGTAAGGCAGGTCGGCTTTCTGCTGTTTACCTCTCCCCAAGGCCTGGCGGGGCCCATCACATGGTGGCAGGGCCTTGGGGGAAGAAGTACTGTGTGTGTCACCAGGTGACAGCTAGCCCAGTAAATCTTGTGTGCTGTGTCCTTGATAACATGGCCAGCTGCTTCTTTACAGTGAGTGCTGGCGAGGAGGAACTGTGCAGGGGAGGAGGGTTGTTCTTTTTTTTTTTTCTTGATCCGCGTGAGAGGTTTTGTCCTGAAACAGGATGCGTAGTGTCCTGAGTTTTTTGGTTTGTTTTGCTGACGTCGCATTTAGTAACTGTAATTTCACCACAAGTTGTGACTTTGGAGACCAGCAGTGTTTGATATCTGAGAAGAACAGGGCCCAGAATAATGGAAGTGGGTATGTCCTTGTGGAGGCAATCTTTACCAGCAGAGACCCTGTGGCCTGCTGAAAAAGCACAAAGGCTTTTTTGGTTTTTTTTTGGAGGAGGTGACAGAGTTGCAAGGTGTGGTCATCTCTATTCGTAAGGGGGAGAGCCGCGGGGATCTGCAGCTTTAGAGCTACCAACAAATACAGACATAGCTTAAACCAGTGTTCTGAGGTGAGGGCATGCGGGTTTCAAGCTCGAATCCCTGTGAAGGGGAGCGGGACCTTCTGCCTTGCTTGGAGCCTTTAAAAGGGGAGGTTTATCTTGCTTGGTGGGTGCTCCAGTTCACCCTCTGGGTGCCAGCAGGCAGACCTGAGGGTCTTGGCTGAAGCTGACTGTAGAAGGCCTCGGCCTCTTTTTCGCTCCGAGCTCAGATCAAGCCAGGAGCGTATCTTGGTGGATCTCCCATCTTCTCAGAGTTGATGAGGCTTTTTGTTTTCACGCTAGTATTTGTCCGTTAATCCCCTCTGCTTCAAAACCACACCCCAGGCACAGCCAAGCGCTGAGGAAACGCTCCCACCGCCTGTGGCAGTTACTGGGTGGGAAGGGCAGGTTTAGCCCTGCGGGGGTGGGGAGGAGACCTGGGCAGGAGGAAACCGCCAACTGCCCCAGGCCGGTCAGAACCGCTTCTGGCCGGCTCTGAAACCGGTGCTGCCACCCGGGGTGATGGGAAGAGCCCGCGTGGCCCCCCCCAGTCCCCCAGCCAGGGGAGAAGGAGGGCAGCACCTCACCCCGAAGGGGCTGGCTGCCGAGGGGCCTGCGGCCTGGGCCACCCCCGCCGGGCAGCGGCAGCCCTGGGGACAGCAGCCTGCCCACCCGGTGGCACCAAGGCACGGCAGGCAGGACTGAGCGGTAAAGGGAAGCATCAGGCACCCAGCCCCACCCTCCGAGCCACCCTCACCTCAGGGGGGGGCATTGGGACGGACTGGGTGTAATCTGTGGTGAAAATGGGGGAAGCGGAGAGGGGGACAGAGGGCATTGGTGTTTGGCTTAGAGGCCGGGGAAGGTGGAGAAAGGTGTTTACTGTTCTGTTCTTCTGTGTTCTTTTTTGCCCCCTCAGTACCTGAATCGGTGAAATGAAGTCTGTCTTAACTGGCGACAAATCAGCTTAGATTGCCCTGAGATGAGACTGTTTTGCCTGGGACGGTAGCTTTTGGAGAATGCGTGTGACACCCAGCCCTGTCACGGCCTGGACCTGGAGCAATGAGAAGAACTCTGGAAGAAGCCATGATCCTGGTCCTGGGAATATGTGGTGGTGGAAGTGGCGCAGCCAGTGTGTGTCCAGGGGTGAGTGCAGACAGTGTACGAGCAGCTGCAGAAAGGAGAGACCTGGGGAGACCATTGCTGGGTGGGAAGGTGATTGGGAAGAGATAGACAGGTGCTTCATCCAAGCCCGTGCCCCAGTGGCCTGGTGTAGTGCTGTCTCCACATGTAGGTTCCAAATGCACAGGTTGGGGAGCTGCTGGCTGTGAAACATGGGGAGAAAGGCATGCTGCTGTGATGCAACTCTGTGCTGGGGCTTGCCATGTGCTGTAAATGGGGCTTCAGAGAGACCAGGACTGCTTAGCAGAACGGGGGAGTCAGGCTGATGATTTTTGTTGGAGTAATGTGCATTAACAAGTGCTTGGGGCAAAGGAGAGGCCCTTGGTCAGAAGTGAGCAATAGCGCTGAATTGGCCGGATGGAAAGCAGCATGCCAGGTAGGCCAAGCTGCAGTTGCAGGAGCAGCAAGTTATCTTAAAGTGATTACCTCAGAGGGGGACCCTGGCACCTCTGAGGGGAAACAGAGAACTGATGGCAAAGTAAAAACAAAGCCCTTTCAGGCAGCCAGAGTTGCAAGGTTAAGTAGATCTGTGGAGATGGGAGTGTTGCTCCCCAGAGTGTGAGCGCTCTCTTGACAGTCCTTTGTTCAGAATTAAACTACAGAATTAAACTACAGAAATGCTGAACACTTGCAGCAACTGGTGTCCCTGCAGTGGCTGTGGTGGTGCTGGGAAGCCAGAGCAAGTGGGATACAGCTTTTGTCTTGGAAGAGCAGAGTTCTGGGGTGTTTGAGCTCTATGCTACTTGCAAGCACTGCCCTGCACAAGAGAGGAAGGTTTTAGGATCTGCTAGTGAAGGGCTGTGTGGAGCAATGGCCCGATCCTGCTGAACCCACAGATGAAACACACCAACAGAGGGACTGGGAAGAAGCAGGTAATCGACTGCCATTGCTTGGACTGCTGGATTGTGTTTACAGGCAAGGAGGAAGGGACCCTGAAAAAGTGGAGATCACTGATGCTGTGGCCTGAAAGCTCCAAGGTCTGAGCACAGTAACTACTGCCCCTCTGGTATCACCTGATAAGCTGGTGGGGCGTCAAGGAGTGACTTAAATGTATTGTACTGGAGGGAGCATGCCAGAAGACAGGCAGGAGATTAGCGGCATGGCCAAGGATAATGCTGGGAGTCCAGTAGTATGGTTGACCTTGGAAAAAGTTTTAGAAGGGGTTGGAAAGTATATGTTAAGATTGTTGCAGTTGTTGTTGATCCTGATAATTTTTTCTGCTAGGGGAGGGGTGAGTTTGTGATGTGTGTTACGTTCACATTGGTGAGATGTTAACTACACTAGTCTGGTCTGCCGGGACAAGGGATGGAGTTTATAATGAATATACATTAAGATTGTGATGATGTTAAAGGTACAGTTTATATAAGGGTGAAACAATTCTTAATATATTTTTCAATAATGTGAAGGGTGGAATGTAAAGGACACAAATTGCAGGGGATGGCAGTGGTGACCTGTGTGCTCAGTGCCAGCCAGAACCAGTTACCTCCAACACCAATGTAAACACTATATTATGCCAAAATTTAAACCCATGGTGCCCTGGCTTAGACACACTGTTGGAAATACAGGTGCACAATTTGAAAGAGATCCATGCTGAAAGGGCTTACTTCTGAGGGGACTGCAGCTGGTGGACGAGCCATGCTGGAGCAAGGAAACCCCTGAAGGCACTGTGGCCACTGGGTGACCTATGCTGGAGAAGGTATACCACTGAAAAGACAGCGGTCTAAACCTTTGGCTCTCCCTGCACCACAGCAAACATTGTACCTTTACTGTTCATTAAAAATGGGTATTTGGTCTCAGCAGAGCTGTTTCACCTCAGCCTGCGGATTGCTGAGGGTTTTATGGGTTGCTTCCTTCAGGAAGCTGCAAAACAAATGTGCTTGGATTACGTGTTCATGAATTGAAAGTGGAAATTTTGGGAAGAAGGTCCTAAAGTGCCTCTTTTCTTGAACAGAGTTTTTACTATTTTCCCATGAAACCCAGTGTGCAACTTTATGATTATGTGTTTGGTCACCTGCCCAGTAGGAGGAAACAGAAAGGTGACACAGCCACAAAAGCAAATACTTCCTCATCTCACTTGGTGGTGTTGTTAAAGGAGCCTTGATTGTTTTGATGGCTTGAATTTGGGCGTCAGGTGGGAAGGAGGTTTGGGGATCAGTTCCTTGAGACCTACTCTGCATGTCCCTTGTGCCAGATATGCTCCAGAGTGGGTGTCCGTGCGTGTAGGGGTATGTGGGGAACTCGGGTGTCCAGCTCTGCTGTCACTGGGACTTGTGTCTCTGCACCACGCCTTCTGGGGCTGGGATCTGCCAGAGGCGGAGAGGCCAAAGGGGTTGGTGGGCTCAGACCCAGCCGCTCCCCCATGGGGGTGAACAAGCCCCTGATACTGCAGTGCTGTGGGAGGGCTTGGGACCCCCAGCTGCAGCCCTGGGGCTGTGGGGCCAGGGCAGTGGTGGGAGGGGGTGGCTGGGCTGAAGGGGGCTGCTGGACGAGGTGGTTGGAACCAGATGGGCCATCGTACCTGAGCACCTGTCCTGGGCTGGGTGCCCTGGGCTCAGAGCATTTGGTGCCGCCAGGGAATTGGCCGTCGAGGCAGGGCCGGCGGGGAGGCCGGCAGTTTGGGCGCAGCGCCGTGGGGCTGAGCCTGCCCTGCGGGGAGGCAGACAGACACCCTGGTCGTGTGGTGTCTGAAATGCCCCCCAGCACTGCTGGGGGCTGGTGGCCAGCGAGGAGGGGGCAAAGCGGGTCTCCTCTGAGGGCTGGCTGCCCTCTGGTGCCCGCAGGGGAAAGTGCCGAGTGGCTTTGCTGTCCCAGGGAGGATTCGTGTCCCCAAGGTGCATTTGACTGCGGGCGACCCGTGCATACTTCACCTTTGTTCACAGAGGAGAGGGTGCATGAAGTCTAGAGAACCTAAAAAGAGCAAGTCAGGTCTGAACCAAGGGCAGCTCCCACCATGGGTGTAATGGATCATGCTGAAGGCTGCTGTCTTGTTCAGCCCAAATCTCCCTTGGCAGTGATGGGAGCTTAGAAGTTGGCCCTAAGGTGGGTACCTAAAGTTAGAGGAGATGATTCCCCAGTAGAGACACTTCAGCAGCTGCCTGTGACTTAGGAGAAAAGGCCAAGGACAGCTGTGCAGAGTGCATCTGAAATACAAAGCATATCTTAAAAACAGAACAGCAAGTAAATTCTCATTTCTTTTGTTTGGCTGCAGTAGGTTAACATCTATTAGTTCTGTACAGAAGCACTAAAAATACTTGTACTGCATTCCTCTGCCACATTTTGTTTCTGTCCCAGGGGGTTGTATATTACCATCTTTTGGAAGTTTTAGTCTGAGAAAAATTTAACAGTTTTATCTGCAAAAAGCAGCATATCAAACTCAAAAATAACAGAGCTAGTAAAGAACAAACTCAGTTCCTAAAGTCAAATAGTATTGGGGGTCCAGCATCCTGTCTCACTTCTAACTATAATGTCTACACAGGAGCATAAACACTCACACTTTCAAAGCAAAAGATCTTTTTGGTCAGGCAGGAATCTTTTATTTCATTGTTGCATTTAAAGATCAGTTTTCTCAAATATAGGCACTTGAATGAAATGGCAGGTGCAAGTTCTGAGTTTTTTGTTTGGGGTTTGTTTTGGTTTTTTTTTTTTTTGCTTGTTAACAATTTTCCATATAAGGATAGAATTTTACAACTAGCAATAATTTGAAGCACATGTTGAAATTGTGTTGTATCCAAAATCCACCACGCTGTTGTATTCTGACACATAGGAGAAAGCTTGTATAAAAATACTGCCAAGCATGCACCTGTATGTTTTCTGTATATGGATTTTTTTTCTTTTTCTTAAGAAAGGGATAAATATTAAAAAAAAAACAACCCCAAACCACACAAACTCTTTCTCAGTTAGTTCTGGCATGGTGAAACTCCTGGTTGTCTCACTCATCCTAAGGAAGTTAGTCTTTAGTTCACATTTATCAGAGATTTTTCTCCAGTGCTCAGAACTGCTGAATATCCTCCTTAGCCTGTTGTGTTGATACAAGATAAAGTATAAATGTGAATGTGTAGTTCAAAGTCTCTCCCTGTTTTCTCCTTAATTCCGCATTTTGGCAGAGAATTATGAAGGCTCACATTTTATTCTTTAGAATAATTTTACTGTATCCTTCTTTCAAAAAAGAAACAACAACAACAACAAAATAATCACTGAATACATATCCTGTGACTTCATTGGCTGCAGGTGGAAAGATGCAGTAAGAAAGCTAGATAAATTGATAGGAAGAATATCAGACCAAGCTGTGGAGGAGGGCAGATATGACCATCTTCAGTATTCTGCATTGGAAGGGTACTCCTTGTGAGTTTTGCACCTGAAGGGAATAAGACTTAATTTCAACCATATTTTTTTTTTATATTAGATAAATTCTAGGGACTTATATACATATATTTTAGAATATCTTATGTCATCTCAAATTATCAGTGTACCGAGACAAACATTTGCACATTGTGTTTTTTTCCTGTTGGAATGAGTGAGAACAAGTACTAACACCACCTAAAGTTGTAATGTGTCTGAGGTTCATTGTCCTGTCTCTCTCAGAACCATAACACTGAAGCCAAAAATGCAAGTTTTCTTCACACTTCATTTGAAAACAAAAGCTTCCTTCTTTTTCATCACATAAAAAGACTAAGTTCTTTTTGCATTTGTCACGGGGTAAGGGCACCAGTTAATGTGACACTGCTAAGCTGAATTCACCAAGTAGACTAATGGAGGAATAGCCTGTCAGGAAGAGTGTTACAGAGGCACAGGAGTCTTGGTACATGTGAGCTATAGATGTGAAAGTGATAGAAGAACAATACCTGGAAGTACTCACAAGGCGTAACATTCTGTCCCTCATCTACTATACCAGCGAGTCAGTGTGGTCTCACCTGGGGGGAATGCAACACTCTGACCTGTCTTAGTGTCAGGCTCTGGGCAGTGGCTCAGCACTAACACCTACCATTACATCTTGTCTCCACATCATTTTGGATACCTGTGGAGTGATGTTTCCCCATAGTCTGTTTTATTGTGGGTTTTTAAAGCTAGATGCCAGCACAGGCTGGCAGCCAGATCAGTCTGCGCTATTACCATATAGTTTCCAGGTGTATATACCAAGACTCCTTATGCAATTCTTGTTTGCACTGGCTGGTCAGCCATGGTTCATTATATGCAGTTATTCTACTCCTGATCAAGGTAAGATCTTGATGCTCCTGGGCCATTCAACCTCTCAGCCTTTCTGTCATCTGTCAAACATCTTTCATACATGCACTCATACTTACAAACTAATAATGTACAATGCAAGCAGCTCAAGCTTGTAGAAGCATATTCACTTGTTGCACACTAAATTGTAATAGAAGTTAGTATGGCACAAACAGTCAGTCAGTCAGCATTGGGTCCTAATACTATTAACCTTTACAAAAGCAGGTTTCTGTTAATTGTCTAGTTCTCAAGGAAGTTTCCAAAACCACCCTCTTGCTCAAGATACAACTCAAATTTCATAGGCTTTTCTCAGACCCTACAGCTTGATCTGGTGTGGATGTTATAGAACAGAATGCAGTAGTTGTACTGCAGATGCCCCATGTCCACCAGCCCAAGGCACATTGCACTTAACAGTCCCCTGAACTACCATGCTGTTGCAACACCTCCTAGAAATCCTAGCACTGCCCAGCAAGGCTCACCTGCATCCTCCACCATGAAGGACAGGCTTTGTCAGGGGAAAGCTTTACTCGTACATACAGTTACAGTTAAGAGAGACCTGTCCCAGTGACCATTCCACTGAGTCAGCACAGCATAGCCTGGAGGGAACATAACACTTCCTCCAGTGTCAGGCTCTGGGGCAGCAGCTCAGTATTAACAGTTCTACCTTGCACCCTCTGCTTCTATGCAGTACCAGGCACCTGCTTAATGCAGTCTCCCCTCTCCTCCCAGTATCTGTTACTCTGGGCTTTTAACAGCCAGATGTCAGCACAGGTTACCAACCAAATCAGTCCACAGTGATACCACTGAAAAGGTATCCAGCGGTTTCAGGTGTTGGTCTCCTGTTGCTTGTTGATCCACAGTCCGTACTAAGGCCTGTCATACTTGACTGTTCTTGTCAGCATTGCTCTGTCAACCAAAGCTTACTGCACCAAGTAATTCAACTTTTGATCAAGACAAGAGCTTGATGCTCCTGTGACATCATTTAAAATTGAATATGGATGATGGTTTCCATTGACACTGTTGATGCCAGTGGCTTGGTTTATCAATTTTTCACATTAGAACAGAACTTCAAGACCAGCAGTAATCTAAACATTTTTTATTTGGATAAGAATAAAATTGAACACTAATTTCTATCCAGTTTCAGCCTGTAAAAGAGTTCAGCTGAAATAAGGCCCAGTATGAGTTGGTATACATGTGCAGGTCTGGACATTTCTCCCATTTATTCTTCTTTCCCAGAAAGCTTTGGGCTGTGCTCTAGAAGTTAGTTGTTATCTTTTATCTTCAGGCAGTGATTATGTAGTTCATTCTTTCAGGATTTTTCTTCTGTGCTCACATATCCTTACCCTGCAGCCTTAAGTGGTGTTGATGCAAGACAGAAGATAAAAAAAATCAGTTGCTAGTTCATTCTTTGTGTTTTCTGCTTTGCTATTTCAGCCATGCAGAGACATTCATCTAGTGAGTAGAGAATTATTATATCCCATATTTTGTTCTTCAGAACAATTTTACTATTTCCTTCCACCAAAGAAGAAAAACCCAAACAAAGTCACTAAATACATATACTATGCCTTTGCTGGCAGGAGATGTACAGTGTGCAAGCTATATAGCTGACAGCTCTAGGCAATGGTAGATGCTCAATAGACTCCAGAGGCCTGCAGGAAGGCAGGATAAAACTGTCTTCAGTATTCTGCATTGAAAGGGTACTCCTTGTGATTTTTGCACCTGGAAGAAATCAAATATGAAAGATTACTCTCAAGGCTGAAATAAATGCTATGTAGAACTACACTGGGTGTATAGAGGAGTCTTCAAGGGAGGCTCTGAACTGTGTAACTGCAGAATGAATTTAAGAGACCTATTAGTATAGAAATGGCATACATGACTAATAAGTTCAAGTCTTTTACTGTTATTCAGGCACTGAACAGTGGTCGGACCAGGTTACTTTGTAGATCAAGAGTTCACACTGCTGATGGAGAAAACAGCAGTTTCTGTGGCCTTTCAGCCAAGACTTGCTTGTCTTGCTAGAGGCTTCCAAGGTGCACATCTGCAAGCAGTCATTCTTCATCCTGCACTTCAGATGGTCATTCCCTCCCCCAACCACCTATGGAAGAGCTGACATCACTTTATAACTCACAGAAAAAAAATACCATGAATTTAAAACTGCCTAATGCTCATTTCTCCAATATGGACATAGCCAAAGTTATCAACTAGAATCCTCCTTTGGAATTCCAGGCACACAGTTTCCTGGATAAAGAATTCACAGTGAACACATAGTATGACTTATACTCATCCTTTAGTCAATCAAGTGAAAATATAACTCCACTAAGATGTTAAATAACAGCTACTTCCTCCCCCAAATGATTTCAGATTTCAAAATATACCCAATTTAAACAGCTATGCCAGTACCTGTGAGATCAGAATAAAGATTATTGAAAATGTAAGACTTTGAAGGAAACAAGCTGTCACTTACGTGATCATTTCACAGATCCTCCAGTTTCTGTTTAAGCTGAGAAGGGTTGCCATCTCCTCTTTAGTCAATTCAAAGTCAAACACCTAAAAGAGAAACAGCTGGAAATCACCTCTTTGAACAAATCAAATCAGAAGCAAGATTCACAAGATTAATAAATAAGTTCACATCAGAAAGGCTGCAGGCTAGAAATCATGGCTTCATGAGACAGGGAAAGGAAAAAGAAGTATCTTTGGATTTTCAAGACTCTACTGGCAGAGGGAAGAAACAAACAAAAGAGACTGCCAGTTGTAGTTACATGTGCCAGCTGTTCCAAGATGTTTGGTGAGCACCTTAGTGTTTCAGAATGCCTCTATTTGTGGAAGATGCATTTTCTCCAATTCCAAAGAAACATCTGGAAGACTTTCATATTTCAATAAATCCAGCTATGTTACTTCTGAAATCTTCATGTCCCATACCAGGAAAAAACCCCTGACTTAACAGTCAGAGGAGCGATGTGGTTTATTGACACCAGGACTCTTCCCCTCACATTGCTTACTCCATATTTTGAGGAATGTTACTGCACTTGGGCTCCAGGCAAGCCCTGGCCACCACTTCATCCACAAGGAGACACTGTATAAGGTGCCTGATACAGTTATCAACATATTGTTTCCAAGAGCTCTGTCTATCTTTTCTCCAGCTGTAGTTTTCATTGTAGCCCTAATTTCCAGACAGAGAGAAAAACCCCATCCTCTTGCCTGACAAGGACTTGGAAAGGGTGAGAAAGGATCACTGCTTGCTCTGCAGGGAGAAGGCATGCCGTCCTCGAAGGGCAGCACCCAGCTCACTCATAATCATTCACCTTGGAGTTCTCCACAATGCGCTGTGGTGTGACAGACTTGGGAATCGCAATCACATTTCTCTGGATCTGGAAGCGAAGGAGAACCTGCAGGAACAGACAGCTGAGTCAGAGAAAGGATGGCTCCTGCTCTGGAGGAAGCAGAGCCTGTTCCAACAGCTGTTTTCCCTAAGCTATACCCATTTCTGCAGAGCTGCATTTCAAATCCTTCCTGTTGCTGTGGCCTAGGTAGCACTTCCAGGAGAGCAAAGATGGAAGAGCCCACATGGAAGGCCTCCTTTCCCATCCAGTTTGGGACAGTTAACTCCTTTTCTTCCCACCTGGGCTTTTAGCAGTCCATGCAAGGCTTTCATTCTCTGCAGGACTTTAGAGGGGAAGCGACATCTGTGAAGATGGGTCAAGAATCCTTTTCTGTCTGAGGGCCAAAGAAATAGTAGCAGCATATATTGTAGGCCACAGTGTAGGCAACCCACATTGCTTGTTAATGCCACAAAAGGGCACCACAGTTCACAGGGAACACTGATAAAGGTTGTACCCTCTCTTCAGACATAGTTTCCTTAATGGCTGTGTTACTGGAAGGAGTACGCACTGTTTGGCACCTACCCACCTGCGCTGGCGTTTTGTTGTGCTTGGCTGCGACCTCTTTGATCTTGGGGTCATCCAGAAGACAAGGCTCCTCTGGCTTAGCCCTACACAGATGAAAAAAAGGAAGAAACAGCAAAGAATCACTCCAGAAAGATTCTACCTAGCATGAGTAATTTTAAAAAATAATATATATATACACACACACACACACCCCCCTGCACAATTACTCAATTAGTCTGAATGTTTCAAACTTAAACCACACTAACCCACTTGGAAATTACCTGTCAGGGCGTCCAAGGGGACAGTATGCTGTCACAGTGATCCCTTTGGATTGGCAATAGTTGATAAGCTTCTCCTGGGTGAGGTATGGATGACACTCAATCTGCCAACACAGGAGCAGAGACAGACAGTTGTAGAACTACTGTAGTGTTCCCATGCTCCAGAGATTTTTTTTTTTCCTGAATCCTGATTTCCTACTAACAGGCTGCCTTCATCCTACCCTACATGTGGTCTGTGTGACAATACAAAACTATAATTCTATAGGGCACAACTTTTGTGTTGAGTCCTTATGTGCTTTCTGCATTTTGTTCTGAGAGGCTTTATAAGAGTCAATGATTACAGTCAGAATGATAGCTTGTGTCTGGATTATTTGTCCCTCCAGAGAGAATACTTCATAGAAAAGCACTCCAGACTATGCAAAAAGTGGTTCAACAAGGTGAGACAAAAAGGAAGTATTCTGGTCTTTTTTGTACCAAGAAGTATCCACAGAGTGGGATTTAGAGTACATGCTGTGCCTACTTTGTTCTCCCTTTTTCTGTCTCCTCATTCAACTGTAATCAGATCTTCATAATCCCTGAAAACTATTCACCTGCAGTCACTTAGCAGTTTACCTGGTTATTTGCAGGCTTGTGCTTCAGTCCCGGCTTGTTCAAGATTCTTTCGGTCTGCTCACGGTTAAAGTTGGAGATTCCAATGGCTTTTACCAGACCAGCATCCACCAGCTCTTCCATGGCCTAACACAAAGTAGAGCAAAGTCAGCATCCAGTGCACAAGACATGACCTGAATACATTCTTCCTGATGTGGCTTGTTTCCCTTCATGGGAAGCACAAACAACTGTTTGGACTTGCTGGGTTTTTGATTCTCAAGGGGAAAAGTGGGTACTGGTAGTATCTATGCCATATCTTCTGCCCAAAATAATTTCTGAGACTGTGAAATTCACCAAGTTACACAAGGAAAAGAAGACTCTAACTCTACTGTTGTCACAGCACTGGAGGGCTGTGTCCTAGGAGGATGGCAGGATCATAACCCAAGTGTCTATTTCTGCAAAATCTGTTTGAGCAGTTCAAGAACTGCATGAGAACTGTGGTGAAGAAAAATCATATAGTTACAGTCAAGTAAATAACTTTTTCTAGCCTCAGTCTGGTCTGCAGCTCCACTGAAAGTGACTGTGCAGCTCAGTAACTTGAGATACTAATCCATAGTGAATAGGAATAATAGCGTGTCTAAGCATGCACATTTTCAAAAGCTACCACATACTTTTGTGAATTCTTTCTAACTAATTCTGCATATATGCATGAGCCATTCTGTGACTGCTGAAGCTAACACCACTGCTGAGGACAGAAGACATGACCCTTCCACTGTGGCTGAACTTACCTCCCACGTATGCAGAATATCTGTGTTGCTGGGTATAGACATGCCTTTGCCATCTGTGGGAAGCAGCTCCTCTCCTGCCTGTCAGTGACAAAGAAAATGCTTGAAAATCTGTTGAGAAGTTTGCTTAATACATGAGAGCTCACAACCACAATAGCTTAAACTTCTAGTGCAGGCAAGAACACTAATTTTTGTCTACATTCAGTCATTCCTTCCTGAGGAGTGGGAGCAATTTAAGGCATTTTTGCCAGTGACCATTCCCATAAAGACAGGTTTTTCTGCTGGACCCCTCAAAGTGATGACTCACCCAGACACCTACAGGGACACAAACCACTCAGAACTATAGCCTCCAGTCTCATACATGTTCACTTCATGTTTTGTTCTTTTGTGTCTGCTTCAGAAGAACTGTTTTTATTCTTTTTCCAGGAGGGTATAAGGGGACCTTGTTAGGTACTAGGAGCACACAGCTTTGGTCTACACAACATCAGATCTGCTCAAAAGAGGTATTAAGGGCAGTGACAGTTCTTCCATGACAAAGCTCAGTGTAAAGCTGCTAATTCTAGGAAATTAGAAGAGCCTTTGCGTAAAAGTTATGAAAAGACACCAAGACTGAACTGCATTTAAGAGCTCTTTGCTGCTGTAACCATGAGACGGTTTCATTTTCATGGCTTTGTTAACATAAAGCTAAAATAGAGTATGAAATAAAGATGAGCATCTCAAAAGCAACAGGTAGGATGGAAACTGATCAGACTGTAGCAGGACACAAAGGCTAAGACTAGAAATAGTCAAACTGAGGCATCAACTCCTTCACTAATCTGTGAAAGAGTTTAGGGCCCCAAGAAGTTTCACCTTTTGAATTCCTGTCTCAGTGGAACAATACTAAGGCTCCTGCAGGCAAGGTCAGCTTAATCTGTACTGTATTAAGGACTTGATGATTAAAGAGAGAAATGGAAAACAGAAATATCTTCTCTTGCTCTGTGATTTTGTAACACACAGACGAAGACTTCTGACAGGCAGCAGTTCAGCCCTTCTTCCCGCAAGGGGTAATTTTCAGATGAGCATACACTGATTGTAAGAGAGCACAGTCTATCTTATGCTTGCAGCTGGGAGACCTGCCCCTAGTTTTCAGACCATCATTCCCAGGATCAAAGGGGTATGCAAGCAACCGTCTCGGAGGCAGAGATCAAGAGCCTGGCTCACATGGCCAGAGCAAAGCTGAGCACCAGAGCAGTGCTGGTACACACAACAGACACGTAATTGTCTCTCAGACAGAGCAATTGTTGGGCTGTAAAGCTACATAGGTCCCCAAAAGCTGTAGTCACAAGAAACAAAGCCAAGGGCATTGCTGCTACTGTACCTTCAAACCAAAAGGCCAGTGCACAAGGTAGAGATCCAGGTAATCCAGTTTCAGGTCAGCAAGAGTCTTCTGGCAGGCTCCCTTCACCAGAGGTTTGTCATGAAACGTGCACCATAGCTACAGAAAAAAAAAGAAGGCACACCGTGACCTCTTGGGTTAAAAGCTCTTGGGTGCTCTCCTGCACAGACAAATGCTCCATCTTCTTTGGAAGACGATGGGGAATGAGGCCATCCTAGTGCTCTTCAGATGGGCCTTGCTCTGTGACGGGACTGGCCTGTGACACTGAAGGCAGCATGTGCAGTGGCAGCCCAGGTATTTGAGTAGGATCATAACAAAATCCTCTGGTTCCTTTAGTTAAGACATAATTTGTGCTACCCTCTTCTACACAGAGTCTGCCTTTGCAATAGGGGGCTTTTAAATGAAGACATATCTCTATCATTCCTGACATGCATAAAACTCTTGCATTGAATGTAGCAGGCAAAGCCAAGAAAACAGAAAAAAGCCACAAAGAAAAGGTTGGCACCAACCTTTACCAAGGTAAGCAACTTCAGAATCCAGCTAAATAGCCTGTTTTTCTTAACAAGCAAGAGAAAGAGAACCCACCAACCACACCTTCCTTGGGACATGTGCTGAGCAGATTACACTGTCCCAAGGTGCCCAGAACCTCATCTTCCTCACATGGCAGAGACACCCCTTCAGCAGGACTGCAAGCCTGGCTGCTGGAACAAGCACCGGCCACTGCCAGGCTTGTCTACTCTGCTGTGCTTTAGCAGTCAGTGCGGTGCCATTACCAAACTCGTTCTGCCTCTGTATCAGTTCTTTACAGTGAGCGATCTCAGACCTCTGCATCTCTGGTTTCTACCTTGCTTGGTGCTATGTGGTCCACTCTACCTTCTTCTGCTTCCCTTCTTCTGCCTCAATGGGTCTGCAGATGGCCTCTACTCATCCATCCCCCAGCACTTCTGGGTCTCCTCACCAGAGTGCCACACCACAGCAAGGCTGTGGTGCTCAAGCTTTCTGTAGATTTTGGGGAGGAAATCGGAGTCTTGACTTCCTTCAGTGTTATTGGATTGACTAGGGAAGAAAAGAAAGCTGCCACCAGACATTATTCTCCCTGCTCAAAGCTCACGGGTCACTCTTCCTATCCAATGGTTACAACAAGAAGAATTACTATTAGTGGACAGGAAAGAATCAAACTCTATCACTGTGCTGATGAAATGAAACAAGAAAGTTGTATCAGGAGTGATCTCATTTACATTACGAGCTTCTCCAATGCTACACCTTAAAACTACTTTAGTTTCCTACTGTAGCAATTTCACAGGTAAAGCTGTTCTGTCTATGATCCAAGACCATCTGATTTTTACCTTACTGACAACGAAGAGGTCCTCTCGTTTCACAACGCCTTCCTTGATTTTCTGCTGGATCCCCTCCCCAACTTCCTTCTCATTCTGGTACACATAGGCACAGTCAAAGTGGCGGTACCCAGCATCGATGGCAGCCATCACTGCAGCTGCCACCTTACCTGGGGGAGACTGAAGGGAAAAAGGGTATGATACGTCTTGATTTGGGATTCTCACATGCTGCTCCTTAGGTAGCCAGAAGGCAGATAAACACACAAAGGGGCTTTAAGAGGAGCTTTTCCAAAAAGCTTTCTTGGGTGCGTACACACCTCAGGCAGAGGCAGCCGAGCTTCCAGCCAGCCTCCAGCCGCTCCTCTGCGACCCCACTCCCAGGCAGGGCTCCGGAGCGCCTTCGCAGAGCTGAGGCCCCAACACCAGGACAGCTCTCCAGAGCCGGGCCACGGCCTCCTCGCTTGCCCACACCGCTCCGAGGAGGAGAAGCCCTCCAGCCAGCGGGGCTCGGCCCAGCAGAGGGGCCTCAGCCCAGGCCCCAGCGCCCCGCGCCCCCGGGCAGAGCCCCACGGCGGCGCAGGAGCTCGCCCGGGCCGCTGCCAGGGGCCGGCGGGCAGGGAGGGACCCTCGGTGCCGAGCGGCGCGGCCCTACCCAGCCCGGGACCCCGCCCGGGGCGTCGGGGGCACCGGCAGCGCGGCGCCCGCTCTGGGAGCGAGCGGCCACGGTATGGCGGCGGCCCCGGGCCCCGCCGCAGGAGGGCTCGCCGCCGTTACCTTCCACGTGCCCAGCCCCAGGAGGGGCACCTTGGCCGCGGCGCCCAGCCGCGCGTAGGTCGCCATGGCCCCACTCGGGAACGCGCCGCCCGCCGAGCGCTGTAACAGCGGCCGGGCCGAGCCCGCCCCGGGGCTGCCGGTACGGCCCTTCCCGGGGTGGTGTCCCCCACCCCCCCGGCGGCTGGTATCGCTCGTCCTTCCCCTCGGCAGTAGCCAATCGCCGCTCAAGTCCTGCCCCGATGGCAGCGCAGCCCAATCAGCAGCGAAGCGGGACAACCAATGGGGATCCCGGCCCGCTGCTATGGTAAGGTACCGGGGGGGACTACCTGCGCGTGGGGGGAATGCCTGGGGGTGCTCCGTCAGCGCCCCCTCCCGCCCGCCCGCCTGGGGCCGGTTAGGCGTTTCTCCGCCAGTAGCGTTTCCCACCGGAGCCGACGGCCCCGTCAGGCGGGCCCAGCTGCTGAGGCCCGGTGCCGGGCAGGCGGCCGCGGCCGGAGGAGCCGCCCGCCGGGGGCCTGCGGCAGAGCCGGGCCGTAATGGCCGTGCCGGGGCCCAGCGGGCCTCACACCGACCCCTCCAGGGCAGGGCAGGGCAGGGCAGAGCAGCTCCGGCTCGGGAGGGCCTTCTGCTGAGGCTCGGCTCGTGTGGGCTCTTGTGACAGCTGAAGTCAGTCAAAAATCGCGGAGGTGATCCCCCCCGTGGGGTGCGTCCTGCGGCCCCCTCCTCCCGGTGAAGTTCCTTATCAAAGGATAAGGGCTGGGGGCGGCTGTGCTCCCATCCAGCTTGTGACTGTGCGGGGTTCAGCTCCTGCAGCACCCTGTCCCTGTGCCGTGGGTTGTTCACGCAGATCTCGCTTGTGATACACACTGGGGTGTTGCAACACGCTGCTGCAGTTCACCCCATCGGTTACCAGCTGGAGAGCCTGTTTCGTTCGGTGGCACTTTGCCCCTCGGTTTGTCATGGGTAAAGGCAGGCTGTGTCCCAAAAGGAGTCAATAAACAGGAGTCGCGGCGCAGGGCATGAGACAGAGGTCTCTTGCTCCCAGCGCGCGGAGCTGGTCCCTCGCCACTGGCTGTGTGGTTGCGGGCTGCCAGCCGTGGGCCGAGGAAGGGCTGAGCCCTTTTGGCTGGAGCAGCGTGTCCCCACGACAGCGATGGTGGCCTGGGCTGGTGCCAGGAGCCTTGTCGCCCTGCATGCTGACGAAGTGAGATGGCTAGAGAAACCTCCGTGTGGCTGGCTTGTGAGTGTGGGGAGCACCCCGTTCCCTTCTCCAGATGGCATGAATGCAGCTTTCACTTTGGGGTAACTGAGCTTATGAGTAATTTGGAAAATAATGAGTTTAAACCACTTCATTTTAAATGTTGCACGGAAGTATTTTTTAGTATGTTTTCGAAGCTGAAGAAGAGTAGTGAGTTTTCAGTGAATGTCACGATGATCACATTGTCCCTCTGTCTTTAGGGAGATGCAGACCATATTTCAGAATGAAATATACAAGTGTAGAAATAAATGGTAGGTGACCTTTAATTTCACATTAGAAACTGACTTGGAAGTTTTGGAGAGGCAAAATACACTGTACTGATGAGGTAGTCACAGTGCAGTGAAAAAAACCTGATTTATCAGCAGGATCCTATAAGTACTCCATAATGGTATGTCAGGGCTGCTTGGGAGGCTCTGCAGTTTGCTTATACTCAGAGAATTGAGTCAGGTACAAGCATAAGTTCAGAGTATGTATAATGGTGCATTTTTCTCTGGGTGCCTCTCCCACAGCTGATGCCCAGGCTCCTTTTGCTTCATTTAACTGAAGGCAGACAAGATAATTAGTTTTCCTCTTTAATCTTCCCCCTGTTTTGTGTCAGTGCCATCAGCTGTCCTCAGCAGGATGTGGTGTTTCAGTTGAATCACATAACAGTTATACAACTCAGGGCTTATCTTTCATCCTTTTTGGGAATTCCTTCTCCATAGATCTGCTCTGAGTCTGCTCAGCTTCTTGGGCACTGGTTTGTTGTTCAGAGAAGTCAGTGAAAAATGCAAAATGACACATTTTGCTTTGGCTGTGATGTACTTTCTCAAGAGAGCCTAGAGACCAGATGAAGTGCCAGTTTGCTCCTGCTCTCCTTTGTATTCCCAAGGCACTCAAGCTTGTGGTGCTATGCTGGTGATTTATTAGTGTCAGCAGTGTCACATTCAGAAACAAGGGTGAGTGGGTTCAAGTCTTGGTGTAGGAACTGCCAGATTTTGTACTGAAGCAGCACCAAGGTGAACTGGTGCCATCAGAGAGTTGTGCTCTGCAAGTCTGTGAAAGCTTGCAAAGCCTGGCTGTTTGGCCAGTAAGGTGGGATCTCCTATAAGAAAGGGCAGAAAACCCTGCAGCGTTTGTTCTCACCCTTCTGAGCCTGTCTTTTTGGGGAGAGGTTTCAAAGCCTTGTGTTCCTGCAGCAAGGAGCTGGGTAGAGCGTGTGATGACAGATGAGATTTGGAGAGCACGGCTGAGAAATGCGATTTGTCCTTCCTCTTGTTTTCTTTTGAGATTTTTGTGTTGCTTCCTCTGTGGCCTGTCCATGTTCTCCTGTGAAGGTGGGTGCTTGGTTTTCCCTAATGGTTTCTTGAATGAGAGATGTCTTGGTCTTTTAACAGAGGATTTTGAGCAGAAGGTTTGTGTTTTGCTTTGCTGTTTGCGCCTGCTGGTGTAAGACTTTCCCCAGATCATGCCAAGACACAGGAGCAGTCAGTTGTTTCTCTGTCCTGAAGGTGTAGCTGGCATTGTCAGATGATGATGGGGCCTTTGGGAAAGAAGTATACTGAAATAGGATGTTTATCTTGCTAAGTGTTGTACACTGATTTAACTTCCAGATGCTTGTTAAGGCAGGAATGCAGACAGGAGGATAGAGGTTTAATCCAGTTCTAAGACCTTGGCCTCTTTCTTGCATTGAGTTCAGATTGAGCCAGGAGCATCCTCTGAGGTCCCACCACCATCTCTGTGTCTTCTCAAGGGTTTTTTTTAAGACTTCAGTCTTTGATAATTATGATATTTGGCTATTAATCTGTTGAGCTGGCAAAACTGTGTACTTAAAATAAAACTCTAGAAACGAAACTATGAGCATATACTCTCACTCTCTGTGACAGATCCAGGTTAATTTGCCCGCCCTAAGCAGGCAGCTCCTGTCTGCACATCCCTGACACATAGGCCTGATTCAGCAAGTTGATATGGCTAAACCCCTCTGATGTCTTCTTTCTTTCAGTAGGTTGTTGTGTGTGCCCTGGGATGAGAGGAGACACTTCAGGTGGGAGCAGGAGAGCCCTTTGGCGTGGGTGGGATGGGGCAGTAAGTGCTGCCGTTAGCCATGGAGTGTCTGGATGAATTTATGTGACTGTCCCCCGATGGTGGCTCTGCTGTGAGTTAGAGCAAGTGTTTGAGCAGGAGCTTTCCAAGGGAAAGAGGGTGGTTGTGAAGGGTGGTAGAACTTCCCTACATCTTTGGCTCCCACACCATATTAAATAGTGTACCCTTACTGGGTTCAATAACTCGGTGTATTTTTTTTGCAGGACGGATGTCTTACTTCTGCCTGGAGATTGCTGAGGGCTTTGTGGGCTGCTTCCTTCAGGAAGCTGAGAAACACATGGTCTTGGATTATCTTTGTGAATTGAAAGTGGAAATTTTGGGGAGAATATCCTAAGTGCCGGCAATTTGGGCACAGCACTGAGGGGCTGAGCCTCTCCTGTGCAGGGGCAGACACCTAGGTTGTGCGGCATCTAAAATGCACTCCAAGCACTGCTCGGAGCTGGTGGCTGGTGGGGAGGGGGCAAGGTGGGTCTCCTCTGAGAGCTGGCTGCCCTCTGGTCCCTGCAGGAGAAAGTGCCAAGTGGCTTTGCTGTCCCAGGGAGGATTCGTGTCCCCAAGGTGCAGGTGACTGCAGGCGACCTTTCTGTGCGTCTCTGGGTTAGGAGGGTTTTGGGTTTTTCCTACACTAGATGGAAGACTTTCAGCCAATTATGTTTTTGCATTTTAAAGTCAATTTTACTTAAAATATGGGACACTTCTGATGAAATTGTGGATGCATGGGGTTTGTCAACATCTGGTTTCTGCTGATGCAAGACTGAAGGCAATCACTGAACAGTGGTACAAACTCTCTCCCCGTTTTCTGCTTAGCACTTCTGCTTAGGCTCTTCAATAATAATCCTCTCTTCTATTAAGCAGAAAATTATTACACCCCACATTTTGATCTGTAGAAAATACTTTTTCCTCCTTCCAAAAAAAGAACTCAAACAAATTTCATGGGATAAACATCTCATGTCTTCACTAGCAGCAGCAAGGCAGATGGAGTAAGAAAACTAGATAAATAGACAGCTCAAAGTTAGAGCAGAGACACGTGAGACATCAGAGGTCTAGTGAAGGCCGTGTTACAAGCATCTTCAGTATTCTGCATGGAAAGGGTACTCCTTGTGAGTTTTGGACCTGAAAGAAATCAAAGAGACAATGTTATTTTCATGGGTGACTTAAATGTTACGTAGAGGTGCATTGGGTGCATGGAGGAGCTGCCAAGGGAAGATCTGCATCATGTAATTACAGGGAGAATATGTGGAGATATGTGTCCTCGTTTCTTTAATACAGATAAAGATGAAATGACCATCCAGAACTTATTTTTTTGTAATTCAAGTTACAGAGAGTTTCCTGGAAACTGAATTCAAAATGGGAGTGTAGTTTGTTTTCTTTCTTTGTTTTGTTTTTTTTTGTTTTTAAAATGAAACTATTAAAACCTCTCCTGAAAAAGTATTTTTGGACAAAGCAGTTGGAATTTGAGTTGGTATGATTTTTAAATAAACTGAATTTCATGCTACCTAGTAACTGTGACACAAAATTCCCTGTAAAGCATATTCAAAATTTTAGAGTTGGAAGGAAACAAGCAGTGTCACTTACATGCTCATTGCACAGATCCTCCAGTTTCTGTTAAAGCTGAGAATGGTTGCCATCTTCTTTTTAGTCAATTCAAAGTCAAACACCTAGCAAGAGAAAGACAAGATGAGAGACCAGCTCCACACTGGAGGGTCTATTTTCAGTCATGGACCACTGAATTAACAAGTAGAGGAACAACTTGTTTTATGGACACAAGAACTATTTTATGAACATTGCTTATTCTATATAAGACTTTTCTGGCCTGTTACTGTGTGTGGGCTCCAAGAAAGCTATGCTTGCTGATTCATCCACAAGCCACAGAACAGGAAATATCATATAAGACCCGTTCACCTGTCCTCTCCAAAAGCAGGCCTGGCTTAATACTCAGTAGTAGGTAAGCATAAAGAAAGAAAAAGCCCAGTCCTTTTGTCTGAGGAGGACTTGGGAAGGGTGAGAAAGGATCACAGCTTGCTCTGCAGGGAAAAGCTATGCCATCCCTGAAGGGCAGCACCCAGCTCACTCATAATCACTCACCTTGAGGTTCTCCACAATGCGCTGTGGTATGACGGACTTGGGAATTGCAATCACGTTTCTCTGGATCTGGAAGTGAAGGAGAACCTGCAGGAACAGAAAACTGAGTCAGAGAGAGGCTGGCTCCTGCTCTGGAGGAAGTAGACAGAGCCTATTCCAACAGCTGTTTGCTATCAAGTGTATATTTCAGTAGAAATAAACCCTTTCTGTGGAGCTACAATTCAAATAATTCCTGTCCCTCTGGCCTAGGTAGCACTTCCAGGAGAGCAAAGAGAGAAGTGATGGAGGCCCACATGGAAGGCCTCCTTTCCCATTCAGTTTTGGGAGAGTCACCTCCTTTTCTTCCCACCCAGACTTCTAGCAGTCCATGCAAGGCTTTCATTCTCTGCAGGAGGACTTGAGAGGGGAACTGACATGTGAAGATGGGCCAAGAATCTTTTTGAGGGCCAAAGAGATAATAGTAGCATGTCTTGCAGGCCATATAATAAAAAATCTGCATTGTTAGGGAAAAATCAAAGGAGTGCAGAATTCATGAGGAATGGATGGAGGTTATACCCACTCCGCAGCTCTATTTTCCTTAATGGCTGTGTTACAGGAAGGTGTACCCACTGTACTGCACTTACGTACCTGTGCTGGTGTTTTGTTGTGGTTGGCTGCAATCTCTTTGATCTTGGGGTCATCCAGAAGGGAAGGATCCTCTGGCTTAGCCCTACACAGAGAAATCAGTGGCAAGAAACCTCCATAGAAAGATCCAGCCTAGCAACAGAGATCTGTATCTAGATGAATGATTAATAGTGCACTTGTAGTCTCAATGTTACAAGCATATGTAGTCATAATGTTACAAGCTCCCTTGCAAAGCACAAAGCAATCTTACCATGGTCTGTCAGGAGAGCCAAGTGGACTGTATACTGTCACAGCAACACCTTTGGATTGACAGTGCTTGGTCAGCTTCTCCTGGGTGAGGTATGGGTGACATTCAATCTGCCAACACAAAGGCACAGAGGCTGATAGTGGCAGAACTGTTGTAATATTGTTGTGCCCCATGGATTATCTCCTAATACAATTAGAGGCTGCCTTTTCCCCTAATTTGCTAGTGGCTTGCATGATAATATGCATCCTTAGTATTGAAGACACCTATTTTTATACAAAGTGCTTATACAGTTTTTGCTGGGGGGGGGGGGGGGGGGGGGGGGCTTCACAAAGCTCATCTCCAGGTTCTTTATTCTTCCAGAAAGATTGTTTCCAGGGAAATACTCCAACATTCATAAACAGTGGTTCAGCAAGGCGAGACGACCAAGGAAGTATCCAAGTGCCTTGTGTACTCAGAAATATCCACAGAGCAGGATTTAGAGTACATGCTGTTGTCTGCTTTATTCTTCCTTTTTCCATCTCCTCATTCAACAGTAATCAGATCTTCATAATCCCTGAAAACTATTCACCTGCAGTCACTTAGCAGTTTACCTGGTTGTTTGCAGGCTTGTACTTCAGTCCTGGTTTGTTCAAGATTCTTTCAATCTGCTCATGGTTAAAGTTGGAGATTCCAATGGCTTTTACCAGACCAGCATCCACCAGCTCTTCCATGGCCTAACACAAAGTGGAGCAAAATCATCATCTGGTATGCAAGACAGGTCATGAAGAAGATGTTCTTCCTGATGTGGCTTGTTTCCTGTCATGAGTAGCACAAAATAACTACTTAGTGTTGCAAAGTTCTCTGAGGGGAGAGCAGGTACCAGTACGTTAGTGCTGTCTCACCTAAGCCCAAATTCTCATTCCCTCAGTTTGTGGAAATTCACACCAAGTTGCATGAGGAAAAGAACAACACTCAATAATCCACTATTGTGTAAGAACTGGAGGGCTGTGCCCCACGCCGTAGGCAAGATCTCAACCTAAAAATGTCTTTATTTCTGTAAAATTTATTTGAGCAATTCAAGAAGGGTGCAAGAACTGTGGTGAAGACAATTGTGCAGTTGTTATGGTTGAGCAACGAACTTTTTCTAACTTCAGCCTGGTCTGCAGCTCCACTGAAAGTGATTGTGCAGGTTACTGTGGGTCAGGCAGTCAAATAAGGCATTTGGGGGAATAGGAACAACTAGGTAATGACTAAGCATAGACATTATGAAAAGCTACTTTGTACTGCCTTATGTTCCTTCCATCTATTTTTGCATGCATGAGGCAACAGTTCTGTGATTGCTGAAGGTAATGAAAACATGGAAGAGACTAATGAAGACAGAGGACAAGTCTCTTCTGCTGTGGCTGAACTTACCTCCCATGTCTGTAGAATATCAGTGTTGCTAGGTATAGACATGCCTTTGTCATCTTTGGGAAACAGCTCATCTCCTGCCTGTCAATGGGAGAGAAAATGCTTGAAATAATCTCTGTTGGGATGCCAGCTATGTAAAAGGACCAAATAGGAATGTAAGGAGCTAAAGCTAATAGTGCGTGAAGAAAACTGAAGTAATTCTCATAGTAACTAAATTAAATCTTCAGTCATTTCTTAGTTCATGCAAGGTCATGGCATTTTTGCCACCTACTATCCCAACAAAGACAGGTATTTCTGCTGGACCCATTGAAGTGATGATCTACAAAATGCATGCAGCAAAGCAAGGTACTCATAGAACAATATCCTGGAGTCTTACATGGGGTCACTTCATGTATTGTTCTATTATGCATGTTTAGGAATAATAGCTTCTTTAGTTGTTTTTAAAAAGTTATATGGAGGGTTGACTTTGGTCCTGTGAACATACACATTTATACTGGAGTATACTTGCTGAAAAAGGTACTGCTAACAGATTTCCCATGGGGACGCTCACTGTTTAAGTTGCTGTATTAGGAAAATTAGAACAGCCTGTAACTAGACAGTATGGCCAAAGTGGTTTGAATGATTGGAATTTTCTAGATGCCACAATATTATGCAGTTTCACTTGGCAGCTTTGTCCACATAAAGCTAACTAAAACAATATTGAGAGAATGAAATGAAGCTGAGCTCAAAAGTATTAGGTAAAATAGAGATTTTGATCTGGGTGTAGCAGAAAGGAAAGGCTAAGGGTATGTGTGTATATATATATATGCACAAACTGACATAGATCATTTGAAGTACACATAGTCTGTGAAAGTTCAGTATCGAAAAGCCTCATCTTTTGAAATCCAAGGTCTGTGAAACAACACTCAGGCTCCTACAGGCAAGGTCAGCTCAATCTGGACTGTATTAAGTACTTGGTGATTTAGAGAGAAATGGAAACCAGAAGCATTTTCTTTCGCTCTGCGAATCTGTAACATGCAGAGGAAAGAATTTCTGTCAGACAGCAAAGGACAGCCCTCCTTCCCGCAAGGGGTAATTTTCAGATGAGCATGCTTTGGATTTGTAAAAGAAAGGGAAAGTGGCATAGCTTATGCTTGCAGCTGGGAGGCCTGACCTTAGCGCTAGGTCTGCCTCTTCAACTTTCCAAAGGGCAGAGGACGCTGTGCAAGCAGTGGTCTCAGGGGCAGAGATCAAGAGCCTGGCTCACAAGGCCAGGGTAAAGCTGAATGAGCAGCACCGGACCAGTGCTGGTGCACACAACAGACACATGGTTTTCCAGGACTGCTGCAGCAGTAGTGCTACAAGCATTACGGGCAGTTTTGAGGAAGTCTCCCAGGAGGGAAAGCCAAGGGCATTGCTGTTACTGTACCTTGAACCCAAGAGGCCAGTGCATGAGGTAGAGATCCAGGTAATCCAGTTTCAGGTCAGCAAGAGTCTTCTGGCAGGCTCCCTTCACCAGAGGCTTTTCATAAAATGTGCACCACAGCTAGAGACAAAAAGCCAAGGCACTCCGTGACCTCCTGGGTTAAAGCTCTTGTGTGCTCTCCTGCACAGGACAGAAATGCTCCATCTCCTTTGGAAGGTGATGTGGAATGAGGCCATCCTAGTGCTCTTCAGATGGGCCTTGCTCTGTGATGGGACTGGCCCGGGACACTGAAGGCAGTATGTGCAGTGGCAGTATACGTGATCAGACAGATCTGTAGAAAAAACTCCTATTGCAAGGTCAGATTTGTGTGCAAGAGGATGGCTTAGCTCAAGAAAGCTTTCTTTCAGATTTGACCATTTGTACATTTCCTGTAAAAAATTTAGCAGGCAAAGCCAAGAAAATATAAGACAAGCCACAAAGAAGTAGTTGGCACCAACCTTTACCAAGGTACGAAGCAACTTCAGAATCCAGCTGAATAGCCTGTTTTTCTTAACAAGCAAGAGAAAGAGAACCCACCAACCACACCTTCCTTGGGACATGTGCTGAGCAGATTACACTGTCCCAAGGTGCCCAGAACCTCATCTTCCTCACACGGCAGAGACACCCCTTCGGCAGGACTGCAAGCCCGGCTGCTGGAACAAGCACCGGCCACTGCCAGGCTCGTCTACTCTGCTGTGCTTTAGCAGTCAGTGCGGTGCCATTACCAAACTCGTTCTGCCTCTGTATCAGTCCTTTACAGCGAGCGATCTCAGACCTCTGCGTCTCTGGTTTCTACCTTGCTTGGTGCTACGTGGTCCACTCTAGCTTTTTCTGCTTCCCTTCTTCTGCCTCAGTGGGTCTGCAGATGGCCTCCATCCCCCAGCACTTCTGGGTCTCAGTGGAGTGCCAGACCACAGCAGGGTGCCAACACAGTGGATCCTTCCTAACTGTCCATACAGAATGGGGTGAAGCAGTAAGCTTGTATCAGGAGTGACTTGAATGATGCTATGAATTGCTTTATCCTGTAGCATAAAGTTTATTTCCAGTACTTAAGCTTCCTACTGTGAAAATACTATAGGCAAAGCATTCCCCCACCCCTGCTCCAGGGTGGAAGATCATCAGATCCTTACCTTACTGACAATGAAGAGGTCTTCTCGTTTCACAACACCTTCCTTGATTTTCTGGTGGATCCCTTCCCCAGCTTCCCCCAATCTCATTCTGGTACACGTAGGCACAATCAAAGTGGCAGTACCCAGCATCGATGGCAGCCATCACTGCAGCTGTTACTTTCCCAGCTGGAGACTAAAAATAATGCATAAATCTTAAGAATCTCAAATCAGTATATGTTAAATACCTGTATCCTAGCAAAATAAAAATAGGAAAACCACCTTACTGAAAGCAATACCCCCCTGCCCCAGGTTGTTTTTTTGTTTTTTTTTTCTTTACAAGAGCAGTATTTCTTGCAGTTCTAAACATGGGGCTTGAAGCCAGTCTCCAGCCATTTATCCGTAGCCCCACTCCAACAGAGGTTCAGCCCAACAGCCAGGTAGAGCAGAGCCCCCAACACCAGGGCAGTTCTCCAGAGCTGGACCCAGGGAACCAGGTTTTGTGCCAGGCAGCTCTGCAATACTGGTGCTTTTCTCTGAAGCTGTTACCTGCCAGGTGCCCAGCCCCATGAGGGGCATCTTAGCTGTGGTGCTCAGCTGCACGTAGGTCGCCGTGGCCCTGCACGCCGTCTGGGAAGCCCCAGTGCAGCCGCCTCTTGCCCAGCTGGTTTAATAGTGACCGGTCGCGGGCTAGGGCAGGGGAAGATGGTGGAGCAGCACCAGTGCTCTGGGTCCTCCCATATCCAGCAAACAAGGCTGCGCTTTGTCTCTGTAGACTCAACTCACACAGGTTAATGTGAAAGCTGAAATCAATTAAAAATCACGGAGGTGATGACCCCCCTGGAATGTGCAGTGGTGCGCCCTGCGGCCCCCTCCTCCCCGTGATAAGGGCTGGGGGTGGCTGTGCTCCCATCCAGCTTGTGACTGTGCGGGGTTCAGCTCCTGCAGCACCCTGTCCCTGTGCCGTGGGTTGTTCACGCAGATCTCGCTTGTGATACACACTGGGGTGTTGCAACACGCTGCTGCAGTTCACCCCATCGGTTACCAGCTGGAGAGCCTGTTTCGTTCGGTGGCACTTTGCCCCTCGGTTTGTCATGGGTAAAGGCAGGCTGTGTCCCAAAAGGAGTCAATAAACAGGAGTCGCGGCGCAGGGCATGAGACAGAGGTCTCTTGCTCCCAGCGCGCGGAGCTGGTCCCTCGCCACTGGCTGTGTGGTTGCGGGCTGCCAGCCGTGGGCCGAGGAAGGGCTGAGCCCTTTTGGCTGGAGCAGCGTGTCCCCACGACAGCGATGGTGGCCTGGGCTGGTGCCAGGAGCCTTGTCGCCCTGCATGCTGATGAAGTGAGACGGCTAGAGAAACCTCCGTGTGAGTTTACAGAGGAAGAAGTAGATCCTCTTCACCCATACACACAAAGGTGATGGTGTCTAGGCTTCACAGGCTGGGAAGTGAGACACAGGGGAGAACAGGGAAGTTCACACAGGGCATGCATGGCAAAGGTGAGAAGTAAAATTAAGCACTCATTTTTTCCCAATCTTAACAGGACCATCCGTTTGATAAAATTCTAGAGTTGCCTGTTTTTTCTTTTCACTCTCACTTCTCCTTGTTTTATTAGTACAGGCAACAGGCATGTCTCTATGGCCTGTTTTTTAGTGCCCTCCATAAAGGAGAGTTTCATAATGCAGAGAGAGACATGTAAGTGTAGAAGAGAAAAGTTGTCCTGTAACTACATGGTGTTTGTGGATGTTGTATACAATTAGTGTCATAAACCAATACATCTTTTTGCACAAAAATAGAACAGGATCCAGGTAAAGGATGGGAGGGTGTATTTTAATGTTTGCACACACGGGGGCAGAGTTAAACTTGTGTGTGGCTGCTGCTTTTGAATTTCTTCAATAATCTCTCAGATTGAATTGCGTATCGCATTCCTTAGATTTTGTAATAATGAGAAGGTGGAAATCTCTCTTCCTCTGTCTCTTTTCCTAAAAAGGATAAGAAGAGAAAAAATGGAGGTGGCTTACATTTGTAATAAATAAATAGGCATGAAAATTTCCTGGTACGGACCTAAAAGATACAATCTGAGTTTTGAAAAGGAAATTAGCAATTATCACTAACATACCGACTCTCTGAATTGTCTGATCCTTAAATTAAAGGCACAGAAAAGAATTTCCTTTTCCCTGCTGTCTTTTGCACTGAATGAGACTGCTTTTCCTGCCTCAACTCACTGCTCTCTTTCAAAGAAGTTGCAAAACTTGCACTGCTAAGCATTGTTATGCGTGGCAGGGAAATCAAGTCTGTTTTCTGCCTGCTGTTAACGGGGCACTTACTCACAACATGTTGTGTATCCCAGGGGAAACAGTAAGACTGTCTAAAATTTAGAATGCTTGGATTTACTATGACCGGTAGCACCCTATTGTGCTCAGCACCTCCAGCTTGTTTTTGACTGCAGCAGTCAATGGGGATTGTGGGCTGTCTACAGCTCATAGAAAGCAGTATGCGCTGTACAGCATACTGGGTTGTTAACTACACATTTGTGGCCAGAGGCTACTTCCATTGGGAAATTTGCCATTGATTCAACAGCATCGGAGCAAGCCTTTTGTTAAAATGTCTGCCAACAGTGTCTCTCTGTTCAGCCAGTCTAATACCAAACTCTGTCTAACCTACTTTGTGTATTGACCCTGATGTCCTCAGAATGGCTGGACATCATGATTTCAACACCGTGTATGTTTTCTAGTGCTTCATCACCAGAGATCCCCTCTGTTGCCACCCTGCAGCTCACGATGCAGCCGTGGTGGTGGCTCAGGCACAATGGGGAAGACAAAATTCCTTAGGATCTGCATCCCAGCCTCGGCCTGACCCTGCTGGCATCTGGGGAAGGAACCAAGAACAGCAAGAACAGTAAGAACTGATCTTTTCCCGAGCACTTTTCCTACTCTGTAGTGTAAACCAGTGGGCTCAAGCTGATTGAACGGGCAGTGGGATATCATGCCAGGCTAAGAAAGCAGAGCTGCTAAAAATGTATTTTTTTGCCTGTTTTTATACTTCTGCTCAGTCACTGTGTGTCACCCTCTGGAGAGAGATGGACTTCCCAGAAACAGTAGTCACATTCTGACATTTCCACAGCATTGGACACACAAGAAGCCTGAAGTGATATCTTTTGGTTTCTGAGGAAACCCCAGCCAGTCTGGCTCTGAAGCTGTAGTAACTATTACTGTTATAAATAGAGGAAATAAGGGAAAGTCTATGGAACATCAGCTTGAAACTACCCTGAAGAGCAACCTTTTAACTTAGCAGAACTGCAGGAAGCTACAGTTTTGAGAGCTACATCAAATGGGGTGGTTTGGTGATAAAGAGAAATGTGACTTGCCAACAAGTGGGTACTTCAGGGTAAATAAGACAGGAAGAGATAGTTAATAAAACTGTCAGGCAGCGGGGAGCAGACCCCTGGAGGCAGTGGAGGAGGTGTTGACAGCAGACAAGGGCAAAACAAGGCATGTTCACAGTATTCCCAAAATATAATATGGTTACATTTTCTTCTGAGTCTTGTCTACATGAAAATCTTGCACTGTTTCATTATGTTGATGCAAATGCCTTTTTTTGGACACATATCAGTTGAAGTACATTGTATATTGATTTAGCTTAAATCTGTTCCTTACCACTTCAGTTAAAACAGTAGAAAGCACTCTTCAGCAAAATAACATCTATCCTCCCACAGACTTAGCATTAATTTAACAGCATCGGTTTTTGAACTGGTTTAATTAAACTGCAGCTTCCTTGCACAGGCCAGGACTGGTTGCTGCGGAAGCAGAAGCATGTCAGTGTCTTTTGTGTCTTTTCTTGAACTTGTAAAAAGAAACCTTCTGGTCATAGACTGGAGAGGTGGATTAACGTGGGACTGGCAAATACTTCACTTGATTTTCTGTAGGTCAAGCCTTGTGAAAAGAGCAGGTGACAAAGCATCAACAAACACCGTACCTTCTCAGCTGTTTCTGTGGAAGAATGGGCTTTGTAATGAGGGGATAAGCAACTTGAGTTACATAGGAAGGACACCATGGCCAGCCTCCAAACCCAACTCATCTACAAATGGAAAATTTGCCCATCCCAGACCTACATTCCTGCCCAGTTCTGTTGGTAGGCATGGTTATCACAGGAACAAGATTTTCCTCTCTCATATATGAGACTGTAGGTTTTCCAAAGTGCATCACTTTTGAGAACAGTCTGCTCTTTTTCTTGCCAAGTGAAGGCTCTTGTCCTTGCGGAAAAATATTTTCATGCTCCCTTTCAAGTTTCAGCAATCAGACATGTCTAGTTTTGACAAGAAAAGGGGTGCCTCAAATGCCTTAAGAGTGGAGGAAGGGATATGTTTTCCATTTGTGAAACACAAAAGTGTTGAAAATATTTTCCTCATGTTTGAAAAACAAACCAAAATGAAGCATACAGTAAAACCAATGAGTTCATCTTGATTAGGAACAACATGAAAAATACCACTGTGGAATCTGTGCAATTAGAGCTGAATAGAAATTGCTTTATAACCTGAACTCGTACACAACAGGGGAGCCAGGTTGTTTTAGCTGACTGAGTTACTCAGGTTTTGTGAATACGAGAGCAGAACCTCCTGGTCTTTCTCCTGTCACATGGCAGACCCGTGGGCAATATGAACATTTTGTGGGTATGTGGAAGGTCCAGTGATTCCCACAAAAGTTTGGCTTATTGTCCTTCACTAATCCATGGATCTGCAGCTATTTCGCTGTATGCTCCAGGTTTGCTGTAGGGTTGGTCAGATGGGCTTCCGCATTCTCAGCATCTGTCATTTCCAGAAGTAATTCAGGGCATGCAGGGAGGAGGCCATGAGCTGCAATTTGTTCTGGCAGGATGCTTCCAGCTATTATCTTGCCTGGGGACTCTCACTTGTCCTGTAACCAGAACATGTCTGTCACCCGAGGGGCTGGGAAAACATGGTGGCCAGGTGTGGGTTGCTGCAGAAGCCAGGAAAATTAATTTGGCCTGTGTGTGCTCCCAGCTGCCCCCATAAAGTAGATGTAAGCCAGAAGACCAGATAAAGTGGCTTCTTCATGTCTAAAGTTTGTGAGCACCTATATCTTTAGAAGGGAAAGAGACCTTGGTCAGATAGCATGGGCCTCGTTTTATGGTACCTTTATAGAGGTATTATAACCCCCTGCCAAAAAAAAAGATAGGTAGTTTGTTACCAGTTATATGCTACTTCTGTAATTGCCTTCTTAAGAAGGGCAGGACCCTACTGCCCAGGTTTTTTTCTCACAGATCATTGGATTGATCTTGGCTCAGTTACTTATTTGGTATTTTGCAGATGCAGACTTCAACAGGGAAGAATAATGACAGTAGTACTGAATGTTTAAACAAGTACTTGACCTATCCAAAGTGCTAAATGTTGGATAGTACCTCGTCTCTCTGGGAAGCAGAAAAGTGTCTTTTTTGTAATATAAAAAGGAGATGCTGAATTACAGGCAAAACATTTTTTTCCACGCTGTTCTGTGGACAGCTAGATCTGATGGCAATAGAGAGGAATAGACTAATTCTGAATCAAAAACCAGTGGAAGTCAGGCACAAAATTATTTCAATAAATGGATTTCCATGTAAGTAAAACAGATGTGAGATGAAAATTAGAATTGAAAAATTCTGGGAAGTTGGATATCCTGACTCCCCATCCATGTCTGATTTGTTAGTCCTGGCTGCCTTTCTACTCATGCTCCTTTTTCATTAAAGAAAGGGGGGTGGGTGGGCGGAGAGCATGAATTAACTTGTGATACAAAGCTATTTATTTAGCAACTTACCACCTAAAGTTTCCTGGGAAACAATCCTGTAAAAGAGAGGCCTGATTTTGTTGCCTTTTTAAGTCAAGAGCAACCCCACTGAATTCTGAGAATTTACAGTAAAATGGAAGAAGAGTGTGACTCAGTCCTCTTTACTAATCATGACACATAGCACAGATTTTTTATATAGGAAACTCATTTTTGTGCTCCATTCAAAACCAAACTAAACATCAGTCGGGCTTGTTTTGTAAACTGGTATGCTGCAAGAGAGCCACAAACCATGGAAAGAAAAGTAATATGCACAAGACAAATCTTTGTGATTTGTAGAGTGTTTGTGAGAAAACAAACATAATACCGACAGAGATAGCTCTGCACACACGCATCAGCAAGTTCTTAGTTAACCCAGGGTTCATTGTAACGTGGAAGTAAAAAACTTTAGAGCAGCTTTTTTGAGGTGAACCATTAATTTTTCATAGAAAGACATTAGTACAAGCGAACTTGAATATGTCTTGTGTGTGTTTGTTCTCCCCATTCTCTGCAATGACATTGGAGTTCCCATTTTACCCTTTTGGTTATATTTGCCCAGATTCTTATGTGCTGTTACCATACTCTAGTATCAGCACTATCCAGTCTGTTTTCTAACTAACTTATCACGCCTTGACTAGACACCACCCTGCTGCTTTCTTTTTTTCAAAGGCCCTTTTAAATTATCTCTTCCCAGACAGTTTCTTACTGACGTCTGATGTCTGCAGCACTTTTTATGCTGTTTATCATGGGGGAAAAAAAGGCAGATTCATCACGGGATTTTCTTTGCCTTTGATACTGCTACAGTAAGTTAATTTGTAAACCACTTCAAACCCACAAAATTTAAAAGTGAACATTGTAGATCTTCAAATTGTGTTTCTTGCTCTAGAAATGGGAAAACTTTTGATTGTGAGAAAGAATTTTGTTTTCCCAGCCATTGGCACCCTGTACAACTTCTTTTAGAGCTACTTTTGGGGGCTAGAACTGTATCCATGAGGGCTCCTTCAGAACATTGTGTTCCGCACATTTTCCTGTAACATCTAGGCACCTGTTGTGGTAAGGTGTTTATTTGAAGATATCCACGTAATGGTTTTGAGTGCATAGAGAATATAAGGATTTTCCCATGTGTATGTTTTCAGCTTGGGATATGCAGAAATACAATAATTTTTTGAGTTAAGGTTTCAGATGAACAGACAGAAGTCACATCTTTTACTTCAGGATAACATTACCAGTACCTAGCCATAGGGGTTACATAAGAAATTCAGTTCCCACTTTGGGTTTGCAATACGATGCTTCACATAGCAGCTTCCCTCCATCTGTTTTGCATATAATGAAGGCTTTTATGTATTTTCTTCCTCTTTCTCAGTCATTTATTTGGTACTTAATGATTCAGAAAAACTTCTGCATTTACTTAAAGACTAAAGCTATGATTCTGGTGACAAATGCAGGGTTAGTTTAAGTGCTTACACACTCCTCTTTTTTTTGAAGATATTTTCCCCCCCAAGCAATGGAGTTAGAGTAAAAAAAAAAAGTAGAATACTTTATTTGCCCTCCACATGGACTTATGCATCTGGTTTTGACATAAAGAGAATCCACTCAGATGTGTGAGGTTATATATTGCCTCCATACCCAAACAGGATGAAAGCCCCACTGTATTTACATATGAAAGCAGCATTGTATTAGGCACTACTAAAACAAAAGGTGAAAAAGGCCCTTTGCTGAGGAGCTTAAATTGTAATTGGGTGACTAACTGGCGTGCAAGGTACACCTCACTGCTCTGTCAGGTGCACCCCCAAGTTTTAGGTAATAATAGGCTTGGTTTAAGACGTGGTGGTGTGATATATTGGCAAATAGGGGTAGGTGTGTGATGAAAAATTACCCACGCATAGGTATGCTTGAGCCAAGAACATGTTGAGAACAACTTGTCTGGTTAATGCAAGACGCGGTGAGTGGCTCTAACAAAAAACCAGACGTAGGACTAGTGCTTCCTTGCCTGCTACGTGCTCTCTGAGATCTGATGGAGAAGGCTTTATTTTCCTTGTATTATACACCAAGGTCTGGTGTATAGAGACGTATGAAGGACTTCAGGCCAACAGGACTGTGCAGTGCTTCACGTGAGCTGTGGCTGTGGTCTCAGGAACAAGGAAAACAGCTTCCAGTCCATGAATACACATTAAGTTTGCTTGGGATTCAGCTAAACAAGTGTATTTAGAGACTAGGCTTGGGTGAAAACGTGATATTGATATCTTCTGGACTTGCAGTCTTCCTTGGATGGAAAAAATGAAGCTGATTGAAAAAGCAGTGAATAAAGTGGTCTTTTAAACTGGGAAAACTGAGTAAGCAGAGGTGTAAAAAGAATAGGTAAGGAGACTGAAGGCATGGATGGGTAAGATGGCTGTGGTGTTATAAAGAAAGGTATCCCGCCTGGGTAGCACTGTCCTGCTAACAGGAAGGTTAATACACAGTGTGGGCTTCCCAGGCCCCTGTCCATGTTGCAGTTTATTTCTTGCAGGAAATAATGCTTGTGTTCAGTTTACAGGAGAAGAGATAACCAGTGTATTGAGGAGTGATGGGCAGGGAGATGGATGTAGTCAGAGTGATTTTACAATATAACAGTTCTGAACTGAGTCCTCTTGGGGAAATAAGGATGTGTTTATCTCTCTGCATAGTGTGTTGTACTCCCTGACCTTTCTCAATACAAATTTGGCCTCGAATGAAAGTGGACCATCAGAAAAGTTGCAGAGAAATCTGAGACAACAGCACGGATAGCACACAGACAGAAGACAGGATCTAGGACTTTTGTCAAGGAAAAACTGTCAAGTGTTGAAAATGGCCTGAATGGGCCCACATCCAAGAAAAAGGTGAGGATTGCTTGGGCACACATTTGGGTGGCATGCTGCTGGCAGCAACTGAAGGTGGAAAGGAGCAGGGAGAGTCTAGGAGGGAAGGTGGCACAAATTCATGCAGTGGAAAAACACCCAGGAGGAAGTTTTAGAGAGAAGGTTTCAGATTAAGGGGTGTGAGGATTTGACTACAGAAATTTCTTTTGAAGATGAAATTATTAATGAAAACAGATCATGTATCAAATAGTTCTAAACAAGGACTTCAGGGTCTTCTGGAAATTACAATGGGTATGTCTGCAGTGCTTTATGGCAAATACTTGATCTAGCTTTGAACGAAGTAACTATTCTATGAAAAACTACCAAGGGCATGATCAGTGAAGAGTGTTCCTGTTTGCCACAGTTTTCAGCAATCATTAATTGGCCCTTCTTCTTTCCAGTTCTGTTTTCTTCTTTTCTGCCTTGTTCAGCCTTTCTTCAGTGTGGTACGGTTGCACTGGTGCCCTAGTGGAAGTTTATGTGTTGAGGAAAGGAGTTTCCTGAACTGCTCCTGCCATAAACATTCCAGCTAAACGCTACAGCCTGGAAGGGCTCCAGACCAGAGACCCTGAAAAACATAGCCCATCTGGTCTGAGAGATAATAGCTGCCAAATGAGTGTAGCTGTCTGCAAAAAGTCATGCACTGGGATACCGCTTCGACTCTTTGGTCCTTGTGTATTTTGAAATGTGAATCAAAGTCATCAGGCTGTTTTTGCCATGCCAATGAAATGGTCTTGTTTGAAGACGAATGGAGATAAGAAATCTGTATTTAATGGCCACGGAGATCCTGGCTTGTGGCACGGGTTGCTGTCTACTCACTTGTAGTTATAACTGCATATTGGCATATTATGTTTCTTTCTGTTAATTGTATTCTTAATGATTGAAGTACAGCCAATACATAGTGTTGATACTCAAGAATAGGTATTTTTCTTTCTGCCTTTATGACCTTTGGTTCTTTTCCTTGCAAAGTCAATCAACCAGTTTGCCTGTGAGGCACCCATATTCAGACCTGTACCACTAGTATGTTCGTACAAGAGGAGACAGGTTTGATCTGACTGGAGGCAGGGTGACTGCAGGCGTGTGATCACGCAGTGTGATGTGGGAGTGTTTCTCTTTACCAGTTTGAGCTGATGGGTGGCAAATCAAACTCTTCTGGTACAGTGAACTTTATTTCATTTATCACTACTACTACTAAATAAATATTTTATTTATTTATCACTACTTTGATTGTGTAGGCTGGACTGGCTTTGCACTGTGGGTTCTGGCTTAGACGAAGTTGATAGAGACAAAAGGCAATTTGTTAACTTTAAAGTTAGTGGGTGAGATGAAAAGGATTATATGTGTAACTAAGTGCAATTCACATCCAGTGGAAATACTTTGCAGAAGCAGCAGATTTTATTGTGGTTCTGTATTGAGGTTAGGTATAGCTCTTTTTATCAGGAAAAGCATTGAAAACGTTCTCCCTGAGATGCAGAATGCTTTCCAGAGCTTCCCAAATAAATGAGGAACAAAGTCAGTGTAGTAACCACCCAAGAGACACAGGATGCTGGTCACTGACAGCTTGGCCACTCTTACCACTTAGCACACGTAGTGCTGTGCCATGCTGAGAGCCTAGTGAAACAGCGTTTCATCTGGCTGGTCCTTCTTTCCCACTGACAGCTTAGGATCTAATCCCTGTAAGTGCAAAACAAAACAGCCTTTCTCCTGACAGCACTTTAGAGACGTTATTTTAATATCTCTGACCCAAATTTTCTTAAATTTCCTTGTGTTGCTTTTTCCTGTCGGGATCTGAGTCTCCCATCTTTCATTTTTGTGCACTATCATTTTAACCTATTAAAAATGGAAGATCACCTCTCTCTCTCCTTTGTAGAGAGGGCGATCGAGCACATTCGGTATACATTCAGTTTGTGGCCCTTTAAACGTTACATTGTGGCTGTTCAAGGGTAAGCGTTTAGAGAATAAAATGTGAATCTGTTCATGTGTAAAAGACGTGCTCTGCTTCTTTTTAAAAATAAAGGCAGACCTATGCGATAGGAGCCGCAAAGGACACCACCTTCCCACCCCCCTTCTCTCCATTTCTAGCCGGAGCTGCTCCGTCCACTTGGTTTTGATTCCTTTGGATTGGAATTACAGCCTGTGAGTAGGAGGCTAGTTAGCACGACGGTTAGAAGACTGACGTCTATTTTCCTCCTGCTGATTCCATGACGAGATTTTGGACCCTCGCTTCCCACCAAACCCAAAAGGTCCTAAAGCCAGAGGAAAGGTGAGCCGTGCCTGGGAAAGACCCCGCCTGATGGCCCCGGGCCCCGTTTCCTCACCTCCCGGGAACGAGCTCGGGGTGCCGGGCGGCAGCCCTGGGCGTCGGCGCCGCGCTCCTTCCTCGGTTCGGGGGAGGCTCGGGGCGGGGGGGGAGCGGGAGGGACTCAGCGGCTGCGGGCAGCCCAGCTCCGTCCCTCGCCTCCTCCCTGCCGCGCCAGGCGAGCGAGCCGCCTCCCTCCCGCCGTCGCACTAGCCCGGCCGGGGCGGTGGGCGAGGAGGTGGGGATGCGCCGGGGGCGGACGGGGGGCTCCGGAGCAGCAGAGCCCGGCTGCTGACCGGAGGCTTGGCCGCCTGCGGTCCGCATTCCGCACACGCCGGCGTGACCCCGCTTGCTTCGGGGGTGGCGCCGAGGGAGCGCTCGGTGAGCGTCGCCCGCTGACAGCGAGCCCCGCGCAGAGCTGCGGGCCGCCGGGGCCCGGGAGAGCCCCCCGGGAGAGCCCCCCGGGAGAGCCCCCCGGGAGAGCCCCCCGGGAGAGCCCCCCGGGAGAGCCCCCCGGGAGAGCCCCCCGGGAGAGCCCCGGCCGGCCTCGGCTGGGCTCGCCTCCCAGCGCGCCGCTAGGCTCCACGCCGCTCTCTTGCGTCACCGCCCACAGGCTCGGCCTCATTGGCCGAGGGCGGTGCTCATCCTCCGGGCCAGCCAATCGGGCTCCGCCGGCTTCGCGGGCGCGGGGCCGCCGAGGCCTCCTTAAGGCGCGGGGTCCACCCCTCTCCCGGCGCGGCGGCAGAGGCGAGCGGGCTGGCGGACGGCGCTCGCTGCGGCCTCGGGGGTCCTTGTAAGGCAGCGTGGATTTAGCCTGTTAATGCTCTGAAGCGGGGCGGGGGGGGCTTCTTGCAGGGGAGGAGGGCGGCGGGCTGTGCCCCCTCGGGCGGGCTGTGCCCCCTCGGGCGGGCTGTGCCCCCTCGGGCGGGCTGTGCCGTCGCTCCGCGCGGGCCCTGTGGGGAGAGGCCGTCTGGGCCCTTCGTGGGGGACTCCCCGAGGCGGGGGTGCCGGCGGGCCCCCTTGGCGGGTGTCGGGACCCCGGAGCCGGCTGTGGGGGTGTGTGTGTGGGGGGGTGTCCCCTGAGGGGAAGGGCGGTGGTGTGGGGGCCCGGGGCAGGTGGTGGCTTGCGGAGGGGGCAGTAGCTGTGAGGCAGCTCGTGTGTGTGTGGAGCAGGTGAGCTTGTGCTGCTTGGAGGGAGGCGTCCTGGAAATGACCGCCTCTGGCAGTTAGACCTTGAAAAGTGTGCTTGGCTAAAAGCTCTGCCGATGTAAGATGTTACCCTGAGCACCTTGCTCTGTTCTGCTCTGCTGAGCTGGGGCTCTGTGTTTCTGTTCTGCGCTGGGTCCAGGTCTGCTGTCTGTATCCTCCCAGAGGTTTTGGTAGATTTCTGTGCACTAAAGCTATGGTAATTGCAGTCTAAACAAATCTTGGGGAGCAAATGGTATCCCGGGGCATCTGGGAGACAAGAAACTTTCCCTTGTTGGTAATGGAGGAACTGCGCATTTACATCTTTTTGGGAGAAGGAAATTGGTAGCTTTCCCAGCCCATCCAAGGGGTGTGTGCTCTATTTTCTTACAGCTCTGAGAGCAAATGATGGTTGGCATAACCATTTGCACTTGCGGTTTCTGTGTGAGCACTTGCTGTTTATTCTTTTCCTGCAGGTAACTAGCCAAGAGTGTGTGGTGGCCTCTGCATAAAGCAGCTCTTGACTCTGTGCTGGGATTTGTGTATGTTGTTCCTGTGCCATAGGAAAGGTGAGTAGGATTATTTCCATGTGTTGCTCTAAGGCTTTTTAGCTTAAATACTTTCATAAGCACACTGATATTTAAGCAACCCTGTGACTGCTAGTCCTTTCTAAATTTGTTTGGTGATTCTGCCTAATCTTTTATATAACTGAACTGGAGTTTATGGTCCCCAGATGATCTTGGGTCTTCAGGTTTTTTGTTATATTAATTGAGTTTTTTATTGTTTTGGCCAAAAGTACCCAAATAAGAACTTGTGGAAACAGGTGCATCTCCTCTATTGTTGGGTCTTGTTTTTTTTTGTATTGGGTCTTAATTTGATTCTTTAAATTATGCAATTTCTTCTTGTGGATAATACAATCAGTTAATCTGAACAATGAGGTATCTGCAGAGATAGAGCTTTTTGTGGAGCTATGTTTTGTGTGGTAGTTTGTGCCGTGCACACACTGCAATTTTTAATCGTATCTGTGGGATGTTGGAGAAAGTTCACTCTGGTGTTAAATGGAAATGCTATCTGATATTCCTTTTTGTTATAAACATGGGATCTTAAAGGGTATAGTTTAGTATTGTACCTGATGTGACATGACACCTGAGTCCTAACCATAGCTGATTTCTTTCCTTAATGTGCAACTGATGATTGTGAGTGGAAAAAGTGGAACATGCGAGGGATTTTGTCTCGGGTGCTCCTTGTCATACACAAAAGTCAGGTCTCCTTTACATGACATCACAGAAGACTTTGCCTTGTATTTACCAACTGTATATTGTGTGTCAGACCATATCTCCTGATATTCTTTAAAAATCTGTCAGTCCTCAAAGGCTTCTTAATCCTGAGCTGTATCAGTAGCCAGAAGTTAGAGCTGGGGAGGTATTGCATAGTGTCCTTGTGTGATGTAGACTGTCTTCCGTGGGAGTAAAGGAGAACTAAGCTGCTGTTGCAGTCAAGATCAAATTACTGAGGCTGTTAATGAATTCAGTGTTTCTATCCACTTTTTGAAAGTCTGGTAAATATGCATGCTGATACTGTGCTGGGTGCTTCCCAAAACCCAGAGTGCATGGGCCTAACCCACCCTACTGAACTAATTCAGGGTCACAGTGGGCCTGAATTTGAGATACCTGGAGTGTGATTGAAGCAGCTCCAACTGATTTGAGATGATGGGAGCTCTCATAAGCATGTCTCTTACAGAAATCTAGTCCAAAGTTGGGTGTGCAGAAATCAGACCTCAGTCTCCCACTGCCTGTGGTTTTGAGAGCACTTAATGTTCATTTGAGTATACAGCAGTCTTCCCAGTGCAGGGAGTTGTGTTTTTATATTTTTTGCCCCTTCTCTGTCCATTGCTATCTTGTCTGTGACATCTCAGGTCAGAGTGATCAGGTGAGGCTTTCAGAGTTGCTGTGTTAGACCTTTCAGGCATCATGCAATCTGATAAAAGATATTTGACCACATTGCAAAAGCTTGGGTGAGTGGTCAAAATCCATCTCTCATTGAAGACAATCTGGAAGTGGTGTTGCTTCGTCAACAGGAGCAGAGAAAGGTGCAGTTTGACCTTACGAATGTGTAGCTGTCTATCATTTAATGAGGACAGCAAACATGCCATTTGTGCCCAGTGTAAAAGTAGAAACATTAATTCTGGTGCCTGAGAATCTGGTGTTGTAATTCATAGGCACAAGACAAAAAAAAAATACTTGAAAGTCAGGAAGGGGATGGAATAATCTGAGATCAATTCTTGATTCAGTCAAATGAGAACTTGCTAGTTGTGCATTGCATCCTGGAGTAGCTGTGTTGTTGCACTTGAGTGTGTAGGAATGGAGGAGTTGGCCTGGGGAAGAAATCAAGCAGAGACTGGCATAATTAGCAGGACAGGATGGGGATGGGAGGAAACAAGTTATGCAGAGCACGATTATGGTGACAACTCCTTTGAGGAAAGCTAATAAGGTTCTGTGTATTGCCAGTTCCAATTCTGTGGTCCTCCTCTCCAGTTGCTGTGGCTGAGGATCACACCTACTGTCTGTGCCTGCATTCCCTTGGAGCCTGTGTGGGTCTGGGCAGCTCTTACGAGCTTGGGCTTCATGTCTTGCCTCTAAGCAGCTCACTAGTGAGAGTGAGATCTGCTTTGCTAGTTGAGAGCCTCTGATGTTGAGTGAGGCTCTGTTTAAGCACTTGAGGGATATCTGTAGGCAGGAACAGCTTGTACAAATCTGCTACTAATCAGTTGGTTAAGTGGGCTAGTTGAATCAAGCTGGGTGGAGGATGGTGCTTTTCCTGCCACATGAGGGTGGGAAGGAATTCAAAGCCAGGAGACCTCAAGGGTGAAAACACACTCAGCAGATGCTTGTCTCTTTGGTTGTTTTGATTCTGATAGTTGTCTACTCTTTGCTGCCATATTACTACTTGTAATGCATTATCTATGGGATGTTTGATATATGTCTCATGTCTCTGTCCAGATGCATCATCATTAGATGTCAGACCAGTTGTCATCTGTGCTAAGCTGCAACCAAAATGGCTAAGTACAGGCTTGTTCTCTTAAGACATGGGGAAGGAGCCTGGAACAAGGAGAATCGCTTCTGCAGCTGGGTGGACCAGAAGCTGAGCAGTGATGGGATAAAGGAAGCTCAGAACTGTGGCAAACACCTCAAAGCGCTGGGCTTTGAGTTTGACCTTGTCTTCACCTCTGTGCTCAGCCGCTCCATCCAGACTGCATGGCTTGTCCTGGAAGAGATGGGCCAAGAGTGGGTCCCCATTCAGAGTTCCTGGCGACTGAATGAACGTCACTATGGTGCACTGATTGGTCTCAACAGAGCAGAAATGGCTCTGAATCATGGGGAGGAGCAAGTGAAAATATGGAGGAGAAGCTATGATGTTACCCCACCTCCCATAACTGAATCTCATCCTTATTATGAAGAGATATACAATGATCGCCGGTATAAATGCTGTGACGTCTCTCAGGATAATCTCCCAAAGGCCGAAAGTCTAAAAGATGTGCTTGAAAGACTCCTTCCCTATTGGAATGAAAAGATAGTGCCAGAACTGAAAAGTGGCAAAATGATCCTTATCTCTGCTCATGGTAACAGCAGCAGGGCTTTGCTGAAGCATGTGGAAGGTAAGGGTCTTTCTTTTAGCCTTCCCCTCTTCTCCTTACTCAACTGCCTAGAGCTTTATATCTTGTTCTGTAGCGTATGTTACTTATCGGGGCAATGTTGCACTTAATGTCTGTGGTCTTGAAGGAGAAAGTAAAAAGTTGGCCTATTGGAACAGGAATCAAACTGGGGGATGTGGAAGGGGGAGAGAATTATTAGCTGGATTAATGTAGTTAAGAAAAGAGCTAGATGCTTTCACCTTGTTTCTTGCTGCTCATTTTAAACTACTGTATTCAAACTAACTTTGTGGTTGGTCTATGTAGACAAAAACTCTTCAGGCTTTAACTATTTTTGGATTTATTCAGCTGCTTTTTCAGAAGAGTTGACATTGTAATCTGTTCATTAAACAAGTGTTGCCATAACACAGCAGAATAAAGTGCTTGTCTTGGGTTGTGGAAGACATTCTTGACTGTTACTGTGGTGGGTCACTTTTGAGGCTTCAGTCCTGATAATTATTTACTTAAAAAAGCTGCTGTGACAGGGAGTTCTGTGGAGAGTAGGTACTTGCTAAAGCTTATGCAGATACTGTATTTCCCAATATAGAAAATGCCAACCAATAAACAGTTAAGTTGGTAGCTTAGCATAAGTTTGGTTATTTACTTGGGACTTGAAAAGGATGTGATTTATCTTTTAAGTCATTGCTAGATTTCCCCCCACCCCTCCTCTTTCTAATGACACTGCTTCTAGTTTAGGTCATCCTAAACTGGAAGAGGGACTATATTAACTTCTTTGTCTGTTGGTAGAGTAGAATTTAGTAATTATACATGTATGAATGCAGCCTACTAGAGTTGTAGTTAAAGTATGCACAGACTGGATTGTGTCCACTCAATTTTTTTAGTTATAAAACCTTCTGGTGTGTGCCTCTACAGCTCTGACTCTGCTGACCACTTTCTGCATTCAGGCATGCTAGAACAGTCAGGACAGCTGATGTTTTAGCAGGAGACAGAAGCCCAGGGAATAAGCATGTACAGCTGGCTTCTGGAACTACAGAGGCTGTGAATTCTGGGGTACAGATCACTGCTTGGATGAAGGAGGAAGGCTGGTTCAGCCAGTTCCACTGATGTGGTAAAGGTGGCTGTCCACACTATGTAAAATAACTGATAAGAACTGAACCAGTTACATGAAACCATGCTGGCCAAAGCCTTTGGGCCAAAGCTGACCGCAGCTTCAGCAGAAACCCTGGGCCACCTGTGCAGGCATGCACGAAGGCTAGAGCTAACAGCATCAGTGACTGCTAAAGGCTACTTTAAAGTTAGTATGGCTGGATTCCTTGTTGCACTGATATCAGAGAGACCAGTGTAAGTTAGAGCAGCTGCAAAGCTTTGTTTGGGACAATCTGTTAGGTATAACTCTTCAAGGGCTGCTCACGCTCAACCAAAGTAGAATAGAACTGCCTCTTGTCTGTCCTACACTATATGTTGTTCCTCCCAGCATGTGCTTGCGTAGAGAAATGTGAGGAATCCTTGGCAGAGGATCTAGTTCTGTTGACTGAGGACGGTCCATCAGCTACCCCAGTTCCCACACAGGAGCAATTGCCAGTTACATTCTGGCTCTCCTGCCCTTTATGTGGTGGAGATTTGGATTGCTGCAGAGCTGGCCTGAAGGGTAACATGAACAGAGCTTTAAGACCCTTGTTATTGCAACCTGCTTTTTTTTTTTCCAGAGCTCCAGCCTATATCTAGCTGGATCTAAGAGGTTCCTTGTCTGTATTGCTGTCTCTCCCTTTCTGTCCTGAAAGGTTGTGAGTTGTGAGCTGATTCAGCAGTGCTTAAAGTTTGTCAGTCTACTGTATTTATAGCACCCACTGTGAGGTGGGCTTTGTTTTTGTGGACTTTTTTTTGACAAGCTTAGTGTGTCCTGCACCTGAGTGGAAGTTTCTAGGCCCCTCTGTCTTAGCTGGAGCCATGTTTTTTGGCATTTAGAAAATCAGGCTCCAAATGCCTCAAGCAGCAATCCTACATGACTGCATAGATGACTTAGTCATAGTGATAACTTAATCATGGAAGATGTAGCTTGGAAACTTTAAATGGCAGTAGATATGAATGTTTTCAGTTTGATCTGATGAAACAATTCTAATTGTTTCAGTGTGGAATTTAATGTCTTTTCTGAAAGACTTAAGAGTATCCTTGAAGTTACTATTTCAAGGAGGTGGTTTTATTTGAAACAGGCCAGCAGTTCGCTGAATCTGAATATTTTTCTTGTTACAAGTGACCTGTGAAGAGCTTGAAATGTGGATCTGCTTTCTACTTGCACACAAAAATCATCAGAGCAAAAGAATGTCAGGCTAACAAGGCTTTGATTGTGGGTTTGGATTTTGTTCTTGTTTTCTAACTGCTCAGAGTGGACCTCTTAAGGTATCTGTAATGCCTGTAGGATCTGTCATGTATTGCATGTGAGGACTTAAAAAGTGAAACCCCAGCAGTCTTTCTGAAAATAGTGTTTAACACAAACTGGACCATACTCTTGTGTGCATGTGGAGATGAGAAACACCAGTTTCTCTGAGAGCTTGCTTTTCTGTCCCAGTGGGCTGAGTGACATTTCTCCCAGCGGGTGCTGCTGAAGATCTTGGTGCTGTGAGCTGTTGCTGTCCGGGGGGATGCTGGACTGTGTTCATTCTTCTAGGTAATCCCTGTGAATTTTACAAATGCCACCAAGTGTGGCTGTTTTGTGCAATCCTGTCAAAGATACAATGTTGGCATCAATTTTTGAAGTCTTTGTAACTGAGCTTGTCCAGTTCTTTTAGAGCACTTATTCTTTGCATCATCTTCAGGTGATGTATGTGATGATGCTAGGAATCATTGGCACAACTAAAAAATTGGCAGAGCAAGAGGACAGTTTTCATTACATGTTGTTAGGGTTGGAAAGGCTCTTTAATAGCAGTCTTGTGCTTGCTTGTGGAAGTGTCTTGTCATAAATGAGCAACTGTTTTGTGTGACACCTATTGGTATGGACCGTGAGCTGTAACTCGGGTCTTTAGACAGGCCATATTTTTTCTTTCACGGTATACCCTCTCTGATGCATTGAAAAAGCAATGGCAACAAGATGTTAATGAGGAAGGTATCTAAAGTAACAATATCAGACTTGTTGGATAGGTTTTACTTTGGATGCTGAAACATTGTATTGATTATGAAAGCATCAGTTGCTAACATCTGCTAAATAAGCATCCTAGGTGCACAGGGTCTATTTACAGGTGATTTTGTCAATTCTTTGAAGGAGGAATAGTTTGCTCTTTTATCTAATAACTGATAGTTCAGATTGAGACCTTCAGCAGTGTCCCATTGTGAAGACAACTTTAGTAGTAGTTGTGACCAGCTTGCCCTGTTTCTGTTGACGTACTAATTGGAGACCAAGTCTAATGGACTAATTTTCCAGATGACTGGCAAAAGGATTGATGGGCTGTCTCAACTGCTTTCTTCCCTCCTGACCATTTAACCCTGAGGACTGGTGTTAAGTACTCAAGACAGGGTCTTGTGGAAGGCCTGATTCTAGGATTTTCTCCCTGTTGAAAGGCAGCCATCTCTCAGATATAGTGTGGTGGTCACTGAGCCTTGTCATGCTCAGGGTAAAAAATGGACGGGAGGAGTTAGCTGGTTTCTTGAAGAAAGATGCAGATGTTGCACCCATTGGGCTTGACTGGTTGTGGTCACAGAGCTGGGACAGAGCTCTGGAACTGGGCTTGCAGGCAGAATGCGGTGACTGGGAAGGCTTGATGCTGGTTTCACCAGTTGGTGAGCAGGGGTAGCAGTGCCTTCAAGGATTATACTTTTTTGCATTACTGTGAGTGTGATACTTGTGCAGTTCCAGTATTTGAGTAGTTTACATGCTGGAGCTACACACTGTGAGTTTGGTGTGGATTGTGTGTTGAGAACTACCTAATAAGATTATTTTACTGATTTTGCTGCTTGACCTTCTTAAGGAAATACTACTCATGTGACTGTGATATCTGAGGGCAGTTACAGAAACCAGTTTGAGATCTAACAACTCATTGCTGCTGAAATGAGGTGGTCGTGCACTCTGTCATTCATCCTGGTCTTTGCTCTGGCCTTCTGCTGCTTATTTCTTGTGAGCTTGTTGGGCCTTTGTGCAAGTTAACTTTGCCTGTAAACTGGCAAGAAACAGCAAGGAGTGGGTAGTTTTCTGTCATGTTTGTGGTTTGAATCAGTACAGGGAAGGGGGTGGCAAGTGCCTTATGATAGTGCAAAAGGGCTGGAACAGCCTGACCAGGACTTGCAGCTGGGACAAAGGTTTCAGACATGAGTTGTTAGTGACTGGCTTTCACGAATTTAGGCTTGAGGGATTATCAATAGTGCTTCAGCCAGAGATGGAAATCTTTTGTCAGAGCTCTGTCCAAGGGCAATATGTATGCTGGTAGGTTCCAGAGTTGCATGTTCGGAGAACTCAATTTGTCACAGTGTTGCCTTGAGTTCCTGGTGGTGGTAGTGCAACCTGGGTCTCTACTCAAGACTTCTGGGACTTTCTCACCTAATGCTGTAGTTGACAGCTAATGCTGGTAGTAGCAAGTCTCATGCCTCTTTCAGCCTGTTTAATCTTGGGACTGCCTGAGGAGTTTAAGGCAGGCTGGACTTCTCTAATAAATGGGAATATGATAAATTCACAGTTTGCTTTCTGACACCGTCTCATATTGGGATGGCATCAGTAATGACCACAGTCAAAGGCAGACTGTGATCAGGAACTGTTCATGTAATGCCATTGTGTTGGGTCTGGCTGAGATGGAGTTAATTTTCCCCATAGCAGCCCTCATGGTGTGTGCTTTGTAGTAGTAGCTAGAAAGGTGTTGATAACACCAGTGGTTTGGCTGCTGCTGAGCAGTGCTCACACATCAAGGCTGTTTCTCCCACATCCTCCCCCAGTAGGCTGGGGGTAGGCAAGATCTTGGGAAGGGACATAGCCAGGACAGCTGACTCCAGCTGACCAAAAGGATATTCTGTATGATATGACATCTGCTCAGCAATAAAAGCTAAGGTGGGGCGGCATTCATTATTATGATGTCTGTCTTCTGGAGCAGCTGTTGTGCATACTGAAGTCCTACTTCCTGGGAAGTGGCTGGATGTCACCTGCTGATGGGAAGTAGACAATAAATCTTCTGACTTCCTTTGCTTCCATGTGCGGCCTTTGCCTTGTGCTTTATTAAACTACCTATATCTTGACCTATGTGATTTTTTACATCTTATTTTCTCCCCCTGCTGCCCTGAGGAGGGGAGTCATAGAATAGCTTGGTGGGCATGTGGTGTCCAACCAAGGTCAATCCACTACAGTTATTTTTGATATCCAATGTGGGACACCTTCCCCTTCACCCCTCCCTTTTTTCCTGGGTTCAACTTCACCCCTGATTTCTCTACCTCCTCCCCCCAAGCGGTGCAAGGGGATGAGGAATGGGGGTTGCAGTCAGTTCATTACACAATGTGTCTGCTGCTCCTTCCTCCTTGCTCTCTTCCCCTGTTCCAGTGTGGGGTTGGTCCCTCCCATGGTCGACAGTCCTCCATGAACTTCTCCAGTGTGAGCCCTTCCCATGGGCTACAGTTCTTCATGAACTGCTCCAGCATGGGACCTTTCCACAGGCTGCAGTCCTTCAGGCACAGACTGCTCCAGTGTGGGTTCCCCACAGGGTCACAAGTCCTGCCAGCAAACCTGCTCCAGTGTGAGCTCCTTTCTTCACGGGTCCACAGGTCCTGCCAGGAGCCTGCTCCACCATGGGCTGTCCATGGGGTCACAGCCTCCTTCAGGTGCAGCCACCTGCTCCGGCGTGGGGTCCTCTATGGGCTGCAGGTGGATATCTGGTCCACTGTGGACCTCCCTGGGCTGCAGGGGGACAGCCTGCCTCAGCATGGTCTTCCCCACGGGCTGCAGGGGAATCTCTGCTCTGGCACTTGAAGAACCTCCTCCCCCTCCTTCACTGACCTTGGTGTCTGCAGGGTTGTTGCTCTCATTCTCACTCCTCTCATGGCTGCTGTGCAGCAGTTTGGGTTCCCCTCCTTCTTAAATGCGTTATCCCAGAGGCGCTACCACTGCTGCTGATGGGCTTAGTCTTGGCCAGCGGTGGGTCTGTCTTGGAGCTGGCTGGCATTGGCTCTGTCAGACACAGGGGAAGCTTCCAGCAGCTTCTCACAGAAGCCACCCCTGTAGCCACCTGCTGCCAAAACCTTGCCATGCAAACCCAATACAGATATAGAAAATATTGGCAGACATAAAGGTGAAACAGATGTGGGTAATAGGCTACAGCCATGGTTGAAGCCCACCCATCTTATTTATACTGTCCTTCAAATCTGCACAGTGAGCTAACATTCTGTAAAGATTAACAGCCAGATTTTAACACTGTGCCCATTTCCTTCCTCTACCCTACTGAAGCTAGGTCCTCTGCCAGCCTGCAGGGAGGGGAGAATCTGGCCCTGAATATTTAACTTATTAGGCTAAAGCTTCAGTATTTTCATTAAGCTTGTGGGAAGGATGCTATGACCTGATTTGGATCTCAATTACAAAGCACCAGTTCTAGAGCAAGCCCATTGTGGCTGAATTTATGCATATGATCTTGTGTGTTTTGTTGGATGAATCATCTGGCCTCAAGTGTAGTTGACATGCAGGGAAGGGAGGGGTGTAGCTATTCTCAAGAGCTGTTGTGTTTTTTGTGTTGCTCTGACCATAAGAATAGAAGGAAGGAACTTGGTAACAGGTGAGAGGGAGGGAGAAGCTGAGCAAGCCCTTGTGGAAGTTGGCTGTAGGTACTCAAAATCAAGCCCAATGGGGTTTGCCTCTGTAGGACTTTCCAGAGTGCAAGTATTTCAAAGCACTTCATGGGCTACCAAGTAAAGGTGAATTCTTAAGCTTGCACAAAGATATTACTGGTCTCTGCGTGTTTGATCACCCAGTTCACTTAAATGGAGCATAAGCGAGCTGGGAAAGAATTCCAAATGTGATTTGGAAAGATTTTTTTGGTAATAAGTTCTGCACCAAATTCTTAAAATGTTCATGTACCTGCTTCCTGCTATACAGCTGCTATTAAGGAACAATGTTTAACAGGTGCTCATGAGAGAGAACAGGGGAGATGTCCACTTGAGTAATGTAGCTGTGCAGTCAGCATTTTATCTGGGGTCCTGAGGAAGACATCCCGAGTACTTCAGTAATGTCTGTGGGTTCTCGTGGCTGTAAGTAGCTAGGACCTTAGTTTTAAAGCTTAGGGAAAGACTGCTTCCAGCAACACAGTACCCTTCAGTAGTGCTGAGACCCAGGCTTTAGTATTATACTGGAGAGAAGAGCATGGCTTCTTCAATGGTCTTATTTCCCATTGGACTTTGTAGTCAGCAGTTGAGTCCTTGCCCTGAATTCACCCTTCTTCCCTGTGAAATAGGATGGGGTTGTGACAGGCCAGCTCCGATGAAGTGCAAGAAAAGGTCACTTGGCTATAGTTACAGCACATGAAGTAATTGGATAGCAGTTAGCTTGTGCTTGTAATGGCTGGAGTATAAGATGTGATCTCTTTACTGTCCTCCTAGCCTGCTGGGTGGGGAGTTTTCTGTGTGCATTTTGCCTGCAACTGAAGTGCTTGTGTGACAAGCCTGATCAGCATCTTGCTTCCTGAAGAACAGAAATACTATACAAATACAGTAACAGTATTGAAATAAAGCAACTGGATGCTATTGTTTCTTTAGGATTTTTGTCTGACTTCAACTTGCAATTCCAGCCTTCTGGCTGTGAGGCAATACTTCCATATGAGGAAAAAATCCTGAGGAGAAAGCCAACATGCTTGCTGCAGCTTGTTTATCCTGGTCTGCACTGTTTTGCTTTGTAAATCAACACTAGTTGACATCTGTGTGGTCACCTTGTGTTCTGTAAAAACAGTAAAATGCACTTCTGAATCCATGTAGCTACAGCTAGTTTTGTTTAGTCCGTCTTTAGAGGAAACCTTTTAAATATCCTGGCTGCTGACCACATTGTTTGGTTTGCCTAAATTCTCCTGCATGACTTCATCTGCTTTGTGTATATCTGAATGGTTTAGTCTGGGAGACTGAATTTGAGAGGTGGGCAGAACACTTCTAGGGCCAGATTCTCTGTGGATACATGGTGATGTGTATGTTGTTAAAATCTAGCATGTTTAAGAATCCTTGAAATAAGAGCTCAGGCAGCTTGGCTACTTGTTTTGCAAACCAGAGTCCTTGAGAATTGTGCTTGTGCCTAGTAAATGGACTCAGTACTTTTCCTATTGATTTCGGTGCTGTTTTTAAAACTTTAGATGCTCCTTGAGTGCTTTTCTGTGTAGGTCTGTGATTCTGCTGCCTACAACAGGTGATTTATTCCTTGGATACAGGGATTGCTTAAACTGGCAGAGTGTAACTTTTTTTTTAATGGACTGATGGCACAATGTGTAACAAGGTGTAAGCTTGCAAGGGTTTGTTTCTTGTGCTCCATGCCCTTCTGAAACTTTGGGCTAATCTACAGCTGAACTAAGTACTTAGCCTAATCAAAACAAGAATAGGTCACTGTAAAGGTAATGCTTTTTTGTGTAGTTTCTGGGCAGGGGCATAAAATGATTCTCACCTCATGATTAGTTCTGTTTTTTCTGACCTGTTGTTGTCCCACTGTTACTGAATGGCTTGACTTTGTGGGTTTTCCTGTTAATATCTTGGCTCTGTTTTTCTACTTAATGTGAAAATCACTGGTAAATTTGCACCCATATGTTATGTGAACCATCTGTTTTGTCAGCTGTTCAAAAGAATGTTTTCTTGATGCACCTTGGTCTAGTTTATATGGTGTCATCGTTTTAGAAGCTTGATTGTGTGCATTTTCTAAGCATGAATTACTTGAAGTTTTCCTGCTTTATAACATCAGGCTGCTGCTGTGACCTGAGTGCTTCTTTTTAGAAGAAAAAGAGAAAAGGGGAGAAAAAAGAAATGCATTCCCAATGACACAAGCTCTCTTTTGCCTGAAATTTTTGAGGAATAATGTCTTTGCAGTCACTGCTTCTTAATGCAGCTATTTAGATCTTGTGTGGAAACTTTACTAGGAGGTTTGGTCTCAAAATTCACTTGGATGCTTTGGACACTTGTGTGTGTGATGTAAAAATAACCAGTGATTTCATTGAGATTAAGGCCCAGAATATTTCATTTAAGCACAGCTAATTAAAATAAATTTTCTCCCCATGTTATTTTAGTGAAGGGAACAAATACAGGAAGATGCTCCAGGCTGCATAAATTGACTTTTCCTCCCTTTTTTCTTTGCCTCTCCCTCATTTGAAAGTGGAAATTAATATTCTGTATCTAGTAATTCTGAGAATAGTACCATAGGCTAGATGCTATAAACTTGCTTTTCAGAAATCAGATGTGGGCAAACAGTGATCTTTACGCTGGAAGAATTAAATACTAATTTTTAAGATGGCTTGTGTGAGAAGCTTTGCGTAGAGACTTTAGGAGAAAAATTAACCTTGGTATCCTGCCTTTTTAAAGAGGCTGTTTGTATTCATTGCTCAGCAGAAGTTGTTTCACGTTGGAGCAGCACATGTGGACTCTAATCCTCTTTTGTGATGCATAAGTTGGGAAGATATGGAGGAGAATGTATTGTCCTTAATGTCCTGTATTAAAGGAAAGGTACAGTCTCCAGGGCAATCTCTTCCTGTTTATTTTACATGTGTAGATTGAAAAATGAAGAAACTGTCTTCGTCTTGATGGGAATTCCTTCCTTTAGCTGTTCCTAAAGCACTAACCAAGCTGTGGTCTAACTGGGAACTGACCCTTGGGTAGCTGGTTGTGTTGATGGAGGCTGGAACATGTCATTGACTGTTTTAAGACTAGATAATCTCAGAAATAAGGGTGAGCTAGACAGACAATTAGGAAGCTGTTCATTAGATGCAACTGGTTTTTTTGTTTTTTTTTTGTTTTTTTGTTTTTTTTCTTTGGCAGGCATATCTGACAAGGACATCATGAATGTTACTCTCCCCACTGGTGTGCCCATACTTCTTGAACTTGATGAGAATCTGCACCCTCTGGGCCCTCACCGATTTCTGGGTGATCAAGAAGCTATCCAAGCTGCCATCAAAAAAGTGGAAGATCAAGGGAAAGTAAAATCTGCTGAGAAGTAAAATCCCACTAACACAGCTGTTTTCAAAGTGTGGTAATAAGTGATGATTGATGTATGACTGCTAGGTTGCACTGTGTGAAAGTCTCAATTTCAAGCACTAAATAATTGGAAGGGACAGTTGTTGTGTCAGGTAGGTAGATTAACCCTCTGCCTTTCAAAAACTGGAATTTAAATCTCAGCATGAGGTTACAGATACTGAAAAAAGAAATCAAGAGATTGTTCAGGTAATGAAAACTTGCAGGGCAGTCTGCCCCAGATCTAGAATTGAGGGTGGCCCAGTACAGAATAAAGGGAATAAAGGTGTCTACCAATAATCAGTCCTGATCTGTTAAGGGGAAAAGCACCAGCTTGCAGAACTAATTAAGTCCAGGTTGTTATAGGCACTGAAACTTCCTCATTGATAAAATGGCACCAGGTAACAGCATTGTATCATTATTCTGTGTCAAAGGCCATGACAGTTTGTTCTGGATGGAGTTCCTTCAGTCTTTCGGAAAACTTTCAGCTCTACAACTCTTTGCTTTTGTTATTTTGAGTCTTCCAAGGCCAATTTGTGGTCCAGAGGAGAATTTTGTAGAGATGTTCAGACTATTATAGTTAACTGTAGTTGTCTTTTGTTACACTATATTCCAATTTTTAAGGAATCTAGAAGGAATCCCTTTTCCTCCACCATCTTTGCGAAGCCTAGCATGACTGCATTTTTCTGGCTTGCAATAACAGGATTTAACTCAGACTTTAGTCCACAAACTAAGCACAAAGGTTTCCTGCTCAATGTTTAAATTATCACTTTGCTCTTAGCGAGTGACCTGAATAGCTTTGAAACACTTAAACATGTACTAGAGGTTTGATCATCTCTTAGCCAAGTTGTTAGAATAATTCCTGCTTACCTCAATAAAACTGGATATAGGAAAATCCCCCTCCATGCTTTCCTGAGTTGCAAAGATTTCTTGATAAATGTGTTTTACGGCAGTATTACTGTGGCATTCTCTGTATCAATTTCTCTGGAGGGCTGGAAGAGATGCGTAAAGCATGTAAGATATGTTACTAGGTGCAGCTCATTCAGCCATCACACTGGTAGGGAAGGATATTCAGCCATGCCTGAAAGTGTTCTCCTGTAAAACTCTCTTCACAATCACAGCTTGATTCCTGCTGAGTGTGGCCTTGCTGTTGTGTTCAGCACTAAAATTGAACAGTTCATACTGTGGTTGAGTGTAGTGTAGCATGTATGGCAGTTTGTTCTCTTTATGTACACAAGCATCAGGATAGTTCCACTTTTGAAGATGTGCTCTAATCTTACTTGCCAATGTGAAACTTACTTAAATTTAGATTTGACCCAGTGTCTCAGCAGTTGAGCATCTGGATTCTGACCTCAGTTACCAACATGAGTGGCACTTGTGTATTACTGTTTGAGCTGAATGTGTTCTCAGTGTGGCCCAGCTACAACTCTCAAGAGAAGTTGATGAGAATTTCCTTGGTATGATGATAGTATAAACTTTTAAAATCCTAGAGTAGCTGCATCCTTGCAGTGAGCAGCTCTGTAGCTCATTTTATAAAGTGTGAAAGGATGTTTTTTTTCCTTTGAGGAGAGCAATGTGACAGTGTGGTGTGGCTCTGGCAGTCTCCCTGCTATATGGAGGTAGGCTTTCCAGATCTGATGCCAGCTCACACTAGTGTAGCACATACTCCATAAAAGACCTCTTGCTAGATAGTAGTTTGTCTTGCATGAATGATGCTTGGGCTTCTCTTTGGTTTTGTTTTTGTAGCCCTTGCAGTAGGAACAAAGTTAGAATGTTTCTCTTTGAAACATAAAGCTGGTAGGTTTCCTCTTGCTTTGTACAGGCAAGAATATTTCAGTGTTTTTCTTCTGAAATATTATTAGCAGCTTCCCTGCTACTCTATTTGACACTGACTTACTCCTTTCTGGGTTTTTAGTTTTCTGTGCATAGAGTAACTCTGAATCTTAGTTGATACTTTATAAGTCAGTGTTATGGAGTTAGATTGTTGATCAGCAAATGTTCACTTGTCAATGTCCTGAGAAGGGCCACTGGCACTCAAGTGATTAGATTCTTCCCCAAACATTCAATAATGTGTGAAGTTCAGTATCAAGTAAAAAAAAAAAAACTACTGTAGAGTTATTAACAAGGCAAGCAGAGCCACCTGTTGTCAGTGGGAACTGCATGCATCCAGATGTGTGACTTACAGGCCTTGGCTAACAGTGTCCATATCCCTTTGGTATTGTGGCATTGTAACGTGGAACTTCTTCAGGACTTGAGATGCAGCTGAAGTATTCTCCTAGCAAATTCATGATCTCCTCTCAGGATGGAGTGAGGAATGGAAAGGTGGATAAGTGAATGTAGAGAGCATTAATATTTCTTCTTGCAGCTGAATGGATGAAATTGACTGAAAACAACCTTTCAGAGAGTCATGGACAGTAAGAAAAGCAGTGTGATGTTTTCAGGTGGCACTGTTTCTACAGTGCTGCTTGAGACATGAATAGTGACAGTGCCCTGGGAAGTTTGACTTCATTTGCTTTGGTTGTGACTCCAAAGGATTTTATGTGCATGTCTGGCAGCAATACCACCTTGCAAAAGTATTATATGGAACCAACTGGGGATTTCATTGTGCTCTTAAAGATTATTTTAACACCTTGCAATGCTTGATTCTGAATAACCTTCTAATTAAATTCCTGATTGATAAAACATGTATGTTGAACAGAAACCAACTTCCATCAGCAGTGGCATAAGGATGCCTGATCTTCAGGCATAGCTACGTTAGAGAGAGATGAGAATCTTGCTGGTGGCTCTAGAAATCAGTGGTTGGAAAACATTTTCCCCATGTTTGATTGAATATGCCTCGAAGTCCTATAAGGTAACTGGTGTTCCTACAGTTGACATTATGGATGTGTTCATTTGGTTTGTTTATGCATTTTTAACTTGTGGTTCAGTAGCAGTAATAGCTCTAGAATCCTCTTGAAAACCTTTGTAAATATGGTGGAGCTGGCAGGTTCTTTAACTCAATAAATTCACCTGAAGTAGAATTTAACTTGGCTTCTGTCTTTCTTCCTTCTACTCCCTTCCCCTTTGTCTCCTTTCCAGGGCTGATAGGTAAATAAAACTGTGACCTTCAGGGTCTCAGAACTCATCAAGGAGTCATTGATCACATATCATGCAGTCAGTTGGGTAAAAATAGTGTTAGAGCAAACACTGCCTCATGTTTACATGTAAAGAAATTGGGCTGGAGGGGAATATATACCTGTTTGAAACCATGGGGGCATTTGCATAGGAACATCAAATTAAACATTTAGTTCCAGAACAATGGAGCTAAAATCTTCACTGTTTCCCATGCTTGCTTTTCTTTTTAATAAGAAGCATTACTTTTTGATGGTGTGTTTAAAATTGTAACTTCTGGAGACAAAGCCAACCCCTTCACTCTCCAAAGTACACTGCTGTCAAGCAGAGTTGTGACTTGAATGACACGTGCAGGGAACTGCAAGCCTGCTGAGGACTGTTTCTTATTATTGACCTTCATGCAGAAGGCCTTGGATAGTGGGAGGCAGTATAAAGGTCCTAAAAAAAGTTGAACATTCAGGTGGAAATGGGGAAGACAACTGTATGGCTTAAAACAAAAGCACACAGAAGAAACTGACTTTTTTTTAAAGTTGGTCTTATGATCATGTGGAGAGTGGGGAATGGAGCAGATGTCTCAGCTATTTGTGTACTGATATTTAACATTTTGCAGTTAATGTGGAGTGCTGCCAGCCAATTCAAAGTTGTATTGGTATTTTAAGGTGTATTCCCCCCCTTCCCCAGTCACCTTTTGTACTTTCCCTTGGCTAAATTCTGCCTTAGTTATACCTCAGATTCTACCCAAGTCATGTTTACTGTTTCCCAGGCTGGGAAAAGACCATCTAAAGACTGGCTTGGTTCTGTCCCCCATCCTTTTTTTCCTCTCTTAGAAAAGGTTAGAGTGCAAGGGAGTTTGCTATGGTCAGGTTGGTCTGCACAGCCTGTGGAGAGACTGACTGTGCCTAGTCGCACTTTCAAAATTTACACTTTATCTTTTTGTTTTTTTTAGGAAACTTTTTAGTCTATGGTATTGATGGAAAGTGTCCAAGTGCCAGTTGAATACCAAACCAATCCAGCTCTGCCTCCATGAGTTTGCAGTCACTGTTTCAGAGCTGCCAGTTCTCAAAGTTCATAATAAATGGCACTTGGCGATTGCCTTGTCTGCCTTTTGTGCTGGCCATAACCCCTCCTCAGCCTTAAATTCCCATGGGCAGGAAAGAAAGCAGATACGATAATAACAGTGCTGCTCTAGAAAGCTCAGAGCTGTGGTAGGAACAGACTCTAGTGATTCAAATGGAGACTGCGGAAGGGTTTGGGGAGAGATGGAACTCCCCTTGAGAGCTGTGCCAAACAGGTGTTTCTGCCTCTTCCTTGTCTTATGGCAGCCAGAGGTTCTGGGGTGGATGAATACAGAAGGGAGATTGACTTCAGCATTGCACAGAGGGCAGAATGGCTATGACAGCACTCCTCCCTCCTACTGCTTTATTAGCTTGTTAGTTAGCTCCCAGGCCTTCTTGGGGCTATTCGAGCAGAATTTAACAGCCATGTTGTGTCCCCCACTCTACAAAAGGAAGGGGGAGAGGGGAAAAGAGGCTCCCAGTTCCTGCTCTTCACATTATGCTGACAGAGCAGGGGAGGGCAGCAGATACCAGACTACAGATGATGTTGTGCTATGAAGTCGAATTTGGTGCAATGAAGCGGCCTGAAGAAGTCTTCTGATTGCTGTTTTATAAAGGAGGGAGTGTTGACCCACAGCTCAGTCAGAGATGGCAACATAAATACTGCAATTACTCTATTAGGCTCCAGAAAGCAGTTGTGACCCTAATGGGACCCTGGCATTAGAAGTGGTGTGTCTGCAAGCATATGCTTCATTAATATAGTTGTGTTTTTCCTTGGGTCCCTTCCAGCTCCCCCTCAGCATGGCATGTAAGCTTGAGCTGTTTCCCCACCTTCTGTCTGGCACTTGCATGAAAGAAAATTACTAGTACATATTAACTAGGTAAAAAACCCTATGACTTATAGAAAAGCAGTGTGAGCCCAATGACAGCAAATGCATGAGTTTTGGTTGCTGTTGGCCTCAGAGGAGCCAAGCAGTAGGTAATGTCTAGCCATTAGGACAAGCAGCACAACTGAATATCATGGAGGATCTTGATGCTGTCAGAGCTGTTTAGTGAAACTATCTGCCTCTTTCAATTACAGACATTTTTCTTCTCTTCCTTGTTTCTGGTGCTAACCTAGCAGAAGTGCTGGAAAGGAGGAATGTGCATTTGCTATTAATCTCAATCTAAATTGGGGATGCTTTGCTGAGGAGTTATCTACCTTGTGAATCCTACTTTTCTGGCAGATGCTTGTCAGGTGCTCAGTAACTAGTGTACTATGATTAAAGCTGAGCTAGTTCTCTAGTTCAGATCTGTGGCTCTCCAGCTGTTCCTAAACTCTGCTGATTGTGCTTTCCAGCATCTGTACAGAAGGCAGTGGTACTTGGCTATGCTAGAAGTGAGCAAGCAGGTATAAAGATCCATAACTATCCCTAAAGACAAAGCAATTGCTCTTACGCAAATTGCAACTGTAGATGGACTTGCAGAAATGCAAGTGGACAACAGGTGGAGCAAGTGCATTGTGGTAAGTATGTGTGGGAAACCGGGAACAATTCTACACCCCTGTGTGTGTATAGGGATAGCACCCCTGTGTGTGTATAGGGATAGCAAGGAGTAATCAACCTCTTCTGAAAGGCAGGACATTTTATCTCTGCCAGTGCTGCCCTATAGTTTAACGAGTGGTGCGAAGGTGATGTAGTTCTGGTGTGGAATAAATTGCAATTATTCTCTAGGTCGCTTGTACAGACTGGTGATTAGTCCTATTTTGGCTTGCATCAGCAGCTTCACTAGACTAGATAAATTCAACAGGAGCAAGATTGGCTATTTGCAGACAGATATTTAGTCTGAACCCCCTCTCACCCCCCCAAAAGCCAATGGTCCTGATCAGTGATAGCACATTAATAACTGTGTATCAGGAAAGGTCAGGGGAAAATCAATGTTGCACAAGAAAAGGAGCTCAGCAATAAGCAGATGCCAAATAAATTTAAAAAAATAATAAAAATTGGAGGGTGCCTTGGGTTTCAGGGATCTGATTTCAGATATTCTTGTACTAATTTTTCCAAAGGAGTGTGTATTCTTCTCCCTCCCCTATCAGAAGTTGTGGAGATTTTAGAAGCATTTTACATGCTTTCAAATTGAGCTTTAAGGTAGGCAGTCCAGAGCCCGCCCCCCCCCCCCCCCCCCCCCCCTTACGTGTATCTTGAAGAATGTTGACTGATGTGACTTATCCAAGCAGAGTGAGTCTGTAGGGGTAACTGATAGAAGAAGACTGCAGCAAAGCAAATTCCCAGTCTTGTACTGGAAGCCCCAGTATCATCGCGTTCCCTAACATGTTAGCGTGAAAAACCTTGTTAGTGATACAGCACTCATGAGCTTTGTTTTTGCACTTGCTGTATACTTCAACATATGCCTGTAAAGGAATGTTTTTTTAAGTACATACACGCAAATTTCTATTTTATGAAATATTGTGGGAACTGATACTCAATTTTTGTTGGGCAATAACAAAGCAGAAAAAACTTTAACAGGTCTAATTTTCCCAGATGAAAGCCTTAGGAGACCTACTGAAATGAAAAGTACTTTCTTTTAATACTGGAAATCTTATGTTCTGTGCTTTTTCTTCTATGTGGTTGGCTCAAGTGATTTCTATAGTCAGCAGCTAGGAATACCTTCCATGAAGCTGTAAATCCTTTACACGGGCTGCTGATAAGAGACTTCTGAGAACTATTATTTCATCACCTCATCTCAGTATTGGGGATAATTGAGGTACCTATACAGTGATTATTAGTAATATAAGGTCAAATATTCCTCTTCATTTTAAAACTGCATGCCTTCTCTTATTTATAGGTAAACTTTATTTGTTTCTCAGTGTCCCCTCACAGTTCATAATTTTAATTGTCCCTGATGCCAGACTGGGCTTGATCTGACCCTGATCCCATGCTGGTTTATATAGTAGGTGAACTACATTTTAATGTTAGGTAACATACATTGGCAATGTCAGATACAGTCAGACACATATGCAAATAATGATTACAAACCTGCATGGTTATTTTATTGCATATATAAATGGATAAATTGTTTTTTATTTTTCTTTTCTCTTAACTTTTCTAAAAGAATTGTAACTGTTTTGTTATTATCAGTCCTATGCTGTGAATGTCCTTGTTCATCCTGCAGTATTAAGTAGGTTTCATGTTAGTATATAAGTCTGAATTTCTCATTCTAAAGTACAGTATGCAAAGTAGAAAGTGAGATCACCACATCAGCACTTGTGATCTATAATCTTGGTTCATTTTGCTCAAGTTTGGAATTTGCCTGTAAAATGCTGAGAGGCTTTGGTGGTGAAGTTTGTATTTTTAGCTGAAAAAAAGTACAAATATATTTTGCACTTGAAATTGGGCAGAGTTTCTATTTAGTAGATCTTAGAACTGAAATTTCAGGCACATCAAGTATCCTCTTAATTTTTTACCTTCCCAAAAGTATCAGAATATATGATTGTAGGGGTTTGATTTGCTAAGAAAGGTGATCAAAAAATAATTTTGAGACTTTCCTCGGGGAATTAACTAGAATGTGTGATTTATCAATGCAATTTTTCTGCAGTGCAGGAATTCTGCATTTCAATTTTTCTTAAATTATGGACTCAGTAAGCTATGGCTCTAAGTGCAGCAAGTTAATTAAATTCTGCAAGCAAATTATCATTAGGAGGATAGGCTAGGGGTTTTGTTACTTCATTCAAAGTTAGGAGTTGTGCATTCAGTTTTGCCATAGGCACCTCATCACAGGCATGTCACTTATTTTTCCCATCTGTGAAATGGGGACCTCAGAACTTCATGGCCTTATACGGCTGTGCGCTTTCATTAGGAGCTGAGATGCTCCAATGTACGACAAGAGGGCTTGTTCAGTAGGATGTGGAAGTTCCAGCACAGGGTTTGCTTCAACAGTACAGCTCTTGCTTCAGTGCCTAAATGTGAGTGAAGCTCCTTTTGAAAATCTTTGTGAGCTTTTGACAGCACTTGCCTACAAGTGTTTAATAATGCCAGTGTTAAGATTTAAAAAACCCCCAAAAACAACAAACCAAAAAAACCCCTGAGAACCTAACAGTTTGGGGCAGAAGTCTCCTGTCATTTCCATGACTAGATGGGACTGTCGACATCTCTCTTCTCTATGATGGTTCACAAAGGTGTTGGTAAAATCAAAACTTACATTAAGTATAATACAGGCAGTTTTAGGCATATGCTTCAACTGCCAATATGAACAGGGTTCTCCGTGATGGGAGGAGTATTGTTGCCCTTCCTTTGGCTTTCAGTTCTCCTGGCAATGTTCTTGCAGTGGTTATTGTTGATGTGGAAGAAGTCTCAGCGATTCCCTCCCATTTTTGCAAAGGACAGCCTTGCAGTTCTCTTGAGTCAGCAGTCTTACTCGAGCAGACAGTATACTAAGCAGTGGTGGTTGTATTGCAGATATTTACTAGGGCAGATTCCTCTAGCTGCGTACCATCTTTGTACTGCCTTCGCACCTCAGACTGGGCTATTACTAAAGATGCTCATGAAAAAATAAATATTGGTGGTGTATAAAGAAAATATATTGGGTCCGTATCACCCTGGGGAAAATGTAAATACAGTTATTTCTGAAAAAGAAGCGTATGACCTTCAATATCAATGTTTTAATAAATTATTAACAAGCATAACTATAACAATGTTTAAGATTTTTCTGTGTGTCCCAAGTTTTTAATTTAGTGCCACTTGAACTTGCAGTATCTCTTATGGACACGATTTTCATGTCTTCTACATAGGACAGTAAGAAACTGATGCCTGCAGTTATTCCTTTCTCTCTTCCCAACTTCAATTTAACAGAAAAAAATAATAAAATGTGTTCAGCTAAGCTTAATACTTAATTGTCTTCAGAAATACAGATAAATCAGTTTGACTTCAAGAACCATAAGATCATAGACTTGTAGAAGGTTTGAAGGGAGCTCAAAAGATCATCTGTTCCAACCTTTCGTGGGAAAGGGAGCCTAGATGAGATTATCTTGCACCCTGTCCAACTGCATCTTGAAAACCTCCAGTGACGGGGACTCCACATGACCCTGAGGATATTGTTCCAGTGATCGTTCTCATTGTAAGAATTTTTTTTTTATTGAAATGAAACCTCTCCTGGTGCAACTTGCACCCATTGCCCCTTGTCCTCTCTACGTGGCTCCTTGTGAAGTTGGAGCCTCAGTCTTCTCAGTCTTCTTTGTAGTTACCCTTTAAGTACTGTGGAATACTATGATGAAGTTCCCCCTGAGCCTTCTCTTCTCCAGGGAGAAAAGACCCAGCTCCTCCAGTCTTTCTTCATAGGGCAGCCTCTGCAGCCCTCTGATCATCTTCATGACCCCCCTGCTTTGGGACCCTCTCCAGTCTGTCTGCATCTTTCTTGAATTGTGAGGACCAGATGGACACAGCACTCCAGATGAGGCCTGACAAGTACCAAGCAGAGGATGGTGATCACATCTCTGGCTCTGCTAATAATGCCCCTGTGGATGCAGCCCAGGATCCAGTTTGCCTTTGCTGCAGTGGCACACTGCTGACTCGTGTTCAGCTGCTTGTCCACCAGGACCCCCAGGTCCCTTTCAGCAAGGCTGCTCCCTAGCCACACAGGTCCCAGCCTGTACTGGGCTCTTTGGTTATGTCATCCCAGGTGCAGGACTTTGCACTTGTCTTTGTTAAACTTCGTACAGTTCTTGCTAGCCCACTCTTCCAGCCTGTCCAGGTCTCTCTGTAAGATGGCTGTCCCTTCTGACATGTTCACCTCACCACCCTGTTTGGTGTCATCAGCAAACTTGGTCAAGGTGCTTTCAGTCGCATCGTCCAGACTGTTTATGAAGATGTTAAATAGCGTGGGGCTCAGTATCAATACCTGGGAGACCCTGCTTGTGACAGGCTGCCAGTCTGAGTGAAAACCATTGATCATCACCCTCCAACTGTGGCCTGTGGGCCATTTTCCTGCCCATCTTGCAGGCCACCTGTCCCATCTGTATCTTGCCAGGTTGTCCAGAAGAAGGTTGTGGAAACAGTGTTGAATGCTTTGCTGCAGTCCAGTGAAACAATGTCCACTGCTCAAGATCTAAGTCTGGATTCCAACCTGGCTTTAACAAATATTCCAGAAAGTGCCATTGATTCTTTTAATAGATACATCAAGCTGCTTTGAAATGATGGTGTCTTATGCCTCAGACTTGCAATAAAAACAAAAAATAAAACCCAACTAATTATCCTGTAAATCCATTTTATGTATATGCTCAGTACCTCCTGTTATGGCTAGTCTTCTGCTATTGACTAATTCTAATCTGAAATTGCTGCGATTAGGCCTACAACATGCAAATTCTCCCTGTGGTGCAAATCTGCAGGAGGGCAAACTGGGTAGCAGTGGAAATTACTGTATAAGCTCCATCCCAAGTTTAAGTGGACCATTTTGCTTGTTAGCATAGTAGCAAAAGGTAAGTATCACCACTCTGTGTTTGATAGTGTGTCTGTCATTTGCTATATTCAATAGATCAGCAGTAGAGTGAAGTTGTTAGGGTTTTCCACATGAGGAGATACCCCCAAAGTACTTCATCTCCTATCTTCTTCTAGTTCCTTATTTAGCTTCTCTGCCCTTCCCCTCTGCCACCTTAGAACTCAAATTCCAGAGGAGCTTGGATTTTGGTGATGATTTCTCAGCTTAAAAAGCATTAATCAGACTTGGTCAGAATCTACCTGAAACACTGACATCTTTGTTCAGAACAGGACATAAATGAAAGAACACACACCAGCAAGCGCCAAAACCATTTCCAAAAAAAGCTGCTGTCTTATGCAATAGAGAAACAAATGCCAGTTGGCTGAAAACTCACATGGTCCTTCATGTTTGTTTGAGGAGAATAGTCGCCACCTGGTGCTTGGTGATGGCTTTGGCTACTGTGTTACTTGCATCTTTGCAGGCTTGTGGTTCCACCCCATCCCCTGATGTGGCCCTGCCCTGAACTTCTACATCCAACCTACATAGTGCCTTCTCCAGCAGCTCCCATGCAGCATACCTCCATAATACCTTCCTCAACAGTGTGCACCAGTAGTTTCAGAGCTGCTTATAAGAGGTGCTTAGATGGGAGGAGACAGGATGGAGTGTGGAATAGGTCTGAAAGGGACATGTATCCAAAAAAGCCTAAGAAACGCTGTGCCGAGGTATGGATTTCCAGCTGGATCACATTTTATGTTTTACAGTCCTGTCTGCATTCCTGTGATGCACAGGGGAAAATGAGGATTTTTATATTTTAACTGGAAAAAGCCACCCACATGAGAGAAACATTAAGCGACCCATTTTCCTCTTAATTTTTCTCTCTGTTCTTTCTGTTACTCCAGTGAAACTCTCTCTCTCCCACAAGCAGTCGTTTATGCACAGCAGTTTTTCATAGCTGACAGTGGAACTACTTGCATAGTGTGACCAACTGGATGTAGTAGGAGGGTGCTATGACCTGATGGGCTGTTGTAGTGTTTGTTGTGCGTGGGCTCAGCAAAAGACAAATGTTTTTTTACTGCTATGGCTTGCCAAAGACTTCAGTTTGTGCCTCCACCACCGCTGGTGAGATTTGTGGTTGTTCATCACCTCATGGATCAGGTCTTTTGTTAATGATGTCCCTAAAAATGTGTCATACTTATATCACTTGATAGACCCCTTCAGGGTCCAAGGGTAGTGTGCCAGGAATGAAGAAGAATTGGTTGAGTTAATGAAGGGAAAAATCGATTGCAGAAATATTAGTGGTGCTACATTAGATACGCCTGTACTCCCAGAAGGATAAGCTAAGGGTTGTCAAAACACTGCAATCTGTTTTCCAGTTTTATGTAGCTTTGCATTTGGTTTTCATGGAGATGAGGAAAAAGGTTTTACAAAGCCTTGTTGTTTGGTCTTGGTTCAAAAGGTGCTTAATAGGTTTGCCTCCAATGTCCCTATTTTTAAGCATTACACACAATGATTTCCCCTGAACTCAGCATTTCTGAAAAACCAGGTCACCTGAAGAGTTGTCTAACTGGATGCAGAGTGTGAATACGTGATCTTGTGCAGCTCTCCCAGACAGCGTGGGGGAAGGATGAGGTGAGGAAGCGCCTTTGTCGTGCAGGTCCAGTTGCTAGACAAGTGCTTAGCCCTCACGTGTTTAATGTGTCCACTGATGACAACAGAACTCCCGACTGAAAACACGATAGTGGATCTAGCTCTTTGCACTCACGTTTTGCTGTGTTCACCTTGGTTGTTACTATACCATGGGATCCCGATCCTTGTTTTCCGTGCAGTAAATGGTGGAAGTTGTGCTGACTGCAGAGGGAGAGGACCAGGCCCTCCACAGACTCTTTTCCCCCTGGATGTAGAAATAAAGCAGCAGACTTTGAAATGCAACCTTCATATCTTGTCAGCATATTTCTTTCTAGATTCCTGGGAAGGCCCTTAAAGACAGCAGCCTTGGTGGATAGACAGGAAGAGGGCTAGACATTGCAAAGCATGAATAATCCTAAATTCTAGCCTGGTCATTCACCTAATGGAGCTCTGAGTAATAAAATGAGGTTTCTGAGAAAGCTTGAGATTTCTGCTCCACCTTCTGTTTACAACAGTTTAGTGCATTTTGGTTTTGCGTGTGCTTAAAAGAGTAATTTGTTTTTAAAATGGAGTTCCCTGCCACTTCACCCACACGCACGTCCCCCCAGCACCCCAACTGCCGCCGTAGCCTTTGCTTTCTTTGTGAAAGCACGTGCCACCCTGTGGTCATGTCAACAGCTACCCATTCTGCAGACATACTGCTACTCAGAGTGAGCAAAAAGAGGTTTTGCATGGGCCTCTGTAAATGAGTGGATGGCACAAGAAACAGCTTTGTGGTACTGAGTGGCACAGGAGCACGGAGAGAACTGATCTCCACATTTCCCACCTCTGCTACCACAATCACAGTCTCCCTGTTGCAGCAGTGTGGGCGCCAGTTCTGGTAGTAGAGATCCCTGAGAACAGACCCCTTCCATTGCTTGCAGCACTCCGGCACAGAGCAATGTTTTTTTGCATAGTTATAAGCTGTGGGCAGTGATCCTTTCTAGGAGGACTACTTCTGAGGCAGGAGTAAGAGAAACCAGGAGCCACGATGAAGAATTCTGTATATCTTTACTGTATTCATGCCTTCTCTTGTTCTTACTACAAGAACTGTTATAAGCATTTACAACCTAAAAATTGTAGAGAGCTTTAGAAGTCTTTGGTGGCAATTTGCATTGCATTAGTAGAATCATGCTGTAGGTGCCAGCCAGTATCTCTTCAAGAATTCATTCGTATAAGTAAATGAATGTCCAAAACCAGCCTGCAATAGCCCAGTCTGACCACTTCCAGCTCTGCAACAGGCATGAAAATCATTCTTATAAGTCTTTGTAATGCTGTTGCAAATGGCCAGGGACTTTTTCAAGTTATATTTAAACCACCATGATACAAAGTTAGATCTGGAGGAAGAGTTCCTGCCTGTTGTGATGCAGCACTTCAGGGTGTGTTCCTGATAACACTGTTTTCTTTACCAAGGGGGACTGATGGGACAGGCTTTACCTCACCTCCTTGTACATGTCTGCAGTATAAATATCCCCACTTGACCGAGGCTCTCCCTTAACTCCTTTTAATGACAAGAGAGAGTAACAGGCCTTGTTAGGATGTGAGTCATCAGACCTATTTTAGACATTTCATTTAGGTGAGATTAATGGTGGCTTCCCACTATTTGCTTCTCTCCTGTGACTCAGGGAGCTCCAGTGTGACTAGATCTGATTTAGTATGTGTTTTACAGAAGCCTGTATCAGGCAGGGCGACACCTCTGTGCAGATTAGACCCAGTTTCTTAGCTGCAGAGTTGATTTTGATAGGTAATACATATAACATGCAAACAAAACCATGGATGGGTATCTTTATGCTCTGTTTTGTCATCTGCCCCAAAGCTGGATTTTGCTGTCCATAAAGACGATGACCCAGCAAACTTGGTCTTATGTGCGACTACAGCTTCTCTTCCACCCCATCCAGGGCCACGGGGCTGGCTTCCAGCACACCTCACAGGTTCATACACTGCCCAAAACCACCCTGAGGGGATGTCTGGTGACTGCTGTTCTGTGCTTGCTCCTCATCTGCAGTGCGGGCAAACCCACAGTTTGTCAAAAGACATCGTGGGGATGTGATACTCCTGGTTTCAAGCCGTGATTGCACAAGTCAGAAGAATTACATTAGGGTAAATGCAGTGTGACTCAGGAGAGAAACAGATCCACATTATTTTCTTAGAAAGTCAAATGTTTTGTAGGACTTTAGTTTTCATCTGCTGTAGTCTCCAGCAGGTCCTCCTGGGGAGATGGGTCAAGGTGGAGGGAACTAAGCTCTTTTCTCTCATTATTGGACTGTTAAATATTTTACAGAATTCTGGTGTTGAAAGCTGCAATCTGAACAGTTGAGGAAAAGTTCAGACCTGCATACTTAGCTTCCAGAAAATGCCCACATGAATTTTTCTGATTAAAGTGGAGCAACCACAAGGGAAATTCTCAGGACAGACAATTTCAAATTCTAAATAGAAATATAACAGGAAATAGAAGTAAAAAGGAAAGACGTATGACCCATACCCATAAAGAATCATTTGACCAGTGTCTAGATTTCAGCTGCATAACAAATCTAGCCAAACCACCAAGAATATGTATTTGCTATGCTTTTTCAGTTATGTTTCTCAAGCTCAAATGACTTGAAGTAAATAAAACTGACTCAGGAAATTAGTGTATTAAGGTTTTCATTGATGTAATTGTAAACATATTTTACAGTATTAACATCAGCATCCAATCATTACTTTACAGTCAGTATAATTGGATGCATCTGATAATTAAAGGCTCAATCCTGATCCCGTTGATCCTTTTAGAACTGCTTCCTTCACGCTGCTGAGCCTGTCAGTGGCTGTTTGTATTTGGTGTGTATGTACAGGTAAGAGAAATTTCAAATGATGAAAGCTCCCATCCTCCTGACAGCAATGTCCCAATTGTCTCTTCAGTGATTTTGTTTTTGGGAGACACCTGATGCCTATTTGACGTTAATGAGCAAACATTCACAAACTGTCCTGTTTCAATCCTTGACATGATATTACAAGTAATTTCCTACAAGTTGGAGGTGAGTCTTCAGTGTTGGGCCACTAATACTCTGGATCTTTTGAGTTCACAAAACCTGTATGGCAATACTGCCACGTGCACAGCACCACTAAATGGCTTAGCTCTATTTGTAAGCCTGAGAGAACAAATAATACAATTGCAACCTTACAGTCTATTAGGCTTTCTTCTCAGATTAGTATTTCCAGACATTCAGTGCTAGAAAATTTTTGAAATTAAAATTCTAGTCTATAGTATGTGAGTGCACACATATATATAAATATACACTGTCTTATATGTGACAGTATAACAGTAATTGTAGTGAAAAATCATACATCCTGAGTACACTATTGTCACTCTATTAAAATTGCCTGTTTTGGGGTGTTTGCAGATAGTGGCTTGATGTTCTTTCAAGCGAAAAAAGACTTAACTTTCTTTTTTTTAAAAAAAACCCAAAGCTTTTTAATACTTTCCATCTCCCTACCCCAATAACCAGAGACAAACTGGATTTCCTAAAACTCAAAGGATTCTTTTTTTTCCCCTCTGGGCTAAGAACAAGAATGAAAACTGTCAAAGATGCATATATGTAACAGCATACACATTTTTACATTTTTTATACAAGAAACTTCATTCAGCCATTCAGGGTTTCTAAGGGGCTGTACCATGCCAGCTGTAGCAGTAACACCAGTTGCTTCCCCTCCCTGAGCATTATCCCATCACTTTTGGGGTGGAGAAGCAGGGAGCAGAGCTGGATCTCTGCTGTTGTGAGAAACAGCTGGCAGAAGCCCCTTGAGCATTAACACTTGCTTGCTTTGCCCTTGAGCTCAAATAACTGTTTTATTGGTCTTCCAGGCAAGCTGTGAGTCCTATTTGTTTCTCCAATGTGGAGGGAATGAGAAGACCCTTAAAAAGTCTTGCATGTGTTTTTTGCTGCTGCTTTCGCTGTGTGCCTGAAGGGGCTGGGATGCTTCCAGGAGTGGCGAGTTCCTGTGTGTACATGGGAACAAGCTGAAGAGTGCCTGCAGCAAGGTGGGATGATTTATTTCTTGTAGTTTTTCAATAGAGCTAGATAAATACAGATAGAAAGCAACTGAGCAAGTTATTCTCTAAGTGCCTCCTGGCCAGGTGGAGTGAGCTAAATAACACAAACACTTCTTTGAGCAGCAGAATGGAAGACAGATGGTTCTATAGGGAGTCAACCGCATCTTTCTTGCTTGACATCTTTTGCTATGATTTGCTAAGATATTCTCTGCTTTCTAAATATGTTGTAAGAATTCCTCTCCTGAGTTGGTCTCTTTTCCGTACTCCTCCCATGGAGTATTTACACAGGTGTTTGGGGGCTGCTTCATTCAAAGTTAGAGATTAAGATCACAGCTAATTAGGCCTAACTTGTGAATCGTCCACCCTTGCAGGAACTGAGTTCAGTTCTGCAAGGGGGTTCAAAATGTATCAGAGACACAGGCGCGGTACATGACTGCCAATCCTGTTTTCTGCATAAAACGAGGCAAAAAATTAGTGGGTGGAGATAGAAAGCTTTTCCCCAAAGACCATAAGATACTGAACATACATACCTCTTCCCCATGTACTACCCTAAAGGCAGTATAAAGTTTGCCAGTGAGAATCCAAGCAAACATGAGTCGGAAACCTCGTCTCATTATGTGTACAGATACTTACTGAGATAAAAGAGATCATAAAGCAGTTTGAGGTCTGCAAGCTGCATGCTGCTGCAGAAAGAGCAATCCTCCTACCATCTCCTCTGTGACTTGGAAGTCTCCCATCTAACCCTGCAACAAGCCTAGCTGTGCTTAGCTCTTTAGAAAGCAGGCAGGAGCAAGCGTATTTCAAAAAACCAGCATGTGCTACTATTGTGAAGAGTTGCTTGAGGTTTTTTTCCCCTTAGAGCATTTCAGAAGACAAAAGTGTTTTTTCATGGATAAAAAAAAATGAAATGAGAAACCACAACTTTGGGGTACAAATATTTTGTTTATAAAAACTGGAAATGATTTTGGGAAGTGGTTTTTAAAGATTCTTTTTTAATAGAAAATGGTTTTAAGAAAACAGGAGAAAATTCAGTTTTAAGTCCGGGCTTCTTTGTCCGAAAGGAAGACATTTTGTGAGGGGAAAAAAGGGGGGGGAAAAGCCGCTTTTGTGATCTTCTACAAAAATATTTGGCATTTTTTGAACATTTCTATGTCTGTCTTTGCATCTCACTCTGCCTCTTAATTGTCATAACTTAGTCTTCCCAAGATGCAATGTTATTTATCAAGGAATTTTGCTAAATACGTCATACTCTCAAAGAAAGGTGGCAAAGAGGAAGGTTCCTGTTGCAAGACAGCATTCCTGGGGGCAAGTCACCCTGCTAAAGCTCTCTGCAAAGCAGATAAATATGTTATAGGAGAGCTTCATCCCACAAAGAATGTTTGCAGTGAGTTGTCTTTTCCTTTCTTACAAGTACAGTGTCTACCTCATCTTGCCAAATCATTGTTCTCAAGTCAACTGCTTTCCATGTTGAGAAACTGCATATCTCTGTGTCAAATTGCAGCTCTCCAAAGACAGCTGAAAGTTCAGGATGGTACTGGGTTGTGGGGTAGAATAAGTTGCTGATTCCGCACATGTGTATGGTTGGGCAGAAAGGTGACTTTTTCTCCTTATGTTTCACCAAAGACGCACTCTAATTCTGTGTTGTCAAATACTGGGAGAAATGATCCTTAGTGTATGATTTTTTTTTAACATGAGACAGTCTCTGTAGGCATTTATGGCTTTCTGTGCTAGTAGATTTGATTACTACTTGTCTTGTCCTTTCTTTTAGTGGCAGACATAGGCAGCAGAAGCTGACGACAGGGCCAATAATTAAGGTTGCCTAACATTTTAAAAAAAATCATTAGGCTTGTCTAGATCCTATTTTCATGTGTTAATATTTTAGCTAAACTTCAGCCCTGCAGAATGATATTTTCTGCACCAGAAGTTTTCCTCAGAATGGAGTGTCAAAAGCCAAATCACAAAGGGCTCCAGTTAGGAAATAAACTATTTTTGCCGCTGTGAAGTCTCAGGGAGGAGAGGATGCAGTTTGCCCTGACGGTGGAGGGCCTGGGAGGAAGGTGGCAGCAGGGTCAGCAGAAGGGTGACAGTTAATGACAGAGAGCGAGGTGACAACTGAACTGTAACTGAGGCAGAGAAAGCGGGGCTAGAGGAGCCGGCACAGATCCTGAGGCTCGGCATTTCTTTTCTGTTGGCCAACAAATGGCTCTAAAGTGGGTTTTGTCCTTCCCTTGGATGTGGTCCATGTCGCCTGCTTGCTGTCGGCACAGAGCGTGGCAGTCCGAGGTGTGCCACGGCACCGAGGGCTTTCTCAAGGCATGGCCTAGGGTGTCTGTGTTGGTCTGACGGGAGACTTGAATGGAGATGCCTGTAAATCCCATGTGTCCTTGTGACAGGTGATATATCGGCCTGCATCTGTCATTTATCAGCTCTCCATGGGCATAGGAAGCTGATATGGGAGGTACGTGATTATGAGTGAGCTCTGAAGCCCAGGGTCTTCTTACAGATATCTGTGCCTATAAAACATAGGGCTCATGCCTCCCCATGCAGAGCAGGCGGGTTGCTTCAGGGCCAGCGCTCTGACGGTGTCTCTGACAGTAGGTGACGTGGTCAAGCAATGAGTTTGTTCTTGGATGTAGCCTTGGGACTGCTCTCATGCAGCGGTGTCGATGCGCCCTCGGACAATAAAGGGCAGCTACTTTGTTAGCTTGTGTGGTGAGTGTCTGTGTGTGCTGGTTTTGGCTGGGATAGAGTTAATGTTCTTCACAGTAGCTAGTATGGGGCTATGTTTTGGATTTGTGCTGAAAACAGTGTGAATAACACAGGCACATTTTAGTTGTTGCTGAGCAGTGCTCACACCGAGCCAAGGGCTTTTCTGCTCCTCACCCCACCCCACCAGCGAGGAGGCTGGGGGGGCACAAGGAGTTGGAGGGGACACAGCCGGGACAGCTGACCCCAACTGACCCAAGGGATATTCCAGACCATAGGACGTCATGCTCGGCAATAAAACTAGGCGGAGGTTGGCCAGGGGGCTGCTGCTTGGGGACTGGCTGGGCATCGGTCAGTTGGTGGTGAGCAATTGTTTTCATTTGCATCACTTGTCTTTCTTAGGTTTGATTTCTTTCTCTGTTGTTTATTTTTTTTAAATTTTTTTTCAAATTTTCCTTTTCATTACAATTTATTATTATTATTTTATTTTATTTCAATTATTAACCTGTTTTTTATCTCAACCCACCGGTTTTCTCACTTTTACCATTCTGATTCTCTCTCCCTGTCCTGCTGGGGCAGGGAGTGAGCAAGCGGCTGTGTAGTGTTTAGTTGCCAGCTGGAGTTAAATCATGACAGTCCTTTTTAGCGCCCAACATGGGGCTCAAAGGGTTTGAGATAATAACAGATTGACCAGAGCATATTAGAAGGGATTTATATCTCTTAACAGTTGCAGGTCACAATACTGATTCATCTGTTTTCAATATTAGTTTATCTGATCTGTGCCGTGCTGGTTTTTTTGCTGTACATCTTAAAGATTGGTGTTGGCTTTTGCAGTTTGCTGTGCTGTGTAGTGATTAGTTATGTTTTGCCTGGGAGATTTGTTATTAAAACACTGACCTTGAGCTTAATATGGTATTTGGGCTCTGTACTGAAGCCATTATTGTACTTCAGGTGCCATCTCATGGAGACAATTAACAATTATACTTCTTCCTCTGAGAGGTTTTTTTGTGGAGGAAATACAGAAATTCTGTATTGGTGGTGACAATATCACACAGATTGAGACCCCCTGGTTCCCATCCGTAAGCTGATCTGGCAACTGGAAAGTCGAGGAGCGATCAGTAAGACTCATTCACCCTTTAATAGTCCCATATGGCCAGTGCAAAAATCTAAGGGAGTGGAAGCTAACGGTGGACTATCGAGGCCTGAAGGAAGTCACACCTCCGCTGAGTGCTGCTGTACCAGACATGCTAAAAATCCAGTATGAACTGGAGTCAAAGGCAGCTGAGTGGTATGCAACAATTGATATCGCCAACATGTTTTCTTGATCCCTTTGGCAGCAGAGTGCAGGCACAGTTTACTTTCACGTGGAGGGGTATCCAGTACACCTGGAATCGACCGCCCCAGGGGTGGAAACACGGCCCCACTATTTGCCGTGGAATGATACAGACTGCACTGGAACAAGGTGAAGTTCCTGAACACCTGCAGTATATTGATGACATCATTGTGCGGGGCAACACAGCAGAGGAAGTGTTTGGGAAGTGGAGAAGAATAATCCAGTTTCTTTTGAAAGCTGGTTTTGCTATAAAACTAAGTAAGGTCAAAGGACCTGCACATGAAATCCAGTTTTTAGAAATAAAATGGCAAGATGGGTGTTGTCATATCCCAGTGGATGTTATCAATAAAATAACAGCTATGTCTCCACCAACTAACAAAAAAGAAACACAAACTTTCTTGGGTGTCGTGCATTTTTGGCAAATGCGTATTCCAGGTTATAGTCTGATCTTAAGCCCTCTCTATCGAGTGATCTGGAAGAAGAGCGACTTTGAATGGGGCCCTGAGCAACAACAAGCCTTTGAACAAATTAAATGGGAGTAGTTTGTGCAGTAGCACTTGGGCCAATCTGGACAGGACAAGATGTGAAAAACGTGCTTTAAACCTCAGCCAGGGATACTGGCCCCACCTGGAGCCTCTGGCAGAAAGCGCCTGGAGAGACTCGAGGTTGACCTTGAGGGTTTTGGAGCTTGGAATATAGAGGATTGGAAGCCCGTTACACTCCATCTGAAAAATGAAATATTAGCAGCATATGAAGGAATTTGAGCCATTTCAGAAGTAGTTGGTACTGAAGCACAGCTCCTTTTGGCACCTCAATTGCCAGTGCTGGGCTGAATGTTCACAGAGAGGGTCCCCTCTATGCATCATGCAACTGACGCTACATGGAGTAAGTGGGTCGCACTGATAACGCAAAGGGCTCAAATGGGAAACCCTGACGGCCTGGGAATCCTGGAAGTGATCATGGACTGGCCAGAGGGCCGAAACTTTGGGGTGTTGCCAGAGGAGATGACCTGTGCTGAAGAGGCCCCAGTGTATAATAAATTGCCAGAAAATGAAAAGCAATATGCCCTGTTTACAGATGGATCCTGTCATATTATGGGAAAACATCGAAGGTGGAAAGCCACTGTGTGGAGTCCTACACGACAAGTCACAGAAACTGCTGAAGGAGAAGGTGAATTGAGTCAGTTTGCAGAAGTGAAAGCCATCCAGCTGGCTTTAGATATTGTGGAATGAGAAAAATGACAGGTTCTCTATCTCTATGCTGACTCATGGATGGTGGCAAATGCCCTGTGGAGGTGGCTCCAGCAATGGAAGTAGAGCAACTGGTAGCGCAGAGGTAAACCCATCTGGGCTGCTGAATTATGGCAAGATATTGCTGCTTGGGTAGAGAACCTGATTGTAAAAGTATGTCATGTAGATGCTCACATAGCCAAGAGCTGGGCCACTGAAGAACATCAAAACAATGAGCAGGTAGACCAGGCTGCTAGAATTCAAGTGGCTCAGATATATCTGGACTGGGAACATAAGAGTGAGCTATTTATAGCTCAATGGGCCCATGACACATCAGGATATTTAGGAAGGGATGCAACATACACACGGGCTCGTGATTGAGGGGGTGGACTTGACTATTGATGCCATTGCACAGGTTATCCATGAAGGTAGAATGTGTGCCATAGTCGAACAAGGCAAGCAGTTAAAGCCTTTTTGGTATAGAGGGTGATGGCTGAAATATCAATATGGGGAAGCCTGGCAGATTGATTATATCACACTACCACAACCCCCCCCCAGCAAGCACCATGTGCTTACGATGGTGGAATTGATTACTGGATGATTGGAAACATACCGTGTGACCCATGCCACTGCCCGGAATACTATCTTGGGCCTTGAAAAGCAAGTTTTATGGCAACACGGTACCCCTGAAAGAATTGAATCAGACAATGACACTCGTTTCTGAAACAACCTCATGAACACCTGGGCCAAGGATCATGGCACTGAGTGGGTGTATCACATCCCCTGTCATGCACCAGCCTCTGGGAGGATTGAACAATACAATGGACTGTTAAAAACTACATTGAGAGCAATGGGTGCTGGGACATTCAAGCATTAGGATACACATTTAGCAGCAACCACTTGGCTAGTTAACACTAGAGGATCTGCCAGTTGACCTGGCCCTGCCCAGTCAAAACCTCTGTGCACTGTGGAAGGAGGTAAGATCTTTATGGTATATATGAAGAACTGGTTGGGAACAGTCTGGGTTATTACTTCCTCAGGAAAGGGTAAAGCTATTCATGGGATTGTTTTTGCTCAAGGACCTAGGTGCCCTTGGTGGGTAATGCAAAAGGATGGGGTTAGTCCAATGTATACCTCAAGGTGATTTAATCCTGGGTGAAAATAATACATGATTTCAGTTGTATGGTGGCAGTATTACATGATGCTGTAGGTCACCACTGCTGTGACTGCCATACATCAAAGGTACTACAGCAGAAACCTCTTTCTGTTGCCAAGCTAAAAGCAAGAGGAGGAATTCATTGCAGTGTTAAAACTTAAGGCCTAGTCCAACGGGACCAGGGGCTGGGAATGTAATGGATATACCTTTAAATTGTTGTAACCCATTATTTGAGTTGTATGTTACAGGAATTACCATAGCAGGAACCACCTGAACCAATGGAGGACAAGCCTTACAAGAAGCAGTGCAAGTGCAGCAGTGACCCGACCTGAGCTGGCTTTGGTGCCCGATAACTCCGCGCAACACACCACCTCTCCTGTCCTGAGTGACCACCCTAACAGGTGGAGCCCAAAGCCATGGACTAAATGAACTCAGTGGACATTTTGTGGACATTTTATAGGGGTGGTCCACAGACTAAGGGAATGATATCTGTGTATTATATCAAAGGATGGGAAGAGGGGGGGTTGGTTAATGAGGATGTATTAGATAATGTGGGAACTGAGCATGACGTAAACGGTATGGAATAAAGGGTGGAGAATGTGCCAGTTTTGACTGGGATAGAGTTAATTTTCTTCATAGTATCTGGTAAGGGACTATGTTTTGGATTTGTGCTGAAAACAGTGTTGATAACACAGGGATGTTTTAGTTGTTGCTGAGCAGTGCTCACACCGAGCCAAGGCCTTTTCTGCTCCTCACCCCACCAGCGAGGAGGCTGGGGGGGCACAAGGAGTTGGAGGGGACACAGCCGGGACAGCTGACCCCGACTGACCCAAGGGATACCCCAGACCATAGGACGTCATGCTCAGCAATAAAACTGGGGGGAGGTTGGCTGAGGGGCCACTGCTTCGGGACTGGCTGGGCATTGGTTGCTTGGTGGTGAGCAATTGTTTTCATTTGCATCACTTGTCTTTCCTGGGTTTTATTTCTCTCTCTCTGTTATTTTAAATTTTTTAAAAATTATTTTCCTTTTCATTACAATTTATTATTATTATTTTATTTTATTTCAATTATTAAACTCTTTTTATCTCAACCCATGAGTTTTCTCACTTTTATCCTTCCAATTCTCTCCTCCCATCTCACTGACCGGGTGTGACTGAGCAGCTGTGTGGTGTTTAGTTGCTGTCTGGGGTTAAACCATGACACTTTGCCATAGGTCTAACACTGCGGGAAAACAGGAATAAGTGGCTTTAACTGCCTACGCTAACCTGCAGCTGCCAGGCAACCTGCAGAAAATTTCACTCCAGCATCTGTAGCTCCTATCCCAAGAGACACTGCACTCCTCCAGCTTTCTTACCTAGCTCTGAACTGATGTTAATCCATGCTAGACCCTCTTGTGCTGGTAATACCCAGGAGGACTTTTATTAATGACTGAGAATGGCATTTATTCCTGCAAGGGAGAATGAGCAATGGCTACATAGAGGTGCCTTTCATGCTTTCAAGCCAAAAACCAAGGCAGCTTCCTGCCATGGGGTTGCAGAATGTGAGGTGTCCCTGTACCACTAATAACTTAAAGGGAGAAAGCCCTGCACAGCGCACTGCTCTGAAGAAAAGTGCTTTTACCACTGAAAATTACTGTTCCTCGGGAAACAAAGACAGTAGGAGAGTGTGGTTTGTGAAGGTCACCTGAAGCTCCCAATAACAGCATTCTTGAGAGTAGGAACTAAGAAAGAAATGGGTGGCAGAAGCCCTTCTCAATTTGAAGAGCTTCACTATATCAGTACTACCCAGGGGACTCCCCCTAATTTTCGAGTATTGCTCAGCTACTTAAGCGTGACACTGACATTGCTGGCATAAGCCTAAAAGACAAGAACTCTGTCCGTGGTTTTCTGAGGCTTGCAAATGAAGTTGCGCTGTCCCAGTTCTGAGGCACATTATAGTACTTTGGCATACCTTCTACTATCTAGATACTCTTGCTCCATCTAGTGAGTAAATTTATTGCTCATCCTGGCTTAGTTTTGGCTGTGGAGAGGGCCTGGGGAAAAGTAACATAATTTATGAATTTGACCTATGCAAAGACGGGAATTACCCGGGAAGATTCTAGGTTTGGTTTTGTTGGAAGAGTAAGAATGACAGTGATTTTAGCTTACAGCTGCTCATTGACATGTCTTTCAAATTATTTTTAAAAGAGTTGAGGGTTTTTTTTAATGAACTTTCCCATGAAAATCTATTTGTGTTTATATTCAGTGGGTGGATTTACTTGTTATGTGAATCAAATTGGGGGGAAGAGATAAAATGAAAAAAGTTGATTAAGTACTTTAACTGTATCTGTTACAACCCATCTTTACTGTTCTTGTTCAGCAGCCAAATGCATTCCTCTTTTATAAAAGAAGGAACACAAGGGCACCAGCTAACAGATCTTTAATGCAATAAAGCCGTCTCTGAGGCCTATGTGAGGGGCCACATCCTGCTGGGCACTGATGAGAGAAGAGCAGAGAGCGGGTATGCCAGGACCCTCTCTGGAGCCTGCTGAACCCCTGTTAAGCTCAGAGAGGTCAGGATTTGCCCCTCCCTTCTTCCATCCTGCCTTGTCTTTCTACTTCTAAGACCATCTTGTCTGACCCTTGCCAGACACATCTCATGGCATATTCCCCCCTTTCTTTTTCCCTTTCTCTTTTCAAAATACATTCATTAAAACTGTGAGTGGAAAGCAGAAAGAAGGGGGGAAAAAAGACACCATGGTATTTTTTTCTGAGAGGTTTTTTTGGGGCTCCCGTTTGATAGTCATGGAGGAAAACTGCTCTTTCCAACGGGCTCTGGGTGAGACCCAGCGGTCCGTGGTGCACCCCATAGCCTGACCTGCACCTGGTACCATCCTCACCTTGCTGGTTTCTCTTCAGCCCGGCTTGTGCCCCACAGTCCTGCCAGGTGTTGCAGCCTACTCTCTCTGTCCCCATCATCCCGGCTGCAGCTGGTGGCCATGGCGAGTGAGATGAGGTGAAGGTGCCCAAAACTGCTGCCAAGCTCATCCACCACCTCTTGCCTGACCCCCCCCAGCCATGCATGACCAGGCTGGAAGCAGCATGACCGAGACCCGTTTGCTCTGTCTGAGCATGCATGCGGTTTATGGAGTGGTGACAACATGGTGTGCGTATTTCAACCAGATGTGATGGCTATGTAGCATGGTAGCAGCAGGGACACTTGACTGCACAGTAAGTGCCATTTTCTTTGGGTAGAAGTTTCCTAATTTTATTTGAAAACTCCTGTTATTACTTCTGAGTTTGGTTAGGCTCATGTAATAGATATATATACACCATATATTAAAAAAAATATATATATATTCTGAAAACATACAAGCTGAAGACATAGGGCTTCCATGGCTAACAGGATTTTCTGCTTTTAAGTGAAAACAGTTCTTTATTTTGAAAAAAGATTTAATAAGGAAAGTTTCTTTCCCCCACAAAAACCCCATAAAAAGATGTCAGTACTATTTTGTGCCTGTTAAGGCCAAAGTTATACAGTACTTACAGAGACTATCTCAGTGTTTTTGCGTGGCCTTGGCTGCCTTGTTTATTGGTCCAGCACTAAATGCCAGAGTAACGGTGAGCAACTCGTCCGTCTACAGAGGGCCTGATCCAGTTGTTCCCTCTATACGGTGCTCTGCACTCATAAATATCCTTGGTACAATTCTTTTGCACAGTCCCATTTTAATGTTTTCTTGAACAATAAGATTTTATTTTTATTCTGGGGTGCCAGGGTTGGAAGCTATTGTAAAGGAAGTGTGTTCCCATATTTACCTTCCCCTTTCCCCAGCACACAATGTGGCACTGGGAGCCTGTCTGGTATAAGTCTTGATGGTCTTATGGTCTACTGGTCCACTGTCGGCCTGAAGGACTCTCAGGACCATGCTGAAGGAAATATATCAGTCCAGTACATTGTGCTGTCTATCAATTCTATCACTATTGACTGTAACTGGGTGCTAAAATCCGGCTTTTCTGGAGAGACGAAAAGCCAAGATCTTGCCAGTGAATGCTGAATAATGCCCAGGTGACGTTTGCTGTAGTGTTTGTCCTGGAGTCCTGTCTTAGCCAAATTTCAGGTCAGGCAGTTGGTTTGTCTCACCATGCAGCTCTAGACTGACAGGGCTTCTTGGCTTCTTCCATTTTAAATAGTTATTTTTATTATTACTAGCCATTAGATCACTTCACTGCTCTACCTACGAGCTGGCTTAGTTCATTTGTGAGTGATACATTCCCTGTGGACATCACAGTGGAGGTAAATGAGGTCATTACTTATTATTTCTAAGGATCATGGCTTTTTCACTTACTTCCAGGGTTTGGTGTCCTTGCATGACCTTCACAGCTCGTAGTGAAAATGTCATGTTCTCATTCTACATGTCCCTGGGTTATATGAGCCTGGTTCAGGGGTTTCCACATTCTTACCTATAGACTGTCATGAACCCTGTCATCTTTAATGCTGTCATCAAAAATGTTAGATTTGCACACCTGACCTAGTAAGCAGAATAACCTTTGCAGGTAAAAAGATTAAAAAAAATCAGAAATCTGCCTAAGGGAAATCAGAAAATCTGCTCAGGATCTGCCTTCATGAGCTAAGGAATCAATACAGAAAGGCAGAGGGAAGGAATACAGATGGGGAAAACTTCTGGATTAATTAGAAATTGTAGAAATCTGACAACCAAGTATTATTTTTCCTCTGAGGCAATGATAAATGCATTCAGAGGGCAAAAGACAGACAGCGTAAAACAAAGTGACTGACTGCTGATTTTTTGAACCCCTGGAAGAGGAATGGATACACTCTGGTGAAAAACGGCAAGGAGAAGCCTTCAAAATATCTGACCACCAGAGCCTTCTGCTGAACTACAGGAGTTGGTGGAAACCCTGTGAAGATATGTGCTGTTTGTGACCCCTGCTGCCCCTGGTAGGGTCTTTAAGCATTGCCATGGGGTTCAGGCAAAGGTCAAAGATGCTCTGATTGTATTAAGGAAACAGGACAATAGGATTGGACTGAGAACTGCTTTTAAAAGACCAAAAACTGTCCTGGAGGCTCTTGGTGTTTAATTCATCAGTTTACCTAACAGATAACCAGGCATTTCCTGTCATGAACACAACCAAAGGCTTTTAGCTGTGCCTGGGAAAATGTGAGTGAATTACAGGAGCTCAAGTGGTTCCTTGACAGAGGTAATAGGAAAGATGGATTACAAGGGAAGGACAGTGAATTTACAGAGTTCCTGTGGAGAAGAAAGCAAGGTGTTACAGTGGGGTGGCAGCTACTGAGCAGACGTTTGGGATGGCTAATGTACAAGAGAGCAAATAATTTATCGAAGGCAAAAGAGACTGTCTGTCGAGCTTTTTAAAACATATGATAGTTTCCTAAGTAAAAATGAACCAGACATCTGATCAGTTTTTTGAATCTCTGGTCCTTTGAAGGTTTTATGTTGGAGGACGTTCACTTCCCTTAAACTATTTTGTATGTGAACATGGTCGGATGAACCTGGAATCAAACCTACCCTGTAGACCACTCGAGTCCATTTTAGCTGATACTTTGACCTGGAAATGGAAGTGCCAAGACAGCATCTGAGGAGACTGTTCACATGGTATCTTCAGCATGGGCTAAGCTGGATGTATGATATATGTCAGGCAAATCCCAAAAAGAATTCAGGAAGAGACAATAAGCCCAGATGCTCTGAAATGCAAGTCCCACTGAAAATCAAGCAGCAGCTTGGGAGCTCTGCCTCTCTTGTGCTGACTGGAGTCCTGCCAGGGGGGAATGGGAGTTGGGGCAAAGATTTCTCTTGTCACCAAATGTCTACAGGGATCCTTTCACGGACCACAAGCTCCGTCTTTAATCTCATGTGAAAGAGCCAATCTCTTAGCCACAAGAAGCTCTTTGGACTTCTGGTCCAGATTGTCTTGGGCATCACTGCCACCAGGTCTGCCAGCGCTGGGGTTTCCTCTGGGAGACCTCTCATCAGGGCTCTGTCCTGCTCTTTCTGACCTTGGCTGATCTAAGGGAGTCACAGCCCAAATTGTCTACAGCAGATTGGTAGCTGGCAGGACCCAGTTTAGTTCAGACCGTGCTTTTAAAAAAAAGAAGAAAGAAGCCCATGTACTTTGCTTTTCTTTTTTAGTATCCTTAACATCCACATTAGGAAAAAAAAAAAGTACCTAAAGACATTTCCATACAAGTTCAAAGGCACCTTATGGAGTTCAATACACTCAGTACCTGACAGGCCAAAAGATGGATTAAATTAAGATGGTATATGAATTGGCACCTGAGACCCCAACCTTGCACCCTTTGCTTGTGGGCCCAGGGGCTCCGTTTTGGATCCAGCCTGGGCACCAGGTCTAGCCTGAGCCTGAGCCATGCTGTAGGCACGCAGGTCTTCAGCCTTGCCTCTGCCCTGTTTCCTGGCTGGATCTTGTCCCGATGTTGCCGGCGGCCTCGTCTCCAGCCTCGTGTCTGGTGCCTTTCCTCCTGCTCCTGGCGGGACCCTCTGCGTGGACTCGGACTTGGTTGATCTCTTGCCCTGCCCGGGGCTGCCGATGGACCTGGTTAGCAGCCCCCCGACCTGCCCCCTGGGGCTGTACCTGGTGGTGAGGGCACAGCCCGCACGGGGGGCACCCCCAGCTTGTCCCCACTCCCAGAGCAGCCCCACTCCTGCTGCTGCTTGAGATCGAATTAGTACCACGATGATCATTTAAAACACCAAGAGCTAATGCAATTGGTACTTGGATTTTGAGCTTCAGAACATACAGCGCAAGGTTTTATTCCTGTCTGCTGTTTCTAAAGTCTTAAACTTGATTATGCATTTTTATTCAAATGTTCTACTCTTTCAAAGGACTAAACAGTGCAGTTCTGCCCAGAGTATTTGGAAGCAGTATAGAAGTACAAATGATATTGGCAGCCCATTGCTGTTATTTTTGCAGTTTATTTTAATTAGTAACCAAACTTAAATATAATTTTTCAACTCTATTTTTTTTATTCCAAATCTTTAATGACTTCCAGATCCACTCCAGGTTCACTAGACTGGGTGGTAACGAAGTCTTAATTTTGATCCAGAGGAAACTGCCATGCCCATTTGGAGCATTCCTTATTTGCTTACTTTTGCTCTTTTATTTTTAGCTATGTTTTGTATTGCATTTCTCTCTCTGTGTGTATTTAAAAATTATTTTAGACTTCATTTTTATGTGGCATTGATTCTTGGCACTGAGGTTAAAGTCTGGAATTGAGCAAACTATGAAATTACTGCATCAGCACAACCACTTGAAAGTCTCTGTTATGTACTTGGCCCTGCGTTTGTCAGACCTCTGTTCAACCACTGTGCAGGATCCTCCGTACTGTCTTCCTCAGCTGGGGAAGAGAGAGGAAGAGAGCGGGGTGAGAATACCAGTCACTCATCATTTACCTGGTCCAGAAATTGCCTACTGAGCCCTGAAATGCAAAGCAGTCAAAGCTTTTCCTTGTAAGTGAAACATTAAAAGCAAAACCCACTTCTTTTTAGTATATTCTACACCAAACCGTCCCCCTGCAAGAAATCTGTTTTACCAAGTGGAAGTACAGCAGTAATGGCTGCTGCTGCTTTGTTCAGGTGTGAGTTTCCCTCAACGATGCCCAGGATGGGCAAAGTTCTGGACCGGTGACTGATACTCTGTGCGTGGAAATGTTGTGACTTTGAAATCTCACGCTTTGCATCTTCTTGGGAAGCTGGAAACATGGAAGGAAAGTCCCTATGCATAGGAAAGAGAGGTTCTTCAGTTTCCCAGTCAGACTGTGTGCTTTGGGAGGACATTCAAATCATCTTTAAAGCTGTGATGTTCCTGTTTAGCAAAGGTATTACAGGTCATAGGCAGAGGTGTCTCTTAGCATAGCACTTTTGCCAGTGCCGCTGTACCCTTTGCAATTAAGACCAGTGATCACTAGTGGGTTTTCACAGCAAAATGAAGGTCTGATTGTACCTCTGACAAGCCCCAGGTGACACGGGCACAGCATGGGACAGAGGCCTGAGCTCGGTAGGTGGCTACCGCATGGCTAGCAAAGCTGGGAGCCCCTCAGTGGGTAGGTGCAGCCACCTCAGGCCCTTTGATGCTGGGGGGTGGGTGGCAGCAGCTTCACAGCCAACACAGACCACAGGGGAGGTGACTCTCACGTCCTTCCTTACCAAAGGCTGCTTCCTCCTTGTCCTTCCCCTCTTCCCTACTTTCTCCCACATTTGGTGGCACTGCCACCTCTCTTCTTTCTCTTCTCCGCTAGCTGAAGTGGCAGAGGCCGGCACTTCTGGTGAGGGAAATGCCAAGGTAATGATTTAGCCTGTAACACTAGAAATCTTTACACTGCAAGTGCTATCAACACAAATCCCATTTCTGAGTCATCGCAGACTGTCTCTGGCAGTCTCGGGGATTAAAGCAAAGGAGCGTCTCTCTGGGTGTGTGAAGTCACAGGTTGCTGGCTGGGTAATCATCTCAACTGTACTGCTGAATGCATATTGAAATAGGTGTCACATGGTAAAAGACAGAAGCTGATGGTCCACCACTGCTTTCTGCTTTTGCTATTTGTGGTCCTTCCCCTGTGTGCGTGTACGCATGCGTCGTGCACGCGTGTGTGAAACAACCAAAGCGCTGAACGTGTGAATGTGTGGTGTGCCCGCATCGCACTGCTGGATAACACGCTGTGCTGATGGTGCGTTGCCCCCTGCGGCGACAGGGACTGTTTCTAAAACTGGAAACCTGCAACCGGTGTCACGGAGTTGTGTCTCCAGCCCCTCGCCGAAGACGGGGTGTCCACCACTCCCCATCAGCAGGGGCTTGTCCCCAGGGGAGGACGTTGACTTCTCCCTTCTCAAGGCCTCACGGTGCAGCCAGCTCCAGCCCCCAGTGTCCCTCTTCCGAAAGCACGCTTGACCAGGAGTAGGGCGAGGAGGGTGGGAAGCCACTGGCACAGCAGGCAGCTGGCAGCAAGGGGGCATCGTGTTCCCAGCGTTACTTTTTTTCTTGATGATAATGTACAGCGGAGTATTACAGATGTTCCTTCTACATCTTAGCCACAGTTAGAGGACTTGTGTCATTAATGCCAAGTATAATAAAAATGTTTTCTAATCTTGACTGAGTTTCTGTTTCTCCCTGCCATCTTATGTTTCACAGCCTTTTTTTCCTTCCAACACTTATCTTTCTCTCATGATTCTTGTGCGGCTCGGCTTCCACAGACCCCGTCCCTTTCTAGAGCTCTCTTTAGTTGTTTGCAAAGTGAATTTTGAATTTTTGCTCTTTCTTTATTAACATGCTTGTTTATTTACAGAGGAACAGTAAGGGAGTGCTTGGGGAGGATCTTTGCTTCTTCCTTTTGCTTTAATATTCTGTCTGTCACCTCATATCTCCCCCTCCTTTCTGCATTGTGGAAACCTGTGAGAATCTCTGGACTGATAACAGCACTGTCTGGCTCATGCCAGATTGTCCTGTCCTGTGCCCTTTGCCTTTGGTTCCTTGCAAAGCAGAATAATCTGAGCCTTGCAGATTATTGGATGTGCAACACACTCAAATGCAGCAGGTGAATCCACGCAAAATGGAGGTATTACCCTAAAACCGAAACCAGCACTGTGTCTACACTTGCTTCTGCCAAGAGCACCAAAGAAGCAAAGTCAGAAAATTAGCAAGAGGACATCTGTAAAGTGTGGGGTCTCCACATCTTTGTGGGGAGTGACGAGAGGGGGAGGTTTGAAAATATACTGTGATGAAAAATAGCTTATAAAAATTCTGTGTCCTGTTACAGACCCAGATTGGTCCAAATCCTTGTCTTTTCTTACTGTTTTCTTCTCTAGTGCATAATTTGAGGGAGGGTTCAAATATTTCCTGACGATTGGAAAATCTGAAAACATTTCTACTGAACTTTTTATGGGAAATCTTTCTGATAATTTTTTCTTTTCATTGCTACCAGCTACAGAAGCTTTATCCATGTAATAATAACAACATGTGCCAGCGTAGGACCATGCCCTTACCTCATGCAAGTTCCCAAGACACTTTTCAGACCATATATAGGGATCATTCCCTCACCTCTTGGGCAGGAGGCTGGTGCCACTTCACAGTGCCAGCTGTGCTTCTCTGCAGGCCTGCAGCGGGGAAGTGAAGAGGCATTTTTCCTACTGAATGACAATGGAAATTCTTACGCAGGCAGAAATGTGGTTACCTCAGCCATAATTTACAGGGAAACCCAGGACTCCCTCTTGGAAAAGAAATGTTCTGCAGGGTGTTTAATAACCAGAAATGTTCAGGGTGTCTGTATAACACATTGACTATAAGACGAGAGTCTCCCCCTTCCCTGAGAAGTCATTAGGGGATTGATTTAAAGTAGCAATAAGCATATTGGGAGGCAGTAGAAAGATCAAAGGATGGTGAGTATTACAGCTGTTTTCCAAAGTATTTTATTCACAGGGTGAGCATATCTGATCCTCTGCTTGATGGAGCTGGTGGTCGCATAAAATGCTGCTTCATGGGTCACCGGGGCCAAGATGCTGGAGGTAACTTTGATATTAGTCTTTCTCTCTAACCATCTGTCTGTCATCATCAATAACCTTCCCAATGATTTACCATCCAGGTTCTTGCTTGATCTCTGTCCAAAATTGATTGTTTGAAATGTTAAAGTAGTTCATCAGCCATTCCTGAAGCCAGATTTGGGGGCAAAATAAATAATACCAAATAAAGTCTAATGGTTTTCTCTGTAAGAAAGAGGCTGCTGAGACAGAAGGGACTGCCTGAGAGTGTCCAGAGCCAGCCAATACTGCCTTTAATTTGTGTCTGAATAGAAAAATGGGCCCTGAGGAAGAGACCTCATGTGAGCACTGGGAGACACCAGCAGCCTGTGTGTGGTGATCCGGTGGGCACTGGTGGGGGCTTGGATCCTGGGCTTGGGGGACGGAAACTGAGGCAGCAGGCGAGAACAGAGAAGAAAGAAGGATCATTTGCAGAAGTAAATCAGTGTCTAAAGGGTTTGTTTGGCTCAACCCTCTGCCTGTTTCTTTTTCACTTCTTGTTCTTTCTTTGTAGACAAGGAACACTGCTTGCTCCTTCGCTCTTCAGCTGTGATACTCTTCCTTATCATGGCTTGTCCTCTGCCCATCAAACCTTGGTAGGGTAAAATATCTTCAGGGAAGAGGGGGGCTGCTTTCATGCCTACTTTATGCAAGGGTCATTTATCAAAAGGGCTGCCCTTTGAACAAGAGGCGTCCTGAGGAAGCGGATAATACTCCATCTGACGTGGAGTGCCACAAATGAAGAGACACAGTTCCCAGGTCATAGTGGAAGTAACTTTCACTGCAGTCAAATATTTAAACTATTCCTACTAATCCTGAGCTGCTGCAGTCCTTGGTTTAAACTAATTATAAATTCCCAGTAGCACAGAGCACCATGTGGACCCTGAATAACTCTGGCGACCAGACAGACTGCCTGAGGCTGGGGGTGGCACAGCTGTGGAATGGCCAATGGTGCAGTGAGCTCACAGCTAAGCAAGCACTGGTGACCATGTTGACTACAGTCCAGAGGCACTCAGAGACTCAAAGGTGACACAAATGTCCAGTCAATGGGCATCACGCAAATGTAAGTGAAGAGGGGACAAGAGCCCAGGGACTGGAGGAAGGACTGGATTCAAAGACCAGGTACCTGCAGGGAAGGAAGGGAGATGGGGTGATGAAAATATCTGATTTTTTTCTCCTGTTAACTTTCCACAGGATGGAGGGCAGAGTGCACACAGATTGCAGATGAAATACCGCCTTGGAGACAAAGCAGTAGTAGAAAACTACAACAGGAGCAAGAACCCCTCTGCATCCAGCAGCAGCACATGGTAGAATGCTGCCCAAAATGTCTCATCAAAATCTTGCATAATGCCAAGCACTGGCTGGCAAAGATGAGAGGCTGAGGGCCCCTTGTGACCAGGGACACAGTCCATGCCCCCATGAAGAGAGGCTTGGGTACAGCCTCAGCTGCCCTGAGCACTGTGCAGCTTCTCTGCCGGTTGTTAAGCGAGCATCGGTACCTAATGATCTGAGTGGAAATGCGGCATTTCAGCCCTTGCTGTTCCCTTGCTGAATCCACTGCTGGGTGGGTGATCTTCCAAAAAGAGAAGTATAACTCATGATATGTCCCTTAGAGGTCCAAGGAGCTGCCAGTCCTGCTCCATCACCAAACCCAGCTGAGGTGCTGCAGAGAGGAGATATTTCCTAGAATGTGCTGAGAGCGACTCAGTGAGAAGGTGGTTTTTGTGGGGTAAGACAGCGTTAAGCAGTGAAGTGAGGACAGGACAGAGCGAAGCAGCACATAAAAGGTTTCTATTGTCTGTTTTGGTCAGGAAAATAGTTTTGTGTTTGGAAGATAAACCAAAGCCCCGAGGAGAAGGAGCTGATCCAGGCTCTGTGGGTGGTGTCAGCCCTTCCCCGGTTGCAGAGATGGGCCAATGCTGTACAATGGAGTACATTTTTGTGTGTGTTTGGACTGCTTCAGAATGCTTTTTCTTTTAAACCTTGATGTATGCTTTGCCCCGAGGGATTAATGTTGTTTCAACTGTTTTGGTCAGCTCAAAATAGAAAGCTGACCACAAGTGAGCTTGTGTGTAAAATTCACCGGTGTATGTGGGCTGTGTGGCGCTGGCCTTGCCATGCACAACGAGCGGAGTGGGGCAGTGATTCTGGTCCAGCTCATTGCTGTAACTGCAGGTTTGGTGGAAGAGGAACATTTGGGGTCGTATGCAGTCGTGGATGCCAGGCTGTGTAACTGTTTCCTCATCGGTAAATGATGTTGCAGACAGGGGGAGTTTTAGGAGGGAGAAGCACCCGCTGAGTACCCACGCAGCAACGCAGGTCCTCATGGACTGCATTTATCCGCCAGCAGCCTAATTCCACAGAAATTACATGCATTAGTGACGGGCTGCCCGTGTGTGTGTTGCCTAAATGAATGCCCCAGAGAGGGTTCTGTACCAGGTGGGTGGGGGTACCAGGATGCTTTAGAGATAACACCATCCTCTTGAACACCACAGCTGCTGTACAAAAGTTCAGTTGATTAAAAGGGGCCTTTAAATAGGGAAACTTGGTTCATGAGGCTTAGCGTTTTCTCCCACAATGACTCAATATTTCTGCTTATAGTATGATGTATAGCAGTTCGTGAATTTGCCAGCCTTGGTGTAATGCATCTTCCGATTAATGTTATGGGGGTTCCTTTTTTTGTGTGTTGTGCGTGTTTGTTTTTTAACTGCAGTTGGCAGGGTGGTAACTGCTTGCTTCAAGTCAGTAGGCTCAATGGTACGCAGCCTGAATTTCTCCTTGCTTTCTTAAAGTGGTCCTGGATAGTTATGTGAAACCGTACTTTCAAAATGCCTGCTGCCCTACGCTTCTCTGTGACAGCAACTTCTGCTATTAGAAACTTTGTAATGTGTGTACTATAGCTACCTAACTTAATTAAAAAGATTATGAGCATTCATCCTTCATAGCCAGGAGATGATGGTGATCAGCAGTTAAATTGAAAAGATGGGTTGGACTCTCCTTTTGCTGCAGGTTGTAGACTTGCCAACCCAGTTACTTTCTGGATATAGCTTACTGTTTTTCTTGGCAATTTAATGACGTAGTCAGTTCTAGACATCTGGCTGCTGTGTAATACCAGATCAATTTGTGCACCTAAGATAATCTGGCATACTTAGGTTTGAAAAGTGGCTGCTGCACATTCATGAGGATCTCAGCATGGACAGATTTGGCTTGCTGTGTGTGGACAGACTGGTTCTGTATACTGGTATCTGACCTCCTTGATGCTGACAGGTCTGAATTGTGCTAACACTGTGTGGCAAGACTGCTTCTGCACCATGCACAGTGCTCAGGGTTCCAGCTGACAGAGCAGGAATTCAAGATACTGCTTCAGTACAGGTAATACTGGATGAAGCTCAACCAACACTACGGGTTTTTGTCATTCAGCTGCAGCTTTGTGCATAGGTGAAAGGTGATCCAGAGCTTGCTTATCTTCCATGCACACTAAATGAAAATTGAGCAAACATTGTCCTTCATAAGAATGTCAGATGTGTTTCCTAATAAGATCTTACAGGACAGGTTAAACACACTTATTTTGCATGTAGATGACAAAGTCAAAAGATATGAATCTTTTTAATGTCTGTACTGCTTAAGTTCAAAAGCAAATGCTAGTCCCCAGAGTGTGATGTGTTGCCATTTTAAAGCTGTGAGTTAGTATTTCCATCCATTGTGTTGAAAACCTGTTGCACTATGGGGACAAAAAACACAGCCCATTGTGCTCAGAAGGAAGAACAATACTTGAACAAAGACATGGTGGGTTTTTTTTCTTTCCTTAAGTAAGCCAAACCCACCATCTAGAACATATTTAAGAAATCCAGCCGAATAGAGAGCAATAATGGGTGTTCATGTTGTGTTCTGTCACTTTAAGATGCCTAATAGCCTTGGCAGTCTTATTTTAGGTCATGTCGCTAGGGAGAAGCTGACATACAAGTACGGAGGACCCAGCGCATAGTCTGACGTGGTGCGGGATGGATAAAGCAAACAGTCATGAGTCCCCCTGTAGCAGTCCTGCTTTATGGAGTTGGCAGAGAAATACGCTCTCTACGAGTACCAGCTAAAGAGCTCAGTGCTGCTGTGGGAATTTCTCTCTTGTTTTATATTACCCAAATCCACTTTTGGCACCTCCGGCAACTACAGAGTTGAAGGGATAAAGGCAGCTCATTAGGGGCCTAATCCAAACCCCATGGATGTCACTAAGAGTTTGTGCCAGCAATGGGACTTGGTTGAGTTTAGTTAAGAGCCTGTATCTTCATGTGTGTGGATGTCTGTGACTTAACTACTGGTCAGTATGGGTGAGTCCCACTACCTGCCCCTTCTCTAAGGGGCAGCTGCAAGGTTCCAAGTAGTGGGTTTCACCTCCCCCTCTCATAAAGACTCATCCCTTGTTTTTCTCTGCATCTATTAGCCAAAAAGACACTATCTAAACTGAAAACACATTCCATTATTGTAGTTTTGCTCCTTGGAATGCTATGACACATCCCTCAGATATTGGCTTTGTTAACTGTCAACAAATCAGTGTCCTTTCACTCCCAGCATGTGCACTCACGGGCCCTCTTGGCCCCTGCTGTTACAGAGAGCAGCACCAAGGCTGCAGTCCAGGGGACACTCCCTTTCCTGACCTTCGGCTCCCAAAATCACCTTCTTGGCTGCTGAACAGCAGGACAGCATCCCCACAGCTAGGAAAGCTTCCTCTTCTTCTGTAGCATCAAGAGAAAATGGCTGGCACCAAATTTACCCACTGTTGCCAGCAGAACTTGAGGCAAAAAGTATCGGGCCTAGTCCTGAATCAGCTTGGTTATCCCTCCCATCCAGATTTGTTTTATATGCTTTATGAAAGCAGATGAAGGTCTTGAACAATATCACTTGGATAGTACTTGAACCAAAAAGCCTATCTGAAAGCCTGACCCAGGAGTGCTATACACTGTGCTCAGAAACTGGTGCTAACGGGGGAATCCACAGCCTACGAAGGCAGGAGAAGGAAAAAAAACCCCAGCTTGTCTCTGTTTATCTCTAACTCTGTTCAGTTAGAGAACTGGAGCAGAGAGACAGTTCGAGTGGATCTCATGCACCATCCTACAGCCTTAAGTTACGGCTCCAAGTGTCTGAGCCTGTTTTCCTTCAGCAGATCAGCTGCAGGACCATCCTTTTGCTCCCCCAGTGACCCACACGGTCCCTTTGGAAACCTGATGCCATCCCAGGCTGAGCAGTCTCTCTGGAGAAGGCTGAGGGTGGTGGGCTCTGCCGGGCGGCTCACAGCGAGAGCTGGGTCCGCGGCGCGGTCGGTAAATACTCCTGTAAGTAGGGCTGCTCTCAGGATTTAAATCAGTGTGAGAGATACCAGGATCCGGGTCCTTGTGATCTGGGGATTACAAACCAGTTATTTTAATCACATGATTAGAACTTAGATAAACAGTCAGTGAGTAACCAAGGCATGTCCCCCAAATACAGTGAGTCAGACACACCATTTAAGGGAAATGAGAGGGGAATAGCTTCATTCCAGCCCAAGGCTTATCCCAAAAATGTTCCAGCCCTCGGCCTGAGGCACTGGCAGGAGGAAGCTTAGTCTTGCAAGCTTCTTCACTCACTTTTGCCTGCAAAATAATTCTGCAACTTCACTGCTGTACCATAGTCTGCCGGCAGTCTGTTACCTTTATGATATGCTAACGTAATTTTCTTAAGTGGCTCCTATGTATTCCCGAGGTCAATAAACATCCTCATTAATTGTGCATGGAAGCCCTACCTTCTGCTTTCTGCTGAAGAGTGCAAGCAGCTGAATCAGGCTTTGAAAGATACCCTCTGACCTTTCTCGCTTAGAGATCTAAATTTCAGAAACAGGTGTACCATATCTGATTTTTTGTGGCCCCCAAGCAATCAGGCTGACCATGACAGTACAACAGAGCGACTGAAGGGGAACTTTGCATGCTTGTTAGTCAACTCTGCTTTCATGCCTCACCCTCACTCTGATTATGCATCCTGAGTTTCCTCCCCTTGTTCTTGGTTTTGAGGGACAAAAGGTAAATTCAGGGGGAATTTAGGCATGGAGAGAATGGATTTTTGGTATTTTAATGCCAGTCTTGTCTTTTAATGCATGGAAATTGCTGCCTGATCTCCTGTGAAGTCAGTTTACACTAAGGTCAAAGTCTTGCAAATATTCAATTAGGAGACTAGTCAAGTATGTGGGATTAAGTTGTTTATACAAATGTTTGCAGAACTAGAGTGTGAGTTCACAGGCAGGCATGGGAGCTTTGGTTTCCCAGCTGATCCATAAAAAGGGTCAAACACAGTATACTGATAAATGTAGTACACTGACAAAAAGCCGGCTAGCCTCAATCCAGTCCTGACTGGAGCTTCCAGTACCGATTCCCTGTTGTTTATCAAGGTTAAGTTAGAGGCTGATGAGATTGCAGGATGTATCATTTAAAAACAAATTCAGTCTCTTCACTGGGCACCACTGCACCGCTCTACACATATCTAGGCAGTTGAGAGTGTAAAAGCTGATTTTGCTTTAAGTAAACCAAAAGCTCCCACGGACGACCAAGAAGGATCTCTGGTGTGAGCTGCGGGAATAAGCAAGAGTGGAAGAGGCCCCATGGAATAAGGTCTGAAGATACGGGGTAGCATCGCTCCATGGAGTTTTCTGCATCCGTTCCTCTTTGTTTCTGCTTCTGGTACCAAACTTCTGAGAGAAGCTAGAGAAAGTGCCTGGTTTTCAAACCAGGGGAAGATGGAGGAGAAAATTTTCTCCTCTTATGGAGACAAACAAATGCTTTCTCAACTTCGGCCTGAATTTTGGTGAGCCAGGGCAGGACTGATGGAGAGTACAGTGGAAGACAAAACTAGGCAAGGGAGTAAAAGCTGAAAAGAGGAGCATTTCATGCATTTATATTTCCACAATATAATTTTGGGATGGTGTCATTTTTACAATACATTTCTACAGTCTCCCAGGAAATAGAGAAAAAGCAAGGACTCCAATGGTCTGAAAACATTTGGTGCCTGGTTGCCTGATTTCTGTGCTGGTCAGGGCAGGGAGACATAAAACCATCAGTGAGCAAACAGGACTTTACTCAACCCAGGTGTGCCAGAAGGAGGAGTGACTGTATTACGCTTGTTTTTTTCCCTGTGGGTAGCTGGCATGAGACTATAGGGAAGTCCCTTATGCCCTTGTATTTTTTTAGGGTAGTTTCTTTGGACAGCTTGTGGTTATGCAGTTGAGAGTACACAACTGGTATCTTTTGAGATGAAAGGTGCTGTGTCAGTGCAATATGTTGCTTTTGTTTGAATTTGTTTTTAAGCACTGGTATCTATACTGGAGTTATTAATAGACTGAATTGTCCAAACAGGGATTCTTCACCCCTTCTGCTGCAAAATACATGCTGTATTCCTGTTGCTACAGCATATACAGCTATGTTACAGCTAGTACAGTCTGTTTTTCACTAAGTGCATCAGTGAACAATGTTTAAACAAAGTTTAAAAAAAAAAAAAAGAAAAGTACTGGCAACAAAGAGATGACTTATCATTTGCAACTTTAAAAAGGAGCCTGCAGCTATACGAATCTGGAAATAATATAAACTTAACCCACAGGACTGTTGCATTGGTTTTAGAAGAGCTTACTTTAAAGCTGGTATGTGGGCTCACTAAGAGACTGAGCGGTTGGCAAGGATGCTAACGATTTATGGAATGTGTCTTTGGAAAGGATTAAAGCAAAAAACATGTTGCTTCTTACCAGCTCTGAGCTAGGAATATAGCTCTAAGGGGCAAGCGTTAAATTTTAAGCGTCCAGTATGTAAAGCTTTTAAAGAATAAACTTTTTTCTTTCCTTGCCCTGGTGCTTGGGATCAAATTCAGTCCCGACCGGATGGAGTAAAAATCATTCCCATTTGACGTCCAGGAAAAGGTCAGGAGTTAAAGGAGTACTGGCAGTGGTGAAGCAGTTCCCAGCTTGCGTAAGTACTATTTGTGAACTGCCCAAGATAACAGTCAGCATTTTAGCTCTAAATGTCCCAAGCCTCATATAACAGTGCCTCTTCATTTTCTTCCTCTAAGGTGATTTTTAAAACTGCTTTGCACCAAGTAAAAGCACAGTTAAAACTGAAGCCTGAGAACTCCATTAAAATGCAAAATCCCTATGATTTGGTTGTGAAATCCTTCATTTCCTACTTTCATTGGCCCTGTAATGACTCTCTCTCTGCCTTAGGTACTCACGGTCCAGCCCCTCACTGTGTTGTCCTCTTACTGTGGCATCCCCATCCTAAGCTCTTGAAAAGCTAAGCTGTTTGAAAAGACAGTGACAAATCTCTCTAAGCGGCGCCATTTTTGTCTAATAGAGATTCCCTATTACTAATGAAAACAACTCCGTATTTTCCCTCTGTGCATCTGAGCGGATGTGGTGTTGCATCTGTGTGTGTTTGCAGAAGGCACTAAGACAGGAGTGGCTGCCAAACCCAGCTTTCTACCCAGTATGGAGGAGAAGAAAGGCATGGTGCTGTTCTCAGCTCTAACATCAGCAATAACTGCCCAAATGCTGTCTCCCCTTGGGCACCCACTGTTTCACCGCTCTAGTGGGGTGTGTGCAGGGAGAAGTCACCACCCAGCAGTAGAGCGCGTCCCATGAAAGGCTTCAGACATCAGATGGATGCTGTAGTTTGGGTTTGGTGCGAATGGCAGACCTTTCCCCCAACAATGTGTGTTGCAATGGGCTGTGCTCACCTATTGTGTCATTCCTAAGTGCAGGGGTAGATCCAGAAAGTTGCAAAGCAGAAGCGTGCTCTGTGTCAGGCAGCGGTATCAAGCCAGCTGCCACTAGCAACGTGACGGCCGTGGTTATTGGGCATCTCACAGTACTGGTAGTCCAAAATACTTGCAAAACTACATCCACTTGCACAATATGAGGGTAGATGCTGTTGGAAATGGGACATAGAGGTCTAAAGACAAAAGCTGTTAGAAATAACTTCCAAGAGGGACAGTGTCTCTTTTCCTGCAAGCATGCCTGCCATCCCCTAGTCATCTGCTCTTTCTCCGCATGCTTATGTGGCTATGCAAAAAGAGAGCTGGTTAATGATGGCAGTGCAGTGCGATGTGAAGGCATGTTATCTGCTACTTGTCAACTTCCATGCAAGTCTTGGTGACTTCAGGCGTGAAATCACAGGTAGGAGTCTGAGCCTCAGGTGCAGAGCTGGGGGCTCTGGATGTGGAGGATCACCTTGGTGGGTCACAGTCATTCTGGAGGACTTCCACTGACCGTGGCAGTTTCTTAGCAGGATCCTTCCCCTAAGAGACTTGTGTCTCTCTTTCTCTCCGACCATTCATGAAACCCAGAATCCAGTCCTGGGGAGGCAGTATGAAGACATGAGACAGGATGGGCTCAGTTTTGGGGTGATCCATATTAAAGCCTTCCTCCAGAATTTGCACTGAAAGGCCAGACTGTCTTTGTGGTCTCACTTTGAAATCCTTGATGGCTTACTATAGAAACTGGCTGTGATAGGATTGGTGTATGACTTAATTTTCAGTGTTTGGGAAATATTCTGATGTGCTTGCTTTGACAATGCATGTGTACATCAGTACCATAAAAGCACAGTACCTCATACTCATTGTGAGGGTCTGAGAAAGTACAACGTGGCTAAAATGTGGAGGTGAGCACCTTTTTCTTCTTTAAAGTGAAAATCCTAAAGCTATGCCTTCATTATTTAGAATAAGTGAATTTACTTCCAATTGAATGACATTATATTGAATGCTTACCTTTTTTTCACCATATTACAGTGATTAAGTTCCAGAAAAGGTAATAACAGGTGCTCGTTGTGAGGGCCCTAATAGGCTGTAATGCCCCTGACCAGCTTCACCTGAGGCCTCCATCCACACACATGGGCCCAGGAGCTCCATTTAAGCTCAGCCTCAGCCCCTCTTTAGGCTATGCTGTAGGTGTGCTCGTCTGCAGCCTTGTGTTTGGCTCTGCCTCCTGAATGGCTGTCAGACCTGTGCTGCTGGTAGCTCTCTCCTGGACGTGGCCCTCCAGGGTGCTTTGTATGTCTCCAGTCGGCTGTCTGACTCTGTCCCCTGCTGTTCCTGCATGGACCCTGGACTTGGTTTGCTGCTTGCCGTGCCTGGAGATGTTGATGGACTCTGCTCCCAGCACCCTGTGGGACTGCCTGACCTGGATGCTGCCTCTGCTGCGTTGCCTTCGGCTCCTGGCTTGTTTGCACTTGGGGAATTTTGTGCTAAAGTGCTTGGCTTGGCTCCTCTGTGCTTTGCTAAGGTAAGAAGAGAGTGTATAGCTACTAACAAAGTTAAAAATATGAACTTGAAATTAATCTAGTAGTGATAGAATTAGTAAAGCCTCATTTTATTTTTTTTTCCTTTTGGTTTTATGATTATGGTGTTTTGAAGGTATTTCCCATTTCCTTCTCCTGTGTGGAGTACCTGCACAGCTGTCTTTGTGCATCCCCTGGTTACTGGCTGAAGGAAAGGAAATAATGTGATATGGCTGGTTTCAAGTTGCAGGTGTGCTGCTCAGCTACCTGAAAGGTCAAACAGCACAGATAACCTCTGAACTACAGCTGTAGCCTTGCTTTCAGTATGGGTGCCAATTTGCATCCCTGTCCTTCTGATTTTGTAACTTCTCTTTCTTTTCACAAAACCTGAAAGAATTTCATAGCTTTTGATCAATTCTTTCAAACTGATTTAGAATTGACTATTTGTGAAATTTAAATTTCCCTGAGGGAAGGGATGAAAGAAGTAATGGAGAGGCAGAAGCCAGGCAGCCTGTTTCCATGGGTAACTATGATGAAAGGGTGTCTATGTTTTTAGTGAGAAAAGGGTCAGGGAGAATTAATATGGAACTTGCAGAAATCTTTCTTTTTAGATTTGGGGAGTAAGGGGTGTGACCTTACTGAGTCTAGGTCAATACAGATTTATCAAACATAGAGAAAGAAATAGAGTGAAGAAGCAGGTCAAGGGACCTGTTGAGAGAAGAAAAGGGAAAAGGAGGGCCTGCCTTGGCTCAAACCAGGATGAAATGTAAAGAAAATTCAATCTGAGAGAGGTTGGTTAATGTGCCCAAGGTTATCACAAGGGACATGGGCTGGGAATATGCCTATACTGTCATCTCCACCCATCCTTGAGGTGGTGAACCCCCTGCACATGTGTGATGCTGTGTGTACGTGGTGGGGGCTGGGCTTGCCCAGCATGAGGTAGCCTTTGAAGGTTTGATGCTAAACACATGCCCAGCAGCATCAGGATTTCTCATGAAGAAGGCTGCCTTATGGTCAGAGGTAATTCCCCAGTGTCTGCCCAAAAGAAATTTTCACAAATCAAAAGAAACTCAGTTGAGTAGAGTGGAGGTGACATGCCTGCTAAAATTGGTATGATGTTCCTGCTAAAAAAGCTGCTAATAAAGCCTGGAATGGTTTGGGAGTGGAGCATAGAAATAGCCCAAAGAACTTTGCATCTTCCTGTGGAAGTGTTTCCCTGGGGAAGTAGACTCTGTTCAAGGGCCTTGAACACTCTTGGTCTCTTTTGGTACTAAAGGTTTTGCAAGGATGTGGTACACTGTGGCAGGAAGAGGCTCAGGGATACCTTTGTGTTTGGAGGCGCTTTGTGTCTGCGGGGTGGTTGGCTGCAAAAGACCAACCTTGGAGTCTCCATCAAGAAGGGTGAGGGAGGTGAGAGATCTGGTCAGAATCAGTAACGCTGGAAGCATATGGGTTTAGTGATGGATGTACAAGACCAGAGCAAGCAATGCTTCTGCCAGAGGCTGCAAAAAGCTCTGAGTTGTGGAGGTTCACTGGTTCCTGTCAGCCACCTCACTTGGAGGTCCAGCGGAGAGGAAGGTTGGATGGGCATTGCTGGATATTTGCACCGGTGAATGATGAACTGAGTAAATTGTTGGCTACTAAAGATACTAGTGGATATTTCATGTTGTCTGGGACTGCTGGTGTTTGTCAGATGCTCTGTCCAGAATTCTTTGTCTGAGCCTTTGCTTGCTGAGTGAAGACTGCAATTTTGAAGAGTTTATCTGACTAAATGCCCACAGAGTTTGGGGGGGGGGGGAATCACATCTGGCATTTCAATTGCCTTTATAAACAATGTTTTGAAATAGTGGAAAAATCAGCTTCAAAACACTGTCAATAAGAGGTATCCTTGCAAACCCTGTGCTACTTTGAGTGATCCTTGAAGAGGTAAATATTACTTGGGATGTGCAGAGTCAGCAAGGCTTGCTCAACCTTGCATGTGGCCAGGTGTCCTTAAGTAGTAATATGAATCTTGGCACAGGGGAGACCACAAAGTCCTAGAAGAAGTACCAGAGAAGGAGGTATGTCTCTGAAATGTGCTGGATGTGCCAGACAGAACTGATGCTTGCCCGCTGCTCAGCTCCCAAAGGAGATGTGTTCTTCTGAGCCTAGGGATCCAGTACAGCAGCTGCAGGCAGGACTGTAGCTTGTTTTTGGCCAAAGCAATCCTACCTTCTGATTTATTTACAGGCAAAGCAGGCCTTTGAGACCTGGTCATCTCTTTTCTGCCTTTGATAAGTCTCTTAAGACAGATGACCTAACTAAAGAGGAGTTTTACTTGCTTTTTCTCTTACCAGCAGCTTCTACTGTCCCATGGCTGCAACCTCCTTTCTTCTGACAACTCCATACAGCTTAATGCTACTCCCAGGCATGTACACATACTGTGGAGCTGCAGGCTGTTTTTATTGCAGCATCTTAATGAACCCCAGAATTGTTACCAATAGGAAAAAATAATTTTGGGTCCAGTGATGAGGCTCTGTTCTGAGGTTAGAAAGGGTTTCCAGACTGGAATGGTGGAAGGAAGAATGATTGCTGGAGGTGAGGCAGTTAACTTGCAGAAATGATCATAAATCTTGATATGGTTGCAAGAGTGTTAGATGGGAAAAAAGGAAAAGTTTGGGTTTAAGTTCTTGAATCCCTTCAAGGAGACTTGTGTTGGAAGGGCTTTAACCAGCCCTCAGAGTTCAGTGAGATGAATGGTTTTAAGTGCCTGAAAAAATATTGGATGTAGGACTGTGACAAAGAAAGATGCTCGTAAGGAACAAGCACCTTGCCTGCCCCAAAAGGCAGATGGAGCTGAAGATGGTACAAAGCATTCGTGATACCTGGACTGTTATTGTCCAGGTGTACTCTACTGCCTTTTGTGTGAGAGTGGTCCTGGACCCATTAGAGATGAGGACTATTGCAGAGGAGTTGCACGGGTGTCGTGGTTTAACCCCAGCCAGCAACTAAGCACCACGCAGCCGCTCACTCACTTCCCCCCCATCCAGTGGGATGGGGGAGAAAATCAGGAAAAGAAGTAAAACTCCTGGGTTGAGATAAGAACGGTTTAATAGAACAGAAAAGAAGAAACTAATAATGATAATGATAACACTAATAAAATGACAACAGTAAGTAATAAAAGGATTGAAATGTACAAATGATGCACAGGGCAATTGCTCACCACCCGCCGACCGACACCCCGCCAGTCCCCGAGCGGCCAAAAAAAAAAAACTGCCCCCCCCCCTTCCCAGTTCCTAAACTAGATGGGACGTCACATGGTATGGAATACACCGTTGGCCAGTTTGGGTCAGGTGCCCTGGCTGGGCATGAGAAGCTGAAAAATCCTTGACTATAGTCTAAACACTACTGAGCAACAACTGAAAACATCAGTGTTATCAACAGTCTTCACACACTGAACTCAAAACATAGCACTGTACCAGCTACTAGGAAGACAGTTAACTCCATCCCGGCTGAAACCAGGACAACGGGTCACCCCGGCTGTGCAGTCAATGCAAGTTTATCTTTGTGGCCTTGTTTAGACCTTTTCAAAAAGGGCAATGTGGGAAGGCTGAGCTAGTTCATGTAAAGTTATGGGTTCAAGAACGGAGCTGTCCTCCTGCTTTTTCTTCTGTGGCTTTACTGCTCTTATGACCACTAGCAAACCCTCTGGAAAAGAACCTGAAGCTAATTAAGAGGGTCATTTTTGTGGCATTGGCTTAATGGGAAATGGAATTGCTTCCCATTTGCATTAACAGAGGTCTGGCAGCAGCTGCAGCTCACTGTGCCTCACTGGAAAACAAAAGGGACAAGGTTTGAAATATGTTTCACAAGAAATGCATTTGTTTAAAATGAGGGTTTACAGATCTGCATGCCTAGATAAGAAATATGTGTCTTAATGTGATTCTGTTCTACCCCTTAGTTCTAAGGGAGGTCTTCAGACATCTGATCCAGGGCTGAATTTTCAAAGCTGTGTGAGGACATGTAATATTTAATGCCCCAATACCCTGCCTCTCCTATTGCTGCACAACTAATAATGTGAAATTAAATTGATTAGATGACATCATTACCTCAGGAAAGGGATACTTAGGTTGCCTTTTTTGTTATGAGGTAATTGTGGACATTCTGGTTTATTTTGGCAACTGTTTGGGCTTGAAACAATCATGTTTAATTTTAAATGAAAACAATTGGATCTTTATGCTATTTATAGCTGATTTTGCAGTAGATTGCTTACCTGTAAAGGAGATTTCATTGTTCGCTGAAGATAGTTTATAACTGCATGGTAGACCTGAATAAATTTGATCATTGCCGGATTTCTGGGTTCAAAATCCAAATCTAGATATGAGCTCCTTTCTGCTGTCCAGGCTGAAATGTAGAAAGGGTAGGTGTGACAGTGAGCTTACCCACTATTGACAACAGTATTATGAGTCGGGCTCCTCCCAAATTCTATACATGGCTTAAGTTAATGAGACTTAGAAAAATATCAAGTTATCCATTTTTTTTCCTGTTCACTTGTGAAGCTTTAGGGCTATGCTTAGGTTATATTTTCTTTTTTTTTCTTCCTGCAATAGTAAGGCCACAGTTTGCAAGGAAGCCTGTAATTCTCACATGAGCTTTTGTCTCCAGGTGCTCTCAAAATATTGCCAATTATTGAAAAACTTGAAATAAAATGTTATTAGGCCTTCTGACTTCAAGCTAGAACAATGGACCTGTTAAAATATTTATAGTTAATGTTAGAGTAGCCTGTGGGAATTGAGTTTGAGACTTTCATTCTGATTTTTTTATTTCATGCATACATTTATGTTCTTACGGAGTAAGCAGTGATTGCTGCAGAACTGGGAGATAGGGTTAGGTCTGATACCTCTGCATAGTATTGTCTTAACTTTAAGCTGTGGGTTTGGACAATAAAGAATACTTAATGTCTCTGTTTAGCAGAGTGTACATCTGGTGGTCTGGTGAATGTTTCCCATTCAACATTGAACCAAGGACCATTGTTTGGTTCTAGCAGTCTTTGTGCCATGGTGCTTTCTGCCCTCCTCAGTTTTGCACTCTTACTGCTCCTGTCCCATGATACCTGAAAGCATTGACAATTCCCCAGTGCTCAGTATCCTCTGAGGACAGGAGGTGCTGATTTCATGTGAAGTGAGAACCTAGCAGCCTCAGGTGGCCGGGGTGCTTGCCCAGATCATGCAGTAAGATGTTTTTAAGGGCAGAAGCAAATTGTGGGAATCCTGACTTCCAAGGCTTATTTACACCGGGAACATTTTCCAATCAGTTGTAGAAGTACTATAGAAGTTGTTGAAGGCTTCCCTAAACTGCTTGCATTTTATAGCATGACTTTTACTCCAAGCACACACAGATAGAACTGGATCTTCTCCCAAGAATTAGCTAAAATTAAGCAAGGTCTAATCAGATAATAAATAGTTCTACCTGAACCAATTCTAACTTCCGTGAAACCACACTTAGAAAGCAGAGTGTTTCTGTTTCTCCTGCTCTAACCACAGGAGAATGTGTCCTCACAGGAGAGGACTCTGCTGTTTTCAGTTTATCAATAGAGTGTGTTCAGAGTCTGGTATTTTTTTTACACGTGTGTTTTATTGCAGAGTACTTTGTTAATTCTTTAGTCTCTCTCTCTTTTCAAACTAGACAAACCCATGTAATCAATCTTGGATCCAGTGTTCTGCTTACCTGCTGTTGCCCAAACCCATAGACTCTGTTTGCCCTGAAGCTTTTTCTTCTTTTGGCAGCTGCTCTCATTCCAATTACAAAATATCCTTGGAAATTCAATACCTCATTTTTCTATTATTTAAATTATGGCTCACATTGTAGTTCAATGAATTTAATTAAAGCATTTCCTTACACACATGGTGTCCATGTGGACAGGGAGTAAGAACTTTTAATCTTAAAACTAGGCATATGTAATAATTACAACACAAAAGCTCATTCCTTCTTATTACATCCTTCAGGTAAGATGAATGTTCATATTGCCTGGAGGAAGACATAATCTGTATGAGCTGGCTTTAAATCCTTAGATAGCAGAGGGAATAATCTGTTTTAAATAATGAATGACCATATTGTGAGTAAGTTGTGACCTAGTTTGAAAGTCTAGAAGTAAAAAACAATGGGGCTAACCAAATGTTTGGGCTATTGTGTTGAAACACTGCCAAACAGTGCGGAAACCTGGGACACAGGCATCCTCTTCTAGATCCAGTGGTGATGGCTGGGTGGAGATTACCACTTCTATACCTGTTGGCTAGGGTACATGTGTGACCTATTTCAGTCCAGGTTAGTTTAAACAGTGGAAACGGCTGTCCTTCAATAATGTGGATTTTTTGAACAGCAGCGGGCTAGGGAGTAGTGTTAGTGAAGGTGGAGAGAGCCATCCTGCATGGATGGACCTGGATCTAAAATAAAAGTTCATTCACAGCCTTGAACTACCTGCCCTTAGCCAGGCTATTTTATGAGATAAAAAGTGAACATGTGAATTGTACCTATCGAGGACCTGCCACTGAAGTGGGATGTGGTGTGAACCGCAGCCGGGTGTGAGTCACCTGTGAAACCAGAGAGCCCTGTGTTCTCTCCATGCACCAACAGTCCCTCAGCTGCTGTTTGCTACCCATGGTGGTCTCAGTCGCTGCCTTTCCAGGACTGGGCAGCTAACCCACCTTCCTGGGATATTGGAGGGGTGGACCAGGACTGTGGCCTCCCCTTGCAGATCTGGGGGCTACCCAGTACGGTTGGGCCTCCCCCTCCATGCTCCCTCAGCCCCAAGGCTCTCGCCAGAGTTACTGGCTGCTGAAAGGGGATTGTGATGAAAAAAAGTCTCACTGAGGTTAGCAGATCTGAATGTTAATTCTGTGGTAGGAGTTTGAGTCTGTAGCAGATCCAAAGCTAGTGTGTAAGCTTTCTTTTTGAAGAAGGTATGATTTTTTTTTTTAAACTTAATCCTCCTCAGTGCATTAGGAAGTGATCAGCTGATAGCAGTTCCTCTCTCCAGCTTCCCACAAGCCTGTTGCTTAAATTTGATTGAAGCTGGCCAAAGATGGCAAGTTCGATAACCCTTGTTTATTAAAAAAAAAAAAGGAAACACAACCAAAACACCTTCCAGCATCTGTATACAAGACAAATGAAGGCAAGAGATGCAGCATGAATTTGGTGTGTGTTTGGTTTGTCCCACCAGCTGTCTGGTCAGCCTAGGACTGAGGTGGTCCCTCAGCCCATGCTGCTCCATTGGATGGTGTCCCTTGGCTGGCTGGTGCCTGGGGACCACATTGGGAGATGAAGGTGCTGACATGTTTGTTCCCTGGGCAAAGGGAAGTGAATTTGCAAGTGAAGTAAGAAGTGAGGGCTGATGTTATTATGGAGCTGGGGCTGAAGAAGCTGCAAATATTTTTGGTGATGCTGGGAAGTGAAGTTTAAGGATGTGGGCCACAACCTATAAATAGCTGGCCTTCAGCAGTGCTCTTGCTTATGCAATGATTTGTTTTGTTTCCACTGGAGTGTATGAGTTGTCATTATGGATCAGGCTAGTGGTGTGTCTAGTCTGCTAACATCTCTGTGAATGGACAGCATCAGATGCATCAAGAGAAAATTGTAGCTGACAGTTGTGGAATAACTACTTAAGACTAAGCAGTGGCTGCTGTAAGTCAATCTTCCTTTCCCATCCTTGGATACAGCTTCTTGTTTATTGCTGCTGCCTTCAGGAATAGAAGATTTTATGCTTTTAGGGGTGTGTGAACATCTGGGATGGCTGAAGCTTTTCTAGTCCCAGACAGAGGTTGACCTTGGGGAAAGTTGCAGTTACATTTGATATACAATCAAGCCTTCAAAAGACAGGAAACTTGAAAATTGTGAAATATGCAAATTTAACTCTGTGCCCTTTCTGAGCCACATAGTTGCCTTTACTGGTTTTTAATGGTTTTGCAAAGCAGTTTTCTCAATCCCTTTCTTAATGCAAGCGATTCTATTTCACCATGATTATGCCACTATATGGAGCTGACCTAACAGTTTAGCATTCCAGCAAGATGATTCACCCCAAATGTAGACAACTGCTTGCATTAAAAAAACCTGTAGCTCACTAGGTTCTTCCTTTTCCTTGTTCATAGCTCCAGTTGTGGATATGGAGACTGCTTGCCTCTTCTACTTTGAAAACTGGAGATTCGTTTGCATAACTCTGAGACTAATTGAGTGGCTTCTCTTGGGCAGGTATTGCTAAATGAAAGAAAATTCATATTTCAAGTTCTTTGTAATTGTGGGCAATTCCAATGTATTAATGTTATGTTGGTCGTGCTCTTTCCTGAATGCAGAGTAGTAAGAGGAATGTTAAGAGCACAAATTGAGTATGTTACTAGAGAAGCACGTTCTTGAGCAAGAGATGAAATGTGCTGTGCAGCAAATACTGTTGTAATACCTTAAAGGCAGGGTATTCTAACTCAGTGAGGTCATCTACACTCGACAGCTTGTGATAACACTTTGAGCTAAACAATTGCTCTAGTTGTTAACAATTATTTTTCCTTAGTAGATACAAATTAGTTATGTACATGACTACAGGACCTCTGAACTTTAGAAATGAGTTAGTTATAGCATTCTTCTTTGCTGAAACATCCTAACAAGGAAGATACTTTAAGCTAAATGTAATCAATGGTCAGCTTTTAATAGGTAGCTTGTTTTTCTAAAATGTGATTTTTTTTTTTGTGGTGCTTCCATCTATGATGACTTTTAAGTATATCTCAACCTAGTAATTACTTTCTCAGCTACCAAAGTACTGTCATCTGTGCTTGAAGTATGTGCCAGTGTGACTTTGTTTTAATTTCTCCCTTGCCTTTCCATGGTATCAGTGAGAGCAAATGTGTTACCAGCTGCACTGGGTACAAACAGAGCCCAGTCGCATGTGGGAAGAATTTTGGGGGAAAAGTACTGTGAAGCAAAAGTTGGAAGAACTTGTTCTACTTTAATAGTGATAAACTTCCAAAACTTTGGTTTCCTGAACCCTTTGGACATAAAAAAAAGTCACGGAGTGCTTAAAAAGGGGCCTCTTCAGTGAGTCTGCCTTTCCTTGGAGGATGTACATGCTTTCATTGCTTAGGAAAACAGCATGCTCTATTATAACTTAGAGAACATATGTAGTACCAATTTCTTTGGCCCCATTACTTTTATTGTATTTGCAGAGCAGTTACTGAGCTATTCTGTTTTGAAAGTGCAAAAAAAAAAAGATTAGTCTGTGCAACCTCCTCCCAAGCTCCTATATTTCAACAAGTAAAGACTTGAGAGGATGTATCACGTGTCCAACCGTGATGGCCTTTATTCAGAATCTGCTGTATGTTGTGGGAGTCTTCCTTTTGGCTTCGATGTATGCTGGATGAGGGCCTTTGGCAGTATCACCGTTAGCAGTGTCTTTTACTCAGTGCATGTGCTAAATTAAAGTGAAAATGTGTCAGTGAAGCACTGTTTGCCTGTTGCTATTGAAAGCTGGGTGTGGTGGTGGCATGTTCCCCTTGTCCCTCAGCAAGCTGAAAGAAAAAATCTGTTTAAATGACTTATCACTCATCCTGAACAAGTCTGTTCTGTTAAAGAGATTTAGTTTGGATTTAGCAAGGGAACAATGTATATGTCTAGAAAATTATGTTCTACTTCTATTAGAGGGCTCTCTTGATGACCAAATAAAACTCACTAATGGTGATGGCTACCACTGTGGGCTCCATGGAAGTCACTGAGGCTGAAGGCTTTATCTGGCTCACAGAACCTGTGTGGATGCCTGAGATGGAGGGAACTTAACTTGACCATTGGCTCACAAGCTGGGTTTGCAGGCCTGGTGGTTGGTGGTGTGTATGTTGCCTCAGTATCTTCCTTCCTAGTTCAAACAGCCTGCAGCTGATTTGGAAACCTATGAGCAGGAGCTTCCTAGGATGCTGTTTTGACAAAGTTATCTTAAGAGGGGAACTTTGTATGCAGAGTTAAAATCATAGGTCTGGATGGGTGTAGGGTTTAGGGTAGTCTCTACAAGTTTGGGATAAAGATAGTACAGGTTTTTCAGTATTTCTCTGCCAAGGCTGTTCAGGAACCTGATTGTGTTCCTGATGGGTCATTAGGATTAATTATCTAGGTCCTAGCCTGCTTCAGGAGAGTGAGCTTTGTCACCTTCCTGCTGAGAGGTGAAACTGTTCCTCAACTCCCCACAACACTTCTTGCTTATCTAAATCTACAATGCAATTAGCTGTGCCATGCTACCAGTTCCCAGTGCATATTGGCAGAGGGCAACACACTTGTATCTTCTTCCAATGCTGCCTTCTGTGCTTGGGCCCTCATCTGACTAGGCAATGTCAGCCTTGTGGACTTGAAGTAAACTGTGTGTGTGGAAAAAAAAAAAAATAAAAAAAAAATTGAAAATCACTCCTGCACAGCTGACTCATTTTAAGGGAAAACAGATCCTAAGAACAGTAATCTCCCAGTCCCCTTATATGGCAGGAATGGCTTGGGCCTGACATTTCTTAATTAAGAAATGCATGGCAACTAGCCCAACGAAAAAAAAAAACCTTTAAGTTGCCTATTAGTATATGGAATGCCAAAATTGCCATGTATTTCTTCATCTGTAGAGGGCTGGTAAACACCATAATCAATGCCTTCTCCTAGTCTTAGGTGTATAGTAAGAAACTCTAAAATTTGCTTGAAAAATTAAAAAAAAAAAGTGTCTGCCCAGTAGGACCACTTGCTCTGTGCAGTTCGAGATCCTCAGTGACAAGTATGTGCACAATGAGGGTTAGGAAAGATGCATGAATGAAACTTTTCTGTAAATATAAATCACAGAGGGAGATCATGTATGGTTTACATCACTGTGTGTTTTAAAATAAGTCCAGTATCTCACATTTCTGATTTTAGTCAGAATGAAAGGCTTTTTTAAACCCCCAATTAAACCACTTAGTACAGGGATTACCTCATGCTACTTTCATGCCTAAATAGCTAGACTGAGGCATGGACCAACAGGTACCTTTGCCAAAAAATGACGGAGACAGCTTCTGCCCAGTATTTTTGTGTGTTTTACCTGCAGTCAGATGCTTGGGTTTTTGTTGGAGGACTGAAAGGCAGAAAACTGCTCACAGTAGTCTGGACAAGAACATAGGCATCTGAACTAATGTTACCAAGTGTCTTGTTGAGTGCAAGGGCAAGTACCCAAGTTAACTGTTTTGATTTGGTGGAGTGTTGCATGGGCTTAGCATGTGTGCAAGGTAGCATACGAGGTGAAGAGCCACAGGAAGGTGAGACCCTTTGCGAAGGATTGAATTAATCTTGGGGGAGATCTTATGAAAGCATTTGTGATCATACTCAAGTTCCCTGTGGTAATCTGTGTAATCCCTGCAACAGCGTACAGCAGAATTGCCACTAAATCAGGTATGGGAGCAATTGCTCCACGTGTGCCACCTGCTCAGGCAGGGGTTCTGCTTTGAGAAGTGCCTCTGTGAAAACCCTTCAAATCTTTTAAATGGCAGCTGTGTTTACCAGTGGCTCTAACTGTAGAAATAAAATGCTCTACTGAGCTTATACGCCAAACAAATTTAACCTGGAAACCACATGTTATGTGACTTTTCTGTTTGTTTTTTTGGATCTGCAGCAGTAAAGATTCTGCAGCGTGTCTTTTTTCTTAAAATCACTTTATGATCTCCAAAGAAAGTCTACCACATGGCTTTTTTTTCATTCCCCTTGTCCGTGGCTGGTCCCAGCAGGCAGTGTGGGTATTGCCCAAAGTTGTCTGTTCTGGAAGTCAGCCTATGTGTGACCTGCTGCCTTTTTGTAGGTATATGAGACTTTTTTTTAGGTTCTCCATCTATTGCCTTTGAATAACAATTCCTGCCATTCCAGATAATTTATTTCCAGCTCTGCAATGACTAATCCCTGTATTATGGATTTTAGCATAATTATATTGAATTTACTCTGCATTTGATCTTAATTTCAGATATCATTCTAGTTTTAGAACCGTAAGCTGCTAACTGTATAGCAACTTGTACATTTTAGAGTGAGCAGAGCTCTACTTAGATTTCTAGTCTCAACTTTTTTGCCACTTGTAGAGTCCAAACTAGTATATTATTACAGAGAAAATGTTCACATTTAATAAAATGTTTATTTTTAAAAAAGTTTTTATATTTCAATACACTTTGTTCAAAGCTGTTGCTACACAAGTTTAATCTGATCCCTTTTTCATGCCGACCCTTTCAATATTTCTCTGCCATCCTATCTGAACACTCTGTTTAGCACTAGAGGTTACCATTTTATTATGAAGAGGTTAATAGAAAGATCTATTTTGGTGGAATTTGCCTTGTCACAGGTTTGCTGCTGGACTGTAACCATATGTAGATATATTTAAATTGGCATGTGTTTGTGAAATACCATACTTCAACGGTACATTTGCCATCCAAACGGCCACTGTGTGATCAGTTATGTGTTTTGTAGGGTTAGTTCAGTTTGTGGAGGTGGTGGTGTCTGTCAGACATCAATGAGCTCTGAACAGAAGTCATGGTGTTGGTGACTGGGTAATGAAAGTCATTTGCTTAGAAAAGCACAGCCCAAGTCTGCTTTATGTGGATGGGTGGTTTTTGTTAGAGTTACCTAGTCAGACTATGAGCATTGGTATCTGTTAAGACATCTTTAAGGTTGCTGACCCAGTGGAATGTGCTTGATGTTCTGTGACTGTATCCTTAGGAGACCAAGCATAGTTGAAGCTACCTGATACTTGAGACAGTATGAACCAAAAGTTCCCTTTTTATCCTGCAGCTGCTGTATTGCAGCAAGCTGCCAAGTCCTGAAGGCAGAATTTGACCTGTGTTTTGTATGTATGTATAGAGCCATAGTAACCGACCAAGCTGGGGAGAACCAAGGAACTTCTCTGTATATCGTCCTGGTCTCCTTCAGAGGGATGTGATGATGGGGATTCCCAGGGAGGCTGGCATGGCTGAACTCTTGTGGTCTTGCTCATGATTTGGTCCAAGTAATCACTTCACCTTTTTGGAAGGGAACCTTGTCTCTGAAAACTGATGATTTCTGAATACTTGCCATTATAACAAGCTTTTGATATCTTACCGGGAGAAGATATTACTGTTATTGCTAATCAAATATTCCCACCTTGGGTGGCAATTAAAACTGATTTAGCTGGCCCAAACTTTGTGAAAAGCAGAATAACAATTGCCAATATTTTCCAAAGTCAGTGTTGAAAGTTGTCCTGATGCTCAGAGGTGTTGAGTAAGCCCGGGTCCAGTATTTTCCAACTTTCGGGCTCAGGTCTTACAGGTGCATACCACACTTTCTAAGATAATTGTGACTGTACTTATATTTTGTTGGGTCTTTCCTAGAGTGACTAAATTACTGGAGATGTATGTGATCCCCCTGAGGAGCCATAGTTGCATAAAGTCCTCATATATCTTATGTAACCCAGTCTGGATTCCAGTGACCTTGATGATACTAAATACCTTTTTTTTTTTAACTTGGCATCACTGAAATCAATGTGATTTATTTGTGGACTGAGGTAACCATGAAATCTGGTATCAGAAATCGGGCTTTCAGTAGCAGTGAGAAATGGAAAGAAATAAACATTGCTACTTTCTCATTAATGCAATTACCATACCCCATCAAACATGTGCTGATAAATTTGAGAGGCTTATACTATTCATTAGGTGTATACATTCATTAGTGTAGCCATCATAAAATAAACAGGGGAGTGTCCAGCATGGGGAAAATTTCAGAGAACAAGAGCTCACATTATACAAAGCTATGATGATAAATGTCTCCTGTGGCACAATTTTAACTCTTACCATCTGTGATTCCCTGTTGCTATAGCAACTTAAAGTAAATATTAAAAATAGTCTGAAACCAGGAAAAGCACAGCAGGGAATGTCTGTCCTGAAAGAAAACAAGCCCTCAATGTGACCAGGCAATGGCAGGAAAAAGGACTGATGAAAACTTCAGGAGTTTTAGCTCAGAGAATTTTTAATATGCAGGGGTGGGTGAGAGAAGGATCCCAATCCAGTGTTTATAAGTGGCTTTAGCTGTGCTACCAAAACATTATCAGATGCTCTGTGTTGTACTTGTCATCTGTTTTCAACTTTGAGCTTGAGAAGTAATTTTACTTTAACTGTTAGGAGACTTGTGTGTATATATATAAAATAAATATGATTTTACATTTTTGACAGATGTGTTTTTTGTTTTTTGTTGGGCTAGGGAGGGATGAAGAGCCCTTCTGATGCAGACTTTAAAAGCTATGAGCACTGCAGTGGTGTTCATCAAATGATGCCATTCAAATAGTATTACAACTGTGTGTTTAGGCCAAAGACAAGGCTTAAAAGGAGAGCTGCACTTTCATGCCAGGCTAGCACAGGAGCTGCTTCCAGTGATTCCTTTCTGGAAAATACAGGAGCTGAGGCCCATGCAGCAGGAAAAAATGACCAAGTAAGGAAAGAGTGAAAGACTGCATTTAGTGGAAGGGGCATGAAGAATTGTTGAAATAATTGAAAGTGTTGTGAAATGGCAGAGTGCTTCAAGAACCTGAGAACTTTACTTTTTGGGGGGGAGCTAAATTAATTGGGGATGCCCTATCTAACGAAATCCTTTGAAGAAAAAGTTTTGCATGGAAACAAAAACCCTGCTTGGGGGAATTGCTAACTGTTCTGGGTGTGTCCTTGCTTTAGTCTAATTGCAATGAAGGCTCATTTAGCTTACTTGGTGAGGGTTCCTGTATGTTTTTTAGTGTTCCCTTTCATTCATTTGGCAGTCACTCCAAGAGTGATTTATTATAAGAGATGAGAAAACAAACTCAGGTTTCATATTAGGCAGTAGCAAGGGAACTTAGATGTAATCACTGCTGCATAACATCCTGCGCAGTTCTGTATACATGTGCACTGTGGTGGACTTAATGCTTAAGATCTCATTTGAGCTTGCAAACCAACACAGCCTGGATATACAAAACAGCCTGGGAGTCCAGGTGCCATCAGCACAAATTAAGTGTCTGTGGCTGGGCTCAAGGTGTGTGAGACCAGAGGAGCCTAAATCAGAAATCTTGTTTGGCCTTATTATCACTGATGACCTGATAGGCAGGTTTTTATTTGCAGCCTTGTGGTTTGCTCTGTGACAGTGGTAATGAATGCAAATTGTAAAAGGCAGCCAAATGTATATGCTTGGATTTGTAGGAAAGCTCTGACCCACCAGAACTATAACTTTTAGGGAGAAAAGTCACGTGAGTTCCAGTTACAGCTACTGTATGTCTGAGTTTTCCTAGACATGTCTTTTCTTCTCCTCTTTCATTCTCTGCCTCCTCAGAAACCTCGATGTAATCTGAGAGTTTTCTATATTGGCCAGAGCTGCTGATCAGTGCTGCCCTCAGCCTGCTGTATATCTGGAAGTTGTGGACACTTCCATGGCACACAACCAGGCTAACTGCTCAGCCTCTGTGCAATGACTCAGCTGCTCTGGAAGCACTGAAAGCTATTGACTCTGTTCAAAACAGCTTCTGTGTGTATGCCATAAGCCTGATGCACCTCAAAAGCCTTAGGCTTAGCCCCAAACCCACTTGAAGTAAGTCCGAGGTTTCTCACAAGACTGTATGTTACTTTTGCCAAGTTAATCAGGACAGGAATGGGGCATCTTGTGTGGTGGTGTGATCTGGAAGAATCTTTCCCAGCCTTGCTGTGATCTGGGAGAGACCTGTATCACTTTCTCCTCACTGATACAGCTTTTCCCTGGCTTGCTGTCCTAGTCCCGGGTGAACCACGGAGAGCCTGCAGAAGGCTTTCCCCAAGACCTCTGTTCTGAGAGGTGATAAAGGGAACCAATGTGTTGACCTATTAGGATATGTCAAAAGATACGGTTTCAGTCTTTGTTGGCACTACTATGTGTCCACGGTGGATTCCCATGACAAATTGAAAATTCCCCAAACCCCATCTGACTCTGCTTCAGCTAATCAAATAATTTATTCAAAGCTTCCCCCATTTCATCTGGGCTGCAAGTATTCATTGTGCAGAAGGGCTTCTCTGGAGCCTTTAGAAGAATATTTTACAGTTTTGTGAGCCTCACTCTTAGCACTTCTTTCTTGTACTCCATTTCTGTTTGCTTAGTTTGTGGGGAATCCATGCTCATACTAAAGTGCTTTCTGGCATGCTACAGGAAGGAAAGGGTTTTCCAGGAGTTCTGGGAACAAGCCAATTGCTTGGAAGTCCTGCTGGGAATGCTGCTTGGAAGTTGCATAGAAAATAATAAAACATTCATGTATCTGCTCAAAATAGGCCATTATTCAAAAGTGTATCTAGTTGGATGTGGTGGAGATGCATACATACACGTGCTTTGTTTGACTGTGCTCAATGTGTATATTACTTCACACAGACTGTGTGCTTGGCGGTCTCTTCTTACTACTGAAGATAAAATGTTTCCTGCTTTGAGGAATTTACAGCCTAGATGGACACTTCAGAAAGACAGAAAATCCAACAGCAGCTCAAAGTGGAAGAGTTTATTTTAGGAAGTTTATCTCTATTTCATGATGGTGATGACATAATTTTTACTTGAGAGGAGTAGGATTTATGCTGATGTACTTTTAGCTTTTATGCCAATCTCCTTATGTATTGCATTAGATGGTCCCTGTTGCAAAGGTCTGAAATCTCAACTAGATTAAGATATCTGATCTCTGCTTCCCAAAAATTCCAGTGTGTTGTCAAATGAAAGCAGAAAGCTGATGGAAGACATAGAAGTGTGCAAAAGGCCTGCCGTATTTCACCAGGATTTACTCTGACATCTGTATGCAGCTAGTTGATTTTTCTTTTTTTTTCTTTTGACCCAAATAGCAACATGACTGAGATCAGCAGTCAGCAGCACACATTCTTTAATGCATCTAGAGAATTCAAATTACTGTTTTATGGGGGAAGTGATAGCCATGCAATTAGGATTTCCATCTGTGCAGTCCTCTACATTGGTATGGTGGCAAACATAGCATTAAATAAGCTTACTGCAGCTGTGGGAGGAGAGCTAAGGGTGAACTTGCTCTGTTTACGGTTTTGCTGTAGAAGTTTACTACTTTGGAGACATTGCAGATGTTTACAAAACTTTCATATAGCTGCTTCCTGAAGCTATGGCTTGTCTTTAACCTAAACTGAATGCTTAAATGGTCCAGAAGTTCCCTAACTCCCTATCTGCACAGAAACCTCACTCCAGTTAGCTTTAAACTTGTGCTGTTCCCTTCATGAAAAGCCCTTACTGTGTCTTGTAGTCCAGGGTTTTACAGCATAGATCTGTGTATGCTTTCAAGCAAACCTGAGCCTTGTTTTGCATGACTTGAAGTTTAGTTTGAAGCCAATTAAGCCTCTATGTAATTTTGCATTTGGGCTGTAAGGAATATATGGTTTTGTATATATTTGAGACACTCCTACAAAATTTAGGTTTTTTTGACTGAATGTTGTTCTGCAATTAGAAGCCATGTTATACTGTCTTCTGTGCTGGAGATGTATTATTAATTGTAAATAACTTCCAAGTTCCAAAAGGCATTTCCTTCCTTATTCCATCCCCTTCACTTTCCATCTTGTGCAGGCTGCAATACTTTCCATGCTTGCTGCTCAAGATCCCATGGATCTGGAGAGCTCATGGTGACTATCATTTTATTCTGCTGAGTACTTTAAAAGTTGTAATGAGACTGTGTGGTAAAGTTAATAGAGCCTCCTGGTTATTCTCACAGTACTTGTAAAAAAATTACTTGGTGTCATGACTTCATATCCAGATGACTGTATAAAATTAGGAATACTCTTAGCGCCTGTTCTGAGATATATATTTTTTAATTTATTGGTGCCATGAAAATGCGATCATTTTATCAGGGAGATAACCCAGAACTTTCCAAACACTGATGAATAGCATGCCAAGACTTTGTTCAATAATAAAGTTCAAGGCATAATGCACTGGACACATGGGAAAAGATCCTTTCTGTTTGCAGATGATTGATGTACCAACCTTTCATTCTGCTTCCAGCATGTTTGTGCTTGGAGGTGCAGATTTTTTTTAAGAAAAAGGTTACAAGCCTTTCAAAAATTTGGACTTAAACTATTTAGAATTTTCATGCATCTTAATTGATAAAACATTAAGTTTCATGTCATCTCTTGCAGGATATTCTTAAGGGCCTTGTGGAACAAACTATTCTGCTCAGAAAATGCTGACCACCTAACCCATTACCTTCTTCTGGTCTGTAATAATTAGTGTTGTATATAAGTAGCTTTCCTGTTGCATTGTAATTTTTATTAATCAAGAGAGGGGAGGAAATGAAATGCTAGCGTGGTTTTCATCAAAAATGGCTCTTTGTTTTTACAGATGTTTACTGCTTGCAGAACTTGATACCATTATACTGTCTTACTAGCCCATTTCAGGTAACTTGTTATGCTTAAAGGCGATGGGTGAGGCATACTCCAATTATCTGTGAACCACAGCACTGAAGCGTGCACCCATAATAAATGGTTCTTTCCTTGCTTATAGTATTTCTTTCCCGCAAAGCCTCTGTAGCTCTTCCTTTACCATCAGCCTTCATCCCTTTTTTGCCTGAGAAACAAAAAAGAAAAAAACACAATGAATGTGACTTACTGTGCTGAAATAATCATGCTGCAAAGGTCAGCCTTTCTCTGGAGTTGGCTTAATATTCCCACACTAAGGATAATATAGTCTGTCCTTATAAAACAGTAATAACTAAATGATCTGGGATACTCTTGTGTGCCAACAGGAGAAGGGATGGCTCTGGTGCCTAATCTCCAGGATATGTGGCTGTAACCCTTTAGAAACCCAGATTCTCTAGAGCCTGACAATGGTTTGTTGGGTAACACTGGCGAAACCATGTTCACTCTTAATGTGTCGCTCATTAATTCCTTTAGCAAAGGAAAAGACTGATTCTTTCAAGTGCTTGAGTGATACTGCTGAGGCATGTGGCACAAAAAACCAGGTACCACATTTATCTCATAGTGCTAAAATGCAGTGCTTTGTAGAGATGTCCATTGGTGATGGTCCGGGGTTGGGCAGTTTGTGTAGGTAAGGTTAAAGCACCTACTTTTCCCGGAACAAATAGACTTACTGGACTTGATAATCCCTGATACTTTAAGGTCTATTTGTGGAATGATATAAGTATAATATACAAAATCATGCATATATGTATAATATGCAATCACATGTAATCACAAGCAAGTGTAATATATGGTCTGAGTGATATGCTGCTCTAGATTATCTCCGTTGTAAGAGGCTACTGAAGTTGACAGGAATTTTTTGTAAATTTGGGGTTCTTCCTAGGGTGGCTGTCTGGTGCTGTGGCATCATTAGAGGCCTCATGGTATGTGTTTGCCACCTTTAGAAGTAATGTCTGTGTTTATTCCTCATGAAAGTTAAGTGTTTACAAACAATAGGTCTGTACATGTGCAATGTGGATTCCTTGCAGACTGGCAGATCCTTAGTGGGTGGCTGGTGAGAATGTGGTTGCCAGCATTGTCAGATCCAGATGTAATGGGATTGAGTGTCCAACAACAAACCTACTGGGGGTCGGCACTCTGACTCTACATCACATATGCCACTGAGTCAGCCAGAGCATGCACAGCAATCTTTTGCCTGGATGCTCAATGGATCACTAATCAGCGTGAGAACAGATGATCTCTCACAAAGTAGAGAGATATTAATAACTGATAACTGGGACTTGTTTTTATTGTGAACAGGAGAAAACCGGTGGGTTTTTGGATGGCAATTCCTATCCCTTAAGGCTTTATACCTGTGTGTGTCCCTCTGTGTTTGGGTTGCCATGCTGGCCCGGAGGAAGCCAGTACTCTCTTGGCAGTCTTTGGGCAGCATTAGCCGCTTCAGGGCGAGTCATTATGTGCTCTGGCCACAACAGCAGCTGCAGAGTTACTCGCACCTTGACTGTCTAGAAGGCCCAGGTGTTTGGGTTTTTTTCCCCCAAGAGGAATAACTTTATAGTAAATGGGATAGGCTTAACATTTCCACAACTTATTAATTGCCAAATATATCAGCTCTTAAGAAAAAAACTTTAAGTTTTTAGATGTTAGCAACACACAATCATGTAATTGAGGCTAAGTACTTTTGCAAAAGGTCATAATAGTGCTCTGCTAAAAACTAGTAGTCATATTTCACTATAATCTTTGGTTGATGCTAGTGGTACCAAAGAATTACTGAGCAAAAATAAATACCTTGTTAAAAAAAAAAAAAATCCTTAACGAGGCAAAGAATACAAATGGCATCTATAAAAGTCTGATGTTTCTTCTTTATCTGAAAACCCAGACAGGGTACTTAATCAAACGTTCTCTTCTGGAGGTACAAAACCATGTAGCTCCTGGCCCATCAATCTAAATACAGGCAAGGGGGAAAGCTATTTTGTAAGGTCAGTGCTTCTGCTAATTGATAATTTGGCAAGCTGGTGATGATTATCAACAGCATGAGAAAAGTGACAGGGTGATATCTTCCACCTACAAAACTGCCTAGGCTCTTAAGAATTCTGCAAATATTCTGGAGCTGCTGCCTCAAAATACCTCCCTCTTATTATTTTGAATTTAAATTCCACTCTCAAAGGTATGAGAGCTGCAGAGTATTTTACTACTGATATGGTGAGCCTGTAAGTTGTATTCTATAGCAAATTATGCAGCAATACTTCTATATAGCATATACAGTAAGTGGATATGGAACCCAAGCGTAACATTTGGCCTTGAGGAGTTTAATTCAGTTGATTGTAGTGTTGGTAGGAAAAAGAATTCCATAATGGAGGCTGAGATCTGATGTCCCTCACAGTATTTGAGTATTCAAATACAAGGTTTTGGGAGAAGTCCATTTCTAGTATTCACACTAATTTATCATTTTAACGGGCATGCTTGGACACCAGTACGATTGTAGGTTAAACAAAAGGAAAACAGGATATTAAAGGATCCGATGGGTCACATCCAAATTTTGTGTGAATCTCTCTCTACTGGCTTTCATGGAATGTGGCCCACTGTAGAAATAGTTCTTGAATTCTTTTTGTTGGAAACACTGACAAAAATTAATATGCCCCTAAAGTGAAACAGACCTGGGAAACAAAACAAAACTCAGCCTCTTATAATTGTTCAAGCCAAAGGAAGTGCAGAAGCTAAACATATACTATGGGCATGTGAGAGAAGATTTATGCTTTCAGCTTTAATATTTTAAAGTATAAATAACAAAGATAAGGTAATGGTGGTCTATCTGCTAATTAGAACAGTGCTGGAGACATACTGAAAATGGAAATTTTAAATGTTCAGAGACTTACTGGATTTTAGACGGGGCATATTTGAAAGAGGTGATTTTTAGAATGGTCCAGGTTGCATTGGGACTATGATGCTGGAGTTCAGTTGCACCAGTTCACCCCTAAAAGCTGGCTTCTTTAGAGCTGCAGTGAGTTCTGAGTGTGCAACCATAAGTAGCAGAAATAAGGCCTTTAGGAAATCAAGTCTTAATAGAAAAATCTGGTAGGATACACCTCCAGTGGGGTAAATTCACCTTAAAATGTATGTAACTATTCTCAAGGCCCATTTATGGATCTATTATACCTCTTTAAATATGTTTGCTAGCTGATTGGTAACTTGTACAGTTTAACAAGTATGTTGCATTCTAGAGTGGAAGGATAAGTAAATTGGGAGGTTAGTGAGGTGTACCTCTTGTTGAAGTAACAGCCCTAAATAGAATGGAAGTGTGAAAAATTCACTGTGAAACAGTTTTTTGAAAGTTCAGACAAGGCACCGTTTGTTGGGAAGGAATGCTTCTTAGTGAATAGCATTTTCCTTTGCTATTTTAATTTGCGTGGAATTGTTTCCACTGTGAAAGCACAGAATGATGTGATTTTTGCAGTAATATTGCTGGTTTTGCAGTGTCATGCGAATGACAATTGCCAGGATATAAACATGGGATCCTGGAAGTCATCCTGAAAAGCATTGTGAAAAATATTTTGTCTGTTTATATGCATTAACTGCAATTATTCAATTGATGCTGATTCCTAGCTTGCAGGCTGATTTATTTTTTTCTTCTCTTTTTTTTTTTTTTAGATTGAAGTTATTCTGGGTACAGTACTATTGTGGGAAATCCCCGCTCTCCAAGCTGAGAGTAGTTTTGCTGCTGACTTAAATGATGCCTGTCAATTTAGTGTTTAAATGTAACGAGCTTAATCCTGTAGGAAGGCAGTACTTTGCATGAAAGAGGACATCAAAATTCAGTTTTTCTATGGAAAACAGTACTGTTTTAGTTGGACTGTCATAGTAAGTATTGAAAGAATATGTTTATCTATTTGGGGAGCAAACCAGCTTCTAGAAACCTGCTTTTTGGAACCCAACAATGAGCATTTATGTAGATTTTTTTATGTGTGTTTTTTTTAAGAACTTGAATTTTAGCCTCTGTTTTCCACTTCTTCTTAGCAAGGAAGGCCTGAAAATGTATTTGTTCTGAATTCCTTTCCAGTTGTGATTGGCAGCATAAAGTACAAAGTCCAGAACTGTGCTTTGAACAGGTGGAGGCCCTATGTGCATGCTTGCCCCTGGTAAGTAATCAGCACTCAGACCTCTCAGTACATGCTACTATTGAAATTGTGCTGGAAATAGTTTCTGGACAAACACCAAAACCCCTGAGGGTTTAAGTCAAGGAAAATCCCTCTTACCTTGCAAGTAACTTGCAGGAATAAACGTAAAATGAAGTCTGCATCAGATCACTCTAGCTTACTGCAGTACATGGTGGTTAGGAAGAGGAACATATGATCTATTCCTCCACTGTATACATTCCAGAAAAATGTGTTTGTTGAGTTTATAGGCACTTCTGTGGTGCTCACTATTGCAGTATCATTTCATTGCTCTTAGGGCATTCATGCCTTTAATGGAAAAGGACAGATGTTTTTCCTCAGTAGAGTTTTGCAAGTGAGGACACATCACTGAAATTCATCTTAGGCCTAAATTGTTACTCTAACTAAAATAATTAGGTTTTCTTCTAAAGAATGCCACTGTTCTGCAGCAGTTCTTGGCAGGTTTCTTAACAGAAATGAAACAGAATGTACTCTTCATGTTTCTTTAACTGCATTATGTATTAAATGTGAAATAAAATTGTGAAAATACTCTGCTATGCATAGTTTTTCTGACTTGCAGCAGTGTTTATCTAGACATTTGCTTATTCTGGTTAAGGGCACATGTGATGGGGAGTACAGCTGCTTGGAAAATATTAATCCCTTTAGTGGCCTGCTTCTCTCTGTCCCCCCAAATGCTGATGACAACAAAGAGAATTTCGCTCTTAATGAACAAATTCTTTTGAAAGCTTAATTCAGAAGAAAGAGAATCTTAACCATAATTTTTTAAGTGAAATAATAAAAAATTGTGCCAAGTAAAGTTCTAATTTAAAATTTCATTACTGCCCTCTGTCCCTGCAGTCCCTCACAACCCCAGGATGTAGTTCAGGCTTTTTGTTAGCTGGGCTGCTGTGCAGTGCATCAGGAGAAGCCAGAGTCAGCTGAAAAACTGGGCCTTCAAAGACCGATGTTTTGAGGCATTTTTCCTAGAAATTTTGCACGGCAATTTCTTAACACTTCTGAAAGTAAGTTTTTCAGATGAAACAAGTCTATTTTATTTTTGTGATTGTTTTCGTCCAAAAAGTTAGCAGTTCTCAAAGGAAAATATGATTTTCATGGGGCGGGGGGAAGTCTTGCTGAACACCTGATTTTCTATATCAGTTTTTCTAACTGGAATCTTTGATTATCCCAAGAAGAAAGTTAAGAAGCCTGAGGTCCTAATCCCACTCCAGCTGCTGATTTGATGCTTAAAATCAATTTAATTTCTCTTATTTTTAGATAATACCATTAAGCCGCTGACTGGAGAAAAAAAGCCGTATAAAGATTTAACTCTTCACAGAACTTTGCATGCTTGAAACACTATACATAATTTTTAATGTTATCTTTGCTAATATTTTGGGCCAAAATTATCTCTGCAATATGATCCAAAATGAGAACAGGAAGATAATTTAGAAAAAATGTTGTAACTGTCAAGTCTTTAATCTACATTATTAGTACACCATGTGTGGTCTCTCTGAAAACTTAAAGGCAAACTGAAAGCTTTGACTCTCATAACTCATATGTACAATGAGTATATCTTCTGGTATATGTTTTATAAAGTTTTTGCCAGTCTTGAAAATGTTGCAACTTGCAAAAGAGCCTGAAGCTAGAAAGAACATGCTAAGTAAAGAATACAGTGGAAATTCAGAGAAACTCACAGGAAGAGGAGAAATCTGATCCTGGAGAGCTTTCTGGTAATCCAGTCTGAGGAGATGATGTATGACTCCTCAAAGCCATAGATGATTAGAAATCAACTATTCAGAGTGAAACTCCACTGAGCAAAAAGAACAGGAAGATAACTGATACAAGGGGAGAAGAAACTTTTCTGGTCAAAGAGGTGAGCCACAAAGCTTGCCCTGGCTCTGCTGAGCTGTTGTGGGGATACTGTCTATGACCAAGGCAGTGAAAAGTTGCAGGGGTAGGTGGGCCTCAAAGAGCAAGAGATGGGAGAAAAACTGATTGCCGTGTTGAAAGGTAGCTGAGATGAAGCTGCCAAGGATGAACTTTCTTAAGTTTGCTCTGAAGTAGATTTTTTTTCTTACCCTTTTGTTGTTGTGTTTCCAATTTTGTAATAAGGATACTAGATTTTACTCTGTGAGAATTAACTTGGCTTATTTTTGTCTTTCTGTTGCTATAAGAGAGGTTTCAAAGGAACCTTGTTGGCCATGAGGACTCTTGTTGTGGGCAGTCAGGCTTTAGAGTCCTGAGAACTCAAAGTGCCAAGTGTGAGGAAAAGACTTCCTTGACGCATGTAGGCCAGTGCCCTTTTGGCTAGCAGGATACAGTGGGAAGATTGCTTGTGGTGGTCAAGTAGACCCTCACCAGTGTAACATGCACACTATTGGCTCACACCAGGAATAAACTTTGTTTATTCCTGTTGAAAATACTCGATTTCTAACCCTGGGAAACTAAATGATAACAACTATCATTTAGCCCAAACTTTGGAGTTTTGATGTATTTAAATACAAAATGGGTATCACAGATGTACTGGAAGTTTATATTCCCTTCCACATGCTTCTTGTGATGCTATACTAGGGAGAAAACCCTTCTGAAGGCAGAAGGGTTTCTGTGTCCAGATATTATGAGGAGTTTATGTGCATTGTTTAGTTATAGGGAAAAAAGAATTTGCTCATTGATATCTCATAAGCCAACTCTTTTGTGTTAGCAGTGTTGTAAGCGCAGAAGACAAGTACATTAAAATTACAAACTATAGCCTCTCTATAAAATTAGTAATATTAGTTATAAAGCTCAGACTTAAGAACCAGATGTTATGGTCATTCATTCCAGTTGGGTGGGTGACTCTAGGAGTCTTGAGTCTGATGTGTTGGCCATTGAATTCAAACTTAGTGGAGCAGAAGTTTTACTGCTGTATGAGAAACTTTCTTGGCAACCTAAGAATTACTTCATTTCTAGCACGTGGGATGCCCCCCACACCAAGAAAGAAAAACCTACTGACTGCATTCTTTCTGTATGGAAACAGAAGAGCAGGAGAGCGTTCATGGCTAGAGTGATATATCCTGATTATTGAAGGTTTCCATGCATTCGTCTACCTATATATAAGCTGGTGTTAAAATTCTCAGGTCTTCAAACTCACCAGAAATGGGCTATCTGAAATTGCTTTGATGGGAGGCATTAAAGTTATAAGAAGCAGTCTTGGTCAGTAGATGATACTCCGGTTTCCAACTCAGAAATAAATATTTCAGTATGTTGTTGGGGGACAGACCAAGTCAGACTGTTGGTAGGGGATACAGTGCTGGTGGAGAAACAGTCCATTGGCTGAGTTGTAAAACTGAGCTTATAACGTTTTTCTTTGGCATAGCAGCGTAATATCTCGATGAAGAGAGAAAATTCTAGTTCACTTATTTATGCTCTGTATAGTTAAAACTGTTCCTGCATCTTCCTCCTCCTTGTGCTCTTTGTACGCAGTTGTTTGGTTCTGTCTTGCTAAACAATTCTTCTTTTGCTCTGTTGCATCTGTTTCAGTGGTGACTGATGTGATTCCTATATGTCTGTGAAATGCCTTGAAACTCTCTACAGTGAGAGGTAGTGTGTAATGCAAGATGTGTTTAGAATAGGGGTTTAGGCATGTTGTCAGTTCAGCTGTCTCACCCCTTATTGCAAAAACTCCTATCAATTCAAATTCCTACACGCTTCAGATTTGAAGAGCAGTTTTTGTTCCTTGTATGTAATGGGTATTTGGAGGACGTTACAGTTACACATCAGTGATTATTTCCTTTTGGAGTACTTTGAGACCTCAAACAAGAAAATCAGCTGTAACATAGACATGTGCCTAGTAGGAGTTTTACCAAGACCACCAGCTCATTTCCCAGAGGTCATCAAATGGCTTTCAAAGCGTGTGCTGCCTTGGACTGGTTTTGAACCATTGACTTAGGGTGGAAATATTTCATATCCATTACTAATCCCCTGAGCCAGTTAGCCTCCCACCCCCCTGGTCATTATTTTTAAGGATAATCAATTTAAGTGCAGAAATTCAGCTTTGTGCTCTTTCACTTAGGTCTCTAGCAATCTGTGCTATGTCATGGAACCTTTTTGAAGTCTGGGAAAAATGTAAAATAATCAGGAGACTGCAAAGGGTTGAAGCTTGCTTTTCTTTCTTAACTGCAGCAAAAAAAAAAATCATATACTTAACTAGCAAAAATGGCTGATAACATTGCATGCTAATTACAACTTTCTCAGTACTGCTTCAATTCTGTTGCTCCTCTCCAGACTTGCTGGGCTATTTGGTTTCAAGGGTTTTCCTGGTTTTTGTTTTTCATTTCTGTTAAAGTGTAGAAAGAACTGTGTTCTGCAGCTTAGTGTTGTGTATAAAGCAATATACTAGTTCCCTTTGAATCTCATAGGGAGCATTTTCATCTGATGGGTTGGAGAAGCAATAAAAACTTGTTAAAGGATGTGCATGTCTAATCATTGCAAAGTGTAGACTTCAGTAAGAGATTGACAGTTGGGGTATTTTTGATGAAAATAAAATTGCTGAAGAATGATTTAATAGTTGGGATAATATTCCCAGTGCTGACAATTTTTGCTGTGTTCAGTAGTACTTGGTGTTGACGTAACTCTTCTTCAGCCCAGAATGTTACCATGTACTTGCAGAAATACCAGTGGTGATTTCACTTCAGAGGATTACGTATTTGTGGCAGTTGTCATCTTTCCAGAGACAAGCAGATCTGACGACCACTTACTTGTATATCTCAAGTCTCCCTGACTGCTACTTCTGCATTTTCTTCCCAATAAAGATCATGAAGTTGGCACTTCAGGTTACCTCAGTATTTCAGGTAGCTACATCCTTGAATATGAAGGTGGAAAAGGAACTGCAAAAGTGTGTAGAACAATATTATGGGAACTTGACACACTGTCTGGAAAATATGTCTGGAAAGCTGTGGGTTTCCTTTTTACTCATAGGCCTCTAAGTGGATTTGCTTTATTGCAATGCCAATAAATAATTTAAGCCATTTATATTAGACAGCTTGTGTTCCCATCCATTAGGCTAGGGTTTTTTCTGTTTTGGTAGAAATTTGCTTTTTTTTTTATCTAGTAGTTCTGTCATGGACAGCAATCCTCTACAGTTTTTTTTTAGTCTTAATTGGATGGATGTCTTGTGCCTTACCAATGCTCTTGTAACCTCTGCTGAGTAGAGCACCCATAAGAGTCTGTTACCATCTGTAATGGAAGAGATGAGTAGTCTTGTTGCCATAGTACACAAGATAGGAAAGTGCCAGTTTGTTCCCAGTTCTACTAAAGATTTCAGGAGTAGTCTTTAAGCTCTTTCAGTATCTGAACCTCTTTATTTGCAAAATGGGTGTAGGATCTTTACTTTCTAGAAAGTTTAGAAAAGCTTTCTGGAGAGAGGTTAGGAAACTGTTCAAGAATGCTTGCTCTTGAGAATCTTTTCTGGAAATTGCTCTATTATTGCAAAATACAAGTTTTTTTTTTTCAAAACTGATGTTGTAAAGTCAATATATAGCAATATTTTGTTGTTTGCCTGTATTTTTTGCTTTTTTTCCCCACTTGGTAACCTCTTTAAGATCAAGAGATAACAGTATTATCCCCAGCATCCAATTTTTTTTTGGTAGCTTGTTCTGTTTTGTAACAGTTCAAAAGCAGTGTTTCCCCACCACCATCCTTCTTCAGCAGTGACTAAATGATAGGGTGGTTCTAATTGTTTCTCCACCTCACCTAAAGCGTAAACTTCGCTCATGTCTAAAGCAGGATCTTTCACCATCCAACAAATGGTCTAATTTGTCATGACAAATTTTATGTTTCTATCCAAACTGCAAATTCACCATTTTCCTCTCTCTTCACACACTCAGAGCAATGCACACGGTTCTCCCTCTCTCTCTCTCAGGTTCATTTCTGGTATATTTGTCATAGTTGTTGTCTCTGGAAATGCTGGGATAATCTATTCTGGTTCTGGGATGCTGAGGAAAGAGGAGCATTATTAGCTCTTTTGAGTGAGAGACAATGCATCAAAGCCGTGTTGTGACAATAAAAATGCGCTAGCATTCCTGGTGGCTCTAGCAATGTCTAAATATAGCTTAAAAGCCTATGCAAGATTTGTGGTGAGCTAATTAAAGACAGTATGGTAAAAGCACTAAAAAGCTGCCAGTCCCACGGGAAAGTAAGTTATCTCAGTGTTTGCAGTGTTCTTTGGTATTCCTGTTTGCCATGTAACTCTTAACTACTGCAATTAGGGAATTGTTCAAAATCTGAAGACTTACTTCAGGGCCTGATCTCTGTGAGCTGTGTGTAAGCAGATGGATCCTGCTACTTCATATGACTCTCCTGAAGTCCACAGGCTTATTGACAGCTCAACATAACTTTATTGCCAGCTCAACACTTGTCAGCTGAGCAAGTTCTGAAAGGCCATTGCTGTGCTATCCTGATTTAAAAGCTCTTTTGTGTTTGTTACTGTCTTAGAGAATCTTGTTTTGCCTATTTTACCTTCTAGATGAGGTACAAATATGTGCTATTCCCTCTAGTAAATTCTTGTTGGCAATATATTCCTTGTTGTTTAAGTTGATTAGTGTTTAGATCTCTGACTTTTAGCTAGGCAGGAAAGTAGCTAAAGTGCAATCAGATCTCTGACTTGGTCAATTCAGTATGTTGCTGTGCGTTTGGATTTGAAGGGAGGGATATGACTGCAGTTGGGAAACCAAAGTCTGTTCCAAAGCTCAGTGAAGACAAAGATTTTGAATTTTTAGTCAGCTTCTGTCATGATCAGTGAAAATTAACCTACTTTCTTCTGTAAGAGGAAGAACTCTTCTGTAAAGACTGTATTTCTGAGTGGATGTTTTTTCTGAATTTCATGGTTAAATGCAGTAAGATACTATTAAGGTACCTACAATTTTTTTTTAGATTTGGATAGCTGCTGAAATAATAAAAAGCCAAAATACCTGAGGATAGCTATTCTCTACTCAGGGCAATATGTGAATAAAAGACTAAATGAAGTAGGAAGGAAAGGTTGTATATCCACATAGAGCTTCTCTGGTTACCCCATCTGATTTCCACAGGCAAATCACAGTGTCTTCTCACCCTTTGCACAGTTTCAGGTTTGTCTCGCATGTGACCAGAGTAAGAGTGAGCCACTTCCAGCTATCTCTGCTGCAAGAAGGCAGTGGGAAAAGCTCCAGCCTGGCTTTAGAAAGCATGCTATAGATATGTCAGTTGTCAGCAGCTTCCTCTGCTCTGATACCCTACTCCGCTCAGTCCTAGAAAGCCCTTTCCTGAATATGCAGTAGGGTCTGTTCTCTCTCAAGCAAACGCAACTGTTGTCAGAAGCCCTGGAAGGGAGACGATCCTGTCTGTTGCCCTGATGGGCTATTGGGATAAATGGAGGGAGCTCCTCTGAAGTCACTGTGGCTTTGCTGATTTACATGCAAATAATTTGTTGACATATTTTCATAGACTATTTCCATGTTGTGTCTGGAAATAAGAATGATTAATATGTGTGTCATATTTCCTGCTGATACTTGCTGACTTCACCTCTTGTGTTCTAGTTATGCTAATCTTCTCCCTGCAAGACTAAGCTGTTGTAACAATTTTCCCTTTCCTCTCAGTTTTTCTGAGTTAAAATGATCTCCCACAATAAGGGCATTTTTGTTAGGACTACAAAATGTTTTATCCCCAGACTTTTCTCTTTCTTCCAGAAGCTGCTGATCTGTGTTGTTTCTTACCCTTTTGCCTCATCTCTTCTTGGTTTATGCCTGCTAAATCCCACCTTACATTACTGTCATGAAACAGCAGAAGCTGTGCCTGTTCTGAGACACCAGTGTCATCCTCTTTTATCGTATCGTCCAGAACACTGAAACAAATGGTGAAAATTTTTTGGTTGATGTTTCACTTCACTCGGCATAGGGTCCATTGCTTACTTTAATGTTCTTCTTGCTGTACTTCAGGGCCCAAGTAAGTACCTAGATTGACTTTCCTGTTCCAGCATTCCTCTACAGTCAATAGTACTTCCAGAGGAAGTCTTTTATCCCAAAGTAGGATGAATAATCCTCAGGAGGTGCCTACCTCTCTCTTAAACTGAAATCTAGGACAGCTGTCATCCTATAGGGAGGGGGAGAGAAGGGCACATGTTTGGGATTTCACATGGTAGGAAAATCCTGTGAGAGCTGTTGCCATAAGAAGTGAGTGAAAGGCCATATTGTAGATCAGGATGCACAGAACCATTTCAGCTGTTTTCCAGTTTTGAGGTACCAAGGCGAGGTACTTCATTATTTTGGGGAAGGTGCTTATGAGATTTCCCTGAATATAATAAGAGTTTATATTGCTCTGCACGTAGTCTTGCTTATTATAAAGATAAAAATGCAGGGAGAAATCACTGATCGTATAGTCAGGAGTTACGGCATGCTATGAGTGCTTAGCACTTGGGTCTCCTTGGTCTGCTCCATGTGAGACAGAAGCATTGCTGGCTCTCATGGCCAAAGGGTGTTTCTGTGTTTGAACAGAGCATGCAGTGTGAATAATAGCAGGAAATGAGGAACAAAGAGCATTTGAACTTCTGATAAGCAGTTCAGCTATGCACCAAAATGTAAACATTTGGCAAAACTGTCTGGTGCACATGTTTTGTATTTCAAAAGATGAGTTACAATTTCTAAAAGCTTAAGGGCTTTGATGTTCTCCAGTTCCTTCAAGATGAATTCCTCCTAAATGAATCTGTGAGGAATGGATTCTCTCTTCTAAGAACTTATGAAATATTTTGGAATTTTTACTTTTGCCTTTACTAAAGCAAAGTGTTGGGATGTGTGAAATGAAAAAATAGAAATATACAAAAAGTATCCAGGTTAAGGTTTACCAAAAGTTCCAGAGTTCTTGGCTGAAGACAGTTTCCATACAAACAACAGAAATAAAAATTAAAAAAGAGAATATTAACTGTCCAGGATCACTGGTCCTTGATCAAGTAAAACCACATGTACAACAATTTTGCTGAATAAGTTATGAATGCATCAAGTCCTTGCTGTCCTTCATAGGAGGAATTGGAGAAAAGTCTACCCAATGTTCATGAAAAGACCCCACAAGAATGTTTCACATTGGTTATTTTCTCCATGAGGAAGCACTTTAAAAAAAACCAACAATGTCTGACTCTAGCACTAAGCCATTAGGAAAGACCTTATATCCAGGAAAGATGTGGCATGTAGAAGCGTAGGCACCTTTTGCTCTGCCAGCGCAAGGGATCTGCTGTCTTCTACGGGGCAGTCAAACCCAATAACTTTGGGCTGGGGTCCTTTCTCTCCTATCAACTTAAACCTCAAGGTAGAGCCCTGAGAAGGAAATTTTCAGTACAGTCTGCTAGTGCTGACTCTTTCCTTTCAATGTATTTCTAAATGATAAGGGAAATCAGTTTGATTTTGGGCCTGGGATACTGGTGGTTTCCCTGAATCCCCAAAGTTGAAGAGATCCAGAGGAAAGTCTATATGTGGACAGTATTTTGCTACATTTTTTTGGTGATAGCTGTGCAGTGGAATTCAAGGGAAAACTGTAATTATCAATATATTGCAGTAAAAATAATTACAACCTTATTTTACCACTAATCTGGAGATAACACAGTATCAGACGCAAACTTAGAGGGCTGCCTTCAGTGCAGGCAAGCTGATAGACTGAGGTGTAAAAGACTAGGCATGCTTGAAACTTGCACCCCAGCTAACATGTGACCCTTCCTTTGGCAGAAACTACTAGGTTCTTCTTGTGCCTAAAGATCCTCTGCTACAAACTTATTTACTTGTTCTAGTGCTTTTAATCACTACTTGAAAATAAATAACTGACAAAAAAATACTCAGCCTACCTCTGTAGTGTGGAAATGCTGCTAGTTCTGTGTGCAGTGACAGTGAAAAGTTTAGACTTTCCATGGAGAAGAGCCACAAATGAATATACAGAGAGTATTCCCCAGGATGGACTAGCAGAGAATGCTCTCTACTTGAAAAACATCTGAGGTTATTCAAAGACTCCTGAGGATCCCAAGCCAGCAAGAACCATCCTGTCTGGCATCACGTGGTAAAGTGAGAATTGTGTTTCAGGATCAAAATGGGTTTTTAACTTGTACTGGTGCTGAAGTCTACTGAGAATCTGCCCAGAGTAAAGGAGGTGGGTAAGGTGATATCCACAATAGGTCCAGGTGTTTAAAATGCTTTTTTCTGAACATGTATGTTTTTTTGTCATAGACTTTCAGTGTTATATGTAGGCGCAATTCAGAAGAATAGCATAGAGCTGCTCTCATACAGCTAGTTATGTACAATGAAAACAATGTACCTCTCTAATTTAAATTGGTCTTTTGCTTGGGAAGTAAGTAATCATAAGCAGAACCCCCAATATTTAGTCGATCTTAACTCATCAGCTCAGCAGCAATGTCCTCTGACGGCAGCCCCAGCTTGCTTTGCAGGCCTGGCTACAGAAGCAGATTCCAGAAAATTAGTTTAGCATGTCAGTCCAGCACAGACCTCCAGGCTTTGAGGGGAGGAATGAATGGAGGCACAGTTCTTGTGCAGACCATGTGGATTCAAGACAGCCCTCTGATTTACACACACACTGAGCTCAGGGGAGCTGCACAGGTGTACGTGAAGGCAGAAACAGGCATGTTTGTGTTTGTTTTAAAAGCAGTGCAGAGCTGGACTACGCAGCCAGTTCTGTACTGCTCAGATGCATGCTTTATGTCCAACCAGAAGCTAACTTCATACCTGAGGCTAGATTACAGAATATGTTGTTAGTTCAAAGTGACTTTGTACTGTTGCCAAACAAGGAACAGGCTTGTTGCTTATTCTCCAAATCAAAAATATATTGTGAAAAGCAACATAACATGGAATTAGGGTTGCATGGTTTAAACATTAAGTAGTCAGCAGAAGCAAAAGGAAAGATTTCTGCAGCAGTGTTAGCCCTAAGCCAGGCTATTTCTGTTACTGTTTTTCCAGCTAGACATGCAGCTTACTACCTGCGCTTGCTCTTGCTGAAATCAGCAGTGGCATTTTTGTGTGATGGGAAGCAAATGGAGCCTTAAAATGGGCTGGCATGAAGCGGTGCCAACTTGTGACTGTAAACCTCACCAGTGTGCATCTGGTTTAAATTGTAGCTTGAACTGACCTAAAACCATTTCACAGAATGAGGGGTGTCTCTAGAGGTGGTGTTTATGCTGTATGGCTGGACACAAAAGGCATAGTTTGGTTTCCTGAGAGAGATACCACTTGTAGTATCTGAATGACTAAGCCCAAAGTATGTGTGCAGGTCTGTCCAGAAGCTACAGAAACTAATTTTTTTTGTGTGTTTAAGTCAATAGATATAATCTGGAGGTATTGAAACACAGTAAGTATGGCTGCCTGGTAATGACAGCTGCATCTTGAGCCCAGCCCTACTCTTCTTTTTCCAGCCAGATAGCTGAGCTGACTCTGGCAACAAGTTTGATTTGACCCTAGCAAAAGCCAGGCTGGCTGGAAGAATTAAAAACTGACTGATCTTGTTCACGCCCAGGAAAGGTCGTAACTGAACTTCAGGGCCTTCAGTGAATTGAATTGCACTTACATATGTTAACACAACTTGAGACATTGACAGTTCTTTTAAGTATTTCAGGTTTTTATCAGTGAAGAGTTGGCCTTGCCATGAGTTATGTAACATGCTTTTAAGACATGTGCTCTGTAAATTGGTTTGAGAAGCATGAGCCACAGGTTGTAGATGTCTCTCTCCCCAGTCACTGTAAACACTGGTTTAAGTATGCAGTCCTATAGATTTGCAGCCCTGTAGTTGCAGCTGGTCTTGAAAGCTGGTCAAGAAGAGCAAGAGCAAATGCCTACATTTGGCAAACACAGCCAAAGGCTCCGCTTCACTGTTACTTGCAGATCTTATTCTAGGCTCTATGGGTTTGACAAACTCATAATTTAAGATTCCTGATTAATGGTCCAAGAAATAAAGTTTGTGTTTCTTTCTCTTCCTGTTCTGTTCCATGCTGCTTATTTTCATTTGGAGCAGATCTTTTTCTCCTGGGAGGGGAAAAAAAAAAAGCCAAATCTGGAAGAGTGATGGCTGCTAAGCTTGTACAGTAGCTCATGGATAGGGGCTGACGCTGCAAAACTCTGATGTGGGCAATGTAAATGCCTTCAGGAAGCCATCAGGCATGTGTTGGGCTGTGCTGCTGCAAAGAACAGCCTGTGGTAGGAAAGCAGGAAGGGTCAGAGATGGAAAAGTGGCAGCTTCAACACTTGGAAATCTCTGAAGATGGAATTTATTAAAAGATATGAAACCCCAACCCCCCTTTTGATTATCAGTCTGAGGAGATGGACCTTGAGGATGAGTATTGGGGTAGAAGATATTACTGCTAATCCTAGCTTAAGCATGTCAGTTTAGGACCAGTAGTCTTTTTCTGAGATTGATTTGATGAGTTACCATTTCTTTGCTTTTTTTTGTGCTTGCTGTGAAGCTCAGGCCAGGTTGTCAGAAGCCATGCTTTGTTCCTAGTGGAAGTGGTTGCAAATGGTTTCTTTCTCTCATCTCTTTCATTGAGACAATCGGAAGGAACTGCTGTGTGTAGTCAGATTCTTGTTAGCACCTTGCTCTGATAGTCAACCTCTCACTTGCAAGACTTTGAGTGAATTAAACTGGGGTGACTTTCCATGTGGATGGGAAAAGCCCAGATGAGGAGTCTGTCTTTCTATCAAATGTGAAACTTCTGCTCTGAAGCCTGGAGCTTCTCTGTGAAACGGCTATAAGAACATTTTTTGTGTGGTCCAAATATTTTTTGTGGTCTAACATTTTCCTCTAACTTTTGGAAACAAAACCAATTTTTTTCTTTAAATTAAAAAACCACCCCCCACCCCCAACCAACCAACCGAAAAAATCCCCCCCCCAACCTGTCATTGGGTAGCATGACACAGATGCATAGCATGGAAACTTCTACTCAAACAGTTAATAGTGAGCAAAGTTATAAGGTACTGCAAAGAGGGTGTCCTGTAATGGAAAATGTTATGCAGGATGAGCTAGATGTGAAGCAGCCACTGGTATGTAGAACTGTAAGGCCATGGGTGGCTTGTTTTCCCTCTGCCTTCCCATCCAAGTTGTACAAGCAGTATTTGCAACCAAGGTTATTTTTGCATAAAACTTCAAACTAAAAGTGAATTTATGAGCTAGTTTTTGGTTGGGGTTTTTGTTTGCTGTTTTTTTGCTTTGTTTAAATTATAAATATACGTAATTTCAAGTGGGACCTTCCAAATTTCATGCCGCGGAAATAATTCATATTCAGATTCTGCAAAGGGTCTTTTTTTTTTTTTCTGAAACAGTACGTAAAATGTCAGCTCTGATTCCCTGCCTTTGCTTAGTCACTAGAATTACTCTCAAAGGATGATCTCTTCCTTTTCACCTCCAGGAAGACGATGAGAGAGAGACAGACTTTACGTGACCTATTTTTCCGGTCTAGCAGTCTGCAGTTTCAACCTCTCTAGCTCTTGCCTGTGAACCCTAAGAAGATAAACAGTCCAGGGCTTAGGGACCCCTTGACCCTTTCTGCCTTCCCCTCAGCAGCTCCCCACGCCACTGGACAATATATCTAAGGAGATGGTGGCAGAAGAGCAGCTGTTAGGGAAAAGAGGTCCTGGGGTAGAGTGGAGGGGCCGAGCATTTTATTTGCCAGAGAATCCAAACAGGCTCTCAGCTGCCCTGCTTCTCCCCTCTTTTTCTTTCTGCTCTCCTCCACAGAGGATGACATAATTTCTCTGCAAAGTGCCACAGTGGCCATTTCTCCAGCACAGTTCCTTCTGGGAATTTTTAGACCTTGTTTGAAGACTCATAAAGGTTCCATTACTCTTCTAATTAGGAAATAAAGAAGGCTCATTATTTTGTAAGTGGCAAAGGACTTAAACCTTTTAAGCAATTATTTCCATGGTGCAATACTGCCCATAATTGTGAAATTAAAATTGAAGCCAAAGAGATTAAGATCCCAACAATTGACTTGACATGAAAAAGAAGGGAAAAAGCCCACAAGATTTATGATTGCCCCTTTTGTAGTAGTCCTTCTTGCCAGAATGCAAGAACTCCCAAACATCTGGAAGAATTAGGTTAGCAAGAGTGAATGAAAAAATTTAGACACACATTAAGGGTTACAACAACAAGCAGAAGATTATTCATAGAAACTGGATGTGCAAAATCCCCTGTGCATATGAACCGGGAAGGAGAGGAGTAAGAAAACAATGACCCAGTTCTGCCAACATCTTCAAATTATAGGAGTGAGGAGTACAGATATTGCTTAATATCAGAGCTTTCCTAGTTTATTTCTACCACTGCACTAGGTAAGTCTGGCTTTCTTCCTCTGCTGCTTCTGAGCATAATGAGTTACTTGCACAGGAATACAGTGACACTTCCTTGCTTTAAGGGCACAGGAGAATCTAGGAAAGGGTAAAAATCTGCAGGATGTCTTCAAGCCTAGATGAAAGCTTGCTGCTTATCTCTCTCTTCTCCCCCCCATACAACTTCCAATAACAAAAGGAGCTGATTTAAAATTGATCATAATAAATTGATATATCATTGACTGATTCAGGAACTAGCCTTTTCAGTTTACTTTATAAGAAAGAGTTTGAAAGTGAAAAAGGTTTTTCTGGCCAGCCACTTCACAGTGCAAGTTGCACAGTAAAAGCTGTGCATCCACTTAAAGAGAACATGGTGTAGCCATGCAGAAACTGCAACCCACCAAAATCTGTAGCTCTTTAGCCATGGAAAGACTTGTACTTGTCTCTCCTGGGTTCAACTCATCCCCTGAGTTCAGCAGAGCTCAGAATCCCCGTGGGGGTTTCACATCCCTATTAGCATGCCTCCACTCTTTTAGATGGCTATACTTCTCAGTGCTATATGTTCAAGATGGTAAAATAAGTTGGTCCAGTAGTTGATTCTTTGATGCAGTGGATCGGTGTGAAAAAGATAACAATGTTGTTGGCATTGAGCAGAAGAAATAACATCCAATTTTATTAACAGGATATGTTTACAATAATTAAAAGAATTGGTCTAGGCTCTGCAAACTCAGATGGAAGCTGCATGGCTTATCTTTTCTTTGCAATCTCAAAGTATAGATACTTGCTTTTTTTAAAATTTTTTTCCTCCCCTCCTGTTTAAAGAGAGGCTTGCTGAGTCTAGAGGCTCTGTGTAAGGCCGGAAGAATGTCCTGGAGAAAATTAAATTCATGGTTAAGTCCTAACTCTGTGGTGTGTAACTGCAGTCTCCTCCATGCATTGTAGGGTGTCCTGTTGGGGCCTGCACTGAATATAAACATGTCTGTATGTGACGGAGGAGGAGCAAGGTGTAGTGAGGATGAAAAATGGTGGATGGGACACAATAAAATTGAAGGTGTTTAGAGAGCTAGCTTTGTCTGGGCAGGATGCACCTCTTCCTAAAAGCCACACAAGGTTTTGGGTGGCTAATGTCTGGATGGGAGACCACCTGAAAAGTCCTATAAATCATACATGCTCATCAGGGTAGGTTTCAAAATAGTCAACTTGAAAATCTGCATTTGCTGTTGATTTAACAGGAGGAGGAGGAGGATATTGTATCTAGAGAATTAGGGTCTGTTCTCAGCAGTTGTCATGTTTGTGTGCATGTTTTATAAAGAAGGAGTTAAAGCTGAAAATAATCTCAGGAGATTGCATGCACAGGGGGTAGGGGAAGACAAAAATCCAGCTTTCCATTTGCTTAGGAATATTCTACACCTTCAGAAGAGGGAATATAAATGTCTTAAAACAACAGGGAAAGAGTTCAGCCAGTTCCTCAGAGTTATAAAATCCTTCATCACTCACTACTGTCCCACTTGATTTACACTGCCTAAGGTGGGCCAGCCACACTTGAGCACTATGATAGCCAAATACATAACAATAAAAAGCTAAAAAAGTCATAAAAGTTTTACACAGAGGATGTGACCAGCATAAACAGCTCACAACATGTGTCTAACTCTCAGAATAGGTGTCTGGGGCTGAGCAATCAGCGTCTGTGGAGCAAGAAAATAGCCATTGTTTAAAAAAAAATAAATCATATGCTACACTACACAATCTAAATGCATAATAGTTCTGACCCTGGTGCCCCCCTCTGGTTATGTACTGGGCTGTAGCAGCACAAAACAATTTTGTGCCAAAATTTTGGAGTGTTTCCATTCTGGCAAAAAGTGCTGTTTGGAGGAGACAAGCTGGGTTGCTAAGGTACTGGGATGTGGGAGAGACTGGTCCAAGTCTCTGCTGCCTTCCTTCAGGTCCCAGTTTTTCTTCCCAGATTTCTCCCCGCTAATTAGAGCAGGGACTGGACTCCACTTGCCTACACTGCAGGTCAGGTTTAGAGGTTTACTTCTGCTATAGCACAGAGGAAACCCAACAACATTAAATGGAAATAAAAATTTAAGCTTCGCTGAGTGAGGTGATATTTCAGCTGAGAACTGCCCTTTTGTGAGCATTCCACTGAAATATATTATACTAGCAAACCTTCACCCCTTTCCTTGAACGCTGCTTGTTGTAGATGAACTTACTGCTAGTGTGTTTGGGAAGAACAAAAGCCTTTATGGAGGAATTAACCCCCCTCTCCAATGTTATCTGTTTACTTGGCTGAGCAGAGCCTGCTGGCTGTAGGATCTGCTGCTGTTCTCTAGGCAGAGAATACTCACTGGGTAGCCTTGGTTTGTAAGCAAGTGGGCTTTGGCTAGATGTGAGGTCTGACGTACTTGACACCTCATTAAGGACTGCAGTGATCTGAGGGACAGTGCTTTTTACATGTCTTTGTTTACAGTGCTGCATATAGAATATCCTTAGTTTGGTTCGGGCTGCAAAGATCTCTCAGGTGTTTGTCATGTCCAGAGGAAGCCTGCAACACAGAAGCAGCAGAACTATGCACTTTTAAAGCGTTTAGGTGAAGGCTTTGCACCTCTGGAAAGAGAAAGAGACAAGGTGGCTTAGTAGCGATGACAGCAGGAATAAAATACTGCTTTTTTATGTACTTTGACAAGTAGAGATTGACAGTATTAAAAAGGACAAGGTTGGGAAATTGCCTGACTTAATTTATTCCTATTTGATATGATGTCTAAGGGTATATTTGTAAGCACTTTCTCATATCTACTGGAGGCACTGTATAACACTAAACTATATAGCTAGTTAGTTCTCAGTAACTGACCTACAGTCTTACTGGACCTCTTGCATTGAACAGGATACACATCTAGCTGCTATCTTGAGCTTCAGCAGCCTGTTGACTTTTAACCTTGTTGATCCTGGATGATGTTCATATTTGTTGGGTCGTATGTATATATATGGCCTTTCAGCAAGTTTCTGGGGTTCAGGATCTGTCTCCAGTTCCTTTTGGGGGAGCTATGGCTCTGACATGTAGTTTTCTCCAACTTTGTACGAACTAATCTCTCTTCTTTGTGCCATCTCTAGATCTCTACTCATGTTCTTTTTGCACTATTGTTTTGTCCTGTGGGGACTTCGTGATGAGTGGTGAAAGCAAGAAACACGGGTATTTTGCAAAGGTACTTTCAAACCACATATATGCTGTACTCATGGGCACAGTTCATGGTAGATGCACAACTATAGAGAAAAAGCAAATACTGCTTTGCAAACCTGGATTCGTTTTCCTCCTACGACTTGACAGGCCTCTCTGGGGAGTGTGGTTGCCTCCTTTCTCTCCCTTATCTATCCTGATTTCTGTTAGTTTCTGGTAGTGGTTTTTCTTTTAGTGGCCATAAGACGACCTTTTTTTCTCATCTGCCCTGGGGATTGATCATGCTTAGCCTGCTCCAGCCTGCACCTCTTCTTTGGAGCTTTGTCATTACTGAGTCAAGGGCTGCAGGCCAGCAGATTCTTTGGGGCTGAGACAGAAGGACAACAGCTCTTGACAAGTGCTGTTGCTCTTTAAAGACTTAATGACTGGGCCATCTGCACCTGTCCTCTACCTTTCCACAAGTCCCAGGGCCCACGTTAACTCCTGTGCCCATGCTGCACACATGACAGTAATATAATGGACATGATGTCATTTAATATCAATAGTCTAGATGTCTTCTGCAGCCTTAGCAGGTGTTAAGGTTTTGTAAATGTCTTTTTCCATCCATGCACCCCGGTCATATTATATGTAAACTTAATATCCCTGACTGCCATACAAGCTAAAGAAAGATCAGGAATGATTTATGTTGGTGGGAACACTGATGATCCCGTCTCCATAGAGAGTGGTTGTTTGGGAATATTTACAAGTTACAAAGCCAGGAAAGGTAACAAAGAAAGATGATTGAAAACTCAGTTTAAAGAGCGTATCTGTGGACATGGGGATGGATACAGTTATAGTATACAGTTTGGGCAAGTTTTTTCCAGGGACAAAAAAAGAAGACATCTGTAATGATGTTTGGAAAGTGGCATTGTGTATAAATTATCAGCACTCTTTAGAAATAATCAGGAATGGGTAAATCTGTGCTTCAGAACAGATAGCTATGGGTAAGGTATTGCTTATGGCATGTGGTCATGTACCAAAGTCGTTACTCTGAGTCAAAATGCCATCTCCTTCTGAGGCCATGTTCCAGGCCTTCTAGCCCTGCATATACGTAAGAGCTGCCCAGAGTTTGGATCTGAGCCTGTAGCAGTGTGGTGGGGAAGGGTGCTTGTAAAGATATGTGACTTTAAACAAGGAGAATGCACTGAAGCTGAGTGGAAGCCAAGGAAGCAAACTGGCATTGGAAGTCAGAATGGTTATTATTGGGGAATATTGTGGAAAAGGGTAGACCCTTTCAGTACTTTTCTTGATGCTCATGCTTTTTCTTTATGAATGAATCAGAGGGAATAAAATATAGGTAAAATAAGCAGCCCTATAATAATAGAAAAATCAATATAACAAGACAGTAAAACTAATGAGACCACAAAATTCAGAAACAGGTTGATGACTGAATTATCCAAATAGTTGGACTAGCTAAAATTATGTACTTTCTGCATTTGCACATTCCTGCATCTGATATTTATATCTTTGAGAATAACAGGAAAAAGAGTCTGGAGAGAGATTGTGTGAGGTTGGGATTGTTTGGCCTCTTTTTTTTTTTAAGATTTTTCTATAAAATTCACATAAGTTTCCTTACAGAAAATGTGAGGAAAACATGATTTTTGGTAAAAGTAGAATCAGTGCAAAGACTTTTTGAAAAGGTAGACATTTAAAAAATAACTGACCTTTTTAAAATGAAAATGCTTCTATGTGAGTAAAGGCCTCTCTGATGGCATTGCCTTGTAACTGGGGGAAGCACAGCCATCTGGGTTGTTTTTGTTTTGTTTGTCTGTCAAACCAGTCTCATGTGATATATTCTGAAAGCTGCCAAATCCTCTCAAATCTTGGGTGGCCTGGGCCTGAAACAATAAGCAGTCCAATTTCCCATACTGTTGCAGTATGTAGCCACCAATATATTTTTTTCCTGATTGAATTTGGACATAGACATTATAAAAAATATTCTCTTGCTTGGAGAAAATGAATCAAAATGTCTTTTGCTAATCCTTCTGAGCATATGAAGTCCATGTTCATAAGCCAGAACTTGTACCGTATGATTTTTATAATCGATCACAACTAATCTGGAAGACAAGTTGAAAAAGCAATGGGGAGATCAGTCACTGTACCAAAAAGCTTAAGTTAAACACTTTTCTGGATATTTCTCTGTGCTTCTTCACATATCCTTGGTGGCTTCCAAAACAGACTGTGGTAGTAAACAGTGAATGAATAATATTACTGCAGGAGCTAAAGTTTCTTCCACTGGAGTCTTTTTACAGATTCTCTGAATTTCACTGGAATATATTTCACAGAAGTTGATTTGTATCTCTTTTTGATTAAACATTATTGAAGAAATTTTGAGAGCAGTTGGAGCATGTTGTTCTAGCATTCACCTCTTTCTGATAATTTATATTAAAGTTCAGTGGGGAATTAGAGGGGATGTCCTTTGACATTGTCAAGAGAAGATATGTCTGAAATTTCATTTAATTGGGAATTTTTTTCTTCCAATTAAATAATGAACGCAAGGATAGTCCTGAAATATTGGAATTTCCCTGGAACAGACATTTGGGACTTTGACCACCCCAGAGAAGTGTTTGAATAGAATTTTGCACTTTTATAGCATTGCGCAAATATTAGTTAATGCTCAGCGTGCCTCTGGTGGAGGTAGGGGATGGAACAGTTCACATCCACTGTGAGGGAGAGTATGGCTTCTTTGAGTTACTTGTATTTCACAACAGCTCTTCATGGCTTCAGGTGGGTGCTGAGCACAGCAAATGCTGGTGGGATTCTGCAGCTGAGCACAGTGCAAGCTGAGGGGTAAGCCCTGCTTATGTGAATGAGCAAATCCTTTCACTGTGATGTTACGAGTTCCTGATGTATGCTGGAGGCAGGATGACAATAGTTGAAATAGAGCTATACATTCCATTGTGCATAGCAATCCTACTGCCTAGTTATGCAGTCAGCAGCTTAATTGGTTTATAGTCTGGTTCAGGGTCTGTCAGAGGTGGTCTGGTATCTCACTGAAGACTGGTGAATTTATCCGTGATCTGATCAGAAACGGGAAGTGTCACCAATCAGATTGTGCGGGGACTTGAGTAAGCTGTTTGTTTCTTTCCTATTTGCATTGCAAGTGTCTGTGTAAGGAAACCCCTTGTGATTTTTGAGGAAGCTTTCAATTGTATATAGCTGCTCACAAGCCAAGTTAAATAAGCCAAGTGTCATTTTTTTCAGTCAAATATGGAATATTTGAGACTTGCTTTGAATGCTAAAAGATGGCAATCAAATGGAGGAATGTGTTTCTGATCCATAATAGATTTCAAGTCTCTTTAAAAACTAAGGCCGCTTCTTAGAAAACCTAGAAACTACGATTATTTTTTTTGCTTGTGGTGTTATAGTGTGCTAAGTTCTGGAAAAAGTCAAACTTGTGATATTTCTTCTAATGAATCCAAACAATAGCTATTAGTTAGGAATTCATGCATGCATTCTGACACTCAGAAGCAGCTCTGGCTTGAGGCGTATGGATGTTTATCTTGATGGTTATTATATCATATGTGGTAGTGCTGGCAAGAACATCCCTTTCCTTTACCCAAAAACATTCAACAGTGATGAAAAGACTTTTGTAAAGGCAGGCATAATTCTTTCCATATTTGTGTTTAGAAAAATTTAATTGATTATTTTTGTTTATGGAAATTGTCTTTGTGGCTGAAAATAATAAAGATATTAACCATAAGCCACTGGTGACTGCTTTACATCATTGGTATCTAAACTTGCAGTACTGGGAATTGCTCTTAATGGCTTGTGAGACTGAATATTAGAAATGAGAAGAATGTGGTAATGGTGCTGCCTTAATAAAGGGTAGCATATGGTAATCTAGAGAGTTTCATGGAAAAATAAGTTATTTTCTTTATAGGAAAATGTAAAGAGTGCTCAGGCAAATGTGCTTAAAGATGTGTCTTTTCAATCTCTAACATGAAAAAGTGCAACCTTTCAAAGACTGCTTTTTTTTGAGCTTTGTATCCTGAAAACCCTATTTTATCAGGCCAACTGCAAGATCTACTTTGAGAGGGGTACTCTGTATCGCATGGGCATCCCCATGCTAATTTTTTGTCGTAAAACACAAACCAGGAATACAGTGCTACAGAGCATGCATGACGGCAAAGATCATGCTTTATACTCAGAGAAATCTGTGACCTGCTTGCATTACAAGGTTCCTATTGATGTTACTAAAGTAAAGCAGTGCTTCCTTACAGCAGTTATTCAAGGTATCTGGAAGCAATTCTTGTGTCCACTGTTACCGCTGCAAAAAGATACAGGAGCATTGCAGTCTTCCCTGATGTTATATGGCTTGTCTGAGGAAGTGGTATCTGTGGAGATACCATGAATTACAAAAGAAGAATTCCAGAAACCCAGCGGCAGCATTAGTATGCATTTCCACTCATCCTCAAACAGAATGGGAGGAAGAACATTATAAGCACTTAAGAAAAGGACTTCAAATATAAATTCAAAGGACTGAATGGGGAAAAGATGGAATTATTCCCCCAGCATCATGTATTTTTAATTGGTATCAGCGTACTTCATACAGCTGGCACTTAGTGCTTAATTGCACAAATTATTCTTAAAGGAACCAGAGAAAATCTGACTCTCTGTGATTTTCATCTGTCTTAAAGAATAGGAAAAAATATAGGATATTTACACTTAATGTGCAAATACACTAAACTTCAGAAGTTCAGAGCTTGCCACAGAAGTTGAACACGGGTCATTCTGGAAATGGAAGGGTCAAAGAAATTGGAGCCACTCAAGAGATCAGATATTTTAATGAGTATTTGATGAATGTTGATCATAGGAGAGCCAGAAGGTCACAAAGTAATTTTTTCAGGTAAGTATGACCCCTGCCTAGAGAATTAAACCTAGCACTTTCAATTTCACTTTCTGACCAAAGGGCAGGCCAAAGTAGATTTGATATAATGTGCTCAAAACAGAAGGCTACATTCTACATCAACCTCAGTTTTGCCATAAATTGTGTCTACACCACTTGCATAGCAAAGCACAAGGATTTAATCTCTTGGAAGCAAAGTCAGTTTGAAGTGCGGAGGAATTGGAGACTGGAACTGTGAAAAACATATGAGCTGTTACTCCTCTTTTCTGTATACTTATGTAGTTACCTCATCATGTGTTATACCAGTGATTTAGCTTATATAGACAAATAGCATAGCTGTCTGCAGTTCAAAAACCCAGCTGCCCCCTGATAGTTTTCCCTTGAGAAATTCTGTCATGCTGCTTCATCAATACAAATGATTGAGACATACTGGGAATATTAGAGGATAGGAAATGTAGAATGAAATGTAATTTCAAAATACATAGTATGGAGGCTTCTGTATTGGTCCTATTTTTCAATTCATATTTAATTTCTTTTATTTAAATGAAACTGCTGCAGGAAACTGTCTGTCAGCGTACTTTGCCCAGAGCTCTTAAGAGAAAGCTGGGTGTGTCTAGATTTGGAGAGAAGCAAATGTCATGCTGAATAGTTAGCAAAAAAGCCACTATCCCTCTCATTCCATGTGAGAGTGTGCAGGGAAAGACATTGCACTATGTCCACTATTGCACTAAATGCTGCATCCTTCAGGGAAACTCCTGTAGAGGTTCATACTTCCCTAGGATTGCTGGCATGGAGTCCTGCCTGTGCATGAAAGATTTGGTACTTGGAGATCCCACCAGTACAAGTGTCTCCCACAACCTGCTGCTGTAGTGTAAGCAGAGGAACTACCTCATGGGAACCTGAATCCTGACTGAGATTATTAAGCAATGTTGTATTAGGAATAGCCATCATTTCAGTGATGCCTCTCAACTTTGGGATAAGACGGCTTGGCAGTATGTGCTGCTACATGAATGTCAGGGACTTGGTGCACTCCAATATCCAGTTCTCAAATTTGGTCTGTGGTATTACGTAAGCCATATTGCTAATGTTTCTTCATTTGCTTCCTCTTCTGCTTCTAATTCTTTCTTTTGAGGCAGAGACTGCAGTTCCTTCTCCTTCCGCTGGATAAACCAAAGGGCAGGTAGAGGTTTTGGTTTAGCAAAATGCCTGGGACTGCTGCTGAGGCTCTGTCTGCCATGCCTGCTCCCCTTTCCTATAGATTCCTTGCCACTGGTGATGACAAATTTGGCTTTTCTAAGGAAGTGGAAAAAGCTTGTTCTTTCTAGAAGGACTGCGTGGCTGGAAGATTTCGGGAGGGATGTACTCTGACTGATGTGTAGCTCCTTCCACAGAACCATCGTGTTACTTCGGCACAGCTACAGTCTGCTCTAGCTGTGGCTCTGCAGTTGCATCATGCAAGCTGGCAGGGTGTGATGCAGGGCACTAGAGATCTCGTTTTAAACAACTTTGTTCGCGAGCACCAGTAGCCCTAGCACAGCATGTGCGTGCTCAGAGCGTGGCACAAAGCTGCAACTGGTTAATTTGTTCAGAGCTGGGACAGCGCAGCTCTGCCCTCTGTGTGTAATAGCAATAAGAGTGTGAGAGCAGAGGCTGGGCGCTCTTGTCTCTCCCCTTTTTCACCGTCTAGTTCCTCTTAGTGCTGTGCCTGCTGAGGTATCTAACAAGTCTTGTCTTGAGTCTTTTGCCACGCACCCTGTTGCCTGTTTTCTGTCCCCTGCAGTGTCATACCTTCTTCCTGCCTAACAGGTCTTCCTCTCCCCCCTCCAGCTCTCCAACTTGCCCTGCGCTCTTGCTGTGAGTGAAGCGACATGCTAGTAGCCTCGTGTGAGCTGCCTGGCACAGCCAGTCTTTCAGCAGGACATCTCCTGTCTTGATAGGGATTAGAACAAGACAGAGAATTTCTGGGTTCCTTTCTTGGCTCTGCCAAACAGTGACTTCATGGTGTTATGCAAGTCGCTGAGCGCCATGTCTACATGGGACTGAAGTCTTAAATAATAAGGACTTACTAACTGTGTAAATATGAGCTGAATGTCTGAATACCTGTGTGGATCTAAGCTGGATCTACACGGATCTCTTCAGTACCTTGTTTCCCATCTTTAAAAAAGGAGCAATACTCCTTGCTTTCTAGCATTCTGTTTTTTTTACCTGTTTGAAACTGAGGCCTATTACCATACAGAAACAGAGGTTGGGTTCATTGCATGCATTGTGGCCTGAACTAATTAGAGCTTCTTGGGTCTGGAGGAGAGGTAAGGATATATATGACAGTAAGATATAACATGAATAGGCCGGAAGGTGGTGACTGTATTCAATCTCTTCCCCTTATGCATGTGCTGCATGGATAAAATGGGGACAGTAACAGATTCAGTTTGAAGCAAATACCAATGGAATCAGATATTCTTACCAGCAGCCTACCAACTACCTCTACTTGATTTTGTTGAGTAAGCACAGCCTTCAGTTGCTTGAGGTGCCTTTCTCTCTCCATGGCTTGCCATCCCTAGGGACATGGCCATGGAGAAGCAGCTGCAAGTGTTGAATTCTGTTACAGCAGCCAAAACCATACAGGAGACTTGAGTGAAGATCAAAAGTATTGTTTGCAAACATGGGCATGTGTGAGACTTAAATGGACTTTGCCCACTAAAGCTGTATTTTTCATTTGAGCCCAAGTTAATGACTGAGACCTAACCTTTGCTCATTGCCTGAGCCAAACTGCTGAAGCCGAGTAGTTTATTAGTGTCAGAGCACAAAAGGGCCTGGTTCTCACATTGCTGTAACAATAGGATATGTCAGAGAATATTGATTTGATTAGGCTGACACTTGGTTTACCCTAGCCTAAGTGAGAGGAGAATCAAGGCCAAGGAATATGCCTCACCCTCAAAATGCCTGTACCGGTAGCTGTGCAATTTGTAACCCAGTTGCAAAAGTAGATGATGGCACTATCTTTTCTGCCTGGAAAACAATACTCAAAATAAAGCTAAACTTACAAAGAAGGAGCGTATACAGTGAAATTGTTTTGAGCAAATGCACTGATTTTTCTCAAACCAAGGCTAATTGTGAATGTGTGCAAATTTTGAGCACTGCTAATTTCATTGCATATAATTTTTAGTGGCTGGCAATGGAAAACAAGGGTGTTTGGAAAAAGATACACATCTGTTGTTCATAGTTCATACTCTGTGTGAGAGAAGTGGGCATGCCCTTCAGGAAAAGGGGTGACCCTGAGGGCAAAGTTCCCTTACCATATGTTAGCCTGCAGAAAAAGTTTGTAAAAGTCCTACTTTCCAAAGTAATCCAGGAGAGCTTTTTTTTTCTTTTCTACTAATGAGTAAAGGTGCTGTGAAGTCTCTGTTCTTTGGGGGGCACTGTGTCCTTGTAGGTAGGCTTAGTTCTGTAGTGGAAAAGTGCAGGTATTGTGTTTTCTTTGGATTATGGGCCACTGTGTTGTTTGTTTTGCTTTTAATAAAGTCATTGTGCCCATGATTAATTCTTTCTTATTGTGGGTAAAATATCTCCTTCCAGCAGATTTTGGGATTTTTTTTGTTTTGATTATTCTTTTTAGCATATAAATGTGCTTTGCTTATATTTAGCTGCCTAAACCAAGAGAAATAAAATACGACAACTAGCAGAAATGGGCAGATATGCCACACCAAAATGAATGGCAATGATACATAATTATGAGCTTACCTTTTCATTTCTTTAAGGTGAGGGAGTGCTGCTCTTGGAAATATTGGACTGATACTTACTCTCAGGGTGCTAGGTAAGTCTCTTTCCCATAGCAGGGGGGGGTCTCTTTCCCAATACCTTTTTGCAAGCTGAAACTGGTTGCATCTTCTGCCCTGCATTCCTTGCTTGGTTATTGTGGTGCAGACTGATGCATGGCGTGCTTTTTGATTCCTGCACCTTAAACAGGATACATCGTTTTTTTCATTTATTGCTTTCGTTAGCACCCAGAAGACTCAAAATGCCTTTCAGGAGGGAAAGAGAACCCAGTCCTTGCCAGTTGTGAAGGATTTGTGGCACTTTGTGGGAGGCTTGGTGCCTTGGGTTTTCTGCTTGTCCGTGCAGCTCTTCTGGACGTGTTAAACATCCGTGGTGTGAATAGCCTTTTGGAGGGCTCTCCCTCTTCTACTGGATATACAGGGATGAATCCTAGGGAGACTGAGGCTGGCATCTGTGTTAAAGACATGCGTTCCTCTTGGTATCTACATTCTAGTCCTTGTTACTGTGTCTAAGCAGCACTAGCTTTTTATTTCCAGCTGACTGACATTGTACTGTACGCAACCCTGTGTTTGAAGAGATGCTTGTATTTCTCTGCTCTCTTTTGTGGTAGCTCTTACACCCTCTTTGAGCGCACTGGTGGCTTTGAAGTCCTATGGATTGTGCTGTTCCAGGCCAAAAGATATTGCCTGAAGCAGCATGTGTAAAATTTTCCTAAAAAGTTACCTCTGCCTCTCTAACATAGAAGCAGCTTGTCTGTGCCCAGGAGGTAATCATAAGGATGACCAAATCTGCTCACGGTGTGTGGGCTTCTCCCTCGTGCACTTTGAAACAATCCCCCAGACAGACCTGCCAGCTGGGTGGCTTGCTCACAAATCTAAGCTTACTCACCTTCATGTCGGACGTGCACAGCTGTGAGCACCACCATCTGGGCTGTATCCTCTGTATATAAGATTAGGCTGATTTCAGATGAGCTGTAGAAATGGCATAGCCATACCATCATTTATAAATCGTCTGCTGGGTTGGGGGGAACTCACACTGTGCCTTCTATGTTATGAGGGGGTATGAGAAAATGTGCAGAGCCAAACCGTGCTTTCCACTCTCGGCTGGAGCACTCTGGCATGTTTCCTGCCCACTGCTCTCTTGTGCCAAGGGAGGAAAAAACCAAAATCTGCTGGAGAGGGTGCCCCTATCTATTGTCCTGCCTCTGACCAGGGTACAGAGGGCAGAGAGTGTACATGTAAGTTGGTGTCCCATGTCCTCAACTGTTCCTAGTGCTGACCTTTCTCTGGGTATGCTTTTCATCCGACCCAGTTCCTAGGGCAATTGTGTCCTTTGGGTGCCAATGGAGGCTTAGTCCTCATTCCTGTTCACACAAGCAATGCAGGTCTTGCCTACCCTGGTATACGCAACAGGACTTCCCGCAAGATCTTGTTAGCCTGGACATCTTGTGTAATCTCAGAACAGTTCCCCTTGTCCTTGGTCATGATATTCCATTTAGAGAGCACTTATATTCTGGAGGCCCTGAAAGTGAAGAATGATGCAGTTGTGACTGGTATTTCAGGGGTGTTTGGAGATATTCAACACTGTTGAATGTGCCAGTATACATAGATGAGGAGCAGGAGAGGTTTGATTAATGGTGCTAGGGAAGGGAGTCCTACCTCTCATGTCAAGATGTAGTCTTCTGATACTTCCTTCAGACTCCCTAGAAGGTTTACAGGGTAAGACCGAGGCTTGCCCCTGCCATATGCATCCACATGACCCTCCAGGGATGTATTTTGTCATCGGCAGTGTTAAAACTCCCTTCCCTCCCTGTCCTGCTCAGAGGCAAAGAATGGCAAACTTTTATTTACAATAAACAGTTGTACTGCATAGCTCTTGAAGAGTGCTGCGAAGGGAACATAAACGTGAGAGATAAAAGCGCTACTGGTCAGGTCCGAGAGCATTCGCTAGAGCGAGAGCGATGTTCAGCTGTAGCTGTGCTTGCCAGGACTCAATGGATGCTGACCCTTGCTGCTGACAGCATTATAATCTTTTGTATCTGTGACTCACGCCAGCGCTCCAGCCTGTCACGCCTTTGTTGCTGGTACCAGGATTGGAAATAAAGACTGCTTTTTTGTCAGCAGGCCTGAATGACACATCTTCATTACCTTGGTGCAGGAGGAAGCCTGCCTCTTTGTGTCTGTCTCTGCATTAGGGAACAGGGTCGGTTACTCCTGGCATAGAGCTCGCTACTGCGATTCTCCGAAGCAGAGCTTTGGTCTCTCAACCTAAGCACAGAGCATCTGTGCTAGTTGCAGGACAGAAGCTCCTTTCTAAAGATCTCTATGCTGTGAACACTAGGACTGTTTGACCTGCTGTTAGCTGTGGAGACCACCAAAAAATTAGATTTTAGGGGTGTGAGGCAATGGCCAAATTGATTGGGTACAGATGGAAAGAATGGCCTTCCCCATGGTGTATTTGATGCCGTACATGCATCTTGCTGTATTGTGGGAACGTGCAGGGGTGGTAAACATATTTCCTCTTTGTTTCTGAAACAGCAGCTGAAGATGTTGCAGTGACAGTGGTGGGAGACTCAGTGCTACTCAGTAATGGCCACGTGCACAATGTCAAATAAAGAGAAGAAAAATAATTCTGGGAAGCTCAATAACAAAAAGCGTCTTCCTTTTGAAAAGCAGAAGATTATCCCTCCCCAAATACCCCAAAGACTTTTTCCAGGCAGGGAGCACAGCTCTACTGTCATAGCTGCTTTGGGAAGAAGGCACTCAGAGGACTGGAACAGCAATAATCCAAGTGGCCCCTTTGGCTACTGCTGCCTGCTGAGTCTTGAGGGCTTTGCAGTGCCAAAATGGAAGTTCTTCAGAGTAGCTGTATGCAGCAACCAGACCTGCTTCCCAGGGGATGATTTATAGTGTACTTTCTAGACCACAGACTTACCTCAGCTTTAGATTGTAAATTTTGTAGGAAAAATTGATAAACCTGTGAGAGCCACAGTCTCGACAGAGATTTCCAGGTGCTTCTAACATGATTCTTCTGAGGGAGTGACTGCAGGCTTAGGTCTCCAAGAACGCACTAAGTGTCTAGCACATACAAGCACTTTGGCTCTTATCGTAAGAAGTCCCACCCTTGCCCTGAGTTATTGAGCTCAAGAGCTTAGCAATGAGCACTTGCAGGGCCCTTACTTACCATGATAAAGTATTGATATTAAAATTGTGCTTGGTTTGGGGGTTTAATTTCTGCGTGTACTGTTTTTTCTGTCTTACATGTGCAATCATAAAACAGGAGTTGAGTTATTCAGCTCCCGAAAAGGCTTTTAGCTCTGTGCTGTGATTGTTGAAGTAAAGGGGATAGGAAGGTGTGGCTAGAGTGGCAACCCTGGTGATGAGGGCAAGGACCACTGTGATAGTTCTCTAAATTCCTACACTTGTGGATATAGGCATATTATAACTGCGTGTTTACAGCAGGCATTTACAGGTGTCTCCTAGTCATAGAAGTCAAAGGGGCACCCACTAGAATTTAACTCTGCATTTTTCATAGCTCAGGTTTCCAGTAATACCTCCAGGAAAACTATGGTATCTGTGCCAGTTTGTTGGCTTTGAAGTTTCAAGTCGTAGAATTGAAAAGTTTCTCCAAGTGAAATTCAGCTCAGTAAGAAGGATGCAAACTTTACTTTTCATGATGTCATTTCCCCAAAGCAAAAGTGGTCTTTTCTGCAGCATTTTAATGGAAAAGTGACTTGGAACACAAGAAGTTTGGGATGCTTTGACAAATGAGCATCAAACTCATGGTAAGTCTCTCAAAAAACCCCAGACAAACAGTTGCTTTTGGCTTTAGGTAGTGTATACTTGCTAGCTCTCTGTTGCAGTGGACACTGAGATTGCAGGGGCTGATGGCTATGCTGGAACGATAACCTGAGGGTACTTCTAACATTCAGTTTTCTGTTCTGACTGCCAGCATCCCTTAATCCCATTTACTACTCAGCTGGGAATCTTCAATGTTTTATGTTCTGAAAATCTAGGGGATGGTAAGATCCAGTAGAGATTTGTAATTTCTTCCTAAATAATGTCATTACCTCTTTTTATTTGGTCACTGATACATAGGCTAATAATTTCTATAGCTAATGGAATGACTGAGAACAAGGATTTTGTTCTCCCTTGTCTAGTAAACCCTGCAAAACAAAGTTACATGTGCTGTATGTATTACTTCTAATATTTAAAACCATCACAGCCACGTGATGGGAGATGTCTGGCATCAGAAGACGTTTCCAAAGGGTTGTTAAAATGAAGAAAAAGAAGGTGCCTTTCAAAACCAAATACCACTTTTTACTTCATCTAATAAGCTGTGAAACTTAAAATGATACTAGAATAATTATGATTGCTTGCTGTAAATCTGCATAGATTTAGCACTCTTTTTTTTTTTTAATGCTATAAAGATAAGTTTACTGTCTGTGGACTGCATCCTTCTTGCACTACACATGTGACTAAATCTGTGGGGCCCAGTGGCCAAAAAAAAAGACCCAGAAAGGCATTAAAATAGTTTAGCCCATTCAGCTGCTAAGTCATCTTACACATATTTTCCCCCTAACTGGTTTTGTGTATATTATTGTCAAATATGAATCTGCAGAATATCTCCTGGTCTGGAATCCTGTCCTCTTAGAGCAGTCAGCAGTTCTCCTGCAGCCTTGCTTAGTGGCTGGTACATGCACATGTTAGGACCTATGTACTGTGCTGTTTTCCCAGGCAATAATTTTCATATATATTTTCACACTTTCTTAATTAGTTTATGTAACTCATTTGTTTCTGGCACCAGTCTGCATCTGTTCTTTTATTTTTTAAGATGCCCGCATAATTTGGAAAGTTATCAATAGCTTGTGATCACTAAAGCAAAACAAACAAAAGATAAAAATTAATCTAAGCTTACTTTTATCTATGGTATTCAAAGACAGTGAAAAGTATTGGTCATACTATGTAAATGTAGGGCTATCCTCACAGTAAATGAACTAGTTTTAATGTCTAGATAAATAGTTGTATACCTATAAACTAAACCTGTCTATCTGACTAGTTCAACTTGCTAAGGATCATCATCAAAGTTTTGAATTCCTTTAAAAGTTATTTTTCAGAACACAGATATTCTATATGTAACTTCTGTTGTACTATTTGAAATGGAAACGGGCTGCAAAGCCTGCCAACTCATCTTTCATGTGCCTTTCCCACTGGTGTCTGTCTCTTTTTCTGCAGAATCAAGCTTGCACAGCACAGCGTTTCTGTTCCCTTTTACATGTGGTCCTCGTTAAAAAAAATACAATGAAGTTTAGCTGTGGTGAAATTATTTATTTGATTTTTTTTAACTGGTGCAAAAAGTAAATATGTTTACTGTGTCCCATTCCATTCAGTGTATTTCCTTTTTTAAGCTCCATTTGTGTTCAACAAGACAGCCTCTTTCTCCAAGATTAACATTTCTTATGATTGTTCCTGACAGAGGATTTACTTTCAGAGGCCCTGCTAAGGATAACCAAAAAAGGGCATGTAGCAAGACAGTTTTGGCAGCTTGCATGAATTTTCGGAGCTTTTTAGGTCTTGGTTTTCTGATGAGTGGCTTCCTGAGCATGCCTAGGGAATGACAGGCATCTCTGCAGGCAGGCTGAACCCACCTTGGCTTGTGCGTAGTCATTGGCTGCCTATTAGAATAAATTGAGGACAATGCATACCGCTGCCTGCCAATTGTAAACATAAGGGATATGTATTCACTTAGCATTGACTTTTGGGAGGGGCCAAGGAAAAGCTGTAGTTTTATTGAATAGGGCTGTGTGTGAGGCTGCTGGTGTGCCTTTCTTGCTGTGCTCCTGCCCAAGCAGCCAGTTATTCATTTCCTTCCTACTAGTTGAAAACTTTTCAGCCAGAGGTAAGGGCTTAAGATATGTATTTGTTCGGGAGTGAGCTGGTCTGACTGCATTTGCGTTACGGCTAGAGATTAAGCAGCATGCGAAATCTAACGAGCTGTGGAAATAGTGCGAAAGTGTCGGATACTGTTTTTCCTCCCTTCCTCTCTCTGTGCCCCCCTTTCCAGATGTTTGTGGTGAACTAAGGGGGATATCTGTGCCGGGCGGGTGGAGGGGCTGCATGCTTGCCCACCCCAGTGGACCCTAAAAAGAAGGAGTGGGGGCAAGGCTTTGGGTGCAGAGCAGGGTCTGTGCTGGTCCTATTCTATTTGAGATCCTGCAGCAGGCTTGTTAGGGGAGCAATAACCTATGTGGTTGGTTGTTGTTTTTTTTTTTTCTTTTTTGAAAAAAGGAATTGCAATGAAAAAGTTTTTAGCATGGTAACGGCTGGTGAATTGCTTTTAATTTTGCAACTTAATACCTGGGCTTTCAGAGCAGCCTGACTGTTAAGGCAGTCTCCCGGTGTAACTGATACAGCTACAGTAAAGCTCTGGTTAATGTAACTGATCTGATACTTGCTGAAGCAGATGTCCGTCATGGCAGCCTTTCATAGAAGTATTGTTGACAATAGATGGCATCCGTTTTTGTCTTCAGCCTTCAACATGTGCAGCAGCATATTGCCAGAATGTTTCTTGTGAAGTTGTCTTTCCTGTTAAAAGGGGGAGAAAAAAATGCACTTGGGTGGGACCGGAGCTCTTAAAAGTCTGGGTCTGTATTTGTGTCAGTCAGAGCGCTGCCGGGGAGAGCCAGCGAGCAGGCTTTCCTCCCCAGCTCCTTTGACATGCTCGGACAGATTGAAAGCATTGTGCAAGGCTGGCTGCTGATAGCACGATATTCTGCATAGCAGGGAATTTCTCAGAGAAAGAGCTGGGAAAACGAAGGGAGGGATGAAGTTAGCTGCAGATGGATACTTGGGAGCAGCAGACTTTGGCCAAACTAGTAACCTCCGGCGAGACCTGCAGCAACAGAATTGATTTTTCTCGTGTATATTGTTTGGCAGAATGGGCGAGAACTGTTTTAAAATGACTTTTTGTGGAGTATTTGTTTTCAGAGGAGTACTTATTTTCAGAGTACGCAGCTTTTATGCAATTTTGCCTAGCCGAGAAGGCTTCTCTTGCTAAAAGGCGTACAGGAGAATTATTTGTGAAAATAACACATTCCCTCCTTGGCAGCAGCTCAAAGAAAATAAGGAGGCAGAGTGTTTCTTTTGTGAGAACTGTGTATTTATTATAATTTGTCTATTTTAGGTACCATACTGTGAATGATTGTGCTTGTATGGTTTGCTATCAAAGAACCCTGGGACCTTGCATCCATTCTTTCTGTCTCACTAAACGTAGCAGTAGGTTCTGTGTGAGTGTATGCATCTGCAAACAAGTTTCATATCTTTTTTTCTCCTGCCGTGGAGAGACAGGATGGGGTCCTAAAACTACATACACCAAAACCAATGAAATGTACTGTTTTAAAATAGATGACAAATAGAGTGATACTTCAAGTAAGTGGTCCATTTGCTTAATTAAGTTGCTTTTAAGGTAAAGAAGGTCTGAACTATTCTCAACATATTTGAAGAAAGTACAGGTTGGTCTTTCTTTGGCAGATACCTTTCTGATAGGCAGGTATCTTAGTCAATAAAACCTGCACACGTTAATGTAATATCTAAATTATGATGGCAGGGGAGAAAGACCAGATAAGATGCCTGTGAACAAGAGACTAAATTGAAATAACTTGTATTTCCTGAAAACTCCTCTTTGTTGCAGCATGTAATGACAAGAGGATCAATTCCACAGCCTTCATTCACAGGATTAGTCTTGGTGAAATCAATACCATCATTAACAGATGCAGGATCTGATGCAAGGGGAGTCCTGTGTACTCTGAATATGCTTTGACAGTGAGTGATGTAAGCATGTATTAGGAGAATAAAGGGTTTTCCACAATTGTTACTTCTTACGCTCACAGCATTATTCTGACACGGAGCAGCCTGAGAAAAGAGTAACTTCCCTTGTGCTTCTATTTCTTGTCCAACATTGATACACAATGCAATAGTGACACTGAAAGCTAGGCGATTTGAAAGGAAAGAGGGGCTGTAAGTTGCTCTGGCTGACGTTAGAGGGAAAATTAAAGTGCATTAACATGGGAAGATTTCTTATTCCTCAAAGTCTCATTCATGGGCCCACATGTGGCATGGAGGCATGGTGGCCAGCATCCGTCTGGACCCACATGGCGTTAGGGCACAGTGCTACTGATTCCAGATGGTGCGACTAGAAAAATAGAGCAAGGCTTTTTTTGCTGGCTGCCTGCTGGGAGGTAGCTTCTGTCATATGAAGAGAAAGATGACAGGGAAGGTCTGTCAAGAAGTCTTACTTGTTTCACCCTTCCTTGTGTGCAGCTGGAGTGGCCCTGCCTATGGGGGTGATTTTTTTCATTGCAGAGAAGTGGGAGCCTGCAGGTCTTCCCTCCTGCAGGACAAATAGCACTTGAATGCCCTGGGACTGTTTAAAATATTCTTTCTCACTGGTTGCTTACATGAGACCTATTCTGTTGGCTGCCTGAGTTATAATTTGTATTAAAGATCGGTGCAGTTGTTAACCCCTATCTGCCAAGGGTACAACTTGGTGCATTTGATTGCTGAGTGTGAACAAAGAGGGACAGGAAACCATATATGCCTAAGAAAGAGAGGACCAAGACAGCGGCATTAGCTGTCCATCTGCAGTGCTTGTCTGGACTCTTCTGAGTATCAGAGAAAGCACCAAAAAAGGTAACAGGGCAGAATGGCAAGCACAATCCTGTGAACCTTCGTTGCCTTTGAGAGGAGCTTTATGGGGAGTTTGCAGGATTGGGCTCCAGGTGTACAAAGCCCGAGGCAGACAGACCTGTGAATGCAAAGAGTGGGAGTCTATCTTCAAAGCAAGTTTTCATTCTTTAAAAATTGTCTTTTCTTAGTAACTACCCCCTGGCAGCTTGTAACAAGAAAGCTGCTTCCTTACTAGAGCTCTCACCTTCAGAAATGTGCATGTGCAGAGGCCAGTGTGCTGGTTTTGTTCGTAGCTCCTGGGTGGTTTAAAGCCCCGTGACCTGGTGAGAATGGCTTTTGGGGGCATCTGTACTGGAAACAAGGCACCTACCTACATGCTAGCACTTACTCTCTTGGTGCTGGCGTTTGCTGGGAAGCTGTAGCTGTTGCATGCCTCCAAATGCTTTGTCAAGGATTTTGCTAAGGCTGAAATTTGACTCAAAGGCATTTGAGGATCAGATTAGGTCTGACCTTTCTGGATGAAACACTGAGGTCATGGGACAGTTGAACTATGTAACAATTTCTTTTGGCCTTTCCTGATGCTCTTGTACAGTTCAGCTAGCCCAGTGGGGAAGGATGCTCAGTACATTGTAATTTGGGATCCCTCCCACCCCCAGGGGACCTTGCTCCTACTTTTCTTGAAACAGATTTGATTAACCAAAAAGGTTAGGGCATGTAACACCGTTATTTAGCTGCCAGCCCTGGTATGTTAGCCGCATGGTTTACATCCTGCGTAAGAAAGTGCTTCTTTTCGTGTGTTTTTTTTTTTCTTTGGAACTGTGCTTAATGCTGGTAAGTGGTGTGGGGCTGGCAGCCTGGCTGCCAAGCAGATACCAGCGTTAGCAGCACAGTCCCTATCGTGTCCCTCTCCCTGAGCATCACTAGCTGTCCCTGCGAGGAATGCAGGACTGTCTGGACTGTCTTACTTGCAAACCTCCTGGCTACCGCTTTGTCTTCCAGCAACTGCTGTGCATCCAGCCACAGCCGTGACCAGCCTTGCTGGGCTACCCGGTGGTGAGGCAGGTGGGCTCTGAGCTGTGGTACCCACCTCTTCTGTCTATGGCCAGCAACCACCACTGCTAACTGATGCCTCTTCCCCCTCCCTGCCCCTTGTATCTGCCCCTTGAGAGAGGAAAACTGTCCACGAAGCATAGGGGCACCTCCTGATCAGAAGATCCTGCCGATAGCAGTGTTTATGGGACTTTGGGTTGAAGCTAGGAAGAAGTGTTTGCAGGGTCTGTCCCGGTGGCTTGCAGTGGGGGTAGGAACAAATAACTGAGGAAGCAGGGGGAAGAGAGAAAGGAAAGAGGCAACCATATCTTAAGCCACTGGAGTAATTTCTCCTTTGAATTTTTTCCTGTGGTCATAAATACCTAGTGAGTCACTTAATGCTGTGTGTCTGTTTCTGTATCTTCAAGTAAAGGATAATCTGTGCCTTTTTGTATTTAGCCCATGGGGCTGCTGGGCTTAGTTCATTAGTGTTCATGAAGAATTTGTAATACCAAAATGCCAAGTTTAAGTACTGGCCAAAACCTTATTTTTGACTCATTTCCCAGCAAGAGCATACACTGTTTGTTTGTTTGTTTGTTCGCACAGATATGTATTCTACTAGAAAGTAAATTCTTCTAGATAGTGGGTATAAAACTGCTGAAGCCCAGTGAATGAGATGCAAAGTGGGCCAGGCTCAGTAGTGACACTACTCTGCCATGTCTGGAGGGAATTTCTTGGGTGCTTGCTGCATCTGAGACAGAGCCTTCCTGCGAAGTTTTCATGCGTGTACCAAAACCGTGGGATGACAGCTTTTGCTTACAGACCCGCCATAGTTTCCTAAGCTCGGAAGAGAAACGACTAAGCGAGCTGCTGAACCTTATCTGCTTGTCCAGTTTCATGTTGATGAGAGCATTTGAAATTGTAACTCCTGGGGCCAGGCCAGGCTGCAGTGGGGGAAATATTAGGGAAAGATTTCAGGCGATGGAAACAACATTACATGTTTCCACACCCTCTTGTGTACAGAATACAAATAAAGAGCATTTCCCTCGAGACTTGCTGTGGAGGGTGTGAAGCAAAGTGGAACCCACCCGTTTGCACATTTTCTGGTTTATGTCCTTAAATGGCAAAAAATATCTTTGGAATTTATCTCATAGAAGGATTATAAATAGATTTGTGGAGATAAAGTTTTGCTGTAAATGCTCTGGTTTTGGATCTATTCAGAACAGTAACTCTGTAGGCCAACAAATATGAAAAGGGGTGGTATTGCTAAATGCAGGAAGACAATTTCATTGCACATAGATGTACTTGTACGTGCATGTTGTGCATGCACACCCCTCTCCACCTGCACGGACCTTCCCAATTTTCCTTCAAGTATGTGGAAATCTAAGGGGCATGGAAATCACCGTGTGCACTTTTAAAAGTTAAATAACTTTGGGGTGAGAGAGAACTAGCACTCACGATTCATCAAACTGCTAAGGGAGCCCGAACCTATGACAGCGCTGTAAACAAAGGTCCTGAGATTTGTTGGCAGCTTGTTTTATGTCCTTCTCTGAAGCAGCTGGCTCTGGCTAGGGAGAAGCTCTGTGGGGCTGGATGAACCCTCACAGAGCGAGTGCAGGAGCAGTGGTTCCTGTGCTCCTTCAGAAGTCAAGGTTCAGTCCTGCAGGCTCGTGCCAGTTGGATTCCAGTCGTCTTCAAAGGGAGCTCTGCTCAAGTGAAGGAGTCTGTGATCAGGCCCTTGTTTGTTTCTTATTTGCAAGGCTTTGATGTTCCCGTTGTCTTTCTGACTGCCACAGGGCATGTTACTACCCTTTTCCCACTTCATTCTTTTCTTTGACAGTGAGCTCTCTAATGGTGAAATGGTCCTCCTCCCTTCCCCAATTTTTTTTTTTTTTTTTTTGGGCCACAGTGTTCACCCTGGTAAAATCTCTCTCTCATCCCAGAAGCAAAGGCAGGACCTTTTCTAATTCTTCACTGTTTCAGAGGACATGGCAGTGCTCCTGTGGTAGCCCAGATCATCACTTTCTAATACAAGCTGTTGTACAGAGGAAAACTTCTGCTCAGTCTTGTGGGATCAGCTGAGATGGAGCATAGGCTAAGGACTTTCTGTCTGCATCTTCCTAATGACCTAGTCATAACCTGCTTTCTCTCAGCAATTTCAAAAGCCACTGAGCCAGGGGAGAATTTGGCTTTGCTCTGGCCTAGTTAAAGCTTGTAGGTTTGGAAAAGAAATTCCTAGAGCTTGGCTACGATGTTTGGAAATGGGAGCAGGCAGGGTTAGCTCCGAGATCTGGGGGAGAGTTTGGTCAGCTCTCATTTACCTGCGTAGCTTAGCCTGCTGGTGCTGGAGGATGCTCCCAGTCAGCATCCTTCATGGGAGGCTTTGGAGTGCTGCACCCTTGGGTCCTCAGAGAGGAGTGAGTTTGCTTTGTATGGCTTTGGGGAACAGCTTAGCCCCATACACAGAACCACACCCCTGCTATGAAAATGAGGAGTTTAATTCAGATGTCTGATAAGCCACAGCTGTTGCTTTGCCACTTCAAACAAAACTTGGATTATAAAGACTGAAGTGCAGCATTTTAATTGCTGTAAATATGAATAAGAGTGTTTAGGCAATCCAGATGATACTGAGCCAAACGTTTCTGTGGCTAATGTATATTACACTGACAAAAGCAGGCCAGCTGAGAATTTCCCTACCGCTATCCCAGTAACTTAAAACATCAATTGTCTGTTTTCTGCTGCATTGGTGAAAATGAGGGAGAATTTTTAACCTGGGCATCAGTTGGCCTGAATCTGATCTTGCTTTCAGCAGCTGTACAGTGATGTAAACCGTATTGTTTAAAAAAAAAATAAAAATTGTGTCTGATCTCAGTTATCTTGGTGCAAATCTGTTTGATTTCCTTGAGTTACTCAGAATTCACAGTGGGCTGCTTGCTATCAGAAGTCGGTCCGTTTTGTTTGGCTTTCTACACATCCCCTGAAGGACAACGGGAGCAGGAAATTGGGTCAAAATCCCAGTAACGAGCATGCACGGGGAAATGATATTTCATACAAGAGAGGGCACTGCAAACCCAGAAAGCCAGTAAAATTCCATTGCTCGTTTGCTCCCTGGTGATTAAAAGGCCCTGCCATATATGGGAAAGGTCTGAGCTTCATTCACTCCAACCACAATAGTAAATGGCTTATTCACTGGACACAGTATGCAATCAAGGAGCAATGCCTTATGACAATAAAAATGAAAAGCAGCAACTTTTGCTTGCAGTTTGTTTGCAGTTTTCTCCACTGTGTGTTATTAAAAGCTCTGTAACTATTTTTTTTGTTGTTCCTTTATTTAGAGCCCTGTAAACTGCAGTCACTTTGGTTTGCCACTTAACCCTCCCCCATAAAACCAGACACACCAGCCTATTTCCTCTCCTTCCCCCTATATAACCCAAACAAGAAAAAGACATTTCCTATACCAGTATATATATAAATGTAGCTCCTCTGTCTTCAGTGCATCTATTGTGGATTTATATGACTAAAGGCTGGGATTAGCAGACAAAAATCTTATCCTCACCAGGTATAAAGCACTAGCTTTAGCAAAAGCAATGATTAAATGCCAGTATTTCAGAGAGTGTGATGGGACCATAGGAGTGAAGCAAATAGGAAATGTGTGTGTGTATATGAATAGGGATGAGTTTGGGGGGGGAAGGGAGCAACATGCTTTGGATGAGAGTTGCAGAAGGGGTCCCTAGTGCTCCACACACCCATCAGAGATTTTCCTTCCACCACATCAGTTTCTGCAGTGAAACCTTACACAGATGACATTAAGATGTGAAGTCATTGGAGCACAGTTGTGTTTACATTCTTGCTTTTCAGTTTATTTTGTTTAGGGATCAGTACTCTCTCTGCCATCAAAATCATGGGAATAAAGTAGTTGGTCTAGTTGTGTTTTGTTTCATAAGGAGAAAGACAGTTAAGTGACTGAAGCAATGGAGCTACATAAGGTTCTTTGCTTGCTGGAGAATTTCTAGAGTTTTTATTGTTCATTTGTGTTACATTGAGTACCTTAGAAATATGCTGTTTGTGTCATATTGGTAGATTTAGAGATTATGTCTGGGATCCTACCCCTGTGTAATTTTGATGAAAACCCACATCTCTGTGGTGAGAAGGGCTGATTGATCAGTCTGATCTCCCAGACTATGTGCCTCATTGCACACCATCCAGTTACTCATGTTTTGAGGCCACTTAAGCCGAGGCAGTTAAACTGGGTGTTGTAGTCAGCCACAGGACAGGTTGGTGGGATTTGAAGCCAGTCTTCTGCTCCTCCAAAATGCTGTTGTGCCTCCCAGAAAGGACCACAGCTCTGCGACAGAGGTGTGGTTCAGTTTCTATTTTCATATACGTCTGGGTGCCTCCACAATTTTCAACAAGTGTAATTTTTGTCCATGTCAAGAAAGCAGAGTTTCTTGCGGGTGACCTGCCATGGGGTGATAACAAATTTACATGGCAGTTTAGGTTAGCTAGACTGGCAGCCTTCAAGTGGTTTGGCTTCTCAATACCAGAAAATTGCTTTTTGACACATGGCACTGCTTCTGTTTCCAGTGTTAGGGAAAAATGACCTTTCTGTTTGGGTAGTCCTTTATGTCCGATACCTCTCTTCAGTGAGAAGAGGTGGGTTTGGGTTTCTTTAATTATTATTCTGCTAAAGGTGAAACCGGTTCCCTTAACTGCATCTGAAAGGTCCAGATCTTTTAAGTCAGAGAGGGAGGGTGTAAATTAGGCTGCCTTTGAGATGTTGCTGCTTTTCTCTTGTGGACAGCAGTACTTCTGAGGAGATATTATTTGACTATTACCATGAAGTGATGCTAAGACATGCCCACTGCGGGACCTTAATGTGGCCGAAAGCAACACTGTCAGGTTGTGACAGCTGGGTAATGCAATAGTAACACATGTGAATACTTCTGTTTTCCAGCTCTTGGGAGGATCAGGGATAGCAAATTTGGACACCAAAATAACTAGATATCTAATCTCCTTCATATTTTTTCATTCAGGATTTGGTTTGTGAGAAACCTTGCATTATATCAGCTTCTTAAGTGGTATCTGGAAGCTCTGGAAAAAGTCCTTGAATAACAAGCACATTGAATGCAATAAATATTATTGTGTGGTTGAAAAAACTTTTTATTTCTTCTATTTTTGCTATCTTTGATCTTCCTGAGCCCACATGGAAGATGTGAGACTGCTTTGTTTTTCTTTTTCCTCTTAAAAGAGGAAAGTGTAAATTATGCATGCTTTGGAGTAATTTTTCCCCTGCTTTTCCCACCTCTAAGTGATTTTGTGGCCAAGCTGAGTGTTTGTGCAACCTCCTCCTGGCTACCTGTAGAGAAGTTTTGCAGAAGTTCGTGATGTTCAGCTCTGCTGCTCCACACAGGCCTTAACTGGGAGCTCCCCTTCCCTCTGTTTGTTGGGGTCCTTCAGTAAAGGCTGTCAAAGTCATCATTTTACAAGATAAGTTTTGATTTCCATCAAAGTTTTTTAGAACAACACCCTTCCCTATTGTGCTGCTTGTGAACTGCCTTAAAGCTTCAGTCCATTGTCTAATAAAGGACTTCTATGGTCAGTAAGAATGTTTGCTGCTTTACTTGTCAAACCAAAAAGTTTGTCATTCTTGGGCCATCTGCTCTAACCACCCAATTGTTTCTCCAAAATAAGCAGCATTTTTTCTTTCTGTTCACTACCTTGTGTAATAGATGCGAACTCCTTTCTTGGAATCAATATATAGGAAACTTAATGTTAACAAGAGGGGAGGGAATAATGCTGTGTTTGCCTTCTGTATCAGCGTATCTGATAAAGATCAGTTCATCTTAGTAAAAAATGAAAGGAATTTACTATATGTGTAGGAAATATGTTTCATTATAAATGAACAGATTGAAGTGGTGACAGACTATGAATCTGTCTTATATGACAGAATACAGTTATACAGTTCTGAAAGCCTGGAGACTGGTGTGATTAACTGGAAAAAACATTATAATCAGAGTACGTTATTTCTGTCTCTCCTGTGACCCTTCAAGGCAATGGAAAGTCACTGATGGAAAGGCTGTTGGCATTAGCAGGCATAGAATTGGTTTCATCAATCTTGGTTCAGTGCTTACAGGTCACTGAGGCTGAATTTAAATATTTACATTCAAGGTTTTTCCCTGATTTAGAATTAAATACCAGAAGCTATAGCCCCCCCCCCCCCCCCCCCCAAATCCAAAACTAAAAATGAAAACCTGTGAAAGACCTATTAGGTCATCTTGTCCCTTTTCTCTAGGCAGTGCAGGATGATTCCCTAAAGTATATTCACATGTGTTTTGTCCATAAACACTTCTGTTTATTAACAAAATACAATAAGTTGTAGTTTTTCAGTGAGGATTGGGATAGTTTGCTGCACTTTCTAGTTTTTAGCAAGGGGAAATAGCTATCATTCTAAAATGTGTTTCTTGGCCCATGGATATTGCTCATGTGAATTCGAGCAAAAAAACCCTAATGAATGGAAACTTGTAGAAGAGTTAACAGCAGCTGGTTTTATTATGGACCATGGCTCTGACATGATCTCACACGAGTTTAATACAAGTGTTACCTCACTGACTTCAATGGAACTGCTTTTCATTTGCAAGGGAGTAAATGAGGCCAAAATGAGATAGAGACCTAGGGAGACTCTCTGAGAGAGGCTTTTAGTTTGGGGAATGTGCTTTACATACATATAAAATACATGGGCATATCTGCACATTGCAGTAAATGTGTCAGGCTGCCTGGGAGAAAGGGGCCAAATTCTGCTTTGAATAGCACCTGTGTAAATCCAAAATGAACTATAGGGGTAATGTGCCAGGGAGGGCCAAAGAAGTATCTAATTTTTCCAAGTGCTGGGCTGAGTTCCCTTCTCATTGGCTTTCTGATGTTTCCTTGAAATATGGCAGAGTAAGACTTTTGTAGGGAGCTTCGGTTTTTTTGCCGCTTAATTTCAACCATATCAAATTAAAAGAGCAGTTGTGTTGATTATTGTGAAGCCATCTCAGACAAAAGCGCCACACGTGCCATTATTCTGCCTTGAAACTATCAAAGGAAGCAGTGAAATAAGAACCGTACGTTTCTTGAGTCAAATGTCCCTTTAGAATTGTGCAAAATTACATCCTCTTTCAAGCTCAGCCTTCAGCTTAGCTAAATCTTGCAAAATTGTAGGAAGGTGGCTGTGCTCTATTGAAAGTGTAGCTTTGGTCTCAAAAGGGAGAAGAGCTTTAAAACTTCTTGAAGTCCAGTAGAGTTGTTATTTGAAAGCAAGTTGCTTGGGTGCTACAGCAACGGTCCCAACAGTGAGATGGGTTTTGCTGTTGCTGTGGGTTTGAGGAAATGCAGCTGAAGATGTGACAGGTATTGATTAAGAGTGAAGAAAGGCCAGGAGTGAGGTTTTGTCATTTTGGTTTCTTGCTGCTTGTGTTTTGGTGGTTCGGCTTGCTGTTCTCCTGTACAGCAGCACCTGAGGTACAGGCACATCTGGAACCAGAGTCTGCAGCCTCTTCGGTGTGAGTTTTGAAATGTTGTGATTTAGAGTTAAACACGGGTCCCCTGAATTTAGCAGGATTTCCCGCCAGTGTAAACACTGGTTTCAGATGCTTTTTGCTTTGCTCCGTCTTTGAAATGGTGATGTTTACAGGCGTATGGCGTAAAGGTTCATTGTAATGTCGTTTGCAGCGTGATGCTGTGTACTCCCAGTGATGGAGGGAAAACATTTTAAGACTATGAAGTTATGTAGTATTAACTTTCATTTTCACTTGAAGTCTTGAAGGAGAGCAGAATGATGGTAATTTAAGCTTGATCTGTAGGCCAAAATTGAGGGGGGGAAGGCAGTAAAGTATGGGGAATGTTTTAAATGGCCCTATGCACTTGTTTAGAAGGGAGTTCTTATGGAGTGGGGTTACAAGTCTCTTCTCAGTCTATTATAGGGTTCTTGCTGTTCGCTATCTGAGCCAAAGCTAGTTATATTGTCCACAGAAAAAGTGCAGCAGAAGCTAGTGTCCCTGTGGTGATACAACTGCTAATTATTCCCAGTGGTGATGCAGAAACATATTCTTACAGAACCAGTCTGAGATCATCAACTTGTTTCATATAGGATGCTGTTCTGCCATCAGGCAGAAATGACTTCTGCTAGCTGCAATGCTTTGCCAGATTCACAGTGGTTAGCATGAAGTAGAGGCCCTATTGCTCAGAGGATTTGTGATGAGATTTTTAGTCCTCTCTGGATCTTCCTCCTAAGCAAATTAAGTGCTGCTAAGAGAGAGAAACTCCAGTGGGAGAGCTGTCATTTGAATACAGCACAGAAAAGTTTTCTCCTGCTTGCTTCCGGCATGCTTGTGTCCTAAAAAACACTTCCTATTCCTGTTTTAATACTGTCTTTAGCTGAACAGAGTTTGCCAAATTCAACCTGACCTGTACATGTTAAAAAAATGTGCATGTTGTAGGTCCCTTCACTGAGACAAAAATGCCTGAGGTCGTGTGGAAAGTCAGTGAAAGAGGTAGGGGCAGAGATCAGGACTTCTGTCTCCTACAGCAAGGTGCACAGGTCTAAACTATGCTGTTATCCCAGGGCATAATATTTGTAGGCCTACTATTTGCTTACCTTTTTTCACGTAGCTCCTGGGACTACCATATTGACCACAAAGGAATAGATAAGTAAGCAGGAGAATTTTTGCCCGTGAAGAATAATTAAAATTTAAGAGCAGTTTAAATACATTTAGAGGTGTTAGAGGAGGAAAAAAAAGCCCAATACTGAATCTGCTGAGCATTCTTCTATGAGAAGAGGACCTAAATAGATGTTGTCTAGTGACTTGGATGTCATGAGATGTGATGCCTTTCAACATATGCTGAATTTCCCCTTTGCTGTTTAGTTAAGTATAAGGCTAATATGGAGTGTTATGGTAAACCTGTCCAAAGTAGCCTGGCCACCCTTGATCAGTTTTATTTTTGATCAGTAAAAGTACAGGGTAAGAGATGCTGAACCAGATTTCTGCTGCTGAATACTTGCTGCTGCTGGGAATACTAAGATGGTCTACATCCATGGAGCTGTATTAGTACCACATTTATTGTATTGGATGCTTTTAAGAAATTCTTTTATTCATAATTTCCTGGAGGCATTCTCAGCAAATGGGCAATAGACTCTGTTGGCAGTGCATCTGTTATGCTGGTTTCAGAAAGCAGAGGTGGCACAAGGCTGTCTGGCGCTAGAGTGGGACTTCAGTGAAGGAATGAAAACTGTGGGATGGAGAGATAGCAGAAGCTCAGATGGGTGGTGTTGCACCCATTTTTGCCATGTCTATAAGCATCACCTTAGTTGAAATGAGCATGTCAGAAATGAACACTTGCAAATTTATGCTGAAACATGTCTATGACAGAGACAGACAAGAGGCTACATGGTAATAGCTGTGTTCTCCATACAACTTCTGTGTTGCCTGCTGCAGAAAGAGCATAACAGTATCTTTCTGAAATACCAGAAAGAAAAGCTTTATGTACCAAATGTGACTTTGCATTTATACAGGTGCAACTGGCTTCAACTGACGGGCCGTTTTTGATGAGAGATGGTATGTCTCGTTTATATCATCGCTATAAATTACATTTTGACATTTACACCAGTGGTAGAAAACAAACACACTTCACTTGTGTTGGCGTTCTTGTGTGCATAAAAGACGACCTGTCCTCCTTACCCATATACATTTTCTGTAAGGACATAATGCCCCTATTCATTATTCATAAACAGGGTAGTGGCTACCCCACTTGGCTGCTTGATGAAGAGAGGCAGTTGCAGAATTCCACCCAGCTGAAATCACTGATTTTTGCGAATGGAAATTGTTTATACATTTTTTCTTCATTAAAAAGAAATGCAATTAGTGGTTTACAATGTTTATATGGATAGCATCAGCTGAATCTTGTTCCAGTCCATTGCGTGCTGTTTCAATGTGACCTACAATACGCATTATGCAAAACATCTCACTGGGATGCCCAATGTTAAGTGCAAATTCCCAATGCAAATATGAAGCTTTGTCAAGCTGAATTAAGCTCTGTAGGTAAAATCAGGAAGGGTTTTTTTTTGGTTGGTGTGGTTGTGGGTTTTTTTTTTGTTGTTTGGTTTTTTTTGTTTGTTTGTTTTTTTGTAAGGAATAGGAATCGAGGAGACTGGATAGAAGTAATATGGTATGCTGCAACTCTGAAGGATTAGATCTTGAATTAGACTGTTGTCTTAAATCTAAAGACTTAAATCACTGCCCAATGTTCACCTTCTCAATTCACTGATCCCTAGAAACTCTTTTGGGGAGCTAGCCGTGCTCTCAGCAACTTTCTTCCTAACAAGGCAAGGGTGTCAATTCAAAACTTTTGGGTGTGCCAGCAGTACTAAAAGGGCATGAACCCTGAAATGGGCTGGTTTGTACAAAACTGAGTCACAACGCTATCCCAGATTACTTCCTCTTTTACTGGATTGCTTTATTTTGTATGTGTCTTGCTTCACTTCAGCTTTATTGATCAGATATTATTTCTGGTTTAATAATATCACAGCAATATAAAGCTTCTGGACAACTTATTTAAGTAGCTTTTGGGCAATTCTACTGTAGGGTTTTACTGCTTATTGCATTTGAAACCTGGGCAATCTCGGGCCAGGTTTACCTCTGTCGAAGCTTATTTCATTTCTAACTACTCGTCACACTACAGTATACAACTCTGGAAGTGATGCAAAAAAAGCAACTGTCTCCCTATCCCTCAAGATTAAAACAAGCTATTGCATTCACTAGAGTACTAAAGAAAGAGTTTACTAAAGAAAAATGCCTGTTCTGAAAATCCCCAGTACATTATTCAGAGATGATCCATACAGACAATAAAATACCTTATTAGAGGTGTTGCACATCAGAAGTGATAGGTACTCTCCTATTTATACTCTGAGGCACTTCCAACAGCTTTTGGAAGTAATCATTCCAATTTTGGGGTGTCCCCATGACACACGCACAATAAAATCTGAATTGCCCCAATACAGTACTTCTAGCAACTTTTAATTGTCATAGTTTGGATTGGGAGTTACTCTCATAGAAGAGCAGTTCTTTCGCTGTTGTGGGGGTTTCATCAATGCCTGTTCAATTCTGTTTCAGCATTTCTTCTATAGCTGATGCAGGCTGCCCAAGGAAACACGTGCCTGGCTTTGACTTTTACCCATCTGAATGTGGTCAGTGGCTTTACAGTTCCTAGTTTGTAGGTGTGCTCACCACTACTGACTGAGGGAAACGGGACCTGAAGTTTCGTTTTGAATGCTGCTTTGCCATCAAGTAGTTCAGCCACTGCTCTGTCGCCAGAAGTACCAGATTTTGTTAGGAACCTCAGGTGTTGACTCAGAATAATGTCATTGCTTGTGCATAAAACTATGTGGATTGAAAAAAAGCTTCATTTACAGGAGACCAAAGATTTAGACATTTAGGTAATTGCTGTCTAATTATCATAGACTTGTTAATGTGATGAGGAAAGAGAGAAAGGAATATAAGGTACTTTGAGCTAGCAGATAAGAAATATAGATTCTCTAGTACATGCTAGCTACAGTATTTCACTTTTTAAAATGTGCGTATGGTTAGCAGCTTTAAGCACTGGATGCTGTCTTTGATTATAACAGTGCTGAACTTTATCTCCAAAATTGAAACCTCTGATTTTCTAGTATATCAGTAAGTGAAACCTAAGCACATGTAATCTGTAAAAATAAATGTAATTACTTTAGCAAATGTATTACAGCTGGCCAGGTTTAACATTAAGATACCTGTTTCTTATAGCTGACTAGTGTCAGAAGACAGAGGTGATGGCTTGAGCTGTGCTATGCAGACAGAACGGAGGAGAAAAATTATTGCCTTGTATTCTTCTGCGTGTACATTAAAGTGAATTAAACTGAGTTGCAGTTCTGACCTTTAACATTTCTTCCCACTATTTTTTTCTGTTTAAAGCATCTTGGTGAGAGTAGCTGTTTCAATTTCAAAAGCTCTGGTAAAATTGTAGCTAAGTGGACTGCTTCAAAATTGAACACTTGATAAAATCTTCAAGAACACCTAAGGCATCTGAAAGCTGTCAACGATCTCTTTCAAGGTGGTAGTATGCTAAAGCAGGAGATGGGACTCTTGCATTCCATTTCTGGTGCTGCTTTGGTTTTGCTTTAGCGGACGTTTTGACCTTGTCTTGTTTACTTATGTATAAAACATGTTTCAGATTTCTGTAATAGCAGAGGGGCGAAGGACTGCAGCAAAGCACTTCAGTGTTGGTCAGTGATTGCTATGGTGATAACGATAAGCTCATGAAAGGCTGTGGAAGATCTCTTTCTGGTCAGACCACTGGCATAAAGCACTGCTTGCATGGGTGTAGCTCTCTTCATTAATCTCCAGATTCTCCCCAACAAACTTTGGTGTCATTTCCTATTGTGGGTAGGACCTTACTCATCTGCTACAGAAGTATACTTATTTCCTGATCTTTTGGGAATTTCAACAGCTAGAAATCATGTTTCTCACAGGAATATTGTGACTTGAGGCTTAATTAGTGTCTACAAAGTGTTTAGGGGTCCTTTAATGAAAGGTGCCCTGGAAGTGGTAAGTGCATTGTGATATTGTTAACTGAAGTGATGCCCACAAGAACTAGTGGCTAGATAAGGCTATCATCAGCTGCTAAGCTTTTTCTGTTCCTGCTCTTTGATCTTGCAGGTTTCTAATTCTTCCTTTTCAGTGGTTTTAAATCCCCCTTTGCAGAGAATGCATGTCGCTGAAGTAATGGGCACCAACTGATTTTGGGTCACCAATCCAAATAATTGGAGCAAGTTATTAGGTTTATAATTTCAGTCTCAACTTAGAGCACTGTTTTTTTTAGAATTGCACTCTGGGAGGCTTAACAACATTTAGAAATTACTGCCTTGAGTAATTTCAATTCATGAGTGTTACGCTAGGAGGGGGAAGCATCATTCCTACTGTGTGGTCCATACTGAGGCACAGGTGCAAAAAGTTGCAGCCAGTTCATCTCTTACCCCTACAGTAATTCTGTTCCCTCATGAGGCTTCTGTGGCAGTAACATAAGCAATAACAGTCCTTAGGGATCCTCTGACTCAGGGGTGCATAAGTTGCTACCTCTCTGTCCTTTCTCTAGTCTTGGCTCTAGGACTAGGATGGACCTGGCCTCTGGTGCGTTAGAGTTGAGGCATGTGTGGCTCATCCCTCTTTGGGCTACTCTGTGTGGAGTTAGAAGAGAGAGGGTACACAAGGGACCTTGCTGAAAGGTGACCTCTTTCTTGTACTCACATATTCTGGTCTTTCCAAGACTCGTTTTCCTTCTGTGAGATGTTACTGGGAGTGTTTTGTGGTATTAGTAGCAACTCTGTATCTTGATCTTAAGTCCCAGTCCTCTCGTGCAGCATCTGGAAAGAAAAGCTGTAATGGAGGCATAAACTTTGTGGGTGTGTTTTTGTTTTGCTTTGGGTTGCCTTTTTTTTTTTTTTAAGAAAGAAAACTGTAGTTTTTGAATGACCTGCAGACATTATGTGGGCAAAATTCCTGCTTTGAATGGTTCCCAGGGTACTCTGCATTGTATATGGCCCCTAACACCAAGCAACTTGTAGCTGAGATTTGTTTTGTTTGCTTGCAAAAGAAAATTAATATATCATGATGGGTAATGAATGCATGGCACATAAGTCAAACTACACAAACAACTGAGGATTTTTTGTGTTCTTATATCTGTCCATGGATAATATTTAGAAAACAAAGTCCTTTGAAAACCTTAAAGAATTTTGGCTGCCTTTCAGAAATGGTAAAGTCAATAAAATGCTCAGTAGAGATTGTATGTCCCCAAACATATTTTATCTTGACAGGTTATATACTATTGAGACCTGCAGCCATGACTTGAAGCCAAGTTAGGAAAAGAACACTTCTGTTACAGGGCTGCATTTGATGGGAATCTGAGGAGGGGAAAGGAGAGAATAGCGTGTGCTCTGAGAATGCCAAATGCCGAAAGCTTCTCTAAGCTGAACTCCTGCGTTGTATAAATCACTGTAACTGCTGGCATCAGTAGGTCTTTACTGATTTACATCTCTTGGGCATCTGGTTTGGTTTTTTTTATTTTACACAAACCTAATTGCTCTGGATGCATGAAAGCACGGGTTTTAATAGAAGTTATATTGATGGGTAGTAGCTTGGAGTCTAAGTATTAAAGTTTCTAATCGGTATCATTTGCCTTAAAAAAAAAAAAAAAAATAACGGGCAAATGGGGTAATGTCTAGCCTTCAAGACCTCTGCCTGAACCAAATCCATACACCCTGTTACTCTGCACTGACTGGTTTTATTGAAGTTTGCTCCTCAAAGAGCTTCCTTTTATGTAAGAGTATGACTGGAAAGAGTAGGCTTTCTGGGTTACAAGGAGTTACTAGTTATGTGAGAGTAGAACAGACACTTTATTGCCCTTTGGGTCCTCCCATCTCGAAGGAAAATGAAGAATTCATTCTAATAGCAGGGAGGATAAAATCTGGCTCTCGGTGATACCTGTTAAATGAAGCTCAATACATCTAGTCACTCTATTGCATGATTATAACTCTTTGGGCATATAGAGACAGAAAAGTGGTGTCTGTGTAGCAACAAACGGCCTAATCTCTGTTCTGTTACATCTAGCCTGCAAATTAGTAATGTGAAGGCCTGCTCTCTTTTCCCAATGAGAGATTTAATGTAAAGGTAGTAGTTGGACACTGGGTGTTGCATCTATTGATGGGAAGGTGTTCACTCATCTCTTTTTTTAGGAAGATGGAATTCACTTAGCAGGTACTATAGGAAAATTATATGCAGGCAGCACGGAATATATATATGGGCTAAACCAGCTTACTGTTGAGGGTAGGGTAACTCTGAAGTAAATTTGGATGGTACCTTTGACCCACTTAATTAGCAGAAAATGGAACGGTTTTGGGTTAAAGTAGTGAAAGAATTACAGAGGATTTAAACTCACTTCTCAGCCAATCTATATGAGCATTGGCAAGACTTTTAAGAATGGAGTTTAAAAAGTTTGATTTTAAGAGAAAACTGTGCTCCTGAAGCCCTTTGGTGCTTTGGGAAATCTTTAGTATTTTAGATCTTGTAAGAAGACACAGTGGACCGTTGGTGGTTGGTGACTTCTTTTGCCTGTCCTCTCAGAAGCCTGACTTCTAAAAGACCCTGAGCACTCTTAATGTCAGGAGGACCTACAGTGTGAACGTCTATCAAGCTGAGTGTCTTAAAAACAAGTATGACCATAAGTCACACAGCAGTATGTACTGCCTTATAGGGTTATGTAGAAAAGGTGGTATTAAAAAATTAGTCAAATTATATTTACTCTTATAGGCTGAATTGGTTTTCCTTTGTAGAAATACCTTGAGAAGATGTGGTTTTGTGTTGCTACTGTTAAAATAGATATTTTTGACTTTTATACTTCATTTGATTTAAAAGAAAGTTGGAGGAATATTTATTTTTTCCTCCTTAGATGTTCTCTCCTTGAGGCAATGAACAGTGGTTTGAAGCTGATAAGGGATGCAGTTGAAAATGCAGCTGTTGACTGCAGTGCAGAGGCAGCTGTTCAGAATTAAAAACCTTCAAGGGCCAGCACTGCATAATATGCATCTGGCATAAGATGGCAATAGATTTTGGTGGCTTTGCAATGTAATTCCAGTGCTCAGCAGAAATCCCTGTATTTTCAGTTCTCTCACATTTTCATTTAAAGTTATCATATAATCTATATAATTGAAGCAACTTGATCTCTTTGGAAATCTGCTGGGAAGAAAGGCCATAAGTTAGAAGCATCTTCCTTGTCTGCTGCAAGCTTCCCAACAAGTGACCTGAAGATTACTAAAGTGTCTTTTTTCTTTTTCTTTCTCCCACACCCTTCCCCTGCATGGCTATATGTGTGTTGGGCTGGTAGAAGGTTTTATCTTTCTCTTGAAGTCTTCCTTTATCCACTTAGGTTCAGTCAGATGAATCCTATGGGGGGGAAGTTTGCACATAAGTGAGATTGACCACTGTGAAATTAATTCTCCCCTATGCAAGAGGAGAAAGAAACACATGTGACTTGGAAATGTATCTAAACTAAATGCAACACATACCCGTTCATTTCTTTGGGGATGGGGGGCATCCAAAGCTGGTGGTGACATTACTTACAGGGAGATTTTAACAGGATGCAAATGATAGCTTTCCCCGCCCTCCCTAAACTCCGCTAATGCTGTGTGGTGTGGTGCGCTCTCTGTGTCATGAGGTAAGTCATGAGCTTCTCTTCTTCATTCGAATGCTTATGGAGCGGGGTCAAAACTGGGCTGTGCGAAAGCCATTTCACAAGAGCTGGGGCATTTGTCTTGTACTGTATTGTACTGACTTCAGCTGAAGCAGGATCAATTCCTTAAGGTCCAGGAGGAGCAATTATAGAGCATAGCATGTTGAATAAAGTGCTATTTTTTTTGCTTTGTGGAGTGGTCCTCCATTTGAATTAGGAATTCTCACTAGCCAAAGACTTTATTGAATCTTCATGGGGTTTTTTTCTTCTGATGATTCTTGATCTTGAAAAATATTTAATTGAATTGGGTAACTAAAAGACATTAATTACAAGCTCCCGCTATGTTTTAGATATTGCTCTTGAATTGTGTTCCTGACCTCTACTTGGATGGCTCATTTTTAGAGAGATATCTGCTGAATGAGACTACATGATCTGAAGTTCTGAGGACTGAATGGCACAGTGTGGTGCAGAATTATAAGGTCAGATCCAGCTGATGTCAGAGAAATTACCAAAAGTTGTTGCTGTCTGACAGCTCCACAGTGATTTAAGGCATGCAAAGCAATATATTCCAGCAATGTTCAGGAGATGCTTTTGAATTGATTTCTTAGGACATATTCTTCCACTACACCCATTTATAGTCATTCTAATCATTAGTAGATTATAGCTCAGGATTTAGTTTTGTCTTTAGGGAAGCATAATGAAATCTGCATTGCTTAGCCTCTGCCATAACTTTTTCTGAATAGAGGACTTCACCTTCAGGTCCGTCTATCCAGCATCTTTCATCACCACTGAATTCACTCAGTTTGTCATGCCGCAGTAACCTCTGAAGCATGCATGTTCAATGAGGTTGTTTTCAACATTGTGCTGAAAGAGTGAAACCTGTAGTGCTATGAAACAGCAATATAAAGTCAGGCAGGTCCCCCAGAGAGAAAAGAGTTTATTATAATGCATATACTTAAACAGATATGGCTATGGTTGCATAGGACATGACTGGCTGTTTTACTTTTGAAGCAACTTATTGATTTTTGTTTTCACAGTGCCATTTGGACTAATTCCTCTAAATGCAGAACTTTCCATTGTTGGACAAATTTTGCACTTGGCTAAAAATGTATGAATATTATCTGAGGCTTTCATTCCTTCACATGTTTTTTTTTTCCTAGTTGTTGAGAAACTGCACAATGCTGACTGGCAGGGTAAAGAAAATCTAAAGCAAAAAGGCTGCAGTGAATGACTGGTCTATGATTGGTACAGATTTTTAAATGTGAAAATTGCCACCATGAGCCAGCTGAAGGTAGTGCTGTTATTTCTGAAAGCAAATGAAACCATCATGAACCAGTTTAAGTGAAGTGGCATTTTGGGTGTGGAGTCAGGGTTTTTCAGAAGTCACACCTCACCAAAAGCAGACATTCTTTTTTTGCTTTCACTGGTAAAAATCCAGATGCATGTTTTAAAACTCAGTTTACTCTGGATCTGTACTCAAATAAGCAAAGACAGAATGTTGGTCCAGATGGGGATGCTTAAATCACCAGCCCATATCTTCATTTCTCTTCTTTTCCTTCAGTTTATTCTCGCTTTGAAATCCTGGCCACCCAAGAAAGTTTCTAAATGCTGTGATCTGGAATATTCTCTTAAAACAATACCTGCAAAGTTATTTTAGATTGCTGATTCATTGCCATCCTTCCTAGGGTTTTTTGCTTTTCAATTCTTTCTGCAATGATTCTTGATGGTTGGCAAGTCCAATGCAGTAATAAAAAGAAGCAGCTAGTCTTTCGCTCAGTACTTGGTTGTCCTGTATACTCTAATTTCCCTCATGGCAGAACTTGCTAATGGCAAGGTACCCCGGTACACAGCATGACCATTCATATCATGTTTCTTTAAAAATACAATTTCATGGAAGCTTGCTTATAAGTAGTGCTGGACGAGCTGTGTTGAAATGAAATTAATTTTCTTTCTAGAAGAAGATAGCCTAAACAGGAGCTTTTATCAGACTTTCCTCCTGCCCTGAAAGAGCCCAGCTGTTAGGAAGAAGGAAGGGATGTGTGCAGACTTCATACTCATGTAATGGTTGGCTTTTTTTATGCAGACTGTCAGTAGGACTGCTCATTTATAACAGCTACAGTTGTTTTTCTGGTCAAGTAAAAAACTGTCAGGTTGTGTCTAAGGAAATCACGTTCCATTGGCACAAAGCATCATCAGGTGTCATGAGGTAGATTAGAAAAAATAAATCTGCAATTTTTTCCAGCCATTTAGCCCTTGACTGTTGTTATAAAAAGACTAAAGATACTCAAAATACACATTCCATTGGGTTCTCTTTCCAAATCTGAAAAAACAAATAGTCTATCTAAAGCCTCTTTAATGGTAAACGATTCCCAAGGGAATAGAAAGCTTCTGGTTTTTTTCCAGTAACTAAAAAGTTAGCATTGAAACAGGAAGTGCATATAAATACCTACTCAGCAAATACGCTACACATTTATATCGTTAAGAGCATAGAGGTTAAGAGTGTCCAGTTGGCACTGGGAACGCTCCAACTTCTCCAGGCTTACAGTTTCATTATTGTGTTTGAAACCTTAGGGAAAAATATAAGTACTTATCAAATATTTGCATTTATCCACCCTCTTGCAAATCACTTGCAAGAATGATATTTTAAAGTTTTCCTTGAGCTTACTTGGTGGTTGTGGAAATTCTGTGGTTTGCCCTGTCCAATACCTACAAGTTTTGGGGTTTGCTTAATTGCTACTTTTTAAATTTCCAAAATAATTCATTAGAAAAAGAAGAAAAATTAACACACTGGAACAAGGAGAGAAGCAATCTCCTTACCATGTCCCCTACTGAAAAAGGTTTTTACAGAGTGGGGGTGGCCCACTGTTACAGAGTGGGGAGAAGTGGGGCTTGGAAGGTTTGTACATAAAATCAATGGTGGGATATATTCCAGGGTCAGCAAAATATACTGTGGATCTACTTCTGTAACCCGTAACTCCTATAAACGTGCCTTTCCGATATGAAAAGTACCACAGCTCTGGTGGGATTATTCAAGTGAAATGGGTTAGCAGGGGAGGCTTGGCTCTTTCTGACAGTAGTTCTCTTTGGTAATCTTAAAGCAGATGGTCCCTCTGGAATTCAGACATGATTTTGGGAAACATGTATCAGACATGCTAGTCTTTCTTGAACAGTTATTATGATAACACACTAGTACTAGAAACCTCAGGAAAAAGTGAAGCGAGGAGCAAAAGTTAAGGAGAGCTACTACTGGGAGATACTACAGCTGCTACTACTTATGATTCAGATAAAAAGCACAGATGATACCAGGATCGGGACAGTGGGGGGATAGTGAGCGGTGATGAAGATAAGGCAGCTGTACAGTGCAATCTGTATCACTTAATAACGCGAGTCTCTTCAGATAAATTGTTGTAATGCAGCCAAAAGCAAAATCATATATCCAGGAACAAGGAAAACAGAATGAGGGATTGTATCTTCTGTGTATGAACAATATAGAAGACTCTAATAAAAATCAAATCTTGGTGCCTCCTTGGGGAGAGATATTGGCTACTAACAGGCTCTATGATTCTAGCAGAGAAAATCCTATCTAATAGCTGGAATCTGAAGCCAGACAAGTAAATTAGACACACATTTTTACACTCAGGGTGATGAACCAGTGGAATAATAAGGTTTGGTTGATTCTTCATCTCTTGGTGGTGTTAACAAAATATGACATCTGCTTTATGTTGCAATGCCCCACAATTCTTTTTCTTCTTTCTTTCAGTTCAGTAGTCCTCTCAAGTATGCTATGTAAAAAACTGATTTTGGGGCTACATGTGCACTAGGGTCAGGAGTCCTGCTAGACAAGGTAGAATCTTTCTGATCATGCCTAAAGTGCGAGTGTGTTGCAACAGGAGTGTTAAGCTTGTTTAATTAAAGCCCCAATAGGAATACTTTCTTACAGTGATTAATAAACTGAGTTATAGAGCCTGTCTGGAGGAGTTCTCACAGAAAAGTTGTCCAGAGACATCTGGAAAGACAAGTAACACAAAATAAAATGCATGGAAAATAATGAGTTCTTACAGAACAAACAGAAAGGCTGATAATTGGCCTGTTGCAAAATGGCTTACAGGTCCCGTGCGTTAGGGAACCAGAAATTGGGAGCAACCAGCAAGGTACATGCTAGAGGCTTTTCTGAATGGGTGCTCTCATGGGAGTTTTTTAGACTGCACTTTATTGTAGATTTAACTTCACATTAATGACTCATATAAATTAGAGAAAGATAATAATGTAAGTGAGATGTGCTGCTCTGCTGCATCTCCAGAATGTGAGCAAGCCATTTTAATAACTAATAATGAGATAATCTCTAATTACAAAATGCTTCAATAGACAGTAGGTACCTCAGTGACATAATAGAACAAGAAAATGTTATTTAATACTTATTTTAATCTACAGTTTATACAGAATGGAATGAATTCACTTTGAGCTATCTGTGCCTTTCATATTAATTTTGCTTTTAGACTTTTAGGAATAAAGTATTACTATCTTGCACTACGTATTTATCACTAGACCCAATTAGTGACTGCTGATTAACAGTTCTATAGCACAATGTGGGCATGACTTAGAAAACCAAAACCCATTCCTTTTTAGAATATATACCGTCTAACTTTTTTGCAGGAATCAGGGTGGATGCATTTTTTTTGGTAGTTTTTTTCATGTGTGATATGGTCAGAAAACAGGAGTGGGTGGGAAGGAAGGCCAATTCTGCTGTGGCATTTAGAATCCCAAGTAATTGGGAAGGTTGCAAAGAAAAGCAGCTATTAAGAAGAATCAGCAAAGTTTATGGTGTGGTGGTGGTTGGTTTTTTTTTTTTTTTTTTTTTTTTTTTTTTGTTGAAGTTTACATTCATACTCCTGAGGAGGACTAAGAGAAATGTGAGGAAATGGCAGTGGAATTTTGCAAGAGACTGTTGAATTTGAGAGGAAAGGTGAGGAAAAAATGAAGATAACATTGGATCTGCAAGTTTGGGAGAGAGGAAGGAGAGCAGAGCTGTCAGGAGTGATGGAGAAGGCAGGCAGAAACAAGAAAGGTGGGTGCAGTTTTGAAGAATCAGCCTGAAATAATGTTGTGTAAAAGGGGGTAGGAAGGAACGAATAGAAGATGAGCAGGTGATTGGAGTGATTCATGGAGCTGAGATGAGAAATACCAGCTCTGGGCACTACTGGAGGTGACAAACTAACACAGATTTTGTGGGCTGTTGTATTTCTGTTTAAGTGTGGTTTTATTCAGTATGTTGTAGCCTAGTAGTGGCCATTTTGTTAATTGTGACACTGTTCCACCTGGTGGAAAATATATTTTTCTTGTTTAGCATGGACACTTTACATATCTGATGGTAAAAAGTGATTCTGAGCAGAAAAAAACCTCCATATTTTTATGGACCAAAAGCAAGTAATAACACTTTCCAGTCCTGGGGGAAAAAAAAGTGCAGGGCACTTACATGATGTTAGATGTATGTTTTTATATAAATTCCCTGCTCTCTACTCCAAAAGTTTTTGATAATTATACACATTATCTTCCTATTCATCATCAGTCTTTTGGTAATGTAGGTTTGTGTCTTGCACTTTCCTGTAAACTCCAGTCGATTGCCAGTGCATTACACCTGCATGTTTTGGCAGAAGTGGAGGCAATCACATTTTGTAAGTCCAGGACAGCCCTTGCCCAGTGGATTCAGTCATTATTTGAATGTCAGAATTTCCTTTAGTATCAATTATCTGGTTATAACTTGAGTGTGGCACAGTGGGCTTGCACTGCAATGTCATCTCCGGTTCGTGCTTGATGATAGCTTGTCATGCACGAGAAGTTGGAACAGATAGGCTTTTGATGAGAGAAGCTGGATACCATGAGCTTTGTCCTTATATGTCCTTAGCAAAACAGAGCTGATCCTTGTGTTCAGTGTTATCTGTCATTGTGAGCTTGGTGTATGTAGGCAGCATTAACACTTGCTATCTTCTGTGACAGGTCTGGTTGTAGTTCCCGTGTTTGTGTAAGCTGAGAAAAAACTTGCTGATAAGACTCTCTTTACAAAATTTTAGGGTTTCCAGCTTTTTCTTTCCTTGAGAAGCACTAAAAGATGTACAGGCTAAAATGTTTAATCTATTTCTATGAATCTGGCCCCAGGTGAGTGTTCCACTTAGTTGATATACTGGGCAGGACATGTCATGACAGAGTATCAGTCTTCTGCTCTGACCGTGACTAACTGGCCAATTGTGGACCTCATGCAAAGTAACATAATGTGGATCTGCCATCACATGAGACTTCAAAATTAAGTTTTCATCAGAGTGGTTTTGGGTTAGCTTGAGACAGACAGACCCATGTTTAATGTAGAACTTGTCATCTTCTTTGTATCTTCAGAATTTTTGCTTTCATTGTCTGCCCATGAATTTGATGAGGCTTGACTTCTCGATAGGACTCCATGACACATTTTTAAATTGTTCCCTTGTGACTCGAAGCTATATTTTTAAATGAGGGCTTGTATAGGCTTCTCTGTTACATCTTTCATCACTTTTTCTTGATGTCTCCCTGTAAATGTCAGGCAGTTCATCAGTTCTGTGACTTCATGTACCTCCATGCAGGGCTGGTGACCTGGGATGTTCTACAAGTCTGCGTATGTCTTGTCAACACCAGTCGTGCTTTGGACTGGGCCTGCTCCTAAGCAATGTATTCAGATGGCTGGGAGTGATTTCAACAGAACTCTTGTTCTGTGCCATCCCTCTGCCTAAACTTGCCTTGTTTGTTTTGCCTACTGTTGGATCTGACAGTGCTGGTGTCCCAGGAACAAGGACAAGGGGAATATTACCCCCCTGTGACTGTTAGTTGGATAACATGTTTCCAGAGAAGTTTCTGGCTGCTTCAAGTATGATATCATCTTAACATCTCTGTAAGACCTGTCACTCTGCTGAAACTTGTGATGCATTCAGCTTTCTGTTTGCCCATCTTGCTGTGAACTCTGAGGTTTTTTTTGAGAAGATTCATCTTGAATTTGTTGCATGACATCCTCTGTTTGGTTTCAGTAGCTCATCACACAATGATTGGCAGGACTACTGAAGTGGTAACAGCTTGATAAGATCCATCTAGTCAGCGCTGCTTGGGTTCATGTGGTCACTCTCAGCATTTCACAGAAAGCTTTGATGTCTCTCTGCTCTTTTTGAATCTTAGGTAGCTGCATGGTTTTAACCAGTTACTACTCAGTTGTATTCAAATCAAATTCTCCTTGTTCTCTTCATGTATTTCCAAGCAATACATACAATTTTGTTGCTATCTTCCAGTTTATATAATACGCCTGGATCTATGTGTTATATTACATTGCAGTATATATTACAGATACATACCTTTCCAAGCTTTGTAGTCCGGCAGAAACAGTACTGCGATGTGGATTGGCTGGCATTTTGTTGGGCTGGATGTAGTGAATAGAGACTGATCATGCGAGGCAGTGTTCTTCCCTATAGACTTTCGGTCAGGTTTGGCAGTGTTGTTTCAAGTTGAAGTAGTGGGCAAATATTTGCTGGACTTGGAGTGACTGACACTGTGGTATCTCCCATTTTTAGTGAACATCTAACTACAAGGGATGAAATGGAGAAAGTAGTAAGTGTAAAAGACATGATTTCCCTCTGCTGTGGTGGTTTTCAGTTCACATAGGAACAGTAGTTGATGCTGACTGGAATTAAGCCTGGTTTAAAATTTGGACACTAACTGCAGTCCACATGCATGGAAAAAAATAGAGAAATAAACTCCTTCATGATAGCTGATTTTTGCAGAAATGCCTTTTGGTTTAAGTACTACATGCATTTCACAAAGTTCATGTACCTCTGCAGTTTATTTTAAGAGATCTGAATGTATTTGGTGTAGATTTATTTCAATTATCTAATCAGAAGCAGACACATAACTTCTTAGGCTGTCAAAGGTATTCGGGAATGTATGACAAACTTCAAAGGAATGCATAAGATCTTGCTACACATCTTACCATACATTTTTATAGAAAAGTTAATTAAATTTTCTCTTTCTGCCCAGAAATTACTTTTAGACTAAATTAAATATGTGGGGTTGTAAGGCTTTTGAGTGTTCTCTCTTTCTGCTTTAGCTTTGTGACTGATTAAACAGCCAAACGCTTATCTGGATCAAAGAAGTAATAAGCAAAGGGGCATCCTTAGGCCAGTTATCAGTTGAAAACAATCTTAACTGTCACGTACCCAAGTTTTAAAGCGCGTACTCAACTGAATGGATTAAGCAATGGGGACTATGTGTAATACTATTTACTTGCAATGAAGAAACTTCCAGGGGGAAAGAAGTGCTGTTTCCTAGTGCATGTTTCTGCAGGCATGGGTTTCTGGGAACAAAAGGACTGTACCACACTTGCGAGTCCTGCCTGGGGTGGCATGTGGTCCCAGTCAGATGAGACACGAGTTTCTTGTTATAGCACAGCCTTCTTTCCTGCCTGCAAATTGGGAATGCAGCTTATTCTTGGGTTAATTCCTGTGGAGACTTAATTTATGTTCACTCACTGGGAGGGAAGAAAAAAAAAAGAGATCTGGTTAGTTAAATATACAGCATTCAAGCATGTTTGCAGGGACAATATTTCAAGTTATTAGTCTTAGCAATTTAGATAAGAACATGTACTTTTCTATGATAGACAAGGCACGGTGTCTTAATATTAATACCTGACACAGAGTAACCCTATGTGATAAAGTGCTTAGATAGCTCAACAAGGGGTGAATTAGGAATGCCTGGGAAGATATATGGTGCCATTAGTAAAACATACAGATTTATGTGTGACATTAACATCTCTAAGGTGGCAGAAGCAGAATTGTACTACTAAAGCTGCATAAATGTTTTGCTTCCCCACAGATGCAACAACAGAGATCTCAGAGAAAGTGTTATCAAATGGGTAAAGTACTGCCTATGATTTGGCAGACCTACCCATTCCTTTCAAGTTTTCCTGTGTATCCTCTGGCAAATGACTAGGATTCAAATTTTTTAGATCTATGGCTGATGGCCATAATGATAGTGACATTTTTGGTGTGATTGAACACAAGAGTTGGGTTGCCCTTTCTTGTCATTTAGATATCCCAGCACCTGATGGGAATGCCTATGTACATCGGGGGGAGAGTTAAGCAGAAAGGATGGTCCCGGAGGAACAGGGCTGGCCAACAGCAAGCACCAAGCCTAGAGGTCTTCTGAAATCCACTTCTTGAGCTCTTCCACACCAGTGCCAGGGAACAGATGAATGTTAACTCCGCTAGTTGGCTTTGTGGCATGCTTCATCTCCAATGGCTGCAGGATCGGGGGATGAGAGAGTTGCTGCATCCTCTCTGGCTGAGCCCTTTGCTATTTTATATTGACTACTGCTGCTGTGAATTACTCGTGTGCTTTTTGTCATGTCCAGTCAGGCTCTGCTTTGCGTGCACATAGAGTGGGTCAGTAGTGACGCATCCTCATTCAGCCACGGGGCAATCCTGTACCTCCTGCCAAGAGGGAGGTTTCATTGTCTCGTGTTCATTATAATACAGAGAGGTGGAGCCACAATTATAATCCTCCCACAGCCCTGGAGTTTGAAAATGTTCTCTTTCCTGTTGGGAATTTCTTGCTGTACAAAGTGAGTTCAGTTGAGGAACAACTTATTTTTTAAAAGATACTTTTTCTACAATGCAGAGAAGGAGTTAATGATATAGGATTGTAGCTCTCACTTGTTTAGAGCCAGTGTGAAAATCAGTGGTCAGTCTGTATGGACTTAAAAGCAGAGGTATGAAAAATTGTCATGATGCCTTGAGTATGGAAAATTTGAGGAATAGCTCAAGTAGAGAAAGCGGGTTTCTCTTGAGCAGACCATCAGTCTGTGGTAAACTGAGGCATAATTATTTATTGAAACTTTTTTTCCCCTTTGAATCAACTGTTAGCATTTATATATAATTAGAAGTTCTGCTGGTTTTGAGGTAAGGCAGTTTAGTTTTGATACAAGGTATCGGTCTTTTGGGGAAAATAGATGTGCACCACCTTAAAGAATTTTTGTTGAAACAGTTGTTAAATGTCCCCAGAAATTTGGGGATCAGAAGTTAAAGCTGACCACACCTTTTTAAGCAGGTGGTTAGTTTGCTGAAGGAAAAAACAAACAAACAAATGCTGCTTATAATAAGAAAGAATAATCTTCTGGCATTCAAATATGGAGTCTTTTTACATTTGGTGAAATGTCACTAATAACACATTACATGTAAAAGCACTTTTCATCTCTAAGGTCTCAAAGATCTTTACAAAAGTGAATTTTGTGCCTAACCTCATTGAAAGTATCATTTGGATTACACAGAAGAGACTGAGGCATAGTGAGTGTGAGGATTTTGTCTTAATTTACACATGAAATGGGAAAGGGAAAACTAGAAACCTGATTCAGGACTAGTAGGCTAGTTACATGGTAATATTTGTTTTTTTTTTTCTGTCAGCTGGAAAACAACCCTAATATATGCAGCTGCTGCATACAGAAAGGGTACAGATAAGTTGACAAATATCAGAAATGCTGACTTTGCGCATTTCTGATGCATTTTTCATTTTTTTAAATGAGGAAAGTTGACCAGAAACAGCTCCATGGTGCATAGCCCTTTATTGTTTAGGGGTTTGTAAATTCTATTTTATTGTTTGTGGCATAATTTTTTTAATCTTGTAGTCTAAAATGGAACAAAACCTCACTTTTATGATGTGTAAGCACATATTTTACATTTATTTTCATACCTTCCAATGTAAAGAATCTCTCCAAGGAGCTGTAGTTGGGTTAATAGAGCTGGAGTCTGAGGCTCCACAGAGCAGGGAAGTCCTTTAGCTCTGTTCCATAGCATGGATGGTCCTGGCTGCTTTACAGAAACAAAGCTGTAAGGGTGTAATTTGGCAACGCTTGTTCTCAGTAGTCGCAGGATGAAGGGCCTGATGGAAGGTCTTCAGTGAGTTTTGGATCAGATTGTGAAATAGTTTGCCTATGAAACATCACAGAATTTAGATTTAAAAATAGATTTTATTGGAGACCAAGCTTTTATATATATATAAAAAAAAAACCCTTCAAAAATATGGTCAGAATAAGTATGCATGATTCCTTTAAAATCAAGAAATGAAACTATTCTAATGATTTCTAAGAAAGTGAAAGTTAGCATGTAAGAAACATGCTGAGTTTTTGGCCCTGTTGAAATTGATGACGAAGCTTCTCTCCTATGCATTTGTAGTCCATTCTCAGATTTGGCAGTCTCACTGGTTTTTAGCTGTTGACTGTTTTTAGCAATAATCTCTGGCCATAATACACCAGCTTTCTGGATGTCTAGTACCCTAGGCTACTAGATGTCTAAATCCTGTATGAATGGTTAGTGTATAAATGCAGAGCGTTTTCATTTCACATCCTAGTATGCCTGATGCTTCAGATTGATTCCAACTGAGTGCAGTGTCAATCAGTGCAGTAGATAGTAATTCTAATATAGAAACATTTTGGTCCTACTTATTTTGACTTGTCATTGTTGGCAGATTTGAGAACTCCGCACAGAAATTGCAATGGCTTAATCAAAAGTCGCCATTCTTCTAAAGTAAAATGGGCCAGTTGAACAAAAACCCCATAAAAATCTTGACCCCACCAGAATGAGTGTATGTGCATAATTTAAAGCTCCCAAACAATCTTGTTAAATTCACATTTTATACTGTCACAGACAGTCATGGGATGTAAAACAATAGTCTGGCTCTTGCGATAGGTCAAAGGTCTGTTTGCTCTTTCATATTTCTCCTTACTTAATTTGGCAAGTGGACACTCTTTCTGTCAAAGAGAAGAGACCAAAACAAAGTGCAGGTTTGTTCCAAGTTATTTTTGAAATGCCTTGATTCTTGGATGTCCAATTAGGATATTTTAGACCTGGCTGTCATTACCCTGGAAATCAAATGCTGTTACAGCAGCTTAACACAGGCAGCCAAAATCTTAAAAACTTTTGAAAAAATTAATCTAAACATATTCAGGTTTTGTTCAATGGCACAAAACAAGGCACTAATAAGCTTAACAGAGGATTCGTATCTTGTCTCTTGCATATAAGTTTTTAACCAAAATTAAAGTGTGTCCTTTAAAGAGCTAAAGATGGAGTCTATTGTGTTCTCCTTTCTGTTGTTGTCACACACATCCATACACCTTTTTCTATATCAGAAATTTATTTTTGCCTTTGGGTTATTTCCTCTTTTATGTGTGTATATATAATAAACCAAATAATGGAGAGCTGGTACTATGCTTATCTGACATTCACACAAGACAGGGCTTGAATTCTGTAGGAGCTTGAGCTGCAGGATCTAGCTCACCGTAACAAGCTGGGCTGTGTGCTTCCCCCACCACCCAGTGACGAGGAGTATTTCCATGGGGTAGAAGCACCTTATTTGATGTAAATTTTTTTTTAGCATTGTCAGGACCCTAATGCTCTGAAAGTCTGAAGAGGTGAGCTCAGGTCTGTCTGATGCTTGCAACATGGATCACTGGGTGACCCATGAGCAATGTTGTTGTATTCAAAGGAGGAGACGTTTGACATCTTATTTGCTGCTTTTTTTTATGCTGGTCCTTAAAATTCAGCCTGGGATTATTCATGGCTTGTCACAGATCTGACAACATAGTTGCTTCCTGTGTTTTAAAGCAAAGGTTGCTCTTTGAATACATTTTTCCATAGACTTTTTTTTCCCCTCAGTATTTCTGCAATGTTTTGCTTTCTGTATCTGCCCTTGGCATAGAAAACATGAAGCTGAACAACTCTAATCAGAATTATTTGTTGGGGAACTGACAAAACAACAATTTATTTGAGATATAATATCAAACTCTCTTTTAGTCCCAAAGCAAGCGTTGTTACAGTGAATGTTGTAGGGTTCGGTGTTCGGAAGATCTCGCGATGTCATGGAAAGTTAGAGGGTTAGTCGCAGCCTTGTGATGTACCTGTAATCCCGCCTCCCCTTGTTAGTATAAAAGGAATTAACTGTGCAATAAAAGGCAGAAGTTGGCGCTCACACTGTGTGTGTTATCTGTCTCTTTCCCTGGTCTGGGCCGACCAGTGATCTAAGCGTGGCACCTTGATATATAGCGAATGCTACAAACGTCTTTGGGTTTAGAAAATTTCCTGTACGCTGATGCCAATTTATCTCACTTTGGACTCCAGTAGGTCATCTTTCCTGGACTCAGGTTATCACCTGCAGAGAATAGGTGGTTATTCTCAATAACTTTCAACCCTATGTAGCTATAATATGTTAAATAGCTTTCTTATTATTTATTTTTAAAGAAACCTTTAAAAGATACCTTCTTTCTGTGGTGTAAAATGGCATTAAGATCAAGCTGTCAGGCATTGCTTTTTCTGTATTGATCTCAAAGTTCTTTACAAAGGAGCTTGGCATTGTTTTCCCTTTTGTCAGTCTGAGAAGTTGAAGCACAAAAAAGAAAAATGACTCCTGCGACAGCACCAGGCTGGAGTTGATGTCAGTCAAGTGCTTTGTCCACTATGTCATGCTGTGCTTTGAAGGACACTAATCCAACAGTCCAACTAGTATCAAACATGCTACTAAAACCATTGAAATATTGTTAATCAAGGAGATGGATGGGATAGGAAAACAGGAAAAATACTTTTCACAATAGTCCATGGCCTCATAGAGCTGTAGCAAATAACAAATCTTTTGAAAAATCCAGCAAAGGACAGATTTAGATTAACTTTTTAAAAGAGATTCAAGTAATAGCATAACTTGTGCTCTGTCACATGACATTTTAGTGTGCACAAGTGAGCCAGACAACTATGTTATTTTAACCCATATTCAACATTCCTATCAGTAAATCTGCACAAAGGGCCCCATATCCCTATCTTGTGTGGTACTATCATTAAATCTCTTTCTCTCTCTCTTTTTTTTTTTTTTTTTTTGGCTACTGCCTGGAATTTCATTATGAAGCATTAGTGATGTAATACTAAACCGATGGAATCTTAAACATGTCTTAAAATCTATGGAATAACGTAGACTCCTATCAAATAAAAAATGCAGTACCAACAAAAAATGCTGCATCTTTTTCAAATGGCTGATTCCATTTTCTTTCCTAAACATGTCAACTAAGATGTCTCAAAATAAACTTGCTTCAGTAGATCTGTTTTCCAATAAATGTTGTTTCTCTTTTCTTCCCTCCCCGGTTCCCAAGGCACTATTTGCTGGTTCATTTAAATACAAAATGTCTGTTATATGCTGCCCTCTTTTGCATAAAGAGTGTTTGAGTTGCTTCTGGTTGCTGTAGGTGCCCGTCTTTGGATTTTTCCTGTAATTGTGGGATTCTGTAAGAGAGTCTTTCTCTCCTTATGTTCTGAGATCTCCCAACATTTCATTAATAAGTTATGTGAACCATACCAGTCTGAAATGAACAGAGTGAAATTTTTGTCTTTGAGAAGCTCCTTGGCTCACAAAGGAGGGTATGATTTACACCATAGCTACTGGTAAAAAGAAGAAGGCTTTAAACTGTAAAAATGTACCTTTAATTATACGGGGAGTGATTCAAGGATGTTCTGGATCCTCTGTGAAATATTTAGCTGGTACAGAATCATGCATCTATCAGAAATAGGAGTCAAAATTTAAGGGTGTGCATTAAAAGCAGCAGATCTTCAGCAGCCAAACAAGAAAAGAACTGCCTGCTTCTGATTTTTAGTCTATGGAAAGGCATGTGTGCGTGTTTTTTCTGGAAGTGCTACAGAAGCTGTTCTGCTGGAGTTGGTGTTGAGCATCGAACCAGTGCTGGCTAGAGGTTGAAAAGCAGGATGGGGGGTACTGGCAGGAGCACAGCGTGCTCGGGGCTGTGGGGGTCCTGCTGACTGTGGGGAGATGCTGCCCCATGGACCCTCCTTGCACTGTAGAAGGATGTGACGAAGGATGGACCACTGGGCAAGGGACTGTGCCCTGCATGTTCACGTGTATACTTGACTGCTAGGATCGATCAGGAGCTATGCTTAGGAAAAAATGACTCACTGCTGGCTCCCTTACTGCAATGTGTGGGAATGAGTTGAGGGCCAGAGTGGTCTCAGCCAGCGTGCGAACATCCATTAATATTCTGTCTCCAGTGCCCCCGCTGCCATATATGCTTGTCTAGCTGTCCTCGCTCTGGAGCAATAAGTTGTAAGGCTTTGCCATTAGTTTGCTGCCTTATCTTGGGATGTGCTTTTATCGCTAGATGTGTGGCTTTGACAGCTTTGTGAGACTATTATGCCTTCGTATTGCTGACACAACTTTCAGTCCCATCCAACTCTTAGCCTGTCCTGAAGCTATGCTGGGTGCCTGCTGTCAACACAGCATTTGTCAAAATTAAGTATTTGATGCTCAGTGCATTCCCCACTTGTAGAACTGTAATTGTCCTACTGATGCCTGTAAGATAACCTTTGCTTCAAAAACCTTATATTTTTATGAACAAAAGCTAAATTTCAGCGCTGTAGCATAGTCTCATACTAGGCAGAATGTTGTTCGGCTTGTATTTTATTCCTTACATCAGCACAGGTTGAAACTCCAGAGAATTAAGTTAAGAAAATGAGGGGTGAAGTAAAAATTATGTGTTTTATCATATAGACTACTAATGGTCAGTTTAAATATGCAGGGAGCACTCATTAGCTCTGCCAGTGTGTACCAAAGTAGGAATAACCCCAGGGACAGGAGCTGGAGCATGGGTGAGGTGTTCAGCATGGTGTGAACATGGGTGCTGGAGATCTTTCAGCACAGATGATGCTTTAAATTCCACTCTTCCTTTGTGAGCCTGATGACAAACTTGTCAAAAACAACTTTGCAGATTTAAACAACAAAACCAAACAAAACCTTCCTCCCACAACCCCCTGTCTCTTCAACATTTTCTTTCCGTTGAGCTATAAATTCACTGCTGATATTGGCTTAGGAGTTGGCTGGCTGCCCAATACTGTTGTCCCACAAAAATGTACAGAATCTCTATCTTCTGGTCTCTTATAAAGAAAAACATGGAACAAAAATGTCAGGGGAAAAACGTGTAAAATAGGACATGACCTTTTTCAGAGTAAATATATGCAAGACATAAAGGATCTTCAAAAAAGCCATTCTTTTCTAAAATGCAAATGTTTCTGTTGATGATTGATACCAGAATTGATAGAGGCAGTATGATAGAACGGTGGGTGGTGGGAGTTTTAACCAAAAGTATCTGATCAGAGATTTTAAAACAGGGTTCTGTCTACACATGCAGCATTTGTGCGTATGCTGTGTTTTTGTAGGCTGACAAGGAAACAACAGATAACCTGCATTGCTTTTTTTCCTGTTACATAATTGAATATCACATGTTGAGTTGTCATGAAATTATTGTTAACACAAAATTGTCAGAAATTAAGTTTCATGTTTGAGTTATGAAAGGGACTAAAAGCTGTACTTCAAGCAAGGATAAGGCTAACTGCTTTTTCACATCAGCAGTGAAAAATATTGTGAAAAAGTGCTACTCTAGTTCAAGTAATGGGAAAAACTGCTTCAGGTCTCTTTCAAATGCTGTTAGAGGACAGACTTATTTTAATAGGTAAGATGCAAGTGTAAAAAGTTACCTTGCTGTGGCAGGCAGAATTATTGTTTTGCCACTTTAACTATGTCCCTTTAACCAGTTTATATATATATATGTGTGTGTGTGTATATATATATATAGCTTGTGAAAAATGAAATCTTAAGGGAGATTTTCAAAAGCTCCGAGAAGTCTAAGCTGTAACCTATTACACCTTTCTGTCACACTTCTATCTTCAGCCTGGTCAGTTGTAAGAGTTGGGAATTTGCATCTGAGGATGACTACTCTATCAAGCATTTCAGGTGTGGTTGTGTATATGTGTGATTCTGCACTGTGGATTGCTTGCTGTTAGGACATCAAAGTGGAGCTGCTGTCTGTGATGGGTGGTGGTTTTCATGTTGTTGCTTCAGGTGGTCATAAGTGGAAGATAGTGTTGCTGTACACTGAAAGATATTTTTGCCATTTCTCTCCTTTAAAATGTCTGCAGCCCAGATCCACTTAGGTTGTGATGTCTTTTGATCTCAGGAGCTGAATAAAACCAGGCCAAGTAATCCCTGGGAACTTCTGCAGCCAGAATTGCTAGAAAGCAGGGTAATTCAGCATATATAATGCTTTCCTCTGAATCAGCGTTATACCTGATATGCTTTCAATGAGTTGCTTGGCAGTTGTTCATGCCTTCTGCTTTAATAACACTGAGTCAGGGCTCCAAAGATGTTAAAAAAACGAAGTTTGATTTTTATAGGTATTTAAATGTTTGTGCCATAATGGAGGGAGTTGTCCTCAGCATTTTGGCCAAACAAAACTTCAAAGTATATGGCATTTCGTGGGTGTGGCAATGAAGTAAGGCATTTTGTTTCCTTATTTAGGTTATAGAAAAGAGGATCAAGCCCCTTCCAGGAGAATGGAAGTAGGTAGCCCTTGGTGCCATTGTTTTTGTTTGCTAATGCAGGCTCTACCATCTAAGTGTTTCCACTTTAAATACCATGGAACAGGCTCACCAGGATTGCCCTACTGTGAGAGACTACAGTGCCTCAACCCAATTTCCAATAGGCATGTAACATCCTGGCACCAGTACTTACTCGTGTGGGAAGGGACCGGTCTGTAAACCCCCATCTTTGTGAAATGGGATGTGTGCGAAGCCCTGCAGCTCATCTTCCTCAGAGCTCAGGCTTGACTCAACAGCTCCTGTGCTCACATCACCTAGGCTGACCTGATATCAAATAAGCAGCAGTGTAACAGTGAATGAGATCTCGTGTTCGTTCATGTCACCAAAATGGCCTAAATCATTGAAAAGTTGTGCTCTAAGTTGATCTAGACAACTTACAGGCAGTCCAGGTTTTAAGGACTAGCTCAGAAAACTTACAGATTTTTTTTGTAGTGTACCATTAATTTTTGAGGAAGGGGAGACTTAGACAATGTATACTTGGTTGTTTCACTTGACCTACAAAGAATTATGGTGCTATACCATGTTTACGCAAAGTTTATTCCACTATGCAAAAGTAACCCACAGAATCTAGCTTGCTTATTGTAGCAGTCAAGTTAAATTGAAGACAAGGAATATCTCAAAAATATTAGACTAATGCCTTGTGGTCTAAGCTGTAATAAGCTTATTTTCTGAAAATGATCATTTTGCCCCTACGGGGAACAGAATTTCGCCTTGGAAAAGAGCAATGGAAAAATATGCTTTAGTTTGCTTATAAAAATGTAAATGGTCTGTTTGTCTGTTTAGAAGTATCCCTCTCTAGCTATAAAATTATGAAAGAAAGATAGTACTGACAACTCGAAGAGGAAGAGAAAGTTTGTATTTCCACAACTGTTTGGGTTTGGTACCCATACCTCCATTTCCCCAACCTGGTAATTACTTGATCAATATCTAAGTAAATATAATGATGAGATGATTTATAGGAAAGATTAAAGAAATCCATTTGTATCACTCTTTGGCCTCCTTTAGGAAAGAAGTGTAAGATAATTAAGTCTCAGCTTTTCTTTAGGTGTGGCATCCAGAGATTGCTTGAGTATGAACCAGATAGATTAGTTTTATACTATCTTTTTAGTTGTTGGTTTGCCTTGACTTTGATATTTTGCAGGCTGCATGGTATAAACCGGTATAAATGTATATCAACAAGTGGATGAAACACTCCTCTGGCTCAAATCCTGCCTAGTCATTAGTGTTTACTCATTTGTAGTCTTTCATTTCATAGATGTTTCATTATTGTTTTCTTTTAGGAGAGAATTCAGGTTTTGATAGCTTTGAGGGCACAAATACAGTTTTTATGCATGGAAAATATCATTGCAGTTAGGAAATAAATGGTGTAATATATTCATTAATTTTGTTTCACTGAGGGATTCTTGAAGAGATGTGGTATAAAAGGTTTTGGTTTTTTTTGTTGTTTTGTTTGTTTTTGTGTTTTGTTTTGGTTTTTGTTTTGTTTTGTTTTTTTTTTTTGTACTGTGCTTTGGACTACAGAATAAAAAATAAAAATCAGCCCATGAAAGAAAAACGTGTCCTATGTGTGTGCATGTATGTTTTGGCTCTGCCTCAACAAGTGTGTGCCTAACTTTAAGTAGGTGAGTAATCTTGTTTGGTTGGTGAGGAGCATGCTTAAGTATCTTGTGAATGTTAGCACTTAAGAATGACTTGATGTGAAGGTACTGCAGGAAACAAGGCTAAGTGAAAGCCTTAGAATGGAAATGAGATGTTCTTCTGATTAAGACTAATTTCTACCTTTGGAGCTTTATCTCTAAAATAACTCAGCAGTCAGGAAGTTACAGAATTTAATGCTGTTTAACTCTACTATATTGCACCTTTAAATTTTTATTTTCCTCATCTTATGTAAATTATAGCGTATTTCTTTTTTTTATGGCTATGGTAGGTTATGTAGGGTGAGCAGTGTAAAAGCTGAATTCCTACTTGAAAGAACGAGGTCACCTCATGTAGCTACATGACTCCTGAATGGTGTGTCAGTCATTGGATTTTATTAATGACTGGAGCAATTTTGAGTTTTATTAATGCAAGGATAGATCTAGATTTTTCTCTGGATAAGAGCATTCAACTGCTATGGACTTTAATAGGAGTTTTACTGCGGCTGAGATAGTCCAGAATCTCGGACCTCTGCAATGCTCAAAGGCAATCTGTATTCCTTTCACCAGATCTCCTGGATTTGGCAAACCTCAGAAAAAATGGATCTCTTCAGCACTTAGTGTGATGCAGTCTTAGGAAGGTCCAGAGCAGAGTTTCCTGCAGGGACTGCCACCTCAGCTGGACACAGCTGTGATTTTCCGTCTTGGTAGTTCTTGGGCCAACAAAGGTGTTTCTTGTTTTTGTAAAACAACAGGGTACAAGTTGTGTTTAGCCATGGTGGAGCATGGTATTGTATGTGTTGTGGAGACTTTGACTTCTTCATTGTGCCATCACATGCTGTCTTCATAAGACCTCATTCAGCAGGCAGTATAAAATTAAAACAAACCCCTCAAAACTCCCCAAGATAAGCACTGCCCCACCCCCCCGCGAATACTGCGGCTTAGGGATTTAGAAGAAATGGCACAAAAATGCAGTGTCACTTGCAAAAGCATGGTGTATTTTCCCAGAGCTTTGCCAAACCTTCTGTTCAAGCCAGTTAGTCTACTGAAGACTCTTAAACATGTCTGTTGATTGTGTTGATTAGGTAGAGAACAGGGAAGGTGAACTGTGTATTTGTCTAATTAAAGGCTGATTGTGAAGCCAGCTCATTTTTGAGAGATCTTTCTTCACCTGGTTTAACAGATAAATGAAGTTTCTCGGACCTTGTGATACCAGCCTTTTGTCTTTTGTGAGTATATAGACATTTGGAAGTTTTGTCTTTTCACTGCTGCTGTAGACGAAAGGGGATGGGAACCACCGGAGCCACTGAGCAGCTTCCCAGTTGGCTTATGTTACTCCAAGTGGGATATCTGAGCCTATTCTCCCAGGAACTCCCTGCAGTTCTCCTGTTGAGGGATTGCTCAGAGGCAATTTCCAGTCTCACCACACACTGCCCAAGCTGCCATCATTTATCCTGGCTATTACTCAGAGGTGGCTGTTCTATTACTCTTAGTCAAAAAGTGGCTAAGTACATGTAAAGGCAGACAAACAACCTGTCTTCAAAAACTGTGTAAATGCACTCCAGCAGCTATGCAGAAATAGCCAAACATTTTTGCATCTTTGACTGGAGGCAGCCAGCAATCAAGGAACTGTGCTGGTCTACAGCCAAAACAAATAGGGAATTCCCTCAGATATTTTTTGTGAAGTGAATCATGAGGACATAATCAGGTTTGGCTCCATATTAATCGGTGCAGTTTGGCTATTAAAATTCTCAGTTCTGTGGCTGATGCTTCCCAGGCTGTTCTCAGGATTGCATTACATTGATTGAGTTACGGTCATGGCAGCAGGATCAGGTGAATGGAGCAGTTTTCCCTGCAAGTGGAAGCAACTCTTTTCCCTTAATGGGACTTCGGATGCATAGTGCAGTCTGCCCTTTCTCGCTTGGGATTTTCTTCCTCCTCACGGAGGAGTCACTGGAAAAGAAAAGTAGCTGCTAGTCAGCTTAGTCAGTGGTGAAAAGTACCCAGCAAATGCAGCAAGGATAGAGATCTGGTCTGCTTTCTAGATCATCCTTACTCTAAAGCTGTTCCATCTTTGGTGCCGCCTTCATTCCCACCCATAAACATTTCTGTCTTTCCAGTGCCTGTGGTAACCATTTGGTCATTCAAAGAATCCCTTGGGAGCTGAAGAGGCAGCATCTTCCAGGCTCAGGGGCATCATAACTGGTGAGATATGCTATTGATGCTTTTATATATATATTTTTTTTTTTCCTGGAGGTATTTTCTCTTCAGTTGAGAGAATTGCTATCATGAGCAGCACTTTAGTGTTAGCTCAGTTTCCTTTGAAACTCAAGGTCTGATGTGGAAAGAGGCCATTCTGGGTGGTTAGTTTTTGGTTTAATTTAACACATTGGGAAGATACTTTATGGCAGTCTTTGACTGAACTGACTGTCAAAAATTACTTGGGTATTTGGGAGTTTTGCACCTTGATGTTTCCTTTTGTTAGTGTTTTGTGTGCTAAGGATTATGAGTAAGTATGTGCGTGGTAATCTTGCACTCTGAAACACTGGAGAAATTTTTCCACGTTGTGCCTCCCATGGTCTCTGGACATTACCTGAATGGAAAGGGAGCATTCGTTCCCTTGAGAGGCCTAACTCTTATTTGTCTTTCTCATTAAACCTACACGCGGTCATCTCTGCACACACACATCAGTTGTACACACAGGGTACAGGCTGGGGTAATTATTTCAGCTCAACAGCCATACTAGTCTGTCTCCTAGTGAAAGGTTATGAATATGGAGACTATTATATGTCATTAAGATAATGTTGCTGAGTATGTCAGCAAAATCAGTGACTCTATATTCCCTAGGTGTTCTGGTTTTAGTTTGATAGGAACATGTAAAACAATTCTGCTTGCCAGGTGGGAGGAAATTTGCCTTTCAAAAGACCGTTGCTTCAGCACTTGATAGGAGTCTTGCTAAGCAATGATAATAATAATAAGTGTTCCCAGGTTACACTTGTTTTATAATTGCTGTTTAGCACAGATTGCTCCAAGTGAGGGAACTCCATCATTCTGACTACACAGGTGGAGGTTATGATGTCACGTGTAGCAAATTCACTGATCCAAAAGGATGGGGCATTTATATAAAATAGTAATACAATACAGAGTTATAGTAGCAAAGACTAAGGAAAATAATTAAAAGGGATTTAAAACTTAAGTGAAGAAGCCAACCATGATGAGGAGGTGAGGAAAGGACTTGCCTTGAATGGTTACCCTGTTTGTTGAACACCTCTCTGAAATGACTGGCCACTATGAAGGGCTGTGTCTTTGATGAGGGATATCACAGATCTGATTTTGAGTTTTCCCATGAGGTTAATGTTTTTGTAAGTGTCCTAAGAAGTCACGGTCATATACATGGCAGAACTGATGGGCTATTGTGTCTGCATTAACTCTTAGCGAGTGAAAAGCAGATAAAGAAAGAAAAGCAGATAAATAGCAGAAATGCCTTTGAGTTGTGTTGCCTGTCTTGTACCATTTTTCTAGTCTGCCTTTTATGATGACTGGTGTTCATCAGGCAGATATAAGAGTCCCAAGCAGGGCAGAGTCCTGAGCAGGTACTGAGTTTGTGTGATCAGTCATAGCTTGCCTGCTCTTCTGGGCTCTGGCTGTCACACCTTGTGTCAGGAGATGAGGGAAAGGGGAGGCAGAGTGAGCTGGGCTAAAGCCAGGAGTAATGGAAACCTGGAAGTGATAGTTTGTTGAACAGTATTGGCTTCCAAACACTTTTTTTATTTGCACGTAGAAGTGTAAAGGCTCCAGTTTCAGTCCTTGGGAATAATTAATCCTTAAGCAGTGGAAAACAATGTTATATGCGATTGGTGAGCTGTCCTGACAAAGGCATGTCAGAGTAAAATGATTTTTTTGAGGCTGTTAACTATGCTGACTAACAGAGTTGGTTAATTCTGTAAGGATAACATTTTGGGCAAATTCCCAGCCTCCAAATGCCTGCAGGCAGACTTGTCCATATTTGTGGTATATTTGAGGTCTAGTGTTCCTCCTTTGGGCTATATATTTTAAGAAGAAATTTTAATGGAAGGAAACATTGTTGCAGAGTAACAGTCTTCTCTAAAGCACTTTCCAAAGAAATGTTAAGGTCAAAGGTCTTGTTTTTTCAGGGCAAAAGATGTGAATCCTCTAATATTTACTCAGTTATAAATAGCGACGGGCAAGGCTCTAAGGATGGATTCCTGGGAGATTGTATCAGGGGTGGTTATTCCCCGAACTGAGCAAAGGCAACAGTTGTCTTTAATTGTTGCATTCTCTTTAGCAGAGAGAACAGCATTATCATTAAACAGATAGCAAATTATAACAAATTTGTGAGTTTTTCATTCCTCTGCTCAGGTGCCTCTTATTTCTCTTCGGTCCCAACAAGAACAAAAATGTGTTGTATTTCTAATAAGAGATAGCAGTTTGACAAAGGGGGAATCTTCTTTCTAAATATTTTGGTTCTCCAGCCACAGCAGCAGTGATGCAGATAATATTAGTGTTCGGACCATGCAGATGGTAGGAGAAAGTGCAACCTGGTGCAGTGAAGGACTTAATTAGGATGCAGGAGGTGCTGCTGTTGAACGACCAATTGGGCTTGGGCAGGTAACTGCATTTATCCATGCCTCTCTTCCCCCATCTGTAAACAGAAGGGAAGATTATTACTTTTCTTTGAGAGCTGTTATTTGAAAGTGTTCTGTTACTTTCAACAGAAAGCCAAATCTGCTAATATTGCTAATAAATGGATGAATGTTAGCTAATTCAATTAACAGATCAGTCTGCCTCCCACAGTGAAATTCAGCCTCTTACAGTGCAGGTCTTATAAAGCTCAGCATGCAGTATATACATCATCAAAGAGTTAACATGAAACCCAAGTGATGCATAAGCCTTGCTAAACAGGCTGAAAACCAGGGCCTTCATATAATGCCTTGACACTTCCAAACAGAGTTATAGCATTTGAGGTATGTTTATAGACTCATGGGTCTGTCTGGAACTACAGGGCAGTCCTGGTGCATGTGAGGCATCTGCCTCATTAATATGCATCACCAGAAAAATAATGCCTAGATGTAAAATTTTAAAAAATAAGACAATGCACAGCATTAATTCTTAGAAAAGGAGTGCAGTTGCTGGTTTGCTTTCTAATTTTCTGTATCAAGAATGAATGTATGGTAACTAAACTGACTGGAAAATGTGTTTGGTAGGAGATGCATTAGCTAAGACCTCAAATAGCAAAAAAAAAAAAAAAAAAAAAAAAAAAAGTATTTTCCAAGCACTGATGTGGTTTTGTGTAGATGTATGTTTTTCTGTTAGTACTTATTGGAGAAGAAACATAAAAATTGGCCTTTAAGAGTTATTAGGTATCATTCCAAAATCTTACAAAGTAGCGTTATTTTTTTTTTTTCTACCTACGTAAGACAGGTATTTAACTTTTTCTGAAGTTGTGGCTAAACTCCGCAAGATGCTTTAAAGTTTAAGGAACCTAACAGATATCCTATTGTAACCTGTTGTGTGCTATCGACACCCAGAAAATTACAATTAATACTCAGTACTCTTAAAAAAAAAAAAAAAAAAAAGTCACAGGGATTAAATGACAGAATTGCTGCTTTTTTTGGTTGTTGTTGGTACTATCATAAATGCTAAAGGCATTCCAACCAAGGGCATGTGGCTGTGATAGAATTTGTTGTACAATCAGTTTTAGGGAACAGCCTGTGCCTTGTTAATATAATCCATAAAAGGCTTTCAAACTTCCTAAAACCAGTCCCTTCTGTTTCCAAGTCTGCATATGATCTCATAGGAAATGATCTGGGAGAGGCCAGCTAACCCTTTTGCATAATCAAGGTGGCATTGTTCTTTTAATGCCTAAAGTGACTTGTTTCACTGATATAAGCTCAAGGATCCAGTTTTCCACTGTTGCCAAATCCCTGTTATCAGACTTCACAATGATTTCAGTGGCGTTAGATTAAAGAGTAAGTGAGAGGACTGAACTGTGACTTAAAGACTGGCCTTGATAATGTCATTCATTTGCTTTGTGACCCTTTTTTGTCTTTCTTTAAAAATCCTAAATCACTTGCTGCCCAGTAAAATTTGAAAGATGGAAATGCGAATACATAACATGAGTGGGCAAGGCTTATTTTTCAGTGGGCTCAGAGGCAGGTAAGCAATCTGCACCTTGCCAAGTTTCATAAATGGCAGTAGTAGTGAGACAGTGAGGAAAATACCTGCCCTGCATATAGATTTGATATTGTAAAAACTCATGTATACATTAGCAGTAAATACAGAAAGTGTGTATTCTTGTATTGGAGCCCTTTAAAACCTTCACTTTCTGGGATGTTTACAAAAATGCCGAGTGCTTCATACAGTGTATGTTCTTTTATATCCTCAGGATGCCCGGGATTTCCTTAATATATCTAGCCCAAGAAGGGAAACACTCCAATGAGCGTCTATCTCTGAAAGCCTTGTACGGCAGCTAGCGTTAATCTTCATTGGCAGGGAAGAGAGAACAAAAGTGTCTGGGTTTTCTAACTGTGCAGAAGTACAATTATGGTCTAGTTCATGTGAATAGGTAGTAACTGTACTGAACTGAAATTACAGTGAGCCTAAGCAGAGGGCTCTGTGGCATTCTGCTTACTGCAGAGTTGTTAAATTTGGCACTCTGCTCTGGGCTCCAGTCAAACATTTTCTTAACCATATTAGGTTATATGGAAATTGGCCAACCAGCAATAGGCTTTTGATGTACTTATTGTTTGTGCTCATATTTTATGGAGTAGACAGCCACTGTTTTTCTTAAAAACTAGCAGGTTTAATAAAATAAGACAAATAGAACCCTTTAAAAATTTTCATTACAGTTTGGTAGCAAAAAAAAGAGCATTTCCCAAGACAAAGGAACCCAAAGTTGACATTATTATAACACAAGTTTGTGGTTCCCTTGTGCTTTTCATCCATAGATCTTGATCACTCTGTAAATCCGATCCCAGTAAAAGCCCACTAGTTAATTATTATGCTGTTATTCGGGTGAAAAAGAGGAGTGGAGTGAACCTGACTGGGTAAGGCACAAGCGTACCAGTTCGCTTTGGCAGACTCATCCAAAGCCTGATAATCCCCAGCAGAATAACAGGGTGAACAAGTGGATCAATGACTCTCTAAACTGTTACAACAAGATTCGCTTGAGTTTGGCAGATGGAGTCTTCTGTGTTGAGAAGGTTCACTTTTGTGCCTGTCCAGTTTCCTGGAGAAAACAAAGAGGAGAAACAGAAGATACTAAATATTGAGTTGTTTAGTTCCCTCGTAATTGCAAATTATTCCGAAGCCAAGTAGAATAGGATCTGGCGTTTATTTTCATGATTGTTCTTCAGGATGGTTAGATGAGAGACAGGAGCCGCTGCCCATTTGGGACATTGCTCATCAGTACACGCAGGCTGGTCTACTTGTGTCAGGGAGTTCCTAGTCAGAGCTATAGCTTATACCGGGGTAGTGCAAAAGCAATGGGCCTGACATGTCTGTGTTGCTTCAGGGTTAAGGATGTCTGAAATTTCCTGAACCAGGGATAGAATATTCCACTGGGAAAATTTCAAAACTCATTTTCAACCTAAAATTTCTAAGTAGAGTGTTTTCAGGATTTAGCTGACAATTTTAGTGTTCTTAAAGGACAAAAAGTTGAGAAGCAGTAGTGTTGGTTAGGCATATTATCAGGTCTGCTCCATACTCTAGTAGATTTTGCTATTAAAATGACTTTTTTGATCAATAAATGTTTTCATAATTTTTAATTTACTATTGCTTCCTGTAGCTGTAAACTCTTGTTTCACTAATATTATTCTTTGCCCTTGCTAATGCTCTTCTAATACTTGCAGACAGTTGTCACGTCCCCTTCTTAAGTATTTAGTCGGTCGATGCATCCTTAGCTCTTTTAATCTCTCTTTGTAAGTCAGTCCCTCTCTGCTTGCTTAACATTTTTATGGTTCTCTTGTGATCTTCCTCCGGGTTGTTATTGTCATTCAGGAAATGAGTTCTCCAGAGCTGAATGAAGTATTCCAGGTGTGATCACCACAGAGCTGTGTTAGGGATATTACCTTTCTGCCCTGTGAGGTTGCCTTTGTATTTAACTTAATATTGCTTGGACTCTTTCTGCTACCATATCATGCATTATTTGATGTGTACTCCTAAGAAACGGTATTAAACAAGGTCAACATTACACGCTTTGAGCCTTTTGATTGTGAATTTTGATAACATCTTTCAAAGATGCAAAAATGGCTGAAGCCATGCCTGTGGTTTGTAGCTAAAGACAGCACTGTGCTGCCAGGAGGCTGGAGTCTTGTGAGTTCTGACCCTGCTTTTTGCTGATGATGTTTATGATCTTATACAACTCATTTGACTTCTTGACCCCTGTGTCTGTACGAGTCAGAGGATGATAATGCTATAGTAGCTGCTTTTGGTAAGGCTGCTGTGAGGGTCGGCTCAAGTTTGTACATGATCTGGAAAATATAAAGAAGTGGAAATGTAAAATATTTGGGCAAAGGCCTGCAGCAAACCACATTACGTGACCTGCAAGCTTATGTTGTCCAGGCTTGTGGAAATTGAGGAAGACCATCATCAAAATTTCTGTTTGCACATCATAATTTGTTACCTTGTTTGCTAAAAGAAGGGGGGGACTGAATCAAATGAAAAGGGTGAACTTTATATTAAGTGTAACCTCTGCAAAGTTCACTAGAGACCTATTGAGAATATAGTTTTAACATGCCCAAATTTGCTTTGTTGTTTTGCCCAGCTGTTGATTTTTATTTTGAGAGACCTGCACAAGCAAGTATACAATCAGCCAAAAATCTTAGAAAAGGAAGTGAGCCTGTCTTTTGTTTAGGTGTGTTTGTATCGGCACAAAATGAATGCAATATCATCAAAAAAATGTAGCAGAGCTAGGAGTGGAGCATGGAGAGAATAAAATATTATTTTTACATGTACTCTGAACTCATGTGAATGATGACGCTTCACAAATGCTTCTTCTGAACCCAGGCTGGTAATCCGCTCACTGGCACAGCATGTGGATTTACTGGATTAAAGAAAACTCTGTCATACCCTGCTGCATGAAGCAGATGCAGCTGGAGGCAGATTTGTCTAACTGTCCTCTGCCCATCATCTTTGTAAGATACAAAGCTGGTGAAGTTTTCACTGCAGAAACATCCAGTTGATGTTCCTTTGTGAGGAGCTGGTGTTTACTGGTGGTATATACCCGGTGAGGGGTTCTCAGAGTATTGTAACATATCTGAGATCCAGGCTGACTCATGGGCAGTCTTTTTAATCAGGTCCAGTACTGCTTATGTGAGTTGAGAAATTTGCAATAATGGTCCCTGAGGTTTACAAATACATTCATGATTTATAGCTTCAGTAAGCTAAGTTTATATTTGGAAGTGAATGCTCTGAGGTGGTTGGGGACAAACATAGCTGAAAAAAAGTTTTCTTAGTGATAGCTGAATTTTTCACTGTATGTAGCTGCTTATAGTTTGGTGATTGAAAGATTACAAAACCACTTGTGTGAAAGTTACTGCTCAGGTGAAGGCTTTTGCCATAGACTGGAGCCATGGGTGAGGACTGAAAGGTGTGTGAAAGGTTTGAAAAGTGAAAGGAGGTTGTGCAAAAGCACATGAGCTCTTGGGGCAGGAGGGAGGAGGTTCTAGGTGACTATTTGTGTTCTGCACTCTCACAACACATCGGACTAAGACAAAATAGATGTAAATGCAGCCTCAGTGCTGAATTCACTCATGGGAAATGGGGGGAGGGGAGGCTAGAGAGAGAGAAACACTTCTGTTGGTTCCCATTTTAGATCCAGTACAGAATGGAGCTCTGCTGTAGGGCTGTAGTTCAGCTCTTGCAAGAAGCATTTCTATGGAATTTTGCTCTTAGGTGGACTTCCCAAGAACAGCTACTGTCCAGAAGATATTCCAGCTAAAATCTTCTGAGAGCAGTTTGAAAATGTTGGCACTGTTTCATCTGAACTCTGATCCAACTTTAAGTATGAGAGGAACATGAGAGGTTCTGATTTGGATCTAAATGTATCCTCTCTACACTGTCCAACTTGCACATAAAATGTGCAAACAGAAGAACACCCCAACCAAGCAGCCCCCCAAATGGCCACTTATAAAGAATATGAAAGTAAAACACATTGTAGAGAATTTATGTTTGACTAGACTAAGGCATAGTTTTAACCACAGATAGTTATGAGCAGAGGACAGCATCTCCTCAGCAGTGAGAGGGGAGATTGTGGCAGGGTAACATGGCACAGAAACTAAAATGACCCACGCTTGCTGAAAGTGTAGCCTGTGTTTTGGCTGGCTTTTAGCAGCCTTAGCAGAAATTCTTCCTGCTATAGTATTGTTGTAGTCAGCGCTGCAACTAATTCAGTTGTAACTGGCATCTGCATGTGGACCTTTCCTTGGCTTAATCCTAGACTACCAGGACTGGGCTAGGGGATTGTGTCTCTGTGTGAGCAGAGACAGGAATTCAGCAAGATGCCTTGTTTTTCTGTACCTCAGTTTTCCTGTTGGGAATAACCTGACATGGCAGAACCAGATTAGGCAACATATGCTTGACCAGGAGGAGTATTTGTATGTCAGTGACCCTCTACAGCTCTGTTCATGTGAATATTTAGTGAGATGCAATTCCCGCCTGAAGTGTTTCCAACCTAAAATAAACAAAAATAGGCATGTGCAGAGAGGGAGCAGAGTTGCAGACTGCCTTGTCTGGGGGTCATAGAGTCTGTTTAGAAGAGGACTGGGTCTGGAGACTGGTCCCCAGAAAGGTCTTCCAGTGGCTGACTTGGTAAACCCCACGGTGGCCTAAATATTAACTAGCCTGATATAGGCAAAAGACAGTTTTGATTTAAGTTGAGGGGATCTTGGACCCTCAGAGGTGGTCCTTTTAAGGCCAGGTGACTTTGCTAAAGGACTCACCTGTATGAAATGAATATGCCTGTGACAGCAGGAAGGCTGGGGTGGTTGGGCTTACAGACAATTCAGGTCTTTCCCAAGCCTGAGCATGAGTCTGAATGAGCTGGCTACAGCCTGGACCCAAACTTCAAAGTCTTCAATGAACTTCTAAATAACCCAGTAGGAGATTTTGGGGTTTGATATGTTTTCCCAGAGGTAAGCCAGCAGTATGAAGCTGAGATCTGAATGTGTTCTGGATTCAGCCTCCTATTCTATGTGTATAAAAGGCAGCTATTTTGAAATACTGATTGATTATGGCCCACCTGTGTTCTTTTTGGGACAGAATCATGGTGTTTCTTTGGATGTTTTTTTTTCTTGTATGCCTCCTTCCATATGCTTATGGCATGTAACAGAGTGAGCTAAAGAGTTACTACTACATTTACTTGTGTTTTGGGGAGAAAAGTCTTCCTGTTGCTGTTTTCCCCCCTCCTATCTGTTCCAGAATTTTAGTTAATAATCTTGCCAAGAATTTGATTAAGTAGCTTGGATATAAAAGAAGATTTTGTTTTATGACTCTTGATGTGTAGATGTGCCTGTGAAGTTAAAGGTAAGCAGATCTCATGCTCCAGAGTGTAAGCTGAATGCTGAGGGATTCAGAAAAAGAATTCGCCTGTCTTATACTGCTTTTTATTGTGTGATTTGATAGGTGAATTGTGGATTTGTTTCATCTACTTCTGAGTATCTCATAGCCACTGTCGGAGGCAGAATGCTGATGTTGGTAGAGTAGCAGCTACAGCTGGTATCACTGATGTTATGCTTATGATCCAAACAAAAATAACAGATCAGAGTTCTATAATAATAGGAAAGGAATTTTATAAACAAATTAAATACGTGGGGAAATCCAAGTGAAAATAGCAGTGGTTAGGGGGAGAGTTTCAAGGACAGGAAATAGGCACTCAGTGAAAGTCAAAGCTAGTAACTGTCCATTGTATCTCTTTAAAATCTCTCTTTAAATTTTCAGTTCAGATTTTTTTGCTTTAAGGAAAAGAAATTGAATTAATGGACTTTAAAATTGTATGCTTGGCAAGAAAATGTCTGCATCTTGAGTTCATTATACAGCTATCCCAATCTGGCTTTAGATTGGGGTTTTGTATGTTGATTTGATTGTTATCTATGGTTAACAGAATGTCCATAGTCAAAGTATCTTGGGTTCTGGTTTTGTTACATCTGTCATCGATTTTTGATACCTTTTGGCTATGAAGATGTGCTGACTTGCCAGTTGAATCCTTAGGAATCTTTCTCTGCAAGTGCTTCTGTGGAGAAGGTAATGACTGTGCACTTCCTCCTCCTTCCTGTGGTCCTCTGATGAGCTCCAGCTTACTGCTGTTCTTGTTGAAGACACACATATAGCACTTATGCTGAAACTGGCAGGTTGCATTACAGAATATAGAAGGTAGGCTAGAAAAAACGTTGACAAGTAATCCAGTCCATTGTATTGGACCAAACCAGAGGTTACTACTTAAATAATTTTTGAGTGGTGCATTCTGTTCTGGAAGTGTCCCCTGCAGAGCTTAGCAGTTTGCCTCATTTGACCTGTAACAGTGTTTAATTATCCTTCTCTTTACGTAGTTTCCGTAAGTCTCTTAATTGATAGGGAAATTGCTTGTGTCAAGGGAGAAAATCAGTCTCCATTGCTCCATCTTAAGCACACTGTGTCTTGTCTTGCCCTCAGTGGATATGAAGAGGTTATAATTCTCTTCTTTAATATATGTGAGGAGAATTACCATGTCTTTTAGGCTCAGCAAACCTGACCCTTCCAACCTCTCTGTGGAGACCATGTTTCCTAGATCTCTGAAAACTTTTGTCATCCTCTTCTGGACCCTCCAATTGGTCCACATCTTTCCTGAAGCGACGTATACCTGCAGATGGACTCAGGACTCCAGACAGGAACTGACCAGTACTTAATAGGAAGGGAGCGCTGTTTGCAATTGCTGTGTTTCCAACCATATGACATTGTTCCTACAGTACGATTCACTATCAGCCCTGGCTGTTGGGTTTTTTTTTCCTTTTTATTTTTAAGAACTGAGAATTACTGCCTCATTTAGTAAATCACTATCTAGTGTTTGTGAAAGCAATTATCAAACCACTATCATGTTTTTTGGAGAGATTTAGCATGCAAATTTAGAAAGCTCAAAGCTGAAAATTGCCTGGCTTTGCATGTTGTTATACTAGTCAATAGTGCTTTCACTTGCAATTCCCAACTTTTATATTTTTTAAGCTATTAATAGCAAAATATGTGTCAATGGAGAATCTTGATCTTTTTGATCAATGATTTGGGCTGCCTAATATATTCAGCCACTTCATGACCAAGTGGCTTCACAGCATAGGTCAGGCTGAAAAACAAACAGGCTGAAATAGGAAGGCAAGCCCTAGAGCAATGAGGGAAGTGGAAATGCATGCATGAAATGCTTCAATGAGTTTTTGCAAGTGATTAGAGCAGCCATTAGAGAAGCACTTTAGGAGAGCAGGATGGATCTGGAGCCAAGTTTCTTCAACACATGTGGGCGTGCTTCACATTAATTTTTAATATCTGGGTTTAGAAACCTTGAGAAAGAAGAAGCAATGCTATGACAGAAGAGCAAATGTATTTTGTTGAAAGTGGAGTGAGTCCTGTGGAAGATGTCATGTTATTAGAGTGGAAACCATGCTCCTTTCATATAAAACGAACACTTCAAGGTGAGGTGCTTGCTCCTCTAATCCTCCTTGCTACCCCATGACTGAAAGACTTTGGAGTCTTTGAAGTGAATTTACCATAGCAGTGGGAGAATCATCCAGATCTCCTCAAGCTTGGCCTTCTGGAGGTTTCCTAGATGCCCAAGATGATTGTTAATGAAGAGGATAGCTCTTATCACATATGTCTCCTAAAGTAGTAAAATGACAACATCTGCAATGGTAGCAAAGATATTGTCAGTTCCTAACATCCATTTGCCACAGTTCGAATATGCTGAATTCAGACCTTGCGGGGGAAGGTCCATATATGTTCCTGAATGGTACTGAGCCATTCACTCTATTCAAGCCAGCTTTTTCTCCTTTGTAAGGAGGGGGGGGGATGAAAAAGAGTGTCTGTCAGTATAACTATGCAGTAGAGAAAAAAGCTTTGGAAATACAAGGCTAAGGAAATATAAAATTGGACTTGTTATTGTAATGAAGCATAATGGTAAGAGTTCACAATGGGTCTGTTACTATAATCAAGCAGAGAAAAGGCTCTAATCCTTTGAAGAATACAAGTTTTTTACATTATTTGCCCAGATGTGGGTGTGATGGATGGGGCCAGATGTCCGTGGCGCAACTTTGTGGGCTCTGTGTGGGTCAAGCTGAATCTGGCCAATGTTCTCAGAAGAGACTTACCAAAGGGATAAGCTTTCTTGCACTGGTGACTGCCTAGCTACAGTATTCACCTTTAGAAATAGCAAAATTTACTTCTTAGGGTGATAACTGATACACTATAGACTTTCACTCTGCTAGGAATAGGAAATAGCTGCTGTTTCCAACTTTCCCATGCACTGAATGAATAGCAACATATGTTTTTAAGCTCACCACCTTGTCTTTCTTTTTGAAACTGTGCTGAAAGTTTTCTGTCTGAACCTAGGAGTATCTTGTACACATTACTGTGGTACGTACATACATAGACCTCAACTGAGTGCTAGGTGTTTTTAATAAAATTCCATTTGTGTATTAGGCACATTTACAAAATTTTAATTGAAATCCATGGAAACTTGAAATAACCTTTTTCAATAGGCTCTGGATTAGAATAAACATATTGGTAACAGTCAGTTGTGTGAAGGTAAATACTTGTTTTCCTCTTCAGTGTAACAAGAGTGTAAACACATCAAACATTTACTTAGAAAAATCAAGTGTTTTCCTTTTCCCTCCCCACCCTTTCCTCTGGGGCATTGTTAGAGCGTGTACATATTTGATCTGACCCAAACCAAGGGAACTGAAACAATTTTTTTCCACTGACTTGATTGGTTTTGGTCATTTCCCCAAGGCTCAGGCATGTTAGTCGTGTCACTTTTCTTTCCTCAGAGCTGCCTTTTAAGAGTTTGTGTCTGTTACAAAGGCTGTAATGGATATTCAAGGAACATTTAAATAAAACTGTGGAAGGTAAAGTCCCCATCTTACCAGTAGGTCATGGTTTAGTGATAAAGTTAGTTGTGCATTAGGGCTCCTAGTAATTGATAAGAAACATTGTAGTTGGATGGTGTAATGTAACTGTAACACAAATTCTCTCTGCTGATTCCTGTTACTAGCAAGCAAACTGACTGGTTAACTTCATAATGGCAGGATTTTTGGTGGATTAGGTATTGCCTTTGCATGCAAAGCGGGCACAGAGTTGGTGTAAAAGTGTAATGCTAGTGTAAACTCCATAAGATAATAGGACAAACCTGTGACCACAGATGATCACATTTGCAGGCTTTGGTGGTATGTTTGTGCACAAACCTAGTGATTGTGAAACCTCAGTCTAAGTGTAACTGGTCAGCTGGTTATGAATTCAAACTTCCTCAGTTATCCTTAAAATTACAGGTGAACTAGTGCACTTTCAAGGAGTGTGTCAATGAAAAACTAACTGCTCGCCATTACCATTTTGTATGAAGGCTGCTTCCATCTCTGCCCTTTAAGCGCTGTAAACACCCATTAAAGTCTTGCTGTATGATATCAATAATATATTTTTAATGTTATTTTTCATTATATATCATATGCCTACTCTTGAAATCTGGTTCAGATGACTAAAATACACATGTAAAAATGGAAAAAGGGTGAATCATTTAAAATATGTTATGAATTATAACAATGACACCTCAGATATTACTGTCCCTGTTTTGTAACTTATGATCTTGGAGTTTCTAGGTGTACCTGTTAGATCAGGACCTCACAGTGTTGACATAAGTGATTGCTTTTGTCATACTGAAAGCATTGCCTGTGCTCTGCAATAGTAATGGTGCTAGGAAAAACAGGATGAGTTGTTTATTGATGTTTACATAAGGCTGACATTAGACTTGAGTGTCATGGCTGCTGTAGATGTGCCTTCGCCACAGAATTTTCCTGTCTCTAAATACAAATAAAGTGAAGTCAGCTAAAACACATGGCCAGTTAAAAACCCTCCAGGGTGGAGTACGGCTTGGCAAATAGAGAGCTGAATTGCATCTTAGAGGACCAAGGTTATCTTCTCACTTTTCAGACTTTTTCCATCTCTCAAGTGGGAGGGCTTTGAATAGCTTGTGTTAATTCCCTGGGATTTGATCCTGTAATGTGTCTCGGTGAGAAGCAGCTTGAAGCAGGTTTCGGCACATCATGTTACTAAGCTCTTAGTTTCTGGGTGGATTATACAGTGCTGGAGTGATTCATCCTGAAGTTTATGTTGCAGTTAGGCAACCTTTAGGTTAGTATGTTGGATGCTGCATATTTCATGGTTGATTTAGCTGGGTTCACAGAGCTTTCTGTAAACCATGAAGTTCTAGAAAGAAATTTATGGGTTTGAATGAGTAACCAGTTACATAGGGCAAATGGCACTGTCTCCGATTACCATATGAAAGGAAGTTTGGGTTTACCACTAATTGCAGATAAAAATTAATATTTGCAAAGGAGACATATATGATTTATTTATAAGTGTGTTCTGTTTCCATAATGAAATTTCCTTTGGGTTTAAGTACAGTCATTTGGAGGAAAAAGCGGAGGTCTGTGGCTCATTAGTTTCTGGTGGTTGTCATAAGCCATTAATCAATTGCCCCTTTTACCAACATAGGTTCTAATTCAGCAAAGCATTTAGGCACATGCTTAACTGTAAGCATGTGTTTCAAAGCACTTTGCTAAATCAGGGCTTTAATGTGGTTCAAGCTTGCTGCATATCTTTCCAAATCTAAGGTTACCTTGAAATGACAGGAGTAGCTAATACATCAGGTAAGGTGCCATGTACCTTCCTCACCTGTCTTTCTAAGAAGTCATACACAAGGGAAAAAAATGGGTCAATTTTTCCCTCTGCCCCCTTTCCCTCATCCTCTTCAAATCCTACCTCAAATGGAGGCTTCTGTACTGAATAGTAGGGCATGTGAAATGGTAACAAGTCAGGAGCAAGGAGAGTGAAATGAGGGGAAAGCAATTTCCACTTGATTGTTTTGAACTCTTTGATCTCTGTTTTTGCTAAAGCCCACTTGACTATGTGGAGGAAAGGGGAAGGCAGCAGAGCTTTATTCTGATATGGCAAGATGAATCCTGGTATGCAGGATTTTATAAGTCTAGGTAGGGTACACGTACACCTTAATCAACAGAGGAGATGTAGAGTGGGGGAAACTTGAATTGAATTCTCCCAAGCACTTCTACTCTTGTGAAAATTACAGTGGGACTTTCAGTAGTGATGAAAGGTAAAGACTGAGTATTATGTTCTCAGTCCCAGTCTTGTCCACTTTGGTGCAAAAAGGATGCAGTCCAACCACAGCTATCCTGCAGAGAAATTCCCTGGCAGAAGTAGCACCCCAAGTGGCACAATGCCAGTGTAACTGGCTCCCATGTCCACCCTTCCCATTTTTACTCCAGTAAGAGAAACCAAGGGACCTGAGGGTTTTTTTTCCATATGTTTATTTATACATGGTTCATAATTTAGTAGAGATGATTAAGAGCTGTCAGAAATTACAGAAGTTACTAGACCAATATGATTTTTATGTATCAGCAGGAGGTTGGATGCCTTGAGAGCAAAGGCAACCAGTCTTACAGTCCCTTCAGGATTTGTTTGGCATGGGGGAGAGTATAGTCCTTATGCACTTTTTCCCCCTTTTTTTATGGAAGTTAAAGCTCCCCAGCAGTGACAGCAATGTATCACACATAGACCTTGATTCATTACGGACTTCACAGTAGGGATGCTGCCTGTTGATCATCAGCACCACTTTTTGATGAACATAGGTTTCCTTTGGATTTTCTCCTCTTAAATGTTGCTGCCACTCAAACTTGTTTTGCTTGCGAAATCTGGCATCACCTCAGCCTGAGGTTGTATGTGGGAAGGAAAATGACTTCATTGATTCATGTCTCCATTTTCTTCCCTTTCTGTATTTGACAGCAACGAGAACACGTGATGGGACGTCGCACATAAACCTTTGCTATGTACATTACACAGATGGAAATGAAAACTGAGCTTTGCCTTTCAGACTGAAGCAAAGCCTCCATTGCTCGTAATGGACCTTGACTCTGCAACATGCAGTCAATAGATTAGTGTGGAAAATTTTGTGTGCTTTCTTTGACTTTCTATTGGTATTTTCTCTATCCCAGAGAAAAGAAATCAAAACACTTTCTATTATTTGTATTAATAGTTTTATACCACACTTGTGAGGAGCTCAAGCACTGTTTATGTTGAAAAGCATTCCAAGATCTCAAAGACTTAAAATCTAACCAGGTGAGAATCAAAGGGCAGCAGGGGAAGAAGAAGCACTGAGGCAAACCCCTGCCCCCAGTCTCACCCCAAATCACGTGGCAGAGTTAGGCAAATAAGTCTCATCTTCAGTCTCAGGTCACAGCTTTCTCTTTTGGTGGAAAAAAGGGTGTCTTTCAAAGGCTCAAACTGTTTTCTGTAGCTTGACTGATGATGGTGGCAGTGGCTGTCTCCTTAGCATGCTTTTCCTCTGGGACCCTAAATAGAATTGTCACCTATGCCAGTGGTGAAATCTTTTTTATAAAGATTGTTTTGCCACCCTAGCATGAGTTACTGAGGCAGGTAAAAGCAGAGACTCTCTGTGGTGCTTTTTTTTTTTTCAATTTGGAACACGTTTCTTTGAATGATTTTGGTTTTGGAAAGTCCAAGCAACACTTATGGAAGTTTTAAGACAGTTCTGAGTTTTCCTTCATGCTTTGAGCATGTGTTTGCTTAGAATTCCTACTTGCCTTGTGCTTTTTTTTAACGTGCAAGAGGTTTAGGGGGTTTCACATCTGATACTTCTGCTCTATGGTTTGCTGAGCACTGTGTGTTTGGGTATTGCAGATCTGTCAGGAGCAGAAGCTGTGGGCTCTGTGCAAAACAGTGCACAGGGCAAGTCAGTCCTTTAGCCTATATGTGTATACAACTTTGAAGCAATCACTTGTTGCTATTTGAGAATCCTTGCTCTAGAGAAAGCAGCATATCTGAGGAAAGGGATCATTAATAGTGAAATGATTAATTATTTGTCAAGATAAACCATCCAGTCCTGACAGATGCTGAGCAACTATAGGTGGCACTGGAAAGTGTGAATCCTTAGACATCCGCAGAAGACACTCAGTAACAGCAGAGATGTGACCTTGAATAATTAAATAAAATGCCTGTATTTGTTTCTAGTCCATGAAGTTTAACAAAAAAAGAAAAGTGAAAGGATGGAAGGGGAACAAAAGGAGAAATGGTGGGATATGTGTGATTAATACAGATTTAACTTTGCTGTCTGTGATGACGCTATGCAGTGATGAAGTGGATGTGTTCCGTGATTTATTTTCTTCTACTTTAAAGTAGTGGAGCTTTAAAAATGACTAATGAACCTCCTTTCAAGGTTCATATCTATGACGTAATTCATATGTGCAGGAATCTTCTCTTCCCCTTAACTGCAGCAGAAAGTTGAGGGTTGCTCATCCAAAGAGCGTTAGAGGCCAAAGCAGAGACCCTGGACAAGATCCAGCACAAATAGCTGCATTCCAGTGAAAACAGGAATCAGATGTACAGTGCACATGATAGTCTAATTGGCAGATGCTATTTACCATATGTTAATTGCAAGTTGTATTGTAAGTTATGATGTTGATTAAGGCAATAATTAGAGCAGTTCTGTGTAAGATGCTAAGTCGTTAAAAATAATTGTTCTAATAGAAGCATTTTTATCAGGATACCATTGAAACTTATTCTTTAGAACAAAACCTTGTTAATGTGCATTGTTCATAACTTCAACTGATGCAAACTGGAATAAATAAGACTAGTTTCCACAGAGAAGTTATTACCTAACCAGCCTCTGTTGTACTTTTATGCCATGGAAGATAGTATGGTTTGTATGTTTGCACACTGTACTTTTGTGCTACGCATACTGCAAGATGTATCAGTGTATAGTCATCATGGAACTCTACTGTAAAGATGTATTAGTGTATAGTTATCGTGCAACTCTACTGTAAATGCAGAATCACAGAACAACTGAGCTTGCAAGGAACCTCTGGAGATTTTGTAGTCCATCCCACCTCTGCTCAAAGCAGGGTCAGCTAGAGTAAGTTGCCCATGCTTGTGTCCAGTTGGGTTTTGAATACCTCTAAGGATGGAGACGCCATGACCTCTCTGTTGAAATCATAAGGTTCCTGTTGGACCGTTTCTTCAGCTTGTTGAGGTCCCTCTGAATAGCCGCACAACCATCTGGTGTATCAACTACTCCTTCCAGTTTTATATTGTCTGCAAACTTGCTGAGGGTGGACTCTTCCATCAGGCAAGTCATTAATGAAGATGTTACACAGTATTGGTCCCAGTGTTGACGCTGGTGTACACCACTAGTGACTGGCCTCCCACTGCATTTCATAACACTGGTATCAACCCTCTGGGCCTGACAGTTCTTCCAGTTTTCAATCCATCTCTTTGTTCATCTATGCAGATGTTGTATGTTATGAGACAGGTGTCAAAAGCCTTACTAAAGTTGTGATAAACAACATCCACTGCTCTCCTGATCTCAAAATAATCTAAAAAAATTAGACTAATTTGTCCATGCTTGGAGTGTAATGTCATCTTTAAATGTAAATGAGTGTAACTGGGAGTAAAAATTAGGTTATCTAAACCTGATTCTTTTCAGTCTTTGTTGAAGGAGATTTTTTTTTTCAAAGATATTCAAAGATTTCAAAGAACATCTTTTATTCAAAGATACAAGGTGCATAAATCCTATTAAAACTTATAAGTTTTAGGCACTTAACTGTTATTTATGCCTTCAGAAATCTATATTTTGTGTCTCCCTAGAAACATGCATGTTGGCCAAGCCAAGTGCTTGTCTGTCAGAACTCATTTTGGAGCTTGAGAGCAAGGCAAGGGTGGGCTGCAATCTTGAAGTACTTCTTCCAGGGCTCTGTGATCAAAGCTTCTCCATGAAGACCACTTCAGTACTTTATTGCCAAGTTTATTTTATAAAGGGCTGGTAAATGATCACAAGAAGTTACAGTCAAGTTACTGATATGAACAATGTATCTTACAGATATCAGTAGAAAATAGCATTGCTCATTAGTCATGGTAACTAACAACTCATTAACATGCTGATTTCTCTTTAAGAATATATTCTATCCCATTGTAAACTGTTTATGACTAGAACCCTGATAATTCTTAGTAGCTTGTTTATTAATATTTAATATTAGCATTATCTGTGTTTTGCTTTCTATTATGTTATCCTGCATCAAGAACAAAACTCTTGACATTGAGAGTTTGTATTTACTTTGGTGAAGTAGGTTGGACTCAATGATATTAAAGGTCTTTTCCAACCTAAATGTTTCTATGACTGGTTACCCTGGGTTTGGTCTCCTTTAAAACAACTACTTGATGCAACCATCTGTGGGCATAAACAGGGATTGTTCTCTTAGTTACTAGGAGCAAATATTATAATACATAGAGCACCATATCCCCAGTGGGGATGCTAGTATATAAATGGAGCTCAGGTTATGTCTTGTAGACAAATTTCATTTACAATCTGGACGCTTAAAATCAGTCTTTGAACTGTGCAAAGAGTGTGACAAGCCTCATGTTTTGTATTGTCTGTGTGGTGTTGGGTATTTCATAGTAGAGGAAAGAGTAGGGGAAAACTGTTGCAAGAAAAGGATCAAAATGGTGTTCTCATCCTTCAGACCAATCCAGCAGGCACAGTGCTGTAGTTCCTTTCTAGTACATAGTGGTCCGAGGATTTCTTCTTGTGGGAGACCAGCTGCAGCTATGGCTGTGGTAGTTTCTGTCATTAAGGCTGAGTGGTGCCTCAGCTGTATCTCACTGCTCACACTCTTGAAAGGACTTCTGTTCAAGTAGCTGGGCTGGCCACCTTCACGTGGGACATATAAAGACATCCCAAAGGGAACAGAGCTAATCATCTGATTGCACTAATGAGCATAGTGGGGAAGTAGCAGAAAGTGCAGAGGCAGAAATCTCATATGACTTTTAGCATATAGTCTTATTCTCAAAAACGTACTGAAAACCTCACTGTTGGCACATGCTTGTGGGTACAAGAGTACTCGCCATGTGTAACCACACTTCCTTTATACCATAGTGCTGAGGTTTCCCTTTGCATTTAAATTGGAAAGAAGCTGACTTTCTATGTTCTACAGTCAAGTAGTCACCCAGCACTATGTCATTATAACAAGTTTTTAAGCTGTACCAGCAGAAATGAGGAAAAAGGCTTCTTTTTCTCTCCTTAAAAAAAACAAACCAAACCCAAACAAACCCCCAGTACTTCACACAATCTAGTGAACAGTGTGTATTGCTTTCAGACATTGATTTATATCCATTCTCTCAAAGTGGAAGGAACTCCAAATAGGGGAAATCTCCATGTTGAAGGAGAGGCTACTTTGATTTACGTCATCTTCAGAGTGTTCGGACTTCCAGTCACACTCAAGCTCTCAAACTGAAATAACTACATCTACCCAGGGATTTGTAAGGGCTTAGCTGCATCTGTTCAGAATTGTACCTGTCATTGAAGTAGTGCAGCTTTCTCTTCCTAGATGAACCTGTTTGCATATCAGCTAAAGGCTGCAGTTGTAAAGGCAAGATTGAACTGGTGAAATTTTATGTGATTTTTTTTTTTGCTTTTCTGCTGTAGCAGGAAAGTTTACTTAGATGGTGTGATCCATAATTACTTGGCTGTGGATATGTTACCAGGGAGGTGATGTGTGGGGCACCAGAAGAGAGCAAACAATTCTATGACTGCTATGTAGGACCAAACACTCTTTGTATTGAGGCAGGTATTTGAAAACGGTGACAAATCAATCCACAGAGAATGGAGTCATTTTTATGAGTGGTTGTCCTAAAACTGGGAAATCTTGGTTTGCAATTGGGTGGTCTGAAGTGCAAACAGTTCAAGAAAACTTGAAATTTCATGTCAGAGTGTAGATGTACACACCACATACTACTTCCAAATGCGCTCAGGGAATATCTTACTCTTTAAAAGAATGAAGAAAGTAGATAAGTGGATACTTTTTAAGCTTTGCATCCTGATTTCAAGAATCTCAGTGGGGCAAGAACCCTTAAAGTCTGTTTGAAATTTTATTAGATATATCTTGAAGCAAGAATGTTGCACAGTTTGGGGGCTGATAAATCCCAGTCTCTACATTAACTATATGTAGATTTTTGACCATGTATGATCTTTCAGACGTTTGGTCAATTACCAAGCACAGGTGATCCTACTTGCAGTTCCAATAGGGCACTAAAGATATTGCTGCTGTTTTGGGTGCTTAGAACAAGACTACTTGGGGCTTGTCTGAAGCTTCTTCTCTTTTCTCTTTCCTCCTCCTTCCGTTATTTTTAATGGTTTGAATGTCATGTATGGATGTATAAAGAGGCTATTCAATCTGTGTAAAGTGTGTGCTTTGGTTCTGGCTCAAACAAGGAAGCTGACAGCAAGGGAATTGCTATTTCTAGAGAAGACAGCAGTTTATCATCTTCTGCCACATTTGCCACTGCCCTCTCTCCCTTTTCAGAGCATACTATTGAAAGAATTTGACAGAAACCAGTTTTGTGTTTCTAGGAAATGAAGCATTTGTTTCTTTCTGAGAAAGTTGCTTCCCCCTCCCATAAAGAAAACCAAATGGGGGGAGGAGGGAAGCTGGTCCACTGTTTGACACACTGGGAGGCCCCCATGTAAGGTCTTCATTCAGAGAACATGTCTGTGACTGTGCAAGTTATTTATTTTACCTTTGTTACAATCGGCTTATTGTAAAATGAGAACAGAAATTACTGCTTTCTTCATAGGTTTGTTGTGAGATTGAAAACTGTGATTCACTCAGTATTGCAGTGGAAATCATATGCATACCATAGACAGAAACAAAAACTTTACTGTGGTTGAATGTTGACTAAAAGTGATTAGAGATATATTTGTGCTTGTGTATTGCAAGAAACCATACAAACTTAGCCAGGGAAAGAGATAATATATTACCTGAAGCCTTCCCTACATGGTTTCAACCACGTTCCTCTCATGCTGGGATGCAGCTCTTTTGATTTCCCATAGATATGCAGAGAGCAATGCTGTGTACAGAATCAGTGATTTGCTACTACAAGGATCACTAAAGCTACTTTCCCACTCTGGCGCCCTGGATGGAAAATGCGAAGTAGCCAAACATTAACTGGGAGTCAGTTTGTGCCTAACTGGGCTGACATAGCTGCCACTGCTGTCACTGGTACTCCATCAGCTTTGTAGATCAGTGAAAGTCTTCATTCTATGACACTGCTAATCCAACATGACTTAAAAATTTTGTAATTACTTATTTAGTTGCCCCCCTCCCCTTCAAATTCATACTAGAAAGAAGTTATTGCTGAAAACCAGAAGTGTGAGCATACTATTAGTTTTCACAGTCTTGCTACCAAGCGATTGAATTTGACGTTGTCGCACAGAAGGCTAATTTCTGCAGCATGGAGCGGCATTCCAGGCATTGCACTGCAATAGTGAGGTCTATGGGAAAAAGTTGAGGAGCACTGTCTGGAGGAGTTATGTAGGCCAGTCCAAATTCCAGCTAAGGAATCCCTAGATGATAATTATTTAGAACATTTCTGCTCTCTAGTGGGTAGAAGTCAAAAGTAGAAAAATATCCGAGATGATGAATAGCTTGGAGGAGAACCATCTAATTGTTTTGACAAAAGCTGTTTTGTAGATCAGACTCAGAGCTACAACACTAACCATCTAACTTCTCAAAAACTCATTCTTCTTTTTTTTTTTTCTTCTTCCTCCTCTTCTTCTTTGATTATCTATTTTTAATCTCCTGTTTCTCGAAAGATAGGTGGAATGAGGCCTGCTGCATGAAGTATTTGTTATCATAAGGCTTTTTATGCAGTCCTCCTATCTGACAGTAAATCAAAACAGATTCCTTCTCTGTTGGTGTGTGGGCCTCTTTTCTAGATGCAAAATCAAGCAGTGCAGATCATCTGTCTTTTTGGTGTCTATAGAGGAAAAAAGCACCACTGAGGATACTATAAATACAAAAGAATAATGTGATAATATCTTGAACATGACACCATGTGGCTGCAACAAGCCCCAGCCTTAAACTGGAGGAGCTGTAAGAGTTGCTCTGGCCTCTAGTGTAATGGACCTAGCTCAAGCCTATTGCTAAACTTGTACCTGCTAAGCAGCTCTCAGTCTGGTCTCATTCCCTTTGTGCCAACTGTTCTCCCTATCTTTTTCATTTTCTTTGATGCTTCTGTATGACTGCTGCTCTTCTGTTTTTAACATCCTCTTTCGCATCACTGTAATTTTCCATGTCCCCTTTTCTTCCCTGTGTTGTATGTTTTGGATGTGTGTTTTTTCTAAACCATAGGGCAGATTTTTCTATAGCTACTCCTTCTGTCACCTTTTTGCACTCAACGACCAGTGGTAGTGTTATTTTTAGTCTGCATAAAGTAGGTGCAAGTTGTAATAGGTAGGGTCGTCCAATAGGTTTAAAAGCATTGGGACTGTAGAGACCAGAGTTCCTCTCTCTGACTTATATCAAAGCAAATGAAACTAAACTGGTGCATTGATGGTGTCATCACTAAACTGGTGCCATTGCATGATGTGACATTTATTCTGATGGTGTAGGGCTCTGCCATTCCAGCTAGAATAGTTGCTCTCTGAACTGGGAGAAGTTGTAACTTGGCATCCATTGAATGGATGAAGCTAGGCATCATTTTACATACAAACTACTTCATTCCCAGATTTTCAGCAGGACCAGGAAAAGATGATGGAGCATTCAAATGGGAATGTTCTTTGAACTGTGGTTTTGCATATTATGTGATAGCTGAAGTTAGTGGAGTGGGAGACTATTGTTTAGATTTGTATATTTCTACAACTTAAAGATCAAGGAAGTACTGAAGCTGATGAGGGTTCTGTTTTAAAATAAGAAATACATAAAATTTAAGCATCAGTCTTCTTAAATTCCACTTAGTAGATTAATCCTGACGTCTATATGATACTTTGCTGTTTATTAGTTTAATGTGACCCTTATACAAAGGTTGCTTTGGACAAATGGCATCAAGACATAAAATCAATAAACTGTACATGAGTGTTGTTAACGATGAGAGCTGACAATAGACAACATCAACTAATTTCCCGTGAGAAACAAAGAAATATCAAAGGGCTGTAAAGAGCATTCCATTTTCTGTTTGCCAGATGAAGATGGGACATGTGGATGGTCTTAAATGTTTTACCCATTTTGGCACATGCCTGCATTTTCAGTGGTGCAGCTTCTTGGTCTGAGATTTAAAAGACAAAATAGTGCTATTATGATAAGAAGAAGCTTGCGACCTTTTAAAACACAGCAGAATCATTGAGTTATTCTTCACTGATATGACTGCTCTTCTGAATAAGAAGGCTGATGGCATTTCTAAGTGACTTTATTGCAACTCTTTCCCACTAGACAGGTTTGCTTATTTTCCATTTGTATTTTTGAGTTTCATTTTGGTTTCCCTGTCCTCCTCAGTATTTGTGTGATTGTACATACTTCCCTGCCATTTATACTGGCAATGGAACAAACCTCCCAAAGCTTTTGCTTTGTTTTGGTTTTTAGATTGAGCTGTTGCAGATATTGAAGAACAGCAAAAATACTGTAGGAAGGATAGTAGAATCCTCTTCAGTAGTCAGAATTAGGAAGTTCCTATTTTGATAGTCAAATAGTCACCCTATCTGGAAAAGGAAAAGTTTAACTGAGAAGTCTCTTTGACTTCTCTATTTTCTCTTAGACTTCTCTATTTTCATGTAAACCTTAGACTCAGCAAGTGGTCATCTGAAAGATAAAACCATCCCTCCAATCATGTTTAATTCAACTAAATTCTATTCTTACATGGAAATAGATGTAAAACTCAAGGAGGCTGAAGCATAACATGTTTAGGTTCTGCCAGTGCCAAGCTATTATTCACCCCCATATTATTTTTCTAATGCTGAGTCCAATTTTGTGTTGCCACAAAAAAGAATTAATGTTCATAGAATGTTTCAGCTATGCTTCGATGCTTAATTACTCAGAAAAGTAATTCTCTGTTGTGTACTGTTGGTCAATAAGCTGTTGAATTATTTACATTTGGTTGGGATGAGGAATAACATTTGAGTTCCAAAGGCTTTTTATTTTATTTTTTTTTACATGGTTTGGGCAACAATAACTTGAACTCTTACTAGTTGCAGCAACATTTCTTTGTGAGCCAATGTCCTTGAGACAAAACAAATACATTGCTTTGCCTAATGTGGTTTTCTTTTCTCTTCCAAAAAATATGCAAAGCATAAAGAAAAATATTTTGCAACCCAGTATCCTCTTTCTCCTGTACTTACTGTTGCATCGCAAATAATATGCATTATGCTATTTAGTTAGCTAACCTTATGTTCTGTGGTAAACCACAGATTTTCTCTGGAGTCAATGGAAGATTCAGATACTAGAGGAATCTGGATGTGAGTCAGCAGATACTGACCAGAGGTGGGTGAAAAATTATTTCTGCCTTTATGTTTTCACAAATTCAGAATCTTTCTGGAAATGCAATGGGATGCATAGGAAGACCTCATAAGGTAGAAGAGCAGACAGAGAGACACTTTCAATCTAATCCATTGGCTAGGTCTCCTTGCAAGATTGAAGGTTTAAATACCACTTTGTGCAGCTGGGATGGAGGTTGGGTCTTTCTCTTGTGAAAATGTGGGTGCATTGACTATCCTGCACTGTATTGTTCTGGACTCTTTCTTCTTAGAGATGCTCTACACTGCATAAATAATTAAATATTCTATTCCCTTTGTCAGTGGACTTTTAAAATGCAAACTTGAATGATTCCAGAAAGATGCAAGCAAGTCCTACTCCAGAACAGCTCTTAGGCTGGTGACTTGCTCTGCGTGATGGCACTTATCTGATGTGCAAAGATATATGCAAGTATTTTTACTTCACCTGAATTCTCTTTTCTCACCAGTCAGCTAAATGACCAATCATTAGAGAGATCTTACTTTGATTCAGCCAGAACTGATAGCTTTACTCAGCTGAAGATGGAAATTTCTATAGAAAATTTAATTGATCTGTTTTGGGGGAAGTTTTCCCCATCAGGTCTTATATATTTTATCAGAACAATTGCAACTGCCTCTGGAAATGTATTTCATATGAATTATGGCCTAAAACATCTTAAACAAAATGTAAATAATTAGTAAAGCAGATGGGGAGAAGGAAAGTAAAAGTTGATTAAGCAAGATAAGATTTTGAAATGTGATATGGAAGCAGTGTGGAGAAATAATTGCCATAAGGCTGGTCTGTGGCTAAGGCCTCAGTAGAAGAAAGCTTCTCTGAGGTCAGGCATAATAAAAGCACACGAAAAATGTATAAGGTAAATGAATGAAAAACATAGGTGGGAGAGGCTAATGAGGTAGTCAGCCCTTAAAAGTAGTTAATCTTTGAGTCCTTGGAATGTCTGAAAAGCCTGAACTGAATCTTTGGAGTCTGGTTTTTCTTTGCTAGTGACTTCACACTCCTGTTTGTGAAGTGAGGACTGCAAAGAAACAGTGTAAAACCTTTAGTGGTCTTGGACACAAGCAAATCCCATAAAAACTAGGACAAACCCCTATCCAGGCATGAATAAAAGCTAGTTTAGTATTTGATTGAAGAGAAGCAAGGCTAAACTTAGAAGGATTAATGTGGGTCTGCTGAAACCTTCATTAAAAGGGCTGTCCGAAGAGGGCCTTTATCATTTACACATGTGCAGTCTCAGGCAGTGCAGTCATGCATAATTGTATTGCTAGCAAGGAGGTCAGCAGTGAAGATGAAATAATTAACAAAATTAAAATGATAATCTCTGACTATTTTTAATCAAGGAGGCATTCATGTGAGAGAAAGAGAATGCCTTAAAAATAGGTGGCTCTGTGCAGTGCTGCATGCTGACCTAAATTTTATGACCATGTTTTTTTCTGCAGAATCTATAAATACTTTGGGGGGGGGGGAAGGAAGGGGCAGAAGAGGGGAGGGAGGTTAGGAGGGGAATGAGAATGAAGTAAAACAAAATTCCTTCTTTTTCTTCTTCTTTTTTTTCCTTTTGAAATGGAATGCTAACCAATCCCTTGGCAACAAAGCCCATGTTTATTTTTAATTAAAAAATAACATAGCTGGGTTGACTTCAGTTTTCCCAGCTGCTATTCTTCCATCATAACAGCTCTCTGGCCTCTTTTCCCTTGCTGATTTCTTTCATCATTTGCACTTAGCTTGTATGTGTTACATGGATTTTATGTAACATTTCCTACCATTGAAAGTAAGGCTAATAGTCTAAACAAGTAGCTGGGGCTCAGTCATCTAGATTCTCATCTACAGTACCTGAGCATGCCCTTCCTTTTGGAAAAGTAATAGGTGTGACTAGGATAACTTTTTTCTTTTAATGTGCACATTCCTTGCTGTTTATATGGCTGCCAAGCGAGGAGAGATTTAAACTGCATATTGAACTTGTGAGTTGTAGTTCATTAAAATAAATGGAGTGGGTTTGGCAAAGCTCAGGTATCGCTGAGCACACAGGTAGTGTTTGAAGGTTGACAAGCAGCCTTGGTGGTTTTTCTTTAAATGATCGATTGCAAACTGCCAGTTTTGTGTTTGCACGTTAGGTGAGAAGTTAGAAAATAGACATGCTTGCCATGCCTTCTCCAGCAACTTCATTTCCTTTGTCTGTGGGGCAGAACAGGAAGAAGTCAGAGTAACAATCCATTTCTCAGCATGTCGTGACAGAGCTGGTTACTTATATAGTGGAGAAGATGGTCTTCATCTGTAACAATCAGTCTGGTTTCCTGAGTGAACTAAAATTTAAGTTTTTGTGTGGACATTTAGAGGCCCTTGAGTATTCAAGAGCATCTGGGACTTTCTGCAAGCATTTTTAAGCTAATTAGAGTTGAGACAGTAATGCTGTAGCCTTAAATGTTCACGTACCAGACATCCATACTAAATGTTGCCAGCAGCAGTGGGAGCTGACAGCATCAAAGCTACAGCTATTCCCAGACAGAAATGTAGTAGCTAGAATAAAAGCAGTGGTTTGTTGGGTCACTGGAACCAGACCATGAAAGAAGATATAACTATATGTATTAATCACCAATAATGTTACTGCTGGGACAGTCTTTGCGATGTGTGATTTGCAAGCTTTCCATATATAATACAGCCACTTTAAAAACCCGTTATTTGCACTGGTTATTCCTGAATAAGTGGCAGCTTTCTGGTGTACTGTGGTATTTTTCCTCTGCGGAAGTTTAGCTCTGCTTATCTTGCCTCAGTTAAAAGCCAGAAAGGCAAAGACAAATGTATATGAATGATTAGAGTCTGAAAAAATGATATTATCCAACCATTTTTAAGGCCACAAAAAGATTTGAGAGAGACTGGAGATTTCTGGAAACACTTATATGATGACTCTTATTTTATCTGGACCAGTTTGCTCTTCCTTGTATACTTCTTGAGAAATACATAAAGAGGTGAAATATAAATAAGATGGTATATGCCAGTCTGGGCTGAGGTGGATCTGTCCTAATACATGGAACGGTTGACAACTGTTGTGATGCTACTTGTGAGCCTTATGATGTTTGTTCTGAGAGTTCTTAAGAAATGATTCAAGACTTCTCATTAATTTCTGATTTCTGCCTCATAGTATTTGCAATTATTTTCCCTGATCCAAAATGACCACGGTGGGACTGAACATGTAAGTTAGAAAAAGGTGTTTGCCATGTTAACCTTTCATAGGTGATAAAGTTTGGTGTCATGATGAACTATGGGATCAGGACAAGAAACTGAGAGGTAGCAGATATCAGGAGGCTAGCAATAAGGAGTAGGAGGAAGCAGAGCAGTAGGATCTGGGGCAAGAAATTGGCTGAAGTCTGGTGTAGAAAGAATGTGAGTAGGGGTGAGCAACAAAGAGCAACAGTACAGTGGGGGAGGCATGATGGATGTGAAAACAGGAGAATAGTGGGGAAAATATGGGGCAAGAAAATGAAGATATGATGCAAATGAAGTGCCTGAAAATTGCTGGGAAGAAATTGCTGCATCTAAATTACTTTGTTATCCTGCCTGAGAAAAGTGATTGAGAGGGATGGAGTAAGTGGAAAGAATCACATTTTTTCCTTTTCTTCTTCCATTTCACCCATTTCTGGGAGATTGTTCAGCAAATTGGTGGGTGCTTCCTGTGTGAACTGGCATGCTGTGGTCCTTCCCTTGCTTTTGCAATGGAGTGGCATTGGCTTATTTCCGGTTTCTTGTTTGGGCGTGTGATGCTTTACCCCTTCTAAAAGATGGTTTACTTGGGTTAGTACTTAAAGAATTGACAATAATCAAATAAAATTAAATGCTTGTGGTCAATTTAATCATTTGTCCCAAGTCCTTATAAGAGATTAGAGCAGTGAAATTGTGTTTTGGACTGAGTGTCACTGGGAGAATACTAGAAGATTATCTTAATAAGAAGGTGGTATGCATTGGAAAACAAAGAAAAAGGTATTTGGGACAAACCTGAAATAAATCCTGAAGCAAAGAAGGTGGAACCAAATGTTGCCCTCCATGAAGTTTGGGAACATTCATTCTTAGAGTTTCATTTTGGCTCCTTATAGAAACCTTCCCCAAGGACTAACCTAGAACACTTGAATCAAACGTTCTGCACCCAGGGGAGGGTGTTCTCCAGGGACGTCCTGTTATCCCATTTCCATGGAAAAACCCATGTGAAGGGAAGCCACAGAAGAGGTTCACATGAACCTTCCCTGCTGAGGGAATGCCTTCATTTGCACAAAGCTCTTTTCTGAAGTGCTTTATTTTTATGGGAGCTGTGAGCTCTGGGATCCACAAATAGTAACTTTTAGTGCTGGCACTAATCCTGTCAATCAGAATTCTTCTCAGAAACACCATTAATTAAACTTCCCTGAAAAGGATACAGCTCGCAGAATTTTCCCTGCAGCTCCCTCTCTCCTGATACCCATCCCAGCACTGTGTTTACATTCAATAACCGAAGAAGACACAGAAGAGGAGAAAATCAGAGCTTTCACAAGAGACAACCATTTTGTTATTATAGACTTATTTTAGCTGCTCTACTCAGCTTGTTTTGAGCAAATTCTTTCATTTGTCGTGTTGAATGATGCTAGCAGCTGTCAAAATATGCTTTAAAGCAGCCAGTTTCCATTTGCTGTCTGTTGCAAGTGACTATTTTCTGAATTATTATGCAGTTTTCTTTATGGATTATTAATAATTTGGATTAGAGCTCCAAGCTTTCTGTAACCCTTTTCTGAAAGGGACAATGAACTTGCAAGGAATTTGGGATTTCTTATTAGCAGTAAGTGGTTTCGCTCAGTAGCATGTTCTGTAGCAGACATGCCTGTATCCACTGCCAGTGATGCAGGGAAGCTTATGTTCAGTCTCCAGATGTTCAAAAAGGGATATGGCAAGCCTTGGTTTTCAAGTTTTAAATGTTTGTTCTTCCAGGTCACAATTTGAAAGGCGAAAGCCCTCCTTGAATTGTCTTTTCCTTGCTGTGCATGTCGCTGTTCTATTGGGGAGATAGGTTTACATGAGGACAAGTGGCTGTCCTGGAATAGGCTTGGCCTGTTCTTGCTGCCATTGATGTTCATGTGAGAACAGCAGACCCTGCGTGGAGCAAGGGAAGAACACAACCCTCTGTTTATTCCTGTGGGCAGTAACTGCTGATCAAAGCAGGAAGAGACGAGGAGTCTGGTTTTCTGCTAATGTGAATGCCACTGCTGTGTGGTTAGCAAATGGGTTCTGCTTAGTAGCATGAACGTGTCCAAAGAAGGAAGCAAGTGCTATATTTGCATGGCTGAGGATGATGTTCCAGCCCACAGCTGCTCAGATGCACACATACTTTGCCTATTTCTTGGCCTTTACTTTCAAAAATAACCATGCAAAGATCTTGCAATCTACTTCCACTCGGTGTGAGCTGTATCTCGTCCTCCTTTTGGTTGTCTTTACTCTCAGGAAGCAGTTCTCCTTCTTTGCTGTCTCATGCCAAGACATGCAGAATGAAAGCCTGTATGCAGGGCAGTCATTGTATCCAAAAGTTGTTCACTTCTATTGAGGGAATATCACTGTGCGTGTGAGAGGAGTGACTGTTCTCCAAAGTAGTAGTGTGCTGTACTGCTGAGATCAGTGTAAATATAACTGGTGTTTGAAGATAGCAAAGAAGAAAAACGCCATTTTCTGAAACTTTGTAGGTCAGATGAGTTGCTGTTTAGAAGGATATTAGCAGCTTGGCTGAAGGAAAGGTACAGATCTCTCTCCTTCACAGACTTTCTCCCCTGATGTGTATGGCTGCCTGGCATTACTTTAAAGACCAATCATTATTATAATCTCTAATTCAGATTTGTAATAATGAACATTAATTGAGCAGCTTAGTACATGGAATGGGGTGTTCTCAGGGTGCCCCCAAGTCCTGCTATGGAGAACCATTCTGTGTACAGCTACACCCATGGCGTTGGGAGTGGATTGAAAGTGAGGTCCAGTGAGCCCCCAAGAAATAGAACTGCAAAGTGTGGGTGGATGTTGGAGAAGGATTTATTTCCTCCCTGCTCTTCAGATCTCCAATATATTCTGCAGGTGGGCTGGAAGAAGCACTGCCGATGGCATGCTTTTCCTCTCCCTGACTCTACCTCCAGACCCTGACCACATGGGGACAATCAGATCTGTCAGACCTGTACGTAATGCAGCCTGTGTGGTTCAACCAGAAAATATGATGGGGTGGGAAACTTTTTCCTAAAGCTTATATTCTCCCTATGAATCTGTACATAAAGATACTTCTCTGCATCACTGAAATCCTCGTCAGATGAGACCACAAAAACATGAAGCTGTAACAGTCCGAGTGCTTCATAACATTTGAAAACTAACAAGGGTATATACATGTAGCTACGTGTTTGAAAGATGAAAAGTATTTCCTTGAAGACCTGTGGGCTGTGCCTTAATGGTCATTCTTCAGCTGAGATTAAGATGGCCTTGAACTCTAAACAGTTTCTTTAATACGTTAACATATATAGCATGATGTTATATTAAGTTCATTGAGAGTAGCTATTAGATTAGTTTCTAATGTGTACCTTCATCCCTCTTGTACCTGGATAATAAAGTCTTTGGGATTAAGAATTACCTTTTTGTCCTACTGTTAGTATAGCACCCAGAAAGCTAGGTCTTGGTAATACTACCACACTCCTAACACTGACAGAAAAATTGATAATTAGGAAATGGCTGCAGCCCTCTGGGAAGTAGAGCTCAGGTACAGCAAACTGTCCATGTTCAGCAGAGCATGTAAATGTGTGCTTAGCCTGAAGTCAATAGGCTTTGACTATGGTTTTTAAATTAAACTCTAACTTAAGTGTATTGCTGTGTGAGAGGTGTTTTTATTTATTTTGAACGCTGATGTTTTGTACTGGTAAACTGCTTGTAAGTGGTTAGGTGAGGAGTTCACAGGAGACAGCACACCTCCCCTTTTTAGGTCATCCTAGAAAACAAATTCCTTGGGTACCTGTTTAGACAGTAATGGATGAGTTCAAGGCTTCCTGTTCCCCTCTTCTGTTGGCAACACTTGTTTGCCAAATACTAATGAAAAGTCTTTTTTGGGTGCATAGCACATCTGAGGAAAAGTTGAATAGTTTTATTTCGGTGCTCCCTCTGTAATGTCTTCGTAAGTAAATAAACTACATGGCAACCCTGACAACATAAAAATCAAAAGGAGAAAAGGAGATCTGGAAGAGATGGGTAAACAAAGAAATAGTTCACCTAGACCATTTTTTAAAGAGGCGGTTTCCTGCTCTCATTTTTATGACTCAAAGAAAAAAAAATAATTTGCACAAGAGCAAATACTGAAATCTATGGGTAAAAATTCCTAGCTGTAACTGGAATGAGATTCAAATTTAACAACCACTCTATGGTTGTCACACACTGTGACTATGAGAGGGGGGAAGGATGATGACAAAAAAGACAGAACCAGACTCTTCTCAATGATACCCAGTGAAAGGACTTAAGGAAAGGGACACAAATTGAAATACAGAAAAATCCATTTAAATGTAGGGAAAAACTCAATTACTGTAAATGATCAACAATGGAACAGATTTCCTGGGGAGGCTGTGGAGTCTCCATCGTTGGGGATATTCAAACCCCAGCTGGACATGATCCTGGGCAGCCTGCTTTGATCAGGGAATTGGACTAGATGATCTCCAGAGGTGCCTTCCAACCTGAACTGTTCTGTGATTCTATGAAATTATTTGCCATTTTTGAAGACTGGAGGAGAAATCTTTCTTTTATCTAATAGATTACTAACTCTGAACCCATTAGGTAGACTGGGTTGCCTCCTTTGTCCAAAAGAACTGTAAAGTGTACTCTCCAGCTATTCTCTATGGTGCTCCCACTCTCTCCTACTGATGTTATTTCACTTTCCTAAATGATTAAATATGTAATTGGGACTGAAACCCAGGTGTGCTATTTCCAAAACAGCTTCTTAACCACCTTGCTGTTGGATAATTTGGGATTACTCCATTATATGTGATGCAATGAGGAATACTTCCTATGTGAATACCACACCTAACTGCATTAGGTGAGTGAGCCTTCAGCTGGGAAGTGGCATAGCTGAGTCCTAGTGTCAGTCTGAAGGTTTAATTACTTGTCCAAAGTGAACTATATCTTCACATAGCACATAATTAAGTTGTGGGACTCTGTTATGGGATTCTGCTGAGTGTTGGCAGCTACTGGAAATAATAATGGAAAAAAGCTGCTATGGAGATCAGTAAATACACAGATTCCATCTTTGACCCAGGCATTCTGGAAGTCATAAGCCGTTGTAGAGTATTTGTGGGAAGCATCATTATATACTTTCCCTGTTCTTATGTTCTACCCTAAATATCTCATATTAGCCACTACCAGAGACAGGATACGAAGCTAGTCAGACCTTTAGTCTAGCATGTTACAATTTCCCTTATACTCTTAGTACCAGCACCGGTAGGAAAGGATGTGGAAGAACATCCTAGCCCTAGAGTGTCCTTTGGAAGATGTAGGCTAAAATCCCTGCAAAAAGAGATGAGATCTGAACCCTGTCGCAGACCTAGCTGTTGAGCTATTGGATGAAATGGAGCAGCACGTAATTTTGTTAACTGGGTTCCATAACTTTATTTCTATTCAAAGGTGTCTGGTATAATGGAACTAATTAACAGAGTAGAGGGGAGTGAAACCATGCTTTTCTTGTGTGTACATGCATATATTTTTAATCAAAACCCCACATTTATATGTCACAGGTCAACTTCTGAATGACCTTGGATGTGATTTGGTTTCCCTAGTTTCTGTAATCAAGATATTAACAACTTCCTCATTTCTTAAGCCACAAAGTACTTCCGATAAAAGCACTTTCAAGAACTTCTGATAAAAGCATTTCTGTTATTAAAATTGCATTTAATGGATACTGACCTATGTTAGCTGAGAATCTAGTACCTTTGTTAGCTGGAAATTGAGTTCCACTGTGTGCTTGAATGTGCAGTGCTGGGTGTGTGCCTAGGTCTGCAATGCTGTTAATGCCATTGTGTGAATAAGAGCAGAACATGAACCCAATGTTTATGGTCAGGGGAATTCAAAGGACTGAAGAATCAGTAAAAATTGTGCCAATTTTACCACTGAAGATTACAGCCCAAAGTGTGTCCAAACCCTAGTGATGTTTCTTGGATTGGAGGGTTTACATTTATGGAGTCTGGTTTTCGACCTGAACCTGAACTTCCTTCATGCTTAAGTTGTATGGAAATTTCCTGTTCATTAAATTGTTCTTAGCCCTTCATAGTCAGCTCACAATGGAATTGTGGTGTGATAGATATTCTTTTGGATAGCAAACAGTGAGAGAGCATATTTCAGTCATTTCATTGATATTACAAATTATGTTGATCTCAATTCAGAAAAATGTTGCTTTAGGACAGAGCAAATACAAGGAGAATAGCAGAAGAGGGCTTTGTGACTGTGGGAAAGAAAAGGAAAATCTTTTGGGGGTTGTCTCCATTTAAAAAAAAAACTTTGAAGAGATTGAAAGAGAGCAAACAGTCTGAAGCAGAAAAAGACTTTTAGACCCAGGATCCTCCTGATGCATGATCTGAATGTCATGACGTTACACCTGCTGAGAGTCAAGTGGGGCACACTAAACAAGAGAAGTGGGTAAAGTCAGCTTTTCAAGTTATTGAAAAAGTTTGAATGAATTCAGTGCCCTGGAAGGACTTTCATACTATTTGTGAGTTGGAGCTCTGTGGACTGATAAAGCCCAGCATACTCTTGCTGTAAGTGGGAGTAACGGATGACAGGAAGATGACTTGAAGCTCGGTGGCTCTTTTCAGACCTTGATGATTAGGAATGTCCTCTTACATTGCTCTTTTCTGCTATGTGATACATGCTTAGTAACACTAAGCATCAAAAGGGGATTGAGATCTCTTTTGAATCTAATACTGAAAATTCTCATGGAATGAATCAAAATCTTGTCTTTGGCCACCCTAGGGTTTTCAATAATATAAATCACTAACAGGTGTCTATAAAACCTAGAGATGAGACTGTAGAATTGTTTTTGAAATTGCTGAATAGTCATTTACCTCAAGAGTCCTCAAAAGTCCGTGAATTTCCAGTGAATAACCAGAAATTAATACAAGTAATGGCTCCATACTATGATCTTAAATTACTAAAAATAGGTTTCAGTGGTTTTTAAATAATCCATTTCCTCTGTTGGCACCAGGATGTTCTATATGAAGATCCTTGGGTCTAAAGAGGATGGACCATTCAAAGCTCTCTGAAGAAAGCTTGCGGTTTTTATTTTTACTCTGGTGGGTCTGTATAGTACCTAGTGGTAGCTGAATGCAGAGTAAGTCTTCAGGGAAAAAATAACCCACTTCATTGAAGCTCATTCTTACTGTATTTCCTGGTATCCATTATGAGTTTCTACTAGATCACCCACAAATTGTTGTACTGTCTTTGTATAAGGGCGGCACCTCATTTGTCCTGCACTCTGAATTGACATTTATAGAATTGTTGTCATGCCAGGTCAGAGCAAGGGCCCACCTAGGTTAATATGCTATGTCTGACGGAGACAGTCACTTACAGTAAAGCAGGTGAAAGCAGATGAGTGTGGAATGACTCTTCCTATTATGTGCTCTCCCAGAGTCTGGCAATCTTTGCTTTGGGTCTTTCTAAGCTAGAGGTCACATCCAGACTATGATATCTCATAGATGATGAAACTATCTTCCATTTTTTTTTTAATTCCTTCTTGAATCGTAGTTCTTGTACAACAATAAACAACATTTACTGTTTAAAAGCTATTCAGGACCTTTCTCGTATCCTACCTCAATCATCTCTCTTTTTCAAATGGAAGACTCATACTCTAGATAGTCTCCTAGATGGGAACTGTGCCATAGCTCTGATTGTTATTGGTGTCCCTTACTGGGACTCTTCCTGAGAAAGGGTAACCAGAACTTCATGCAAAACTAAAGCATAGATATACCTTATATTTATATGTGTGACCTAGATAGAACTTAGATTTTTCCCTAATGATTCTTAACTTGCTTTTGACAGCTGCTGGCTAGTCAGCTAATATTTTCAGATAGCTCTTCCTCAGGCTCTAATATGTCTTTTCTGAGTGTTATTGGCTCATTTAGAGTTGATCACTGTACATATACAGATATAAGGTTTTTCCTCCCTGTACCTTTACTTATGAACACTGAATTCAGTCTGCCCATAGAAATCCATTACTATGAACTCTCTCCCCAATTCTTTGTATTGACTTTAGATTTTATGATAATGAATAGTTTTATATCGTCTACAGACTTTGTCTTCTCACTGTTCATCTGGTTTTGCAGAGTGCCTTTATGAATATGTTGAATACTACAGGTCTCAGTATAGATCCTTAGTGAGGTACTTTGGAAATCTTCCTCTGTTATGAAAACTCACCGCTGGTCTGATGGTTTGCTTCATCTCTTACTAATCACAAGAGAATGTTCAGCTTACCCTGTATCAGCTTCACTTAAAGAGGTTTTAGTAAGTGACTTTGCTGAGAGATTTTGGGAAATCAAAGTCTGCTTTGTCAAACTCTAATTTATAGAGCTGTTGATAGTGGGTTTTGTCAGTCTCTTGCAAAATTTTTCTGGTTTATTCCATACTTTAAAAAAACTTTGTAGGAGTGTTGTTAAAGATGACTTTACCAAAGAAAAATGAAGAGTGCACAACAATTATGCCATTGGTAATCAATGTTTTTTATTTTCTATTTTTGTACAGTGATCACCTCTATTTTCTGGAGTCATCATTTTTATTTCATCATCAGCTGGTTTGTTACTGAAAAGCTCCAAATATTTCCTCTGATTGCCTTCCTGTGAGTATGATCAAAGTAGTTACCTCAGATTTCCTTGCCTGTGGTATTCAGAAGGTTTTTCTGTATTGAGGTTTGTTTTTTTTCATACTGAGGCTTTTATATTGGATTTGCCTACCCCCCCCCCCCCCCGCCATGTACTTGCTTGATTTTGGGGAGGCTGATCCAAATCCCTCTGAAAATCAGTGGACAGCCCTGCAATCAGACTCTTGACTCCTATTCATCTGGGGCCACTGTCACCAGGGATTACTTTCTTCAGAACTAAGAGTAGATTTAAAGGATTTTATCTTGAATTTTATCTTCAAATCAAGTAAAAATCTTTGAATTTCACAGTAATAATTTTGTGGGTATATGGGCATTCTTCTAATAGCTATATTTATTTCTCTGCTGGATTTCAGAAAGTTTTTTGCTTGCAACGGGAGTCTTAAATCATACTTACTTGTGTTAAGATCATGTGTTTGTGTGTTACTGTCCTGCTGTGTCTTCTGTTCTTTTTAGAGCAAGCAGGCTCTGAGGAGTCTGTGAGAGTTCAAGTAATGGTGTTTACTGACTATTTACAATGTGCAAGACTTTGACGTTTTTTACAAACATTGTTCTTTCACTGCCAGAACAAGTGAGGACTCACAAACCATTTGAAGGAAGTGTTTATAATGTGTATAAACTTTAGCCCCTCAATATACGGAAATTCCAGACTGGAGACAAACTGAGGACTGGCTCTATGTTTAAGCAGTGCCTATGACAACAGACTGATGGGGTCAGAAATATTGCACCAGGGTCAAGGCAACTCCCTTAGATACCATCATCTTCAGTTAATTCAGGGTACAGCGAACTGCTTATTTTCACTGATGAGTGACCATGTTTTCTGTGTGCCTGGACCTCCTCTGTACCTCTGCTCCATTTCCTTTCTTTTTGGCAAGAGCAGTGTGGAGGAGAGAGGCATGGTGGCAGGCTGAACACTGGTTGCATTGCCTTTCATTTCTAGCAGCCTTCCCCCCCCACCATCAGAAATGCTGGGTCTGGGCCCATTTTAGCTGTTCTTGTTATCATCCTTGGGGAAGCAAATTTAACTTTCCCTACAATTCTGAGAAGGTTTGTGCAAATGCTGAATGCACTGATAATTGTTGCAGGCTGTTCTCTGCCCTGGTTGCTGTTTTGGAGTTCTGCATTGCTTTTGAGCCTTTGTGGGGGTAGTACTTAAGAGTGAAGCTAGATACAATCTGGGATTTCCAGTTTGTAGGAAAGGTTGATATTCTAAAATTAGGATTTCTTCCTTATTCAGAACCAGCCTAAATGTTCTAAAATTTCACATGGAACACTTCTTCCAGTGAGATCACTGAATTTAAGTTCCTACATGCTTCCTTGCGTGGTGCATTTATGAGGTACCTAAATGCCTTAAAAATTTGACCCAAGGAGAGGGAGGCCATACTGTCCAAAAGCAAATGGGATCAGAAATGCAAGTGCTCTCCCCCTGTGTTTAGGACAGGATATTCAGAGAGAGCAGTGACTGCCCTCCAGAGTTTTTCTGACAGCTCAGCAACTGGAATTATATTTGTAGACATGTCTGAGCATGCAGACTGTGGTGTTGAAAGAAGGCACTTCAGTCCCTCAAAACTGAGACTGTGCTTCAGTGTGTTTCTGAGCTGGTGCTGGTGTCTTATCTTGATGCATAAATTGCATCTGAAAATCTGTCCTTCAGGGACTCATTCATCTGCTCCAAGTGTAGGATGCAGGGCAAGTGTCATCTGCCTCACGCTGAAGTCTCCATGGTGCTTGCATAGCACTTGTCAAAGCGGTGGAAGAATTATGTCACAAAGAAGGAAAGGCAAAATCTGATAATACTTTCCACACTTAACCTCCTTTTTCACATTGTAAAGCTGGCCGAATAGGAGGATAGTCTTCTGGGGACATGAATGAAAATACCATGAAAAAGGCCATTAGTTGCCTTTAGAAAATCTAAAGCAAATGGTGTGGACTAATATGCTCATTTGGAAAGGAGAAAAACCAAGCATTATCTCTGTAAAGTACTGGAAACAAGGCACATGTCTTTATCTGAGTATAAAAAGCAGTAATATAGTTTAGTATTATCATGACAGTCTTGTTACTCTTCTGTTAGTTCTTGAATACAGCCAAATCTGACTTTGGAAGACAATCTGAGACATGCATATAATATACTTCCAAAAATAAGTGGTACCCTATAAGTTAAGGTTCAAAGTCACTGGCTAGTGGTGATTTGTTTTTTATCTTCCTTGGAAACATACATTTTGTTAAGTCAAGATGTTCACCATTAGGAAACATTGAGTAAGAAATGCTTTGACTGGTTTTCTCTTAAATATTCAAGACTGAAAGCATTTCTGTAGAGTCTCTGAAGATATTTTTCTATGGCTTTATTGTGATGAGTTAGACTGACATGAGTGTAGGGTCTTCCTTTTCTCATCTGTCCTCTCTGCTGCTTGGAAGAGGAGGTGCAGCACTCTATCTTGCCTGGGTTTCCCTGTAGCTTCTGGGACTTCAGGTGACCTGTACATGCAGCTGGGGCACTTTTTGGTAAAAGCTCTTCTGTGAGAGATGAGAACCTGGTGGGTTTTGAGTTGCGTTGCATTCTTGAAGAGGTGTTAAAGACAACTGTTTGGAGTTTTGTTTAGTTTAATACCAGGGGATCAAGCATGGGAAATAGTAGCGTTGATCTTCCTGATGCAATTCACATTCCCATGAAAATGTGGTGGCTGCCTTTGGCTGCCGAGCCCAATTGGTGGGCATCATTTGCTAGAAAACTCATTGCTTTTAAGAAATTTGGAGCTAACAGGCAGCTGGAACAAAGAAAACCACTGCATCACTTAGATATAGAAATTTATGCTTCATTTAAGGGTGAACCAAAACAAGTAAACCTGCTGTGATTCATCCAAAATTTTGGATGAAGAACATTTTTTATTTTCCAGGAATTACACCACCTAGGAATTGTAAAACTGACACACTGAGTAGTTGAAGAGAAATCTGCTTCTAATAAACCATGCCTTGCCAGAGAGAGGTTTAAGAACATCTTAAAAAAAAAAATAAAAAAAAAAATCCGAACAAGTACAAGGATCATGTGTAGGGGCAGAGTCACTGCTGTGCTCAGAGTGAAGGGAGTGGAGTTGATTATCTGCATCTTCCCAGTAGGTAGAGAGCAGATATAGCTCGCTGGAGAGGATGTGGCAGGAGCATGCTGTGCTTTGGCTCTGTTCACTGGCAAGGACTACATCAGACAGCAGTGCCAAGCTCAGCTTAGGCACAGCAGAAGCTGTATCTTACTGTCTTCTGCACAATATTAACCTTCGAAGGCAGGAAATGTGTGTGCTGAGGGAAAGATAGGCTGGGAGCTGGGATTCTTCAGTCTTTGTTGACAACTGCTCTTTCTCAGCTCCATTACAATAAGCTCTCCTGTCACTTTAAAACTGTGTTGCTGATACTGCTGCTTTGAACTTTCCAGGGATGTTCTTCGCTTGGTGTACGTTTACGGAGCAGACCGATCTCCTTCTGATAAATGGGGCCAATTGTTCAGAACACTGATAATCATTATACTGTGTAGCATTAAAAAAAAAAATTAAAAAAAAAAAATTCCCTACTTCCCAGGATGTTGTGAGATTTTTCCTTGCCTACCTTTCAGTGATGCTTTCAGATCATGGGATGAAAAAGCCTTGGTCAAATACTTCTAGATGATCTGGAAGTGGGAAGTAGCTAAAATCTCAAAAGAATGTCTTGTCTCCAGCTAATGTTGTAGACTCAGGTGCTGAGGAGGGTAGCCTCAGAAGTACACCAGCACTGTTAGATGTTTATCTGAACTGAGCTTGAACTTCCAATCTCTGGAAGTTCCCCTGTGCCTGTTTTCCAAGAAGAGCCTGATCTTTGCAACACTTTCTCACACGAGCGCTGCGGGTTTGGAGCTGTTAAGTCTTTGGCCTGACTCTCACTTTCACTAAAGTCCCTTTACACAGTTCAGGCATTCTGCTTCAGGGATCTTAAAATGAAAGTAGATGACATTTAATAGCATAAATGAGAAACAGGTCCCTTAAACAAAAAAAAAAAAGAAATTGGTCTTCCGTAAATTTTTGAGTGCTGACCTTGAAAAAAAGCCCTTAAATTCTGTGCAGGCAGACTGAATTTTTTTAGGTGAACAGATACCCCAAACTGCAAGAGATTACCTGAGGCAAATAAGCTGTGAGGTTTTTTTCTTTTTAAGAGAAAATTCTTTTCCGTTACACTTGGTACCCACATGTCTGTCTTAAAGCACTATTTATTTTTCACACAACGTCAGAACTGCTGGTGCAATTGTGTCAACCTTCTTTAGGATTTTTTTTAATTTAGTAGTTTTAAACATTTTCATATATTCTGGTTATGTGAAACATGTTAAAGATTCCATTTGTATTTTGAATATTGAGGGCTTTTTTATGTGGGAGGCAATCTTTAAATATGTTTTGAGAAGGGGGGGCAAGAAAAGCTGTCATCCATCAACTGGTATTAAGTCCAACTTTGAAAGTTTGATACAAACTGAATCTGACTGTTAGTGCAGACATGATACAAATTAGCTGTGACTTTATGATACCAGCTGTTTCTCTGACAGGGTAAAAGGGCACATAACTAGAATAGCATCTTTTGTTGAAAGCAGTGTTTCCCTTTGTTAAACGTGGGAGCCTCAGGCAAAAAAATCGTAGTCCTTAGTTATGTGACATGTGCAGTCTGCAACATGTTCATGGAGCTTGGGGGGCTTTTTACTGTTTTTCAAAGACAGGGTTATCATAAGCATTCTATTTTTGCTAGTTTTATCACTGAAAGACAAATCTCTGTCATGTCTTTGCCTTGTGTTAAGAATGAGGATAATCTAAGTGCTATTTTCCTTATAACTACAAAGAAAATACTAAATAGCAAAACCTGAGAAAAGTCTGCAAAAAAAATCACAAATCTCAAAGTAAAGTTTAATTTCATTAATTGTTTTTATTAATTGATTCCCTCCAGTTATTTTTTTTCTTACTAGAATTTTCAGCGGTTTTTATTCCATCCAAACTAAGTCTACATAGTCTTTTAACAGACTAAGAATCAGTGTTAACTGAATATTTATTGAGGCAGCAGATTAGTCCTGACACAGATGAAGGGACACTAGAGCCACATCTCTGCAGTCACATCTTGGGTCTTGATTCAATTCTGGTGCTAGGTGGCTGTGCACAGCTTTCTTGCCGCATCCAGTGCCTGAGTGAGGAGGATGCCAGGAGACTAGGGGATGGAAATGCAGAGTTGATGCACCTGGGGAGCTTTGTGTGGAAGCAGCCGGGGGGTTCCCTTGTTACCAGAGCTCATAAAGCCTACTCATAAACTGAAATGGCTCTGAGCAAAGCCATTTGGGTGACTTTACATCACTGTACATCTGTGTCCCCACTGTGCATCTGTATGACCTTAACATATCCCCTGACTACCTCTGGCAACTTAAAGTTGGCTGTAGCATGTAACTAAACAGAAACAATGTGATTTATTAAGAAATCAAATTAATCTTACTTCTGCCACTTGACTAAGAGCCAGTAAGATTTCAAAATTTATTACTACAGGTAACAGACACACTCCATTTAATCAATTAGGAAAGAGGCAATATTAAGAATGGAGTTCTGTTATTAGTATACTAGTGTCTAACTAGGAGTACTGTGGGGAACAACATTTAGGCTAGAACTACTAAGAGAAGCAAAATTTAGGCTGAATATCTTGTAAAGTTTCTTAGATTAATGGTTATCAGCGCTGATGCTAAACTGAAAAAGGAAGTCTCTCAAAAGAGGTAACTTTTGGAACTGGATTTCTTTTTTTTAAGATGCCATGCAGTAACATTAGGGCTACGAGCAGTGTGAAGGACATTGCTCCTTCCAAATTTTAAGTGGGACTCCACAAAGGAAGGAAGGATGTCACTGCTAAGGTGATGGTGGGAAACTTCTCTGCTAAGCATAAATTCTATTTCAGACAAGTGAAAGTTAGAATGACTTGATGATATTTTGGCCGTGGCAGAAATGATCACACAAGTCCTGCATGTCTTCCTACATGGAGAAGCCTGTATTGTGAGCCACTGTGTGAGATGGTAGAGCAGACAAACCCAAATCCTATTGAAGATGCAGAAGAGAAAAAAATACGTGGACATAGAATTGTAGCAGGCATGTGGGTGAAAGGGCAGACTTAAGAGTGTTGAAAAATACTAAATTCCACTCATAAACTTCTTGAAGTAAATTTAAAAAATACATTTCAAAAGGAAAGTTTAGGATGTAATAGTTGTGTTTTTCACACATTGCTAGTGATAATGGGAAGCACAAAATAGAAAATTCCAAGCACTAATAAATAGCTCTTGGCCATTTCTGTTGCAAACATGCAGTTTTACTATCTAGCATCTGTTTCTGAAATTATGTGAAGTATTTATTTAAAATGTTTCACCATGATAGTCTAAGTGACTAGAGAACTTCTTGCTTTCATGAATGTGTAGAGTCGTATGTCAACAAACAAAGGTCCATGCGTGACACCTGAAGAACAAAACCCAACCACAAAGTTCCAAATTCTGAATTGATTTTTTGTTATGTAAAAATCCCCTTGGCCATCTTTCTGGTTGTGGTTATATCCCTGCAAACCTGGAGTATCTCCAAAGAGAGCTTAACGTATCCCTTCTATTCATGCAACCATGCTGAATATGGGAGCACAGGGCTGGCTATAGATGCAATCGAAGTAAAAATGTGTGGGAGATGCTGGAGAACATGTTTATTGCTAATGTCCAGTAACCATCAAGAGGAGAGAGACGACATGGAAAACTTAAACCTGTAACATTATAGCAAGCAAATGTATGATAGCTGCAGAAGCCACCATCACAGTTGAATTTTATGGCCATGATATCAGAACCTCTATAGTCTCTTGTAATATCATATTCAGAACATCTCATAATAACTTCAATAAAAGAAGGGATGCTAGCCCTCAAATCCCAGAATTTAAATTAATCTTTTTATTCTCTGAAAGTACATTACTTGTAATGAAAATGACATTTTTCCTCATTTTGTATTCTAAACTATTGCTTTATATTGTTCTGAACTTCAATCAAGTTTCCATATTTCTCTCCAAGATGGTTACATTCAGCAGTGAAATGATGTTGGCTCTTTTGGGTATTTGGGAGAGAGCGGACAATATATTGTCCTTGGCTGGGCCAGCTGCCTCACATCCTCTGAGGGGAGAGGAGTTTGTGCAGTGACTGACTTGCAGTCAGATACCTGGGTACCATTTCAAGAACTTAAGGAGGCCTGGGACCGCTGGAGAACCCTTCACTCACATGGCAGACGGGAGGGTATTCCTCATGTTAAGTTGCTCCAGGATTTATGGTTTATGATAAGGAAAGTCCTGTTACTCTAAGTGCCTGCTGTTTTGTAGATGCTAATTATGCAAAATGACTTACTGGGTGTTTCAGGCAGTTATCTCTCTGGCTGGCTCACTGCTACCGTCATATTCCTTTGTGTCTCAACTTGATTAACTCATAAGGGTCAGCAACCATTTACTTTCTATGGTTATTTAGTACCACACTCGGACTTGTCTCTTTGGAAGATTCTGCAGGCAAAAGCCCTATTCTGTGTGAGTAAAAGGGGCAAAATTTGACCTTGAAAGTGAATAAACATTGAGGACTTGCTTCTGCCAGACAGTGGCACACTGAACATTAGGTTAGTCCTTTTATAGTTGTGTTGATGGCACGCATTCTTTTCTATTTCCCTCTTTTCCTTTCTTTCCATCTCTTTCTTTCAATTTTCTTTCTTTTACTTCCTTCTACCCAGCCCAAAGCAAAGATTTTTAAGCAATGATCTTGTTCAAAGTACGGAAGCCGGCTCCAAAACCAACCAGATCTAACCTTGCTTCAGTTTTAAAACCTTGCTTGAGGGAGCCAGAATCCCTTTACTTAAATAACTTAATTTTCAAGCAGTATGAATCATGCAGCAACTGTACAAGCTCTGGCTAGAATATATTGTACATATGTTTGTTCTTTAGGCAGTAAGAAGAGAATACAGAACTGGAGGTCATGTGAGTTACAACTACTTTGGGGGATTTTTTTTTTTTAGACATTCCTTCTAACAAATACAGTTTAAATGGGTTTGTTTATATGGCGTGGAATTGGAAAGGCCCAAACTAACCAGGCTTCACACAATATGGCCTTCTTCCAAATTAATCTAAAATATTTTAATCCCTCTGGAGTTTCTTTATCCTCTGCATCTGTGCTATAGTGGAGACACATTTTTAACATTTCTTTGAGGAAAATTACCTTTCTTTCCCTCCAACTGTACTCAGCAAGGTCAATGGAGCACTGTTATATGCTATTTAAACATCTGAGATTCATCATATATCTGCACAACAGAAAGAATCATCATAAAAGGTCTAATGAATCCCGACTGCTAGCCAAGCAAGGGAGTCCCCTTATGGATACCGGGTATTAGAAACAAAGAATACATGCAAAATACAGTTTTTACACTTTAGCTTTATACAATTAAGAATTAAACTGCCCCTTAAGAAGGGGACAGAGAATATTTGTGACCCCCAGAACAATTCTGGCAAATCAAACTCTGAGCCAAATTCTGAACTCATTGCATGGGCCAAGATGGCTCCTGGGAGTTAGGGGCCTGCTCGCTCTGTGGGACCAGACGGGGCCTGACAGGGAGCCTGGAGGGGCTTCTCACTCCTGGGGAGGGAGATGCTCTAGTCGTGGTCAGGCTCCAGAGCTGGCTATCTCAGGCTCTGGCTGGGTGCCTGTACTTGGTTTTAAGGCCTTTTTGTTTTCTAGTTCAGTAGCAGTTTTATGGGACTGAACTCGTTTTACTACCCAGGAACTGAAATACCAAGGGAGGCCTAGGTGGTGGGTTTTTTTCTGTTTCAATTTTTATAAAATTATTTTCCAGGTATTTCAAGAGCCAGTGCTCCTCCTTCAGCTGCCTGTAGTTCCAGTCAGTTTGAAATTGCCACAGGGAGCAGATACAACTCTGATCTTTTGGAAGTTTTATCTGGAAAACTGTTGTAGGGGGCATTTTTGTCTGAAATACTGTTATATAACTGTTATACTGTTATAAATTACACCAGGGCTGGTTTAATACCAGAGTTTATTCTAGACTCATTCTTCCTTTGAATACTGCTAGGTCATGAAGTTCAGATAGCTTTAATGAAGTTCAAATAAGCTTTTGAACCTCTGAAGGAAAAATGATATGTTGAAGGGCTCTGTTTTGTGAAGGCACAGGGTTTTACCAGGGGTTTTTTTCTCATCACTGAAGTCCTGCAGGGACTGCAGAGAAACGAGCTGCTTTGCCAACCTGCTCCAGGTTGGTCTTGGCCTTCCCCTTAATCCTAGTGTGCTCTGCTTTTCCCAACTGTAACGTGCAGGTAACTGTGCTTGTCTCCTGCACAAGGGGCTGCAGGGCATGGGTTGTGGGGTGGCATGCCGGCATAATGATGGTCTAAATGAAGTCATCCACTAAGATCAATCACCCCAGGCTGTCCCTGCTTTTGAATGAAGAACCATATCTACCCCAAAGACACTTTCCCTGTCTTTTCATGTAGGCAGAGGTATTTTGGGATCATTGCAAGCCATACAGTAATGGAATAAATTCCAAGTGCAGCAGGAGACCACATCGGAGGAAAAACTCATTAAGTGCCAAGGGCATTTCTTTTACTTTTCTTACTGGGACTGGAAAATATTCCCTAAATAATACATCTGGATGTAGAGGAGTAGAGAGGGAAAAGATGAAAAACAATCCTTTAAATTCAGTAGGAGCCTACTTTAATGGCTTGTTTAATCTGCCAGCTGGCACAGCGTTGACTTCTTGCTACACATACTTTAAGGAGACCTATGTAGTTCTTGGAACCAAGTTCATATTAAGTTGTAGAAACTTAAATATTAATAAATTGGCAGGACTGCTTCTTGGTACTTAATAGAAATCGAGAAACTGCTTAGTCATCTCCAGAGATATTTCTGTCTCCTTTTTAATGCGAATACCAAAATAATATGGACTTAAAGCAGTAGAAAAGGTAGTAAAAATTCAGATCTGTTCCTGATACATGCCCTGTCTGAAGTATGTACACATCCTTCAGACTTTGCAATCATATGTATTCTCTATACAACACTGCTTTGGGCAGAGTTTTTCTAATGTCATTTGTGACACCATTTTGTTTGAAAGAAGTACACTATGAGTTTGCTGCTTCTTCAACGCTCCTTGGCCAGGAGAAGAACTGGTGCCGTTTTTATGTGTTTTTTTTTATTTGGGGTGTCTTGCAACAATCACTTAATAGTTGCTTTAGGGTATATTGCACATGTATTTTATATGACTGTAAGTGTTCATGCTTTTGTTTTTTACCTGGATTTGTGTGAAGGTATATGGGTGCAACCAAGTACAAACTGGAAGTGCAGTGTCAGCTATATAACTAACATTTATACTTTCAGTTCCTAAAAACGTTAGGCTACATCAAGAAGCACGTCTTCTGTTTTCAATTACTTTCAGCATTGGAAAAGCAAAGGAGAAAAGATTTAACTGCAGACCAACCTGTCTTTTATATTTAGGGAATCCTTTAATAATATCTTAAGTGACACTTGTCAGTATTTACAAGTTGTAAAGGTTTTATTTGGTCTAGGTAAGCACTGAAAAATCTGACTAGTTTACTCAAGTTTATTTATGAATTTCAGATCTGGCTTTTATTTCCTTTGTTCACCTTAAGAGTGCAAGCTATTTTCAGGATTTTTATCTGGGGGTATGGATTGTAAAATTTCTCCAAGTTTGCAAGCATTATGATCTGGGATTTTAGTTTGATCTTTCTCTGTACATCTTTTCCAGAGTCCATTTCTTTTTTTCAAACCTCTTTTCCCATTTTTGCCTCTGCTCCCTTTCTTTCCTAATGCTTTTTTCCACTTATTTAATAACGTATCTTTGGAGAGGTTGTCTCCCTAGTTGTACTCCACTCCTGTAGAGCCACCAGATCTGCCGAGTTGTGAAGCATCACCATCAGGAGGCCTCGGTGCACACATGCCAGTCACAAATGCAATTATTTCTGCTTTATTTATTTTGAAGAAGGTGTAAGATTTGAAGGCTGAGTTCAACATTTTTTTTTCTAGCTAGCCCATAACTAAAGATGACGTGATTGAGTTATGAAAAACAGTTTGCTTAGTAAACATAGGCTGCTTTCCTATTTGAGGAGCATTTACAAACAGATTAGAAGTTGTCCTCCCTTCCCTCCCCTTCCACCTTTGTATTTCTGGTTTTGGCCAGCACTTTGTACACATACAACCCTACTCTGTGGGTTGACTGTGAAAAACGTGCTTCATGTGCCTTTGGTGCCCAGAATTTAGACTGTGACTAGCCATGTGTTCTCTGTGTCTCATTCTGAGCTGGGTGGACCTAACATGGCAACAAGGGAGGCTGGAGGAGACCCCACAGGAGTTTTTGATCCTTACAGAAGAGGACTTAGGAAAAGGTAGCAGATGATGTGCAGTACAGAGATTTTTTTTTTTCCATTTATTTTTTGAAGGGAAATTAAACATTTTCATTTCTGGACCACACAGATATTGTCTGAGGCACTGTTCCTAAAAAAGTTAAACAACTGCAAAATTTATTGGCTTGATACAGTGCTCAAGCATAACTTTCCTTTGTCAAATTAATACAAAGTAAGTATGTATGTCTGTGTGCTCTCAATACTAAGTGCACAGGATACTGTCAGGTCTCACTTGTCATGTTTAATTGACTCTGAGCCAGGCTCTGTTGAAAGTTTTGGTGATGCTGTTGCCCTGCAGGGTGAAGCAATGCACAGTCACATACAACATTACCAATGTACCCATGTACTGCTGTCGTGGTATTTGCTGGCAATAAGTGTTTGCACCTGAATGTCTAGATAGCAGTCAGATTATTGTCAAGACTCTCTGTGTGAGTCTCATGAGGGGAGCTGGCAATACCGTAATCTTGCTGTGTCAGGTTTTACGCTGGCTCATGTGCAGCATGCAAGTGTGTTGTCTTGCTTATTGCTTTTGTTGTAACAAAGGCTCATTGCTGTTGGGTCTTCTGGTTTGGTGACATTGTTGTGTTAGTGTTTCCTTGCTTTCAGCTAAACTCAGCATAAAGTGGGGTCTATGATGTAAACTTCAAATATGGAAAATAGTTTGAGAAGCATCTATTTTGTTGTACCCTGTTTGAGTTGTCCTGTTGAAAGGCTTTATATTGTTGCTGTCCTGCTTTAGCTCTTTAAAGCTGGCACTGACCTCATGCTTCAATTTTGAACCAAAATCACACAGAATTGCTGCTCATTAGAGATAAATTGATAGAGCTACTTGGCAGGAAACAATCTGGGTTTCATTGGTAAAGATGACTTTAAAAGTGTGAGGTAGAAAAGTCCAGTAGAAATTTCTGCATCTAGGTTCATTCCTGGTAGAATTCCACAGATTTCCATGATGCTCTGTAATTGAGTAAGTGGACTTAGAGCTGCAATGTATCTATCACGGTGACATGCATTGTGTCTGTGCAAAGTAAGTGTACAGATACTGGGAGGGAAGATGAATTCATTAAAGTTCAAGAGCAACAGGCAAGATCTTGAAAATTTATCATTCATTTCTTCTGAGGAACTGGTTGGATTCAAAATGCTTAGTGTCTCTTAGGGCACAACTAGTAAGATCAGCAAACTGAAGAACTTTAGGGGTGTGTTTTCAGAGCATTTCTTTTATCTTTAGAAATGCAGGGATGATGACTAAAACTTAGTGTTGTTGCTTATTGCTGGTTCAAAATAGAGCAAGTGAGACCCCTTAACTCTCATTAGAGTTTATGATGCTCAGCGCTAGGCAGAGCTGGATCCTAGGGCTGCGTGTTTTAACAGGAAAAGAAAAAGGGTTGAAAATACAAAAACGAAGCCACAGTAAGCTGGCTTCATTGTATCTCCATATTATTTTCTATTACTTTTTTATGACTATGTAGCTTAATATATCATGGTTTTGTATTTTGAAATGCGTTCCTGAAAACATGTGGAGTTTGAAGTCTGGCTGAGTGAATGTTGCTGTTGGAACCTTACCTTAGACTTGCTTGAACATTTTATTATTTTTAGCGGCATTACCTTAGCTTTTTAATTCAGGACCTGAGAGATGCAGAGAAAGAGTGTGAATAAAGTGCTGAAACATTCATAAAACCTGCTTGGACACAAATAAGTTCAGACAACATGTTGTTGAAATATTGCATGGGAGCATGAAGGTCAGCAGGGGTGGTGCAAGGGTTGGACAAGAGGGGAGCACTAAATGAGAGGGATGGGAGCAGAGTAGAGGAAGTCAGGAAGACAGAGGGGCAGATGCTTCCCAGCCTTACTGGTCACTGGCCCTGATCAGCTCCTTGCCTGGAGGGGAAAACCCTTCTTTCTAGCGGGGAGGCAAGTATGAAGAGCTGCACTGCTACTGCTGGCTTCCTGGCGAGTTCTGGTGCAGAAGAAATGCTCGTGCACTTGGACAGAGCAACATCTTCCCTGGCTGATGCCTGCTTTGCTCCTAGCCCAGATCCTCTGCCTATTGCCAGAGCTGTGACTGCTGCTCCCAGTGTGAATGTCTGCCTGCCATGATGGATACCAGACCACCGTGTCTTGTGTTACTCCTGCCTGCATCATTGGGTGACTAACTTCACTAGGCAAGAGCCCCCAGCATGCTTTCTGATCCCGTGGCTTGTCCTGCTTCACTGTGGTGGTGTCTCGTCACGTGGGCTCATTGTGGCTTTGCACATCAAGAAGGGACTAACAGCATCACAGTGATTAGCAGTCAGTGCATGGTTATCAGCTCCTATGGGCATTTCTGTCCCGAGCTACATCTCCACTGCACCTAGCTCCAGTTCAGGGTCAGGCTCTGCTCCTCTCCCAGATGCTTTCTGTCCTGGCTGACACTTGTGTTGCTACATGTCTCCCCTGATGCATGCTCCACTGGGCATGCTTGCAGCTATGCCATTTCCCTCAGAGAGGCAGCAGGCAGTGGGACTAGGGCACATGGTGCATCTGTGATGTCTGCCAGCTGAGCTCCCCCTCCAGAGGACTTGAAGTTAGATGAGAGAGCATTGACAACAATAAGTAATTTTTCCTTTCCCTGTGCCTTTAAAGGCACAAATTGAATGGATATAATGTGGCAGTTTTATTTGCGTAGGCCAGAAGCTGAAGACTGTCTTTTCCATAGCCATGGCAGCTTCTTCTGCTTGTGTGATATTCTTTCCCATGCTCTGATTTTTCGCTAATAGATATCAATGGGAGAGTTGGTGTAGGGCAAGAGGAAATGCATTCTCCTCTTTAATATGCGTCGGTTGTCTGAGCTGGACTTAACCTGTTTTTTAGTGATGTTTGTCTGTTCTCTGCTATTATTAAGAAACAAATAGCTCCTGACCAGAAGGTGTTGGTATGGGCACTTGTTTTCTGCTCTTAGAGATTTCAGCAAGAGATGGAGCTGGCCATCAGCTGGAGCATTGCCACAAGTTTCAACAGTCAGGCCACAGATTTGCAGCAAAGCATGCAGGAGGACTTAAATGCATGATGTCGGCATTCCCGTGATTAGATTAATGTGATGAAGCTGAAGGTCTTCGCTGGTAGAAGCAGATAAAAGACAAGGGTAACTGGTGAATGGTATCACATGAGTCTGCATGCCAGTGTTTGAATGCAGAGAAAAAGTGAATGCAAGTCAGAACTCATTTTGGGACTAAGCACTTTTTCAAACTCTTTTGTAGACTATGAAATCACTTTGATTTCAGTGTGTTTTGTCCTTTGAGATGGGGGCCTCATTGTCATTACCTAGGATATATTCACTTATGATTACACAGTAGTAAGGGGCAATATAATTTTCAGCTGCCCTTTGTATCTGCAGCAAAGGCTAAATATTTCCTCAGTGATAATGATATGAGTAAAAATAATTTTTCCCACAATTAAGCACTGCAAGAGTAAAAAAATTCTGCCTTTACGTGTGTGTGCACAAAAGTATGAGAGGACGAAGTAGCCTATATTGGCATAATCTGAGATCATACCAGTTTCTGACATGCAGGGTGAGCTCACTGATCTTTTGTAGTGTACATTAGATGAATTTGACCTGTGAGGGTGGAATCCAGCCCTGACTGAAGGCTCTGGGAAGTCTGCCAGGGATTCCAACAGGACCAGGATTTCAACTGTAGTCTGTATATGAGTAATATTTCAGTATCTTCTGATCTTTGGGGACAACATATTTGAAATACTTCAGAGGACACTTGAAGGGGAGAGTCAAGGGTCAATCCTCCTAACATGAGAACCAGTGTCTGTGCCAGCAGCTTCCAGCTATGTCTTGTTTCTTCCTTTGTCTGCTAATGGGAAGTGATAGACAAATGTCACTGAGATCCGGGGTGGGACCAGTATACACAAATCCAAATGTCAAGACAAAGCTCTGCCTGGCCCTTATGTCAATGTGCAGTAGGAGAAAGATGAGGGAGGAGTGGAAATGGCATACCTGCACTCAGCCTGCCCAAGGGAATAAAGACAAATGGAGACTTTCCATTGCAACTGACTGGCTCTGAGATGATAGGTCCTACTGCTGCATGCTTAGAAGTGTATTGCAGCGTTGGCAGCAGCATGCTAGATGTTTGCTAACGCCTCTGGGATGGTGCAGCTCTGTAATGCTCCTTCCCCAGAGCTGATTTAGATAATGGATGTGAGAGATGGACCTGAACAAGTATTTAAAGCCATGGATCTTTCAGTTGCAGACCCAAGGAGTGAAATCTGTGGCAGGGACAATGTCCTATGAAAAGCTCCCTGTCAAAGCTTTCACGTGGTTCATGCTGCAGCAGCAGGAGGGCAGCACAGGGCCTGGCACCTGCAAGGACATATGTGGTACTCACTGTGGTAACCTATGCTGTAGCCAGGGTGGGTGAAACCTGTTCAGCACCTCTTTGAATCAAGGGCCTGAACCATGGTGTGGTCCTGTGGGCCATCAGTAATCTGCAGAGCACCAAATGGGATTCTCTATTCTACATAATCACTACATAGTTTTGCTCAGGATGCCACAGAGGTGTTAACTAATAAGTTAATCAGGTTTAAAAATGCCCCACCAATGTACATAAACTTTTTTTACTCCTGTGAAAGATGAGATTGAGAAATGTACCTTACGCCACAAGCAGAGATTTTAACAGATGGGTTTTTTGACTTCCTTGTTGAAATTCTAGGTAATTCTCTGCCTCCTTTTCAAAGAGACGTGATTTGGACATACACATGTAGATGGAAGTGAAGTGTTCTGAGAACAAAAATTGGGACTGAGAAACCTCCAAAGTTTGATTTTCTGATGCTAAGTATGAACCGCACTTGGTTGGTTTGCCATTGATGAATTTTCCTTGGAAGTCCTAAGAAGCATGGTCAGATGGAACAAGGCTAGATTGGAATAAAACCGTGTGTTCACATGACCTGATACATTTATTTTGCCTTGAGTCCCAAATGAGCTATTCTGTTTGGGAAGGAATAAAGCTGCTTGATAATGAGTATGTGTGTATGTGTATATATATATATATGTATAAGAGTTCATTATCTGCAGTCAACATGAATACTTGGCCAAGCTTATGGTAATAATTGCAGATGTGGTTTTATATGAAAGGAACATTAAAAATGAATTTATGGAGGAAAGAAGATCCTCTTTAAACGTAAGCCTTACTATTGGTAATATATGATTGCCAGTGATATCCAACATCTCAGATTAAAGAAAGAGTATGCATGAGGTGTGACAAAGGACAAATCAATCCATTGAACTCCACCTTTTGACTTCAATGAAGTTGTGCCTGTTTCTGAAAGATCTGAGTGGCACTGAATGCTTCTAATGCAGAATTAAAAGGGGAGCGAGGAAAATAATTTTCAAATGTTTTCTGAGAGATTTTCATAGAAAACAGATTTATTTGTTTTGACTGAAGATAGATTAAGGAACTCTAATTCTCCCAGATATTGCAGTAGAATGCTTGTCATACCTGCATTTTGTGGGTGCCAGATTAAACAAGTCACACTTAGACAATAAGTGTTGCTTGCAGAGTTGCTCTCAGCTGCAAAAGGGGCAATGAAGAGGTTCTGTTTTCACTTCTGAGGGGGAGGAGGTAGAAAGAAAGGACAATGGTAGTCCTAGGGCTACAGTGGATGCCATGGCACGTAGCCAGCTGGAGCAAAATATTCTTTGTGCTTCTCACTGACCAGTCCTTTACTGACATTTGAAAGGTCTATATTTCCACATTGAGGCTTTGGGAGAACTGAAGTGGAGACAGATGGGAAAATGGGACGTTTGGATTAATGGGCTTACAACTCGCAGAGCTGACTGTAGTATCAGTTTATGTCAAGCTTTAATGAGATTTGATCCTTTTTGTGGGAGTATTAAAAAAACAAAAAAAAAGGAGGGCAATGACAGAATAACTTAGGTCTTGTGTTACCACCTGATCCTGCAGTGAGGACAGATCAGAAGTCAGAGGTCCATCTGCATGCATGTAGAAAACCTTTGCGTAGTTGGACTTGGAAGCCTTCCTTTTACTGTGCCTCTGTAGGAAAGGTTCAGAAAGATCACCTTTGTTCAGCCCTTCTCTGCAGCAGACGTTTCTATTTGTAGGATACGGCTTTTTTAGTACTGATGTTACAGTTACATTTAGTGGCTGGGACTGAACCAGGGGTCTGGTTATACTTTAGCCTTCTGCAAATGCACAGTGAGAAGAATTTACAATTGGTGGAGATAACATAAGGACTAAGAGGCACAATATTGACTGAGGTTCGGTCCCTAAGGCCACACAGTAAATCAGAGGTAGAAACAAGCAGGAGTACCCTAGTTGCTGGGTTCACCCGAATGCTAGGCGCTGGGCCATGATATCTCATTGGCCTCCTTGTTCTGCGTTATTTGAGTTCTCCTGGAAATCCTGAAGCTATTTCTCTTCGTGCTGTTCTTGCCTCCTGCTGCTTAGGATGAGGGAGGGAGGGAAGGAAAGACTAGGAACTGGTCATGGTTTCTTTCATGAAGAAACCTGGTATTGTCCTTTTAACTACTTTAGCATTTTTCTGTGCTTCCTGTGAGTCCTAAAATTTCTACCAGCTCCCACAGAACAGGGGTCCTATAACAGTGCAGGATGGGTCTGTGCTGGTACCTCACTTCAGTCACCAGCGTGAGACGCTTGCTGGGCTAAGGAAGGGGAGCTACCTGGTGCACAGTGCATGCGGATGTCTTTAACGAGATAAGAAAGGAATTTAGCAGAAAATCTCTCTTGTTACAAAGAAACCAAAGGCCGAATCCCCTTGCTCCCCTTCAGCCCTCATTCTTTAATGACGAGTAGGCCAAACTGCTGAGAAGGGGTCTGGCAAGAGCTCTGATCCATGCTCTCTTGCATGGGGAGTCATCAGAAATTGCAATCTGCCTAGCAGTTGTCTGCGTGAAGCTTGCCCTGGGCATTCACGACACCGGGGCAGTGAGCAATCCCACGTGAAGGAAACAGGCATGACTTTCAGGGTCTTTGGGCCTGAAGGTCACCAAGAGGAAATCTGCAATTGTTTCATTGTACTGGGAGGGATGCAAGATGGCGTGTGCTCGCACAAATGCTGTCACCAGACGTGGCCAGTGTAGAGCCCTGTGCAATACACAGCTGTGCTATATTAGGGAATATGCTCTGCCTGAAGTTTCTTGGCTCAACTAAGTTGAAGCTGGTGCAGAGACTCAGCATAAACATTGCAGTCTGGGAGCTCATACAGTGTAATGGAAAAGTGACTAGCAGGTCTTGAAAGACAGATATTTTTGTTTCTGAAAGACCTGAGTAGTAGTTTGCATTTTCACTTGCATGTTACCAGTCTAGCTCATCTGTTTTTTTAAGGCCCCCTGGGTACTGAGTTGTCTCTGAAATCAGTGCTGGAAATAGGGTGAGGACAGTATTAAACCTGAGCCAGAGCAAGAGGTTATTTTGCTCTCCATACAGATGGATACAGATTATAGAGATACGTGGTTGTGTGTGTATTTCTACCTAGCCAATTTATTGTTTGCTTTCAAAGAGCATATTCCAGTTAATTGCTGTTAAAATATTTTGTCATATATTTACAATTACTGTGCATTCCTATGATTCTTCACCCTGATGAAAGCTGAAAGACGACAAAATTTTAAACTCTCATGGGATGAGACATAAAGAGGAGTGGGATTTGCATGGATGTGTTTTGTACCAGGAGGGATTAAATGTGGCTGTCTTTGAAGGAAGCACTTTTTAGCAAGACAATGAAAAACTCAACAAATTTTAGTAATAAGCCAATCAACTGAAGATCAAAGGCATTATGTGAAGTGCAGAGATGAAAACGAGAGAGACTGGTACTGCTTTCAAAATGAAGAGTGTTTTTGTGGGGAGATAGTATTTGCAGGGCACATTACTGTGGGTCTGATTCAAGTAATGTGGCAATGCTGGTAAATGTTGTAGGTAAGTTACTTTGCTTATCTGTCTTCTTTTAGTCTTAGTATGTCTTCAGGAAGACCACAGGGTTCATCAGATGTCCTGTGATCTAAAGGTTCAGTCTCAGAATCAAAAGAGGTAGGGACCCTGAGAAGACCCTTGTATGTGAGGCTGTGGAAAATCTGAGGTCCTCAGCAAGAATTATCTTCAGTAGTTTCTGAGAGGTATTTAAAAAAAAAAAAAAAAAAAAAAAAGGCAAGCAAGGTCAAAGATCTTTGTAATATTCTTCCATAGGTCCCTCTTCTGAGTCTGGTGGTAGAAAACTCCTGAGAGTTTGCTTCAGAGTCTTTCAGTATTATTTCAGTTGTGTAAAGGTTGAAAAGATGCTGAGGGTCTTGTTTTAAGGTAGGAGCAACAGAATGATAATTTTTGTGGTGTACCCTTTCACAGTGTAAGAGTAACCCATACTCTAGTAATTTGTATACATGTGTGGATGTCAGGGGAATGGAACTGATTAAATAGTTTGACATCTACTTCTATTTGCTAAAAAAATTATAAATTTCTGCTTCTTTAAAATTTATTGATGACTTCTCATTGAATTAGGTGAGAAGCATACCTGGAAATAATTCAGAGAAAAAAAAAAAGAGATATCAAAACATTTTCTATCATACTTTGAAAACCAAAATTTTTATATTTAAAATAAAATGAAAGAATGTTTTCTTTTTTTTTTTTTTGAGGTTGAATGAAACATTACTCTTGATTTGAAACAGTTTTCTTAATGACAGTTTTCCTCTTTTCAGAAAAATGCAACTTTTTTGGTGTGACACCAAATTATTAAAAAAGTGTAACAGAAAAAAAGAAAGGTGCAATCGAAGAGTAAAAAAAAATTTTTTTTTGCACACCTGGGAAGGTAACACAGAGAGACATTTTCACATTTGGTTCTGAAGGCAGGCCCTGGAGTGGAGGTGGGTGGAGTGTTACATTTTGGCCCAGGATGTTTTCACTCATGAACAATTTTCATTTTAAAAAAAGTAGCATCAAAATGTGCATGCTCCCAAAAATGGCTTGTAGAAAATACTTCAAATAATTGGTACCTTCACCTATAAGCAAAGCAATTTTCAAATCTTCTGAGAGGCAAGAACACTCAAAGAAACTCTCTTTTTGTAGAAATAGGAAACATTTTTAGAGAGATTGATGAAGTTATTTTCTAGTAGTTTTCAGAGGCTGAAAGATAAGAACCCTTTCGGGGAAGACAGTAAACAGCACTGAATAGTTGACTTCTTCAAGTGGACCTTCTAGGTGATGACTCATTTTCATGCACTGATATGGCTTTGCTAACTAAAGGTTGTACTGTTGACCTGACCCCCATTTCCCAAGTGACTTCCTCATTTTTGAAAAAGGGATTTGACTTGCAAGTCATCTGAATGCCATGAAGTGGCTGGACCTCAGCTCTTTTAGAGGAGACGCTATACTCTAATAAAGCCTAGATACCCTCCCGAGATGTCTATCCATCTGAACTTCACTGAACAACAGAAAAGCACCCTGTAGATGAAGACAGGTTGTTGCATCAGGGAACTTCTCGTAACTGCTGTGTAATCTCTCCTATGTTCCTGGGAAGGAAGGGGGGGAGGAAGAACAGAAATAGTTCTGGGTTGTTGTTCTCATCCTCCTCAGCTTTCCTCATGAGGAAGACAGCTTGAGCTTTTGGAGATGAGAGATGGTGCTGAGGCCCATGTAGGAGGGGAAAGGGTAGAGGTATTGGCCGGGACGTTTGGAAAGGGGATGGGGAAAATGTGGGTGCACAGAGTCTGGAGCTGGGGGGTGGGAAGGAAGGTATCTTAGTCAGGAGATGTGGAGAGAGGGATGTACCTGGCTGTGTAAGAAGTGATGAAGGTGCAAATAAATCAGATGTCAAAGAGTGTCTGCTATGGGGAGGTAGAGTGGGGAGAAAAAAACCTTTGGGATTCTCAGTTTTAGCACACAAGGTGTCAGCCTAACAGTCAGCTCTTTATATTTTAAATCCCTGATGGTGACTGTGCTCCACAGACTAAATACTGCTACCTGGTGCAGTCTTAGTTCCTGCGGACACTGTCATCTGCCCTCTGTACACAGAAGCCCAGCATGCTGCTTCAAACTTGCTCTCTGTAGTGTACCATTCCTCCTTTGATCATCGTCTCCCAGCTGGGGGGAACCACATCAGTCCTGCAACTCAGGGCCCTCTAGCAAAGGAACTGAGGCAGGATTTAGCTGCACACGTAGGCTGAGATGAAAACACTTCTCAGGAGAAAACAGCAGGTTTGCTGTTCTGTGTTCTTCAAGGGGTTCATAGTGGTAAGAATAAAGACAGGATTTGAAAAAATGTCTTGTTACAACTTGCTTTTTATATATATCGTCTAATTGTGCATTAAAAAAAAAGCAGCATTAGATTTGCAAAGTTAACTTTCCCTTTGAACCTCCACAAAACAACCCCAGCCAGCCAAACACGAAGAAAGTCACAACAACAACAAAAATTTAAATCATTTTAAATCCCCCAATCCAGGAACAAATCAGAAAGAAAAACACCCCCCAGGAAAAGTAAACTAATAAAATAACCTTCGCAAAACCCCTGCCCTCAGCAGTGTTTTAATACAAAGAAGGGGGCAGAAAAAGCCACGGATTCCCTTAAGTCATGAGAGGCTTTGCTATTGCCAGTGATTTTACAGGGAGGGCACTTGGACGCTGCACCAGTGGGCAGGAATATAAAGCCGCGAGACAGATCTACATCTGCAAACAGAGCACTTCAAATAATTTACAAATGCACCTTGGCTTTGTTTTCCTTAAACGGCAAGCAGTTCATAAGCCACCTTTGAAAAATCTCAGTTTGCCTCTGCACGCTGGCTTTCTCTGCGGTGTAAATGGCTGGTCTTGTACTAACGGGCTGGAAAACGTTTTGTGGGGGGGACGTGGGGGGGTGGAAATCCTGGGAGTGCAGCGCCTAGGCTAGGATTGCAGAGGAAGCTGAGGCCTCCAGCCCTGCACAGGAAGCAATCTTAGAGCAGGCCTTAAATGCCAGATTCCAGGCAGAGTTTAACTAACCACTGACAGCTCTGTAAACAAAGCAGGGACAAAAAGAGAACAGCTTTCCCTTTTCTGGTAGTCATTTTTGGTTTGGGGGCTGCAGGGGAATTCTGTAATACTCGGCTTGATGGGATATAAACCAAGGCTGGAAAGGCTTTGTATATGAAGAACTGTAAAGGGGAAAATATTTCATGGACTAAATCATAAAGAAGAAGGTAGGGCACAGGAAAACGCGTGGATTAAACTACAAAAAAAATATTGCTGCTTCTGGTTCTTTGAGTAGGATTTATACATAGTTTGGCTCCTCCTGGGTGGTATTTAAAAGCTGCGGCTTATTTTCCTTCTCTTCTTTTTTCCTTTTCTCCTCTTTTCTCTTTTCCTTCTTTTTTCATTTTCTTTTCCCTTTTTTTGAAGGGGGGGTGGGAACGGACAGACAAGAACTAACCTTTGTAAAACTTAATTATCTGTGCAACTAAAGAAAATAAGAAAGCTCTTGTAAAGCGTTTTTGCTCCTTCCAGTAAAAATTGGAAGCTTAAAGTTAAAATCCTGCTCAACTGTTGCTTTTGTTTGTAGAAAAGACCTGTGACGTTACAAATAGCTAGTCTGCGGCTAGCAGATGTATACAGTCCTTACTTAAAGCATGTTGATTTAGTTTTAGCTAGGAAACTAAATGCAGGCATGGGCTATGTTTATCCTACAAGGCATTTCACTAATTTTGTTTATCTCAACAATACTGAGGAAGCTAAATTTTTTGATGGAAAAAGAAAATAGTTACAGTGAAGTTAAGAAAGCAAAACAAAACTAAATGGACTCGGTTAAACACATCCATTGTGTTTTCTCTCTCACCTAAGTGGTCATCTCCCTTTTAGATTTGGATCTTTCCAGAGCTCTAAACGCTTGAACACCCACCATGGATGACTTTGAACGCCGCAGAGAACTCAGGAGGCAAAAGCGTGAGGAAATGCGCCTTGAAGCAGAGAGGTGAGGTATTACGTATGGAAATGGTGCCGGTGGCTTGCCTTTGATTAGCAGTGGCTTTGAGGACTTCTGTCCTAAATTCCAAAGTATGCTATAGCTAACCAAAGAGTCATTGCTAATGATACGTGCCGTAAAATAACTTTAGTTAATATTGTGGGAGAGGCTGGAAGTCAGGGGTGTCTAGTGTCTAATTCCCTCAGGCTCTTGTAAATGCCCTGGCTTCTAGTTATTTTGTTATATGGATAAATGTAAACAGCGAAGGTGGACTATGGCCACATGAAATTATTGATAGGAAAACTCATGCTCAGATGCCATGTGAGTGCTGCGCAGAAGGGATTGTGTTTGTCTCTTCAGACATAGAGCTAAAATTATAAGATATCAGTTGAAAGCTGAGATACACTTGGTATATGTAGTATAGCATATCTGTGTATTGCCTGCCATTACTGTGCAATTACTGTTGTATTTGCAGTGCCTGTCACTTTTTATTCATTTACGGCTATTTTATCTGGGCAACAAGGACAGCATTTGCTATCAGTTATTACAGGTTTACTTTGGTGCAAATGAGAACAGAAATGGATGTGGGTATAATGATGTCAATTTACGAAAGAAGCAATATGAAAATACTGGGAATAACATTTCATTAACTAACCCCATTTTACACCTGTACAGTTCCATTTGCTTTAATGGAATTTCCCATGATTTACACTGGAGTAAGCAGGGAGAAAATCAGGCTCCATTTATTTTTGTAATGTCTTTTCTGATATAAAGATTTGATTTAGTTTATTAACACTGCAGTGATTAAAAAAAAAAGGAACTTAGGTTTAAGCACATTTTGTTCTCATTTTTGTATTTAATTTTGAATATGGACTTCATTTTTGTTTCTGGTCTTTCCCACGCGCTGACAAAACCATGGTGTTTCAGTTCCTGAATGCTGTAGGAGAAAATACATTTTCAGAGCAGTTTTAAATGGAAGTCAGCAGAATGTAATACTGAATATATTTTGTATACCTGCTTTGAGTTTTTTAATAAGGCCCTGCTACATAAACAGGGCTCTCTGATGGATGTTGATGAGGCTTGAGGGGAAAATCCCAGGTAGATGAGATGCGATAGCCGCCTTTCTTTCTGAAGGAAGTGTTGCCATGCAGAACTGGGTATATGAGCTTATCAGGCATAAGCTGAACCTGTGAGCTCTGGAAAGCAGCAGCAGCGTTGCCTGCAGATAAATAAACTCGTGTGAAGTGTGGTGGCCAAAAGGAAACGAGGCAACAGCGTGCCTTTGCAAAACGCAGCCGTCACCTGGTTCATGATCCCCCAAAAGGCAGAGAAGGAATGTGCCATGGCACTAAACTGCCTTCTTATTCTAGGTCTTCCCCTAGGCCTGGGGCAATATGTTTTTGTTGGGCAGCATGGGAGGGATTGCAGAGCCAGTGCTAGTGCATGGTATAGCACATGGTATTTATATACTTCTAGTGTACCTGTGCTTTAAGAAAATCTTTTTAAGGAAAGGCCAAGACTTTAGGGTTTGTTGCTAAGAGAGGCCGTGGGTGGCCTGTGGAGGATCCTGGGGGCTGTAGTTCGGGAGGTGTTTTCTACTATGGAAGAACATCACTTGAACTTCCCTGTGAAGGCATCCAAGCTCTTACGTGAGCGTGCAGAGGCTGTGGGGTGTTCTGGGCATCAGTGACGTGGCGTGGCTGGCTTGTGGAGGCAGTGACAGATGCAGGGGTTTGGGGATAAGGGGCTCTGCTCTTGCCGCCATGGAAGCTGAAATCCAGGACTTCACGTGTACTGTAAGTTACCGTGTGGCCTGCAATTTTATGCATGGGCCCCAATCCAGTCCCTGATCACGCATGGCGAAACCGGAGCCCTGGGGAGGCAAAAGCTGTAGTTGGCAGCTCACCGGTGTCCCTCGAAGGAGCCCTCCCGGGGGAGCCCTGCAGGCTGATGGTGATACCTGCCCCTGCGTGATGGGGAAGCCAAGCACCTGGGCCAGAAAGTGATGGCTGTTGACATGGGAAACAGCCTCCTCCTCCCCACCCACCCACCCATGCCTGCTTTTGGGAAGTGTTTTTGTCGTGTCTGTGGTGGCTTTACTGGGATTTTTTGCGGTAACCTTTGTGGAGGAGGTGAGCTCAGTGGCAGCCTGGCCGGAGGAGAAGGGTTTGGGCCTGTGTCCCTGTTTTGTGCCGAATTGCTGCAGAAGCACGATTTCTGCCCTTTCCCACACATTTGAAGGCTTTTAGCAATAAATTGTTGTACGCTAAATCTTGCTGTACTCCCTCTGCTGCTGCTGCCAACTTCAAGCATTCAAGTATCATGAGTCAGACCCCTTAAAAGTCACAAGACTGCTTTAAAAATCTTGAGATCTTAAAAATAATTTAGTCTGGCCTTTTTATTTTTGGTTTGCCTTAACAATAACAGAGCCTGATTCTCAAGTTCAGATGTGACTCTGGGAGCTGGGACCTCCTAAAACCTGCCCCAAGAGGGGCAACAGCAGGGGGGAGCTGAGCATCTGCCCCTGTTGCGTTGTGCCGCTCATATTGAGCTGAGGGCAGCAGCATTTGGGCAGTTGTTAATAAATGAATCTGTCATGCTGGATTGTTTTTGGTGAATTCAGTTTTTTAAGGATTTGGGGATCATCTTCACCTTTGAAAATGCGACTACAATGTGTTTGTGTACAGATCTTAAACCACAGCAATCTGCTTGCCAGACCTCTGTCTGAATACTTTCAGGTGTTTTATCAAGTGAGTCATGTGGTCCTAAAGAGCAGCGTGGAGGCTGAAAATGCTCCATCAGCTCTGAGCACTGGTACTTGCTGCTTGGGCACAGGGCATTTCCCTGTCCCCTCCCATCAGTGGGCTGTAGCCTTGCTTTTGGGAAACCACTGCTTGTTGCAAGCATTTCTGCTGGGAGATGGAGGGATGGATGATTATATGTAGGCTGTAACATGTTTGCTAGGTCTCCCAGACAGTGTTCAGGCTTCTTCGAGTTGAACAGTAAACCCAGAAGTGCAAGCAGCCATGTCAAACAGCAGTATTTGTAACTCAGCCAGCTGGAGTGATGCATTTTGCCATTTCCTGGGATAAAGGCGCAAAGAAAGCCTCTCTTTCCAGCCTGACGCCCATGCCCAAGAGAGATTGAGGGGTGAAGGTGCCTTGTAGCAGCATGGACTCATGCACCATGTGCCTGAGAGGGTGTGACTTGACCTTATTGTCTCTTCCCCAGGGGCCAGAGGCCATGTGTCTGTCATGCTAGAGCCACTGATGTCCAGCCACTTAAGTTTAATCTTTGGAGATGCTTCGTGCAAGTTCGATCCTTGAGGGCTGATGTTAGGCTTTGTGTTTCAGGGTTTTTTTCCATTAGAAAGCTGTTGGAAATGATGGTTTGTTGTGCCATGTAGCCCTGGCATTCTGTGTTGCTGTGCTCAGGATTGATCCTGAGGAGAGACTGGCTCTGCCTTTTAAAGACCAACAGTGCGGTTCACCCCTGTCACGTGCTTTGGCTAGTATTTCATGCTGTGGCAACTCAGATATAGATTGCCACTAACTCAGCAAAGCTAAGTGTTTTTTTGGCATTTTAAGCTCTTACTATTTCAAGGTATCCTGTATGTACTGGATTGCTCAGAGGGGCTTGCTGCACCCACCCAGAAGTTTTGTCCAGCCAGAATTTTTGACTATTTGCATTTGTCTGGGATCTCTAGAGGCCTATCAGCATGTTTGGAGTAGCAGTGCAGACCTGTCTAGGGGGCATGTGGCCAACAGCAGGCATATGGGGCTTTGTCCAGCTTTCTCCCAGGCTGTCAGATTTATAGCACACGCTCAGGCTGGCGGGGACCCAACAGCTCTTGTACCTCATGGGGGAGCAAGGCTTTCCAGGCATAGGCTGGGAAACCCAGGACAAAGTGTGGCAGTGTTAACTGTACCTGTCTGCTAGCGTTTTGCTTGTGGTTTGTACTGATCAGGTGTGAGGTCAGGGAAAATAGGACCCTACCAGCCATTTGGGTGATGGGATGTGCTACACCTCTAACTGCCCTGCAGCAAAGCCAAGTCTTTACCCTGCCCCTTGGAGGCAGAGGGAGTCCTGTGCCTGGGATGGTGGTTGTATAAAGCCCTGAGGTCCCGGTTCAGAGCTGGCTGAAGTCAGTGGGAAGCTTTCCACTGATTTCAGTGGACTTTGGATTAAGCCCTACCTGAGTTATTCCAGCCAGATGATTTATGAGACTATCTCAGTGGCAGCCTTGAAGGAGCTGGATGAATGCTTTGCCTTCCCAGCCACAGGGTACATACCGTGCTGGAGTATCAGGGCTGTCACAGAAATGGGTTGCACTTAACTGACGGGAAAAATCCCATGTGTAATTGAAGCACAGGGGACTGACTTCTTTCAACATGGGAAAAAACAAATGCCACCTGCTGCTTTGTGCCTCTTCCTAGGCAGTAAAGTATGTTCTCTTGAAAAAAACCACCAGATTTTGTCATTTTGATGTTGTAACTGACACTGGAAGAATTTAGCCTGGGGCTGGGTAGAGTGTGTGTGTGTGTGTGTGTGTCTGGAGGGGTGGTGCTTTGTGAACCTTGCTGATGCACTTTGGTCTGTCACAGCTGCACACAGCTGCAGTCAAAAATTGAGGTGAAGTACTTCTTGAAGTGACAATAGACCTACTTCCTTGACTTCAGCATAATTGAGAGCAAAAATTGGACCCTTGAACTCTCTAAAGAATAGCTCTCAGGTTAATCTATTTAGCACTTAAGCCACAATTTTATGACTGGCTGACTTGCCATTGCCCCAGCAACGTGTTTTCACCTTTCCCTGGTGTTGAGGCTCTCTTAAAATTTATACTAGGAAGCTGATCCAATTTGCTTTGTTGCCATACCATCACTACTGCAGACTTCAGGAAGGTCTTAGGGTCATTGTCAGAGTGGTCTTCATTTAGCTGAAGCTTAACTTTGAACCTGAACCACCACTTTGCCCTGCAAAATGCTCTTCCCTAAAGGACTGCAGGTCATTTCGCAGGGAAGGAGAGGTGTTGGTCATCCTGTTGTAAAAATACAGCAAAGAGAAGTGGTTATCTAGAATCAAATCACAAGTCACTAAAAAGATTCTCTAAAACCACCATACTACTTTTGTAGGCTGTGTAGGATCTTCTGACAGGGGCCACAGTTCTCGTGATTAAAGGGCTCATCTTCTTGCAGACCAGTCAGATATTACTAATCATACCCTAAAAGGTATGTGGGTAGGGCATACAGAAAAACACTGCTATTAAGCTTTATGGTTCCGGATAGCATTATTAAAGGTGGTAGGTAAAGATTCATTTTTTTAAAAAAGCTTCCAACAGTCCAATTACAAACTCTCTCCAGACTCTCATTTAGACAGTTTTATAAGGCAGTGTGGTTCATGTTCATGGACATAGGTTGGGGAATGCTCAGAGAAATAACCCAACTTGCAGGTTGGGGATGGCAGCATCCTGCAGCAGGCTGAAAGACTCCTGAGGTGGTAACTTACCTTGGTACAACTGAAAAGTCAAGTGAATTTCAGTCCAGACCTGTGAAGTTAAATACAGAACCAGCAAGGCATTTAACATGCCCTTTACTGTTCTAGTGCTCCTGTTGAGGCTGGTGTAGCTCAGGTAAACATACAAAGGGCTGATTCACCAAGTTAAGAAGGTAAAACCAGAAGGATCAGACAGGGTACATCTTTTCAGAACTTAATGACAAGCACATTGATTATCCTCTGGACGGGTAAGACAGGACACATTCGTTGCCACAGCATTTTAATGCTTCTGGAAAGCAAGGAAAGGTCATCCTTGTCAGCCACAGAAAGATGACAATTTCCATTCTCCTGTCCAGGACAGTTGAGGGTAAGTGAGTGTTCATGTTAGATCAACATTGAATGACCACAAATAGCTTCTGAAACTGCTTCTCATTCCTGTAATGGAGTTATCTCTGGTATAGAGTGTACACAGTGACAAGTGTTAAACTGTGTAAGAGCTTAGGAATGAACTTAGATGGTTCCCTTTTAATTATCCCCTATTTCTTGAAACACTAGGACTTGTCCATGTCTTGTTCCCAAATGTCTGGTTACATTTTTATTAAGAGTTTTCAGAGACCATGCTTTGATTCAGGCTTGTGTAATGGAATGAAGAATATGATCTTAATACAAGTTTTCAAGGAGTGCATATTTAAACATAAGAGAAGCTGGATGCATATGCCTAACATGTCATTTCCCAATGTTCATGATTTATTTCAGAATAGTACTTCCAAAAATGTTGGGCCTCTGTTCTCTTGAGGGCTGCGCCTTGTCTGATCCAAGCCTCTTTTGCTATGAAAACAAGATCTACAGTGGTTTTATCTCTCCATGAACTTCATATGTCCTGAAATTCCAAATACTTTGAGGTTTTCTGCTTGTCTTTCCATAAAATACACACCTTCTGGTAGAGCTGAGACATGACATCTTCTGCCTAGGAGTTAAATATGAATACAAGGAATAAATAGGATTAGAAGTGCGTGAGGATTGAGAGCAAATTGAAGCAAAGTGCTGCAGCTGTTAACCTGTCTTTACAGCTACCTTGAATTCCCAGACTGACAGGACATTATTTGGGTTGTCGAGGTGAGTTTGGCCCTTCACATTGCACTGATGGCCGTTCCTGCAGTTCTTGTAGCTCATTCTCAACCCAGACAGAAAAGCATGACCCAGTGGCTCATTAAAGCATGCACTACTGCTGTCACTCCCAAGTGAAGGTAGATACTAGACAAATCTTTGCAATTGTAGCATTTCAGATGCCCTGGAGGAAATAACCAAACATATGCAAAGCTGATTAAAACCTGCCACTTAATTTTACAACCATTGTGTGTTTTGCAGATTATATTTTCTTTAAAGTCCTGATGGAGAAAAGTTTTGTAAAAGAAGCTTTGTTCTTCCAAACATCTAGACATAGAGAATATAAAGTTTACTGAGCTAACCTTACTGCAGCTCCTAAGCAGACAACAAAATCAGCTCTTTAGTTATTTCAGATATTAATCCCATATGTATGTAAAGATCATTCTGTAATCTCTGTACTACATCTACTATACCAGCCAAGGTTTTAGGAGGACAGCCCAAATCCAGCACCCAGACAGCTGGCGAAGTGCCCTGTCTTTCACTTCTTTCAACAGAGTGGCAGGTTTGCTTTGGAAGCACCAAGGAATTTGGGAAATTCTTGGGTGAAAAGCACCCCCTCTAAGCCTATAACCAGGTAACCCACCCAGCGCCAAAGGGAAGTCTGCCCTTCTGTTTCCTACTGTATTTTTATTAGCTTTAACTAGACCAAAGTCCTCAATGAACATTAAATTAAATGCCTAATAAATATGGGCATTGAGGCACAGCTTTTGCTGCTTGTTAATGACAATTTTAGTATGCGTATTTAAAAGGGCACCATATGAGGAGTAATACAACATGGTATTTTATTATGATTTTCAGAAGTAGATTGAAGCATAGGCACTGCACAGAGAAAATCATGGAGCTGAAGGAATGTAGCCAGGATAGTACAAATAAGTGTCAATGGCTGTCCTGTGACATTTATGTTGAAAAATAACATTTCTTTAATATCTTATGTGCAAATTGACAGTATGCAGTCAATTAAGCTAGGGTAGCCTGCAGCGCTCTTGCAGCTCTGTGCATCTGTTATTGTACCTTTGAATGGTGTAAATCATATCTACCATCCGAATTTTCTCACACAAAAGATTTCAGAAACTTGAAATGCAAAAAGCTGCATTAACTGAACATTGGCCTAAGGTTTGTAAATGCACAGAGCCTTCAAACTTCCTGTACCACCCACAGCAGAGCAGCGTTTTGCCTGTGACTATAGGTATGTGTGTCCCTTGGAGGCAGACATGGCACTTCAGTTTCTCCAGCAGCATTTTATGTCCCTAGGCAAGGAGTACATCAGCCCTTCACGTAGGTTACCTTCGGTTAACTAAGTATGGCAGAGACCAAAGACACTGTCCTAAACCAACCCAGAATAAAGGAGGTTCAGTTCTTGGTCCCTGGATCTACTTCTGCCAGACTCTTTCTTAGGCAGGGCAATCCCCCATCTTCATTGACCTGGGCAGCCAGTGTCCGTTGTCAGAAAAACCTGCATGAACCATTGCTTAGTCTTATTAGATTCCTAACCCAGTCTCTCTTCATAAACAAACACAGTTGATCTCTATTTCTTTCTAGACAGTAAGTGTATGATTGAGCTCTTGGCTGTTTAGTCACTTCACATGTGCCTGATACCCACAACTAGCACAAGAGGCAGGGTTAATTTAGTTCATTGTGTAAAGCCTTCTCAGGCCATAGGATTGTGCATACCTCATTGCACAAACATATATGCTTACAAATGAATTGGCTGAAAATTCTACATTAACCTTTCTTCTCTTGATTAAAAAAAGGCCTTATTATTAATAGTGCTCTGCAACAAATCTCATTTAAAGAAAAGCAAAAGGAATACTGCGTTGTTCCCATACAAAAGCTGCTGATGGCTCAATATCCCTGTATCTTAAAAAATGTTCAGAAGAATATTTTCAGGCAAATACATTGTGTATTGATACATTCACCTGCAATAATATATTCTATACCCTGCACGTGCTTGTTGCAAGTGGCTGAAGGCATACATCCTGGTGGTCCATCCTGCCCACTGAGATGGGCCTTTTGGGGTCCTGGTGCTTTTTCAGGCAGAGGGTCATCAAGTGTTGCTCAAACAGCTGAGGAGGTTGATTGCTAGTGCAGCCCTCTGCTGTCGCCCAAGAGGGAATGTGGGAGCAAAGTGAGCAGGGCTGCCCTGCGCTGCCTCCCTGCCACAGCACCCGCACCCTGGACCCAGAGACTGAGCAGCTACTTATGGGTAGTGCATGGGGCTGGATGGGGGCTGGGGGTCCTGAGCCCAGGTCTGAACTGCCCTGTGCTTGTGGTAATACAACATTGTGTCTGGAGGAGGTGTTGAGTAGAGGCTGCTGTGGAAGGAGAGCATTGGTGGTGGTGAATTTGCTCTTGTGCTCTGAACAGAAGAGAGCAACTAAAAGCAACCTCTAAAACTGCAGATTTCTAGGCTTGGATGGGTATGAACTCTTAGCTGTTACTTTGCAGTGCCTTCTTTTTAGTGAATAAGAACATTGTTGAACTTGTTTCTTAATTGTGTCACTATTCTTCAGGGCATTCTGGGCTCAGAATGGTAAAAGTCATTTGGCACAATAGAAATTGCAGTTACTACACTAATGTGAGACTCTTTAAGGAGTGACACGAAACTGAGTTTAGCCAGTGGATTTCTAGGAGCATCTGCTTCCCGGTGTAGGTTTGCATTTTATTGACATCTTTATGATCTAATATCTGAAATTAAACCAGATAACGAGAAGATTAGATTTCCCTTTAAAAAGCTGAGGCCAATTTGTTTGCAGGGATAATAGATTAAATGAAGTCAAATGCTAACAAGTTTTAAACATGAATAAGCATAGTATGTAAACACTATCAAATTGCTGGCAGCCTGGGCAAAGTTACCCTTTCACAGCTCGGTTCAAAGAACTATAGAGGAAAAATGTGATTTGCAAATGAAACTCCAGACTGATTTTAACTTGCAGAAGCGTCTCATTTGGTCAATTAGCTCCTGCATTTTTGGCTTCTGCCTTTAAACAAAGCTTTAATTACTGAAGATAAATGTTTATAAGCGGCTTTATTTCTCTCATCATAACCTACTTATTAGCTCTTGTTAAGCAAAGAAAATCCTCCTTGACAGCAGATTGTCCTTGTGTGATCAAGGTCTTTCATAGAATGGAGGCATCGGGTCGCTGTGCTTCTTGGGCAACTTAATTCATCATCACACAGCTCAAGAAATATTCCTGCCCAGAAATAAGGTCAGTAGGAAACTGCTCCTTAGAAAAGAAGTCTGGTGACAGCCCAGTCCCTGAGGATGCTGGCATGCAGTGTGACCAGAGGGTCAGGTTAACAGAAGTGATACAGCTACAGACTAGAAGGAGTAGTTGTGTCAGCCTTGCAGCTGAGTCCTTCTCTTCCTGGGGAACAGCAAGGCTGATGGGAAGTGGAAAAGTAAGCAGGATGCTTTTCGTTTATTGGAAAGTATAAACCAGTGGGTAGTGTATTTGACAGTTAAAGGTTAGCCTCAACTTGGTTGATATTAAGAAAATGTGAATAGATGTTGTTTTTTTCCCCTTGATGTCACAACCTGTTGGTTGGACTAAATAAACTTGCTTATTAATAGTCTTTCCTGGATAGTCTGTTGAAAAAAAGCCAGCAAGTTTGTCATGCTGACATAGAAAATCAAGGGTAGGCTGTAACTCAATAGCTAGTTGTGACTGTCTTTTTGTTTTTGTTTTTTTTTTTTTTTTTTTTAAGATTTATTCAGGTGGTGGTTTTTTTTTTCTCTGACATTTGCTGAAAACATGCCTCAGTTTCCTTTAAGATAGCTCATGACCCATTTTCAATGTGGATATTTTTTAAGCCAACAAGAAGGACTGCTCTAGCATGAGGTTATCTTCTAGGCAGACTGTGTTCTTCTTGTCCTGAGGTCATAACAGAGGTGCTGAAAATTGGTACTTAAAAGCAGGGCTTCTTCAAAGGTTTTATTACTCCGTACTAGTAGTTCCCTCTTCTACCAGCACGAGACAACATCCTGTTTACTGGTATTTAAACTGATTCACTTGAACAAGCACTCTGTTCTTTGTAAGCCCTTTTTATATGATTTAAACCTGATGTATGTAATGGTAAATTTTTAAGTCAGTTAAATGCACAAGGTGGAAAGTAACCAAATTACCATGACTGGATTTACTGCTTGTCAGCTGAGCCTCTTGCAAGGGAGGTATCCTATTGTTAAACGGTGTGGGAGGGTAAGACTCCATTACATTTGGACTGGGAGGTTTGCATAGATTTAATGCACTTGGTTTCAAACCAGGTTTGAGGTGAACTTCTGTGTACAGACAAGGTCCTTGTGACTATGGTGAAGTGCATTGGTGCTGGACTCCTGGATGAGGAATCTATGTTGATCTTCATTTTCCATGCAATTCCTGCCTCTTCTTACAGCTGCTTGTTTCTGCTCTTAATGTGGCTGTGGTGGAGAGTTGGGTGGCACAGGTGATGATAGACAGGGAAGCTCAGACACTGACCTACCTCCAATCCCTTCATGTTACATGTTCTATGGGGTCAGGTACAGATCAGGGGAAGGCTTGTAATTAGATGGGTGAATCAGATGTTATGCACATCCACCAACTGCTACCGACCACGTGTCAAGAAATGGAGAGCTCAGGGACTCACTGCAAGCCTCTGTGGAGTCAGAAAATGGCTACAGCTATTCCTGGTTCTGGCAGCTGGATTCCTGCAATAGCTTGGACTGTTACATTTAGCTGTTTCAAAGGAGTATCCTGCAAAGAAGAATAGAGAGAAACTAGAAAGAAAAATCTGAGCAACGTCACTCTTAGAGTGAGAAAAGCATTGCAGGAGTGACTGAGAACATACACACTTGTTCACAAGACATACAGCTTCTTACCACAAGAGGGGTTCCTATGTGTAATAGCTTAATTCTCAGAAATACATCTTTTTAGGTTGGGGGGTGTGTGCTGAGGAAATTTCTGACTTCAGCAAGCAGATAGTGCTTACAGGAGCACGCTGGTTTAATTTATAAAAATGCCAGCCCTCTAGTGATAAGGAGAAAACCAGATAGTCTGTGTAGCAATCCTGGCTATTTCTGAAAGGTGTCATTATAATACAGTGATGAGAAAGACACAGGGGTCAAGTTGGCACCTGAGCAGAATACTTCCTTAATATAAAAAATAAAACTTTTCCATCTGTATTTTTGAACAGAGAAAAGGAAGGAGATAGTATAAGTGGCTTTTAGTGGAATGGACCTTTTGGTGAAAAAAAAGAAACCTCATAAATTTCTTTGTGGCGTTCATGTGAATTCAAAAACTGTTCAGCAAAAACTAGCTATCAGAATTTCACAAAAATGCTTACGGTCAATAGATAGTCAATTACCGCAAGAGACTGTCTTCACTCCTCCCACTTAGTGCTTATCATCTTGTGAGAGGACCAGAGCACAGCAGAGACTGCAAAGACCTGCTGATTATCCATATACAGATGATTTTTGTCCTTATGCCCCCTTAGGAGATGATTATACTGTTGCATTTGTATGGCACATCATGCTATCCCTAGAGATGAAGTTCTCAACATCCAGTCTGGTTTTCTACCTTTTCGCCATGCAGAAAACTTTTATAACTGGATTGAAAGGAAAAAAAATCATATATATTTGCACAGGAACAGCATGACTGTGGTTTCTTTAGGTTTCTTTTACTAGCCTGCAACTGCTAAGCTGAACGGTCCTTACAGCTTTTTCAAGTTCATCTTCAGCCCATACAAAATGACGAGCTTTTTCTGGGCACTGTTGCTCAGAACATTCCTGAGATTCTCCAGCAGCTATTACTTCAGTGTCTTAATAAGGCAGCACCATAGCTGGGAAAGACAAGGAGATGGCTTTTCTAAATGCTGGCTACACATGGATTCCTTTTATGGTTCAGCTTGCACAGTGGGGTATTCCTCTGAAGGTCAGCGACATGGATAACAAAGTGCTTCCCACTGCAGCTTACTTTTTGAGTGCAGGCATCATGTGTCTGGTGCCACATGTTCAGCCTGCTCTAAGAAGTAGGAGAAAGAAATAGTTGGGTAGGGAAATGTAGAAAGAGGGGAAAAAAGCAGAGCATGAATTGCTGTGTATTTTGTATTGATGCTATTGCTGTGCTCACTGTGGCTGCAGGATGTAGTTGTGAATACCACGTACAAAGTATGTGTGCATGTGCTGGGCTGATATTTTGTAAAAAATGCCCCTAATAAACTCCCCAGTAGGGCTTCAGGGTTCAGGTCATCCCACAGCAATACCAAGGGCCCATGAATTTGGCTTTTCATTCTCCCAACAAAATGGGATAGAGTACTAATGACCTTTTCAAACCAGTGAGTTATGATGGCTGGAGGGGTTGTCTGTACTGGAATGCCACAAGATGAATTTGTTTAAACAAAATGTTTAATTTCCGCCCCCCTTTCTCTCTTGTGCAAGCTAGTGAGTCTTTTCTCTCATTAGCATGTAATCATCTTCTTATACTGGAGGTTTGTATAAGTTCCTTCAGGGTTATTGTCTTATTTCTCACCAAAATTTATCATGGTATGGATAGGTCATTTCAATATTCTAAAAAGAAGGAATACATTAGTGATTAATTTAATATGAGAAAAACCCCTACTAAGTAACGAAAATCTCATTGTGTTTTGTCAGTCCTGAGTATATGTACAGGATATACATACATTGAATGAAGAAAATATATCTTCAAGGCAAACCAGAAATGTTTAGGCATATTCAATGGGTCCGTAATCTAATTTTTCATTTACTGATTATTGTCAGATGGACTAATACAGTACCTAATAAACCATGAAGACAATGAAAGAATTTAACTGTGTCACCAGCTCTGACACTGAGAAAAGAGAAGCGCTTGAAGGTGTTGTTTTGGTGACTCACATCTTAAAAGTCTAACTTTCTTCATCTGTTTCCCTGTTGCTTTGCTGGCTCCATCCTGATTTCACCTATCGTGCTCACATCATACTTACAATGAGATCCTGATGTACTGACTTTGATATCATTATAGCTCTTGCATGCTTGTGGTTATGCTGGCTTTGGAGGGAATGTGAGTTCTCAGTCTGTTGGCTGTGTGATTTTGCTGGATATAATATCTTGCTTTGAGGAGATGAAGGCATAAATGAACAGAAGTGGAACAAAGATCACAAAACATGCAGTTTGGTTGTTGAAAGCTTTTGAACTTTTGTCAATGCTTGCTGATAACAAAAGAATTTTGAAATAGAAACTATTATTAAAGAATATGTTTTAAAGCTGGATAGATCTAGGAGGAAAGGGCTATCGCCCAGTTAAACTCAGAGGACCCATTTAACAGGCTGTGTCATACCTTCATAGCTGTTCCATGTTATGTTGCATTCAGTGTTTTAAGGCTTGCTTTTGCTCATTTCTGTCTGAATCCTGTTTTCAGTGGCTGTGCACTTTTAGCAGTTACTCTGGATTTAAGGAATTGGTATAAATGAGAGCAGAGATCATCTGACCTGTCCTTATTATACTGCTGGAAAAAAAATATCGGTAAGATGTCTTGGTGACTAGGAATGACTTTTCCGTCATCAACCCATCTTCCTTTATTTATTGGTTGTTCTTCCTTCAACTTGGGCTGTACCCTGTCATCAGTTTTTAAGCCAAATTCTTTATGGAAGTCAATAGGGAGTCCTGCGCAAAGGGAAATGACATAATGTTGCCCTTTAGTCCTACCTACAGAGAAACAGACTTGGGAAACATGCACATTTTCCTAATTATCAAGCACTGAATTTACAGCATGTGTTCAATTTCTATCAACATCCGGCAGCTACCCAACATATTGTAAAATGGGCCATTTGTATTCAAGACAATTGTTTTCAATAAAAAAAAATATTCTGAAAGTTGTCTTTATTTGGACTACATATGGTAAACGTTGAGGTCTTCACTGCTCTGAGGTAAAGAATGTGCCATTTTTATGGGCGACATTGAGTGTTCTTAGCTAAAATGTCTCCTTGTCCCACTGGAGTACATGATTTTGTAGGCTATCACCTTTTACTCAAACAGTAACTGCATTTTGCTAGAGATGTGTGTCTTTATAGTTTGTAAAGCACTTTTGATACAAAAAATACTTGTGTAAATGTAAGCTATTGTCATGTCCACTGTCAGCTTTTACAGGGGATGGGTTGCAGGTTCATGGCCCACTTCTATAGTGCCTTCAAATTGTTCTGCAGGGCAGGATAAATAGAGTTGCAGAAGGGGTTTAAAATTAAGACTTTTTAAATAGGATAACCTCTTTGCTAGTTAGAATTCAGACTTTTTAAACCTTAAATACTTAATCAGATGGAGTCAGGATGTAAGCATAAGGGCATAAACATAAAGAAATTTGGCCAGAGGAGACTGCTTGAAAGCTAGCTGAAAAGGTGATTCCTTCTGTTGGGAATAGTAATGCCATTTTAATTATTTTTACTCCTTCCTTTAGCACTGTAGTGCCTCTCTTATAATACAAGCTGCTTTGTACATCCCCATAACCAGAGATCTGAGATTTTGTCAATTATTTACTAAATGTGTATATCCCTGCAACATCCTTGTAATGTGGTAGTGCTGTTTCCTTCGCTTTGCTGATAGGGGGTGAAGAGGGACTCAGTGGCATGGCCAAAAACCTATCAAAGGGGATGTATGAATTCTTTCTGCTTGCCTATTTGTTTATTAGATCTTCTCCAAGCTACAGCTGCAGAATTTGGAGAATGATGCAGAAATTGCCCAGGCCCACGCTTTTGAGCACCATCATTTTGGTACAGGCCATTTTTAGAAGGAGAAGCCATGAAAAGCAGCTTTGGCGATAGGCTTCAAGAATCTTCTTCCATAAGTTTTAAGGCCTTTAGATTGGAGTTTGGCCCACCCCTGTTGACTACATTTAATAAGAGCTCCATGTATATTTTATTGCATGGAAAATTGGATGTGGAGCCTTTTGTTTATTGCTGCCACTCACCTACTGTTAACACTTGGATGTTGATATGGAGATATTGCAGTACATGTGCTGATGATTTCCCCTGGCAAGAGAGGATGATTAGGTTGACAGCCTGATAATAACGGACTCGTTAGCTGTTGGCTGGCTGGCGCTGACATGGCATGACCTTATTTGCATAGCCTATAGGGTTTTTGCGGAGCAGCTCTGTTCTTAAATCAATAAACACTTCCAGAAGCTGGAGAGGAGTAACAGCACCTCCTTGTAGCCCTTTTCCACTGGATTTTGTGGGATTTCACCTGGTATAGCTTTTATTTGAGGGTAGACTGAAGAGTCTTTCAAATGCCCGTGCAAGATTTAGAGTCACGTACTGAATGGTCAGTGGATAGGGCACTTCAATATGTTGCTGAGTATCTGTGTGAGAGAAGGACATAGAAGACATCTGGAGACTTCTTCTGGCCAAAACTAACAAACATGATGCTGATTTTTTGGGAAAGCAATCAGAAAATAGGGCAGGAGCAATACCAGACCCTTTGACCGAAGGTACTTTTCTGCTATTTGTGAACTGGATTCACCATCTGGGATAGCAGCTATGGCCATATCAGATTATTGTTTTTTCCCTGGTTTTGTCTTCCTCTTTTTTTTTTTTTTCTTGCCTTCCCTTAAACAAGAACCATGTCCCTGTTTCTTGTAAATATGCTTTTGTCATCACGGGTTTAGGCTGTCATAACACATTTTACCTCAAGCTCCATCTTTAATCACTTAGTGGCAGACCTGGGAATAGAAGTCATGTCTGAGCCACAGGACTGCATCGTCTCTCTAAGAGAACAGCTGTGAGCTTTCTTACAGAGCAGCCTGCTCTGCCGTTTGCTTGCGAGCTGTATTTTGGGCATCTCACAAACTAGGGCAAATGCAACTTCACCTTTTAATAAAGAGTGGTATGAGTCTCAAAAGGCACAGAACTGCCTGCAAACTTGTTTACGTAGAAGAAGGGAATGTGACAGTTGAGCCTGTACATTTAGTGAACAGATAATAAATTAACACTTTTAAGAAAAAAAAAGTCACTTATGTAACTCAACTCCATTTGCTAGACTTCCTCCTCCCTAGCCCCGCTCTCCATTATTTATCAATTAAACATGCTAGGAGTAGTGAGCTGCTGACCACAGAATTGGGGAGGGGGTGGGATAATAGTTATTATCTTGTTCCAAAAGCCATAATACTGGATACCAGAAAGAATGAGAGTCAGATGTAGATGATGCTGTTGAGTTGCCATTGGTAGAACAGAACATACTGTACTATCTAGCTGTGGTCGTTGCTGTGTCTAAAACCATATACTATGACTGAAATGTGGATGTCAGTCTGTAGCACTTCTGTGGTTTATAGGCTCCTCATTACGTCGCTAAACTGTGTGCAATAGATTAAACTACCATTAAAATTCCATGTCTCAAAACAGCTTATTTTGCTGTGCTAACTTTCCTCAGCTTCCACAGAGAGTTGTATGCAAGTGAAGAGGGTCGTCTTATTCAGGCAGCCAAAGGTTCCTGTTTGTTACTCCTTCTGTGGGCAAAATTCTTAATGATTTCATCCTTACAAAAAATGGATTGAATGCTTATATATTTGTTTTCCATAAAAACCTGTATTGGTAGAAGCTTTTGGTGACAGGGAGCTAGAAAAGAGTGCTGAAAATTGGGAAAGTTTATGCCAAACCCTTTTTTACAGATGAAATTGTGGAGGAGGGAAAGTTCTACATTTCCTGCAAGGTGACAATGAGCAGCTCTGGTTTTCTGCAGATGGAGAACACTCTCTGAAGTGGTAAATTGTTCCATTAAGAAATAAGGGTAGAGGCCTTGCATCCTAGTGCTAAGCTGCGAACCGTGTGTCCTGAGAGGGCTGGAGAGCAGGGCAAAATGCTCTCTGTTTCTGGCGGAGGGCACAGGAGTCGATGTTATTACTGTGAAACGCGCTGCTGCAATGTAATTTTCATTGCTGCTTGGCTTCTCTTCTCTGCATTAGCTAAATCATGCTTAGCAACTCTGTTGCTGCTAGGTGTACTTAACTTCAAATCAGTGGTGTTTCAGTACTATCTGGAGTCACAAATTAGAAACGAGCACCAAAGATTTAAACTGAATGTGAACTCAAAACTAGTTTAAGCTGTTACTCTTTTCTTGAACTGCAACTCAGTCCAAATCATTACTTTTAAAAGTCTCTTTTTAATTCAAATCTTAACTTGAAGAAGCCAAACCAAAGCTGAGCTAAAAAATACACATTAGTTGAACTTTACAATCAGAACTGTACTGCAAAGTCCCTTACACAAATGCAGTGATGAGAAAGGCCTCTGCTCTGAAATTCTTGCAGTCTTAATTAACACAGGGTGTGCACAGCTGATTGATAGAGAAGTGGCAGAACATGCAGTCAGGCAATTGCAGCTAATACAAACTGTGGTCACAACTAAGCTAATTAACTGTGGAGTCATTAGCAAATGTGACCTAGGCACAGTGACTGCATTGAAAGAAAAGCTTTATAGGGAGGTCTGAAAGGGACAAAGCAGGATCTCTCTCACGTACCTTTGCACCCCAAGCAACGGCTTACCTGAGACCAGGAGATGAAAAAGAAGGATGTCCTTCCTGGGGGGAGTTAAAGTGGGCTGTCAGTCACCCTGTTAGACCCATCTAATGGGACACATGCACTTTATCACGCACAGGTGGTGGGGGTACAGGCTTCTTGCCCCATTAATATCACAGGTGTACCCTGCCCTAAAAAAACAGACCAGCAGTACCTGCGATCTGATATCATGATGTATCTCAGCAAAGCCTCCCATGGATTTCAAAAGTATATTCACAAACAAATTGGTTTTTGGTTTTGTTTTTTTTTTTCCAAGTTGAAAGCTGAAGGCAACCAAAACAGGAAGAATGTATGTTGGCGAGTACTCGGAGCGATCAGCCCCCTCTTTCTTTCAAGCTCTACATGTGATCCCTACCTATCCTTCCCTTCCTCTCTGTTCCTATTCTGTTTTGAACATCAAAACCACTCAAAACCACCCCCAGGACTGGGGTCAAAACTCTCCATGTGAGCCAGTGACTGCTTCCTTTTACATGGCCATCTTCACCTTTCTGAAGATGTGTGGTGCTTTGGGTTCTGTTTTCTTCTAAATTAAACATGTTCCACGTATTTCTCAGCCCCCTCCCCAGATTTAAAAGTGGAAGAATAGACTAGGAAAAAGAATAAATTTTCAAAGCATCTCTCATGAGATGAGTTGCTGGCAAACTGTGCCACATGACTCTGTCCCAGATGGTTTTCCAGTGGCACAGGATTGTACCTGCAGTGCCTGGCTCACGTGGGGTCCCTGACACAGTCCATCGCTGGGTTGTCCCAGGCAATCCCAGCTCTGGGCTCTTGCTGTGTGGGAGCCCCTGGGCAACCATGGAGGTGCTGAGCAACTTGCACACATGTTGTTTCAGCTCAGCACCTCACCTGTGGGTGCTTAGGAGTTGCCCTTTATGACAACGGGTATTTGACTTGTGATAAATGTACCAAGGGTTTTTTTCTTCCCTTCTTTTAGTACTTAATGCTCAATTGTCAGCATCCAGGAAAGCCATGTTTAGACTGCATTGGAAACAGGTACCAATATGGCTATCTGATGCAAGAGTGGTTTATTTTCCATTTTAATAGTTCTTTAAACAGGTCCTGCATTTGTATACAGCTCCTTTGTTGGAATAAAAATCTTTGTTGTAGGCTACCAGACAGCTATAAATAGCCATCATGAGTATTTATGCTGAGGATAATCTCAGGAGAAGGTATTTTTAACTTTGCACATTGTTTAGAATAGGAAATTCTTTTAATGCCCACATTTTCCATTCCTGGTGCCATTAGCTTTTCCCCACCCCCTCTTGTGATGTGTGCCTTGCTCTTTCTTTCTCCCTCTCATTTCCTTTAAGGTTCAAGGTTACAGCCAATCTGTTCCAGAGGCAGACTTGAGTTTATTATTTTTTTTTAAGGAAAATGCTAACTTTGGCCTTTTGCGACTGTGTGGGAATTCAGTTCATTTCATGGGGCTATCAGAATGTAAACGAGATATCTCACTAGGCTGTCACCGCAAATTGGGTAATGAATGAGCACTTTATTTCTCTTGCACATGGAACTAATGCGCTTGTTAGAATAACAGTGGCCAATCTGTTTTATACTCCCACAGAAAGTATTCCACTTTTTTGGCAAGTTTGTGAGAGCCGCTACTTGTACCAATACTCAAGTTAATGCTGACCAAAAAAAAAAAAAAAAAAAAGAATGAAGAAAAAAGTATTATGTTGAACCATACTTGTAACTTCAAAATATGGTCCCTAGCTAAGCCTGTTCTCACACAAATCAATAAATAATTGCAATCTACAAAATTGTCAAATATTGTGTTAACTTGAGAGAAAGTGCTGTGTAGACTGTTGTCCAGATTCAAAGCAGGTATAAATGGACAGAATTTGAAGTGCAGCCTTTGAGAGAAGTTCACAGTTGACTCATGAATATTTGTTCAATCTAGTCAGGCCTTTTTTTTTTCTTTTTCTTAAAGATTGTTTTTAATCTTAAAAGAGACTGACATATGCGAAGCCTCACTGTTAATGGGAATTAGGTAGCTTCTAGACTGGGGAAACCTAGATCATCAGCATGAAGTTTTAGCTAATTATTGACAGTGAAAATTAGGTGCCTGGAGAGTCAGATTTTAAAAGGTATTTCAATACCTTGTGAGATTGTCTTTGAAATCTCTGTTGATCTCTAATGGGGCTCCATAGAAGCCAATCTGTGCGCGCTCTTGAAAATGTCACTCAAGATCCTTGCCACTGCCAGCAGCCCCAGAGCATCCTTTTAGCCCCTATGAGAAGGGGTGGTGTTTTTGGAGGTGAAAGATGGATGTTTCAAGCCTCACTTTCCCTGCGGAGTTGATAAGGATAGTATTTGTGGTCTGTAACTCACCCTGTTTGTAAAACGGTGCTGTTGACTTCATGGGAACCGTGTTTATGTTTTTGACAGCTCTTGTTACTGTTAATGTGGCTATGATATTTGTGTTTGCCACAAATACGTAGGTAGATATGTACACATACCCTGCAGTTTTGAAATGCTGCTCTGGCTGAGGCAAGGGCTGGCAGCCACACAGCCCACTCACTGTGCTAATAAGAAAAGAAATTGAAAGGACAGGAAAACTCACGCAAACCCTTTTCGGTGCAGACTGTACCTTGATGTGACCTGCCGAGTAAGCAATGTAGTGTTCACAAAGATCAGGGCTTAATTTCCCATCTGTAATGTTGTTTGCCTGAAGATCACAGATTATTAAACTTTTACTATTAAACAGAAAATTTGACCTTCAAGACTATGTAGAAGTTAGGGAAACATGCTTGTTGCTTGGTCACTGGAGAGAGGCTGAGTGGTTAGATACATCTCGCTGGAGAAACTGTGGTATATGTCAAGCAGACAGGCAAAAGGGCTGGCATCTTCTGCCCAAAGGCAGCTGATGACCTACCGCAGGCAGATTTTTGTAGTCTTGGAGGGTCTTTGCTGCAAACCATCAACGATCCATCTGGGGAAGAGCCCTGGGAAGTACAATAATGAATATGCTCTAAGCTCAGGCAGGCAAAACCCAGAGGGAACAGTAGCAACTGGATGGATGCAGGACTCCATGTCATGCCTTACCCCAGGGTCAATACTGGCCACGCTATTCCAGCAGGAAGGCCAGAAACCATTGGAGGTCAGCAAGAAGAAAGGTGATGGATCGCAGCCACGTTGATGTCTCGCACTCCTAGGCCAAAGATGGCAGGGTGTGTCATGAATGGAAATTTTCTGCATGTGCTGTAGCCTTGACTGAGAGGTGGCTTTGCTGAGTTAGCTTTCAAGGGTGCCAGGTGTAATGTGTCCACTAAAACCTGGCTGGAGACCACCAAGTTTCTGACATTCTCAGTTTATGGGATTTAGTCAAATGATTTCTTTCGCAGTTACCTTGCCTTTCTTATCTGATGAAACCATGGCTTTATACAATCTTAGTATTTTTTTCCTTTCTCTGTTGTCTAGAATGTGTCTAGATCAAATTTCCCCCTTCTGTCATGAACATTAGTAGCTTAATTTTTTTTTTACATAAAGTTTTTTTCAACAATAAAATCTCTTGCAGACTGCAGTTACATAATATTCAAGGTCACAATAATCATAACAGAATCTGTCTCACTTAGTAGGACTGCGCTCATGGAAATTAAAATGCCCAAGCAGGATTTTTTGCAGGAATTTTCTACTGCACACATAATTTGTGAGACTTGATCAGTGAAAGATGACGCCATTTTTAGGCCCATTGCATTGAGCTGTTTTGTGTCTTAAATTTTTTAGTTGTGAGGTAGAAGTAAAAGGCATTTGGGCTCTTCTCTCAGAGCATAAGGGACAACATTGTAACTGCAGAATTTCTTTGCTATTGCTGTTCTACACATATTCTTAAGGGACTTTGAATCCAAAGTGGCATGAAATTAAAAACTGGCATATCTGTAGGGGTACAGGGTCTTCTCAGAGATGTTCTGTGCTCTAATTCTTGTGTTCCCTCTATTTCCTCCCCACTGTCTTCTCAGTACCACAGTCTTCCATCTCTAGTTCACAGTCATTCTCCCAGGAATTATTCACATCAGATGAAAAGCTTTAATGTTCCTTTGGTGGCTTTGCTATGGGTGGAGGAATGGTGATCTAGGAGAAAGCTAACTGGCTGTAAAACTCTTGGTGTTTTCTTTGTTCATATTTTAATATACCTGATATTTTGTCCTCTATCCAGGATGGATGGGAATGTATTTTGTCTTTGAAAATTGTGAGGCCATACATGACTATTTTTGCAGAGTGTCAGGACAACGAATTTGGTGCAGTTTCACTGAAAGAAGAACCTGTTGCTAAATGGACCTCCTGTTCAAGTGAGACATGGTCCTCTGGACATGAAAATACAACTAAGTCCTCAGTATTGAAAAGTACATTGTATACAAAGAGCTCACTTGCTGCTTATGGGCTCCCGTCCATGAAGTAAACACAGGACGTGGTTGCCTGGGGACACTGTCATCAGTGAAGCTGCACAAAGATTCGATTTGGCTTGATCTTGGTCAGGGACAGTCTCGCATAGCTCTTTGCTAAAGGTGACTTCAGCAAACACGTAGAAGCTCGCAAAATACAACCATTGCTTGATCAAACCTTTTGTTTAGAGTCTTCAAGGGCAATTAGGGCTGGTAATGGTTGATGTAACAGCTGTGGGGTAAGAATTTGTGCTACAGACATTCTTCTGTGCCCAGTCTGTATGGGGAAGGGGAAGGAGAAGTCCTTTGCCTGGTTAGTGATATCTCTTTAGGATGAGATGTAATAGCGTGTGTGGTTATGCCTGCAATCCTTTGTGTTCCCACTGCCAACATGGCAGTGGTCCCTTCAGCACAGTCTAGAAGTCTGTTAGAAGTCTTCCACTGCTGTTGCTAATCCAGATTGAGCCTTTTACTCTTGTAAAAATACCAGCACTTTAGTAGCAGAAGTAGATGCGTGCATCTTTGGATTGCAGTGTGTCACGAAATGTCAGCACCATTACCATGTTTTCCCTGGGTAAGGATGCCTTCAAAATTTATGTGGTGGCTTTTAATCCATCTATGTGGGCTACAACACTTGGACATGTACATGTTCATTGCTGTCAGCAGGATTTAAGGAAGTTTTGAAGAGCTTTGCTGTGTTGGGACCTGAATGGTTTTGAAGTGCCCCCTTGCATTTCTGCAGGAAATCTGCACAAGATTAGAGTTAAGTTTTGGTCTGTTAAGCCTGTTTTGATCAAAACAAGCACTATTTAATTCCACTGATGAAAGTATGGGGGGCACATGATTTCTGGCACTGCAAAGGTGTCCTAGAAGAGGCATAAGGTGTGGGGAGTCTTTCTCCCCGTAATACAGCAAGGTGACAGCATACTCTGCAGTGGATTGAAATTACTAGAGAACAAACACTGCCAGAACAAAAGAAATTTTGCTGACTGGTCTGTGTTGAAGGGATGCCTGGCTATGCCATCCTAGTGCATTGGTGAGACATTGCAAATTTCTTAAAATTCTTGGTTAAATTCTGAAAATACAATCTTGGTGACTACATTTGTTTATAATGTTCTGTGTAATTTGATGGTAATTTAAAAATTATATTAAAACCATGTTTCACATCAGTAAAAATTCTTGGGTTTATTCTCCCTTCAAAACTTACGGGTAGCTTAACTTCAAAATTAAATGCAGGTTCTTGTAAATATGGACAAAGGTAAAGGCACAGTAGAGTGTCACAGTAACAGGCTCAAGACTGTGCCAACAGTGGTTAATTTTGAAGGAAGCATTAATTTCCTTTTCCTGTTTTTCAAGAATTTTTATGTCTAAGAGAAATGCCTCTGCTGCATAAACGTTTTTTAAAATAATGGCTTTAAAGGGCATGAACGAGAGCTTGAATCCAAATGTTTTGTTAGTACTTAAAGAATCTTTGTTTAACTCTTGCTTCCTATTATTTTTTTCATGCTATAGTGTGGCTGGAGCAAGATCAGTATAGGGGAGATGGGGGGAAAAAACTGATGATGATGAAATAATATCATCATAACCTATTCTGTTTGTCTGGCTAGTACTTTAGCAAAAAAAAAGAGCTAAAGCAGCAAAGGGAAGGATGATGTTCTCTTTCTGCTGCAGATATAAGAAAAAGAATGAACAAAACCAGCTCTTTGAGATCCCAGGTTTGGGTACACTTTTCAGAATATTTACTCTGGGTACATTTGTCATCCAGCTTCATGGGGAAGGGAGACATGAAGTGATGTTTGTTTCTGAGAATACCATTTGGAGGTAGCAATCGTGTGCTAGGTGTGTGGACTGCATCTGGTTGCCTCAGTAAATAGTCAGAGGAGCACAGCTGGTCTAAACCAGGGCTAAAATAGACCCATAGACAAGAGCTGGAGCACCTGATTACTGCAAGGTGATTTGATACCACTGGGTGTGGAATATAGACCAAACTGGAGTAACTTTCTTCACTGTTACTCTTCACTATCAACAACACCTTCTTAAAACAGACCAAGAGAAATTGCTGCATTTCCTGGAATAAAGGGAATTTATAGAATTAATAAAATCCTTTATGTGATCTTTCAGGCTAGCTGTTGGGAAGGTGATAAAATCTATCACCCAAAACAGAAGAACTTGATCTACCTGGGACTGCTCTCAGCCATACCATTGCTGGCGGCATTTGAGCTGATGTGCATATTTGTGGGTGATGAGGCCATCCCTCTGCTTTCTTTTGCTGCAACTGGCAGCATTGCTCTTCCTGCCACGAATGCAAAGAGCTGGAGAAACCCAGTTGCTATTCTTAGGTCTTAGTCTGAGTCTGCAGAGTGGGTAGTGGATTTTAAACATGAGCTCTGGGACTGATTGGGACAAAATGTCTGTGTGTGTAGGTATCCTAACCTTTTAGTATCATAAATTTATTCAGCTGGTAAATAGTCCAAAGAAATATTGTGTGCTAAGTTGTGAGATGCATCAGTTGTTTTTTTTTTTTTACCTGCACTAAGTATGTTGTTCTTGAGGGGGGGATGTTGTCAGATACAGTAGTGCACATGTAGAAATAAGGCATGACAACTGACTGATTATCGTGGCTTTGAGGAGAGGTGGATTGGAAATGCCTTTATCCAGCCTGTCTTTTAGGGAAGAGCCACACCACATGGAAGGGGATAGCTGGTAATTTGTTTCGATTTACTCCAACAGTTTGTCTTTTGAAACCTGTATTTCTGAGTAAGCTGTTCACAAATGAAGAAAGGTAAAGCAGAATATAGAGAAATGAAATGTTTAACCTCATTTTAAATAATGGACCTTTTCTGAATTTATATGACATGTATAAGCCTCTTATGAGAAAGCAGATAGAGGGGTTCTTAACATGAGGTAGCAAAGATTATGCTTATTGTTTAGATCTTGGTCCTGTCACCTTTAATCCTACTTCAGTGGCACAATTCCCACAGCTGAGGACACTTAATTAAGTAATGATCAAGTGACCTCTTCATTGCAGGCAGTTCTCTTAGAGTCCTCTGCTTGACTGTGACCATATGCAGCCAAGATCTCAAGGTTTAGATGCATTCAAAAGATGGGAACAAATCAGGTTTTTTCCATGTAGAGTTCCTAGTTTTCTTACCAGAAGTTTAATTGTATGTTAAAGAATTCAATAGGTTTTCCCCATTTGCTTTCAAGATCTCTGTCTATCACTGTTTAGACTGCATTATTTTCTCATCCCAGTGTTGTCTTAAGGTCTATAGGAAAAAAGCTGTTGCTTTGAGGTAACTTCTGTGAAAGAACTGCCCTAAATGACACTGCCATGGAAAGACTATGGATGGAGGAATTACGTCTGCAGCTGTGACTTTCCCTTATTACTGATTCTTCCAATTCATCATGTTGCATACATCTGGGTTCATCAGGTAGCAAAGGACTGTAATGCATAGGGCCAAGACTGCAGAATTAAGAATGCTCTGGCAATCTGATTTTGGCATGTTGAAGCTATATTCTTACGATAACAGGTTTTTCTCCTTTGCTCTGTGCTTGATTTTTGTAGACAGGCATGTACAATGACATACGCCAGGTTGACACAAAGTAATATGGATTGTATGTGCAGGGGCTACTACTTACAAGCATGGATTGTGTATATGTACATGAAAAGAACTTGTTATATCTCTAGCCAGCCACACCATACAATTATTTCTGATCTCTCTGATAGTTGCACATGCAAATTGCACTTGAGCTTTGTGTGTTTCACCTCTGGATGAAAGCTACCCTTCTTTATTCAGTATTAGCAGGCTCAGAATTACTAGCCTGTGCTTGTTTTGCTTTTGGTTGTTTTGTTGGGCAGGGACCAAATACTTTTTATAACTCACAATTTTTGCCTGTAGAAATTTTTGGACGGAAAGCCTTTTTATAAGGTTCTAAGTCCTACTTTTGAAACAGTGTTTCACTTCTCCAAAAGCACTTACCTCACTTAGAATTTCACATAGGTAATTATCCTTTAGTTTATTAAAAATAATAGCAGAGAAAGCTGGAAGTAACTTGTTGGAAGTGGTGTAGGTAGAGCATGCTGTAGGTTGAAGTAAACCACAATGCTCTCTCTAGGCCCTTCAGCTGCTGTTTACTTTTTTAAATAATGTTTGCTCTTCCTTTCATTGTGATATTTTGGCACATCACGCTGATGGGGACCACAATAATTACTACTTAATTTAGCAGGTTTAGGTTATAAACTGTAGCTTATAAGGTGATGGGTAGAAAAAGTAGTCTTTTGGCCCTCTCTTCACTGGGGCAAGGAACTCCTGAGAATAAGGGAAGAAACCACTGCCTGTTTGGTGCTGAGCATATGGCTGGGATGCTGCCTGGTCTTTACATAGACTATGTAAGATTGGGCAAGGCTCTGAACACCCACTCCTTTAACCGTGTTTTAAGGAAGGATCATGAAGCATCTGGCCCTCAGCTAGAAAGTCAGAACGCAGGAAATGCCTTTGCGGGTAGCATTTGCCAACTGTGGTTTCTGGTATGTTGGTGGGTGGGTTCTGAACGTGGCCATCTTGATAAGAAAATGCCTAAAGCCAGACCCTGTTCGCCGTTCATCAAAGGATCATTTTCTTTATCTCTCCTTTCAATTAAATGTAGAGTTTCTAAAAACAAAACCGCACCGTACTCCTCTCAGAACTAGGTTTAACCTCTTAGGCCTTGTCATGTGCATCGGTAGTAGCCAGGTCACAGTTAAGGATCAGGCTTATCTTCCCAGTTGAATCAATTTGCTTTGACTTTCTCTAAAGAATTTTGTATCCCCTGAAATTTTGCATGTCATGTCTTATCATAATGAGAGTTTTTTCTGGGAAGATTTTAGAGGAAAATATAGCAAAAAAGGTTATAATAGTTCAAAAAGTGTCCCTATTTTGATTTTGTAAATTATAAAAATGTAAATATAAAAATATTCTCCTGTCTAGGGATTGTTATTATTCATGTTTTTCCTCCTAAGGAAGAATGGAGAAAGAAAACATCCCATAATTTGATTGGGTTATTTGAGAGGTATATTGTCTAGGTTTTGTTTTTTGAGAAGTACACTTTTAAAAAATGTATTTGGGATTCAAGTATAAGGGTGTGGACAAAGTTGGGTTTTGGAAAGGAATTACATTTAAGAGGAATGCATGTTTAAATAATACTGATAGGAATAAAATACCAGTGAAGGATCACACTATGCTTCTTTTCTGTACAGTTTCTTACACTTCCAAAATGTTTGCTATCTACGATTCTTTGGGTTCAGAACTGGTCTAGGCCAGTTTTTGTATAAGATACCAAGTGTTGTAGATGTTCATTTAAATTCCATCACGTGATGCAGAAGGAGTCTTTGTCCGTGATGGTGTTTGGAGAGGCAGGACCTACTGGTGGTCCCTTCCCCATTGCCGAGGGGTGGCATCTCCGCTGGAGCTTGCTTGAGGACTGTGGAGCCACAGTGCAGGGTGAAGCCTGCGCAGCCAGAAGTGTTTCTGCCAGCTGTGTATTTCCCATCTGCCTTAGTTGCATAAATGCCCAAGCTCCTATTGTATGGCATCAGGGTGCTGTTTTCCTGCCCCGTGGGCTCCACGCATGGGTTGCCAGGTGCTCCTTGTACGTGTGTGAGGATAGATGGCTGAGACACGTGGGTGAGCAGGAAGGGAGCAGGATGTCCTGTGGGCAGTATCCCCTTGGCATCACCACTTCAGCTACACCGTTGCCCTTGGACGGGCTGGCCAACCTAGCTGTGAGGAAGGAGCCTGCTTGCCTGTTACAAACCCTGTGCTGCCACAATGCTGGATGTGAACCAATTAAACACCCACCCAAGATCTGTTTGGCCTTGATTACGCCGTATACTTTGCACAAGTATCAGTGTCCTTGGTGGCTTTAATGAGCATATCAGAAGTATGCATCTTGGCTCCCTTTCCCCATTTTAAACACATTGGGAAAGCCCAAAGATCTGTGATTGAATTCAGAGATCTTTGGTGGCTTTAGAAGCCCTTGCTGAGATAGCATCTGGCTTATCAGAGCCTGAAACAGTCTTTTCAGGAGCTTCAACATTAAAAAAGAGTGAAGCTTTATCACAGAACATCTCATCAATAGTTAGCTTACTTGTTGGCAGACTGCAACAAATTCAGTTTAATGCTTCCATTCTGCTTTTAGGTTCTACATTGGCATTTGGAGCTGATGGGATTTTTCTGCTTTCTACAGGGCCAAATCCGAAGTCCTTGCTTAGTTTTAAGCTCAGAATTTCACAGCAGTTTCAGTATAAATGAATGAATGGTGATGAAAAAGCTGGAAACCTTTTTAGAAAAAAAAAAATGTTCTCAAGTATTAAAAATGTTTGAAACTCTGCCAAGTTTCTGAAAATACTTCTGATTTCTCTCTTTCATACTTCTCTGAAATGTTTATTGGAAACATGATTTTAATAGTTTTGGAGAGTTTTAGTGAATTAAAATTTTTAGTGAGCATTTTAGTGACATGTTGCTAATTATCTACTATGAAAATCTTGAAAAGTTGGTCATAAGCTCTCTAAGTGCAAAGATGGTGCTCTAAGAATGGGTTTGTCTCCAGTTGCCTGTGCTTTGGAATGATAGAAAATGCCCACTTTCCAAATGCAAGTTGTTTAGATTGGAAGGGTAAGTGCCTCTTATAATGACTTATTTTAGGAGGAAGGTTGTAATACTGCATGTGCATTAATCTCTCCAGAACCTCTAAATCCCGTAAGAGCCCATGGAGGAGGAGTTCCTGGAATCCTTCCCATCCCATGAAGTTTATTCATAAAACGTGATGCTCTGAAGCCTTCTCTCAGGGCACAAAATGTCATTATGAAACTATAGACACAGCTCTAGAGCTCAGGCTGCAGCTTTTGGCAGATCTGGAGGGGAGGTTTGCCATTTGAAAATGAAAATAATTTTTCTTTGTAGCCAGTGGTCAGTATTTCTCTATATAAGTTGGACCGCTACTGATTCTTTTGATAGCTACATTATTTAAATCTCCTTGAAGACAAGTCTGTCAGCTGTTTTTGGGAAAAGATTACATTTGTCTTAAGCCACTTATCGACAGTTTTACCATCTTAATATGAGGAATTGAATGGAAAAGGGAGACTATTGGTTAGTGGCAGATTGCAGAAGATGCAAGACCATCCCAGCTGGTGAGAGCTGATAAGGGCTTTTTATGTTCAGTAGTGACAAAGGGGATTTGCCTGTTACTTTGCCTAGTGAAAGAACAGCTGAGGTTCGAACCCTTTCTTCACCATCTTGTAGCATGTCAAAAAAACTTTACTGGCTAGTGCAAGTTTGGGGAAGGTGTATTTTCATAACCAAATCAAGTCTCAAAGAACACTGTGCAGTGGCATGGGAGATCCAGGAGAATTGTACAGGGATGCTGATCCTTGTGAGAGTGGTCCAGTAATTGGGTTTTAAAGATTGTGGGAAGGAAATAATTCCGTATTTATCAGTTTCCCTTAAACACAGGTGAACACTTACATCTGCTTTTCCTACTATCACATCTAGGAGGCTTTTCTCACTCTTTTACCCAGCTGGCTGACAAACTGCTTGGATGCTTACCTAGGCACATGGTTAAAGTCCTCACGCAAGCTTCTGTGTTACACCCACAGAAAAGAAGAGCTGGGGAATGCATGCTACTCCATCCCTGCTCAGGTGTCTCTGAGGCTACCCTCATTGTACGATCCATCTCTCCAATCAATGTTAAGAAATCTTTAGGCTGTTGTGATGATGGGTAGCTTTTGAAGGAGGGACGTGACCCTGCTGTGACAGGGAACCATGCCCAGGTTGCAGTCTTTCAGCCTGGAGACTTCACCTGTCACCCACATGGTGCCGCTTCATCCTTCAGTCACGGGCTGCTGGACTGACGGGGATGATTTCCTAAGTCTGCGAACAATGGTGAAGAGTTGAGACAGACTCCGTCTTCAGATGGAGAGCACCGTACAGATGTTTGTTTACAAATGCATTTCTTCACGGATACCATAATGTAGAAGATGTTTAAAAATGAAAACCAGAACAGACCTAGCAAAATAACAAAACAACCCATGTACAGTGTAAGGGGTTGCAGCTGCCCCTCTCCTTCCTTCCCATGGGTCTGCCTCCTGCGCAGCTCACACTTTTGTGCTGACAGGGGGGACACAAGGCTATGCATAGGTGCCTGGGGGCTCGAGCGTGCTCAGCAGACCAGAGCTGAGAGGCTTTCCTAACATGCTGTTACCTGTGTGGGTAACGGTTCAGATGCTAAAGCGTTTAGGCCTGTGGTCCAAGGCTTCCCGTCCATGGTGCCTGCTGCTGGCCGTGCTGGGCTGTGCTCAGGAGGGGCTGAGCTGGGGCAGCTCTTTGTAATGGTGCTTGCACTTGTCTCCACCCAGGGCATCTGGGTAGCATGGGTGAGGTCTGGAGCCTCGAGCACATTGGACCGTCCTTTTGCAGACAGGTCAAGCCCCTTAATGTGGGTTTGAGAGCGTACAGTGTAGGTGGGAAGAAATCATGGCCTTGAGAGTTTGCTTAGACCTGGCCTATCCGGATCGTGTAAGGTGTGACCCGAGAGCCATTTTCCAGGAGAAGCTAGGAAGTAGATACTCGGTGCCTTAGAGTTGTTCACATGCCGTTGTTACTAAGTTACAATGACTTCAGGTACTTCGGTGCAGAAATAAGTATTAGCGCTTGGGTATGCAGAGAAATAACAAAGAAAAAATATAGTTGGGTCTTTTATTGCACTGGAGTAATTTAAGTCCCCAGATCATTATGTCCCAATGCACATGCTGTGATGCGAACACTGATCATTTATGGTGATTTCACTTTAACTCCTTGATACCCTTTTATGTGTATTACCCTGCAATAAATTACTTTTTTTTTTTTTTTTTTTTTTAAGACCCTGCAGTGCAGACAGCAATGCCTGTACATGGCAGAGCCCCAGCTGCCTGCCTGCAGGGGGCAGAAAGGAATTTTGCTGTGCAGGGAGAGCTTTGCTCAATGGACCAGGTGCAGTGTGCTTTGCCTTTTTTCTTTTCCCATTGCTTTCCTCTAAAACATTAGGTGTGAGCCATGGCTGGAGGCAAGAATCCAGCCTTGATGGAGTGCTGTCCTGATCTGACATGACAGGCCTTGTGAAAGTGTTCAGCCTTGACCCTTTGTTGCATTTGAGAGGGAAATCCCATTAGATAACAACTGTACCAATGAGACTGGAAGATTTTGTGTTCAGATTTCCCTCAGACCTGAAGAAAGTGGAGAAAGAAATGTTTTCTATTTGTTGGAGTTGTTTTGTTTTGTTTTGGTCTCCTTCAAAAAAAGGAGAACTGTTGGAAAAATAGATGTTGGATGTATCCTGTTTCTTGAATAGTCCACATAGTGTTACACTTCTAACACTGTTAAATTTCCTCTTCAGTTCCTCCCTGGAAGAAGTTGGAAAGGCTTGCTGCACAGGGAGAATAAGTTTCATGGGTTGCTAGGTCATCTTGGAAAGTGAAAACGGATTGGGACAGGAGTGCTAAGGAGATTTATCAGACAGCAGGAGTTGCGAGTAAGTCTAAAAGTTAGGATAGAGATAAGCATGCTGAAGAAACCTCTGTTGTGAACCACAGAAGTGAAGGGATAATGGGGATGGTTCAGATCCACTCCTTGCCAGTTTGCTAAAGTGGATTTGAATGAAATTGAATGTATAACTAGCCCCTAATTTCCAAAGCATTTTTGTGTGGGTTTAGCAATCTGATTCCTGTCAAACCCAATGACTGTCATATTGACGCAAATACCAGGCAATATTTAGAAAATTTGGGAAAGGTATTTTGCCAAGCAAGAGGAAAAAAACCCTCTCTCTTAACATGCATTCCTATAGGAATCAGAAATACAGAAGAAAGGGAAGAAACATACCGATGTGTTGACCATTCTAACAAAAATCATACCGTACTGGTCTTTTTTAGGAATGTTTTTTTAAGTTTTCCACTGGCTGGAGGCTTTTGAAGGAAAGAAAAGAAAAGACTCATCTTCTGTCTTGAATTAACTTTGTTAATGATTAACAGAGCAGTGCAGTATGTGTGGTGCATTTTAATTAAATCAGAGGAGACATGATTTGGACAAGATTTTAGTTTCACTTTGAAAGTTATTAAATAAACTGACACTGTTTGCTCTCCGAAAGTTCCTGGGAGCATCCGGTTAGTCCGTAATCCCTGTGCAGCTAGTGAAATAAAGCCCCTTCCAAAACACCTAAGGGCCGTTACCAGATATTAAAAATGAGCAGTCCAGTGAGACGGGGTATAGCTGATCATTAACCTGCACGAGGCAGGGTCCTCGTCTGAGGCTCCTATTTCATATTTTTAAACTAAGTGCGGGGGTAAGAAAGGCCCAAACTAGGTATTTCTAGCCGAGGTTTGCATTTTGAATACCTCTGAGCAATTCAAGTGGCATAAGCTGTTGAACAGTCGCTGCCTTCGGTGGAATTCGGATGGCTTTTGCTAGCTGAGTTTATTGGGTTGTTTGTGAAGTCGAGATCCCGACCGGGGCTTGGATGTTGTTCACCAGTAAAATTCAAAGTATCATAAGATAGGAGCTTTTGGTACAGGAACGTCTCCATAAATTGGCCCAGCAGGAAATGCTCTCCTCTTTCCAAAGCTACGTGCGTGTGTGCCTGTGCACACATTTATATAACTTATCCAGCAGAGAAGGATCAAGCCTGAAGCCTGGACTCAGACTATGGCTTGAGACTGAAGTGAGACAGCGGATGATCCTTCTGTTATGTGGTGGCACACAAGGGTGCATAGATCCCACGCTTCACACTTCATGAGTTTAGTGTTGTTTACTGGGGTTTCTGTTAAGGAGCTTTGGCTTAGGCATCCACCCATGCCTGCTCAGCAGTAAAACCAAGGCTTAACCTGTTTTGGCTAGAGATGCATCTATCCTCAATGTTTGTATCACACCTACCACATTGTGGCTCTTTCTGGCTTTTGTGGCTAAGTTTGAAGTGAATAGTAATGTTTGGAGTATGCCTGTTAATATATTAAAAATAACATTAATAATTTTACATAAAACTTGTTGAAAATATTGTTGAAATTAACTATTGCCAGAAACAGTTGGGGTGGAGAGAACTTGCATCTACATCATTGGCAGTTTATTCAGCTTTCAGTTTTGTGGACTCTGCAAGTATTATCCTACAAGGCTGTAAGCAGAAGTCCTACAAGTCCAATCGCAAGTTTTCTGGGCTTTGAGTACTATCTTTCGTGCTGCTAAAGCTGAAATTTATTAATAGAGTTATTGCTCCAAGCAAGCTACAGTTCAGGTATAAATGAGAGAGCAAATTTAAAAATTGGCCAGCCAGAATAATAGATTGCTTTTTATTGCTGTGAGAACTGGCATGTGTCCCTGAAACGCATAAAACACAAAAGAATGGGTGCGGAATGAATGGGGAAGCGGTGGCCCTTCCCTCTGCTTTTGCTGGCAGCTGGAGAGAAATGGGCTTCTGCTCAGAGCAGGAGGGGACCAGAGTCTGTCCCTCACTAGTGACAGTGCCAGGGCATAGGGAGAGGAGGTAAAGATAGCCTTTGTGAATGCTCCTCTCCTATGGTTTCCTCCATTACAGTTGTTCAAATGGCCAGAAGGTAGCTATATACTGGCTCTTATATGGAGACTATTGTTTGGATCTTAGTGTTTATTTGAAAGCAGTGAAAACATGACATAAAACAAAAGCTATGCTGTGGTGGAAATAGTCTATCACACCCGTGAAATATTATGCTGCTTTATTTCTGGATTGTGCATTGCCCCATAAGTAACTGATAGAGAATGCAAACACCAGCAAATATGTTTTTCTAATCAAGTTTCAATTTACAGTGGAAGTTCTCCTTGGAATATCATTTTAACACTTGTCTTGGAGTTTGTTTTGTTTACTGCTACAGCCATACATGCAGTCAGTAACATTTCCATGTGAAAAGCAGGATAATATCAATACCTCAAGAACTGAGGACAGTCAGAGAAAATCAAATTCTCTTCCCTGCAGAGGACCGAACTTCTGCCTGCGATATCCAAGGCTGGCCTGTCCCAGCAAAGCAGGCATCAGATAGGATTGAGTGCTGCATGGGCTCTGTATGGGTCTTCAGTATCTGTACATTACTAAAAATGTTTACAATTTCAGGCTTCAGGCTTTTGCATTTTGATGTACAGGGTTGTGTTCCCAATCCTGCAGAACTTGTCTATGCAAATAGTTCTATTGTCTGCTAAGGCATTAGCTGCGTGATAATGTATCCATGTGAGCATGCAAACTCTGTTTGCATGTGACTCCGTGATTTGCACATGCTAACGTCCAAACCCAAAACTACATATTCCAATCTGAGTATGTATTTTAATACATATATCCACTTACATGGCTGGGTAAGTGTTACTCAGAGGTTTCACTGAACACGTTAAAATTTTTGGCACTGCTGCTGTTTATAGGCATCCAGTTAGATATAACTGGAGGATACAGTTAAAATATAAGGGGAGGAATAGATGTCATAGCCATAGGATGGCTTCTTAGTACTGAACCCTGTAAGAGCGCAGAAGACTTACCAGTGGGAAAAGGCAGAATCTCCGTTACTTGAGATATTTAAAACTGGAAGGGGAAAAAAAAAACAAACCATAGAAAGAGACAGTTCAGCATTATTTGACGATGAAGTACATAGCCTTGTTTTTATGAGTACTCAAGAGATTTACTCCAAGACCTTATGTATGGGTTGCCAGACTTTACCTACTGCATATGATTTAATACGCCAAGTGTTGTTCATCTGTGAAATGAAGTCCCTGCTCACATGCTAGTGTCCTAGAGTGAAATCTCATGGGAGGGTGAATGCAGATGCTTTTTACCCTGTGAGATGCATACACTGAGTTCCCTGCAGTGAACTGTATTGGGGCCTTTCAGAACAGACCTTAAAAAAACCCAACAGGGTTTGTCGACTCCATGAGAACATGAAAGAGACTGTGGCATCTTTAATTTTCCCAGGGAGGGAACAGTTAAAAATATTCTTCAAACAAGGAGCAGATGTTAATGTCATTAGAATAGATTTTCATAAAAAAAACAGAGTTCTGTTTCTCTTGCAAAATGCCAGTAGCTTTGCAAAGTTCTCTACAAGTCTGCCTACTTATTTCAGACTAGTGGCACAGAGGAGAGGTGGTGCAGGATGAGCTATATACTGTCTCTGAAACGAATCAGATACATTTCTGTAAATTATTTGCCTGTCCATTTTAGAACTGCCTCAACTTGGAAAAGGACTAAACAAAGACCTAAAAAACCATGAAGGTATTTGAATAACAGGACAAGAACAGTGAGCAGCACAGCAAATCTGCTGTTGACAAACATGTATAGAAAGGAATAGGCTACATATGGAAAGGCATGGTCTGGATGGTGCGTGTACCTATGTCAGGCTCTAAATTCACTATAATCTTAAAAGAAAAAGGATTCATGGGCTGTTGTGATCAGCTCACTGAAAACTCTGCCTTGCATGCAGGAATGGTTAAAGTAAAAATAACAAACAAAATATTAAGTGGCTCTCTGGATGACCTCTGGACATTCCTATTGTTAGTATGAGTAGACATTGGAACCTCCCAGTAATAATTTCCTTTTGGAAAGCTCTCGTGTCCTTTATCCTCCTCATTTTGCTGCTTTTAATGTTGAGAAGCTAGGAAAGGCCCCGTAATTCCTTTCACTGTTGTAATAGATAAGCCTACACTCTTATAGAGCCATTTGACTTGAGTTCATTGGTGTGAAAGACGCCTCAAGTGCCCCAGTTTAGTTAGGGTTTGTTTACTTAGTTTTTTCTCTTTCTAGTGTCTTCCTTGGGGGTTTTGGTGTCCTAGAGCCAAGTAATAATCTCTAAAGCATCAGAACATAAAAGGAAAGCAGGTTGAGACATGCATCTCCTGCCGCCACCATTTTTCATGCTTTAGATGCCCATGTGAATTTTTTGAAATGATCTAGGGGAAGGTGATTTGCCTCTTCCTGCTCCATATGCAAGATCTTCACCTCAAGGACACAGTGTACTGAGAGTATCCCTCTCAGTTAGGTTACTGAAGTAAACAACAAACATTTGGCTTTGAAATAATAAAAGGATTATTAAGTGCAAGGATCTATAACTGACTCAGATCCGCCTCCCACTTCCTTTTAAAGGGGTTGCAAGCATAGCAAAATCTTGGCTGTCACCCTCTTTCAGGGGAACCAGTTCTGCGTTGCTGTAAACTTATGGAGCTGCTAGGTCTGCGCCGAATGCCTGGCATTGCACGTGTTGGCCTTGGCGGAACCCTCCTTTGTGTTGCAAACTGAATCACAAAATGTCCCTGTAGCTCTTGTTAAAACAGTGATGTTCTGCAGCTGAACGTGCCTTATGACTTAAATGATGGGCACAGCTCTGAGGACAGCTGAAGGTGAAGCCTCCTGGGCACTCACCAGTCCCTCAGTATGCTGCGCATATGACGGGTTAGCCCAGGTCCGCTTAGCAGTATGCTCATTGCCTGTACACAGGGGATTAACATGCCTGTGTCCAGAATTGCACGTTTGATCTTGCAGCTTTGCAAGGGTGACAAATCATGGTTGTAGCAATTTCTGGATGGGGGAAAAAAAAAAATAATCAACTCTAGTGCTGTCAAATTAAAAATTAATATGTAGGACACCAACCTGCAGAGTGCTTCGAGCACTTGTTGACAAGGGCAGAAAGGCTGATACTCTTTGGAAGTGGGATTTGCTCACCTTATTTATCGTCAGTTCTTCATTTGCAGGCAAAGATCACACATGTGTGGAGGATAGACTTGCGTGACCAGCATTGCTTATTGTTCAATCAGTAAGCAAATAACATCTATTCTCAGTAGTGCTATAGAGGTATGGGCAAGAAGATGCAATTTGGTGTTAGAAGTCTTGCTCCAAATAAAGAATAGGATGACTATGTGAATCATTGTGTTTCATCTAGAGTGAAGGTCCTCTCCAGACTTTTATAGTTCAAGACATTACATAGAAAAGCAAAGAAAAAGAAATTGGGATTCTTATGACTGTTCTAGTCTAAGGGGGACATTTTAAAACAGTTCTGAGGTCTACTACAAGTGCAAGAGGCTTCCCCTGTTCCTAATGACCCAACAAATAGGTCAGATTTGCCATCTACAGCCAGAATCTGCATGACAGTAGAGGCAGATTTTTAAAAATCTGGAACTATTCTTCGAAGATGTAGAGTGTAATGTTTTAAAGGATATTCAATTTGCTTTTATTTTTATCCTGTGTGGAAACAGTTTTGTTTGTGAGCACTGCAATTCCAGGATGGATTGAAAAGAGTGTAGAACTCACTCAAGTGGAAAAAAAAAGTTTCTGTGACACAGTAGTAAATAAAGACCTGTATTAGAAATCTGTAGGGCTGCCTTGGAACCCAGTTTATAGTTTCATAAACATCAACTCTTACATCTGGCATCTGATTAAAATGTACATTTTGGCAGAACAGCGATACAATCTTTGTTTAACTAATGCTTTTCCGGAGGGAAGAATTCCGCTTCTGTAATTCCCTAGTAGTAGTAGTAGAAATGCATTTTCCGGGAAAAGCAAATATGACTCTCTTCTCACCAGCATTTTTTAAGGACTCTACGCATTCACACTGTTTTACATGCCCTCTTTCCCTTGAGTAAAAGAAAGGGAGATGGCCTGCCTGCTGCACACTCATCTCATTTGCAGATGTCTCTGCAATGACAGAAATGGAATCCATGTTTTTCTCCCTTTGCAATCAGTACTATCAGCCCTTCCTTGCTCCAGACCAGAATTCCTGTATATTTTATACACTAAAAGATGGGGTTTTTACATGTACTTTAGAACAAGGGGCTGGATCTGCAGAAAGTGTACGTGAAAAAGTAGCAACTTCTTGAGATATTGCAGACCTGTTTCTGAGTGTGCAAAAACCCCTGAGCTTGCACAGCACATTTTTGCACGAGAATCATTCACCTATCTATAAAGCACAGAATTGTTACCTTTTCACGAAAATCTATCTCCTTGAAACTGTAGAGGGAGTTTTGGGGAGGAAAAAAATGCACTTATTGACTGCAGGATTTGAGCAGAACATAAATGAGTATCAGTCCCCCGAGCAAAGTGCAGCCATTGGTTTCTTGCAAGCTCTGAATAAAAAAACCAAACTGTCAAGGTTGATGCCTCCTTGGACATCCAGCATTCTCCATGTCTTTGTGCAGAGCAGATTACCTCAGTGCTCGCTCCAAGGTAAGAGTGCCACCTACTGAACCTAGACAATCCTTCCCACAGAAGGGCAAGCTTGCTGTAGAGATTTCCCTTTGGAGTACTAATCCATCCACACCCACTCTTGTAATTTATGAGGTTTAACAAGATCAGAGCCTGGGGTGGAATGGCTGCAGGACTGCACAGTAAGCTGTTTCAGTTTACTCACATATGCGGGCTTAAAGGGGTAGGAGAGCCAAGCATGTGAAATCGTGGTAACTGATGGTGCCTCCGTTTAAATCACTTTGTTTGCATTTATATTTCCTGCCTCGTTCACTGGATTAGATGGAAGAGCATTGAGGAGAGTCTGTTAGGTTGGCTTTAGCTCCAGCCCTGTTTTTAATCTCTTTGCTAAACACAAGATGGTCTTACCTTGACTGCAGTTGAGTTTGCAGCTACTTCCCACCTCCCCCGATTTGTTCCTGTTTGGCAATCAGCCCTCCAGTCTTTTGAGCTATCTGATCCAGCTTGACCTTTCACAAGTTAGACTGGATGCAAGCGCCTGCAAAATGCTTAGGCAATGATTTACGATCAAAAAGGAGGACTGTTTCCTGGACCATGGTTTTATATTTGGGTCCTCTCCCCTCATCATCTCTCGGCAGGCTGGAATGTGACTTTCCTACAAGCAAATACTTGTGAAGGCACTTCTGTGCAGTGTTCAGGCTGCTCGGTGCTCAGACAAGCTTGCTAAACAGAAGCGTGTCTTGTGAAAGCTGAATGGGAAGCAAGCATTTGTTGGTCAAGTTGAGCAGCTGAGAAATCTGCAGGAATTTCTGTAACTGGGGACCCAGACATAGCAAAGAGGATATATTAGAGAGAATACAGTAAAAAAAAATAATAATCATATGATCACAAAACAGAGGGGGGTGAAGGGAGGGGAGGAGGATACAAGATAGATAATGAGCTTGACAACAGGCAAATAGAGTGTGTCATTACGGGAGCTACAGGACCGACCAAATGGTTAACCTGTGGGGTGGAAAGAGCATCCACTGAGTCTCGCATGCCTGAAAGGATAATGGCATTTTTATTATCTCATTCCACGCCCTGATCATCCGTCCATTTGCTCCCTGGAGCTGGCAGCAGTTTGCACTGATTCATACGCTGCAGACATGATCAGCAGATCATACTGCAGGCAGAACTTGTCAAGCCTTTCCAAGTGAGTTGCCGATTTATTATGATATCTGTATGGATTTAGCCTTTTGGTGTTGTGTAGGAAGTGGTGAATGGTGGCAATGGGAACGGGGGACAGAATGGTGTAACAAGTTGGGAAGCTGGTTGAACTGGGGAATAAGCATTGAATGCAGACTGGGTTCTTTTGCTCCTCTTTTTGCTATATTGTGCTCTATTGTCTAAAGGAAAAGTCTTTGCATTTATGCATTTCTCTTACCCGAACTGCAGAATTTAAATTGCCTTGTTCAGTGGCAGAAGAATATGTCGGAAGGACTGCTTGCTAATTGGAGTTCTGTTAATGGGAAGTTTGCAGAAGTTTCATAGTTTGTGTGAAAACTTTCGCATAACTCAGATTGCTTAATTCACTGAGTAAATAAAGTCCTCATGGCACATTCATCCCTGAATGTGGGAGGGAAGCAAGAGAAGAAAATCAATTAGCCTGTGTAATACTGCCAAAGAAATGATCTGCTTTATTTGGGTCCTGTGTTGTTGTTTTATTTGTCTGCTTTATGTGTTGAGGGGTGGGAAACAGGACACTACTATGTTTCTAAAAACCTGTGATTTATATCAGGGTTTTGTTTAAAATTTGGGAGAGGTTTTGAAACGCAACTGGGATTTCTGGGTGCCTGTTTTGGAGTTTCCAGCATGAAATCCTGTGCTCTTGGAGGGAGAGGGAGCTCAGGGATTTCTGAAACTCAGCCCCTCCAAGAAGTCCCTTCCAGGAATCTGAAATCCTTCATTGTGATTTCAGAAATTGGGCAATAAATAGTAATTTAACTAAGAGCATGTCAAATGGGTTTGTTTTGTGTCGGTCCGTGGTGGAATACAGCCACAAGCCACGGTAGCCAGCCCTCCCGTACTGCTGTACAGGAGCGGGGAGCAGCTGTGGCGAAGCACCAATTTCTCTGCAACCAGTGTGAGGGGAAAGCAAGGGAGGGGAGAGGGCGAACTGGGTGAGATCTGGGCACTTTAGTGCTGATATAGCTGGTGGAAACCTTGACTTCTGATACCTACTGTGGGGAGCTGGCCTTGAGTGCAGTGACCCAGGCTGAAGCCTCTGATGTGACTTTCGGACCCTTTCACTGGTCTATATTGGTGCCCCTTTAGCTAGTTGTCAGGGTCTGGCTGTTTTGCTTAAAAAAAACTAGAAATCATTGGATGTCCTTGCTGAGAGAGGTTCTCCTCCACTCCCCTTTGGGCAAGAGAGGGAACCAGCAGTGTGCTAACTTTATGCCTGGTGTATCTCCGAAGTGTTGGGTGAGTGCTGGGAGGAATACCCTAGCTTGTGTACGTTGTAGCACCCACAATTATGTTATGTTAGGTGAGTTCACTGAAGTCAGTGAAATTATATCTGACTGAAAACAATTCAATCCTTTTTTCTTGAAGCATGATTAGCTATTATACAGTTGGTTTCCTGTATCTTGGGAGGTTTGTGTCCTGTAGCAGCTTCTAAACGAGGGCAGACGCACCTTGACAACCAGACACGGATTTTCTTTTGTCAAGACTCACAGTAGCATATTTGGGGAAGAAAAGCAAAGCTCTCTTTGATGAGGACTCTCAGGAATCAAATGTGTGGCCAAAATTTGGAAACTGATTTATTCCCTTTTAACAAACATCTCCGTGACCTCAGGCCACAAAGCGAGGAAGACACCTTTAGCATTACCCACAAAGGCTTCTTCAAAGCATTGTTCAGTGAAATACATGATGAAATACTGCCCTTCCCAGGCTGAGGCATAACGTAATCATTCCAAGTGCTCATGTCTTCTCAGGAGATTGCAATGGAAAAGAAAGGGAGTATTAAAATCCTTATAAATTAACCCTCTGGAGACTCTCCAGGGAAGAGGAGGCAGCTGTTATTGCACTGTTTTGAATGAGGTACAATGTGATTTTTAACTTCTTGCAAATGTCCTCTAATGGCCCCTTTATATTATCGTCTCAGCTGCATCTTTTAAAGATACTCTTTATGCTCTCAGTGTACTCGTAGAATTTGTAGAAAATTTTGTAATTGCTAAATAGCTGAATGTAATCCTGTTAGCATATGATACGCTAGAAATTAAAAGCAGAAGCTCTCATCGTAGCCAAGAAATCATTCCGGTTGGCCTGAAAATATAAAGACTGCTTAATAAATGTATAAGGATTGAATTGGCTCACTTTGCTGGAAACTAAAGTGTTTACTGTGCATGTTCCTAGGGAAAGCAGAAGTCATCTTTGCCAACAGGTAGAATGTTTTCTTCCAGCAAATTATAGCTTTTGTTCAAACTTCACAGATAGTTTGTGGGCAGTTTGGTTGTTGGAAGTTCACTCTTTCACAACATTTTCTTCATATTGTAAGTTATCTTTTCTGTTTCTTGGCTGGATGTTCAAGACAGTTAAACAGCTAGTTTTGTTAGGAGAAGAGAAGGTTTGAAGAGGACAATTCTCCACAGACAGGACAGCAGCAGTGTTGGTGGCACTATGTTATGTGGTTAATTCTGCTCCAAAAATCAATGCTCTTCATTTTCACTTGAAGCCATCTCTTTCCTTTTTTCTGGTCTTCTCTGTTGGCTGTGCTTTTCATTCTGGTTCCCCAGTGGACAATGGCCTGAATCCTTAATTTGTAAAAGCCTTTTTACATTACTGAGGTAAAATAAGATGGACGCAATGTAACTAAAGATGAGATGCACAAAGATTTTAGCCTGTAGTGAGCCTATATGTCTCCATTTTGAAAGCTAGGAATCCCAGTCAATTTCTGAAAGTGGCTTTTCCCCAACAGTGACAAGTGTACTATGGGCCAAGAAATAGGCACTTTTTTCACAATGTCCTGTCCATTTGTGAGGGCCAATGTTTATATCCAAGTTGCAGTTCAGTGCCTGATGTTTAGGAATGAAGTCCAAAACACTTGGGATGGTAAATGAGTGTTTTTGGTGCAAATACATTTATCTGTGGGTGGACCTGCGTATTTATGTTAAACACTGTGGTAACAATACTCCATGTATATGAAGCATTCTTGATGTATTAGTTGTCACCACCTGAATGAAATACATGTGCTTTGGTGTCTGGCTTATACATGAACAGGGACAGTGGCTATTGAAGACTGAATGCCCAGTTCAAGATTTTGTTGCTAGATTTAGGAACTTTCCTCATGGTGGATCAGAAGAAATTTACTGGAAGAGCTGAAACATTTTTGAGTGAAATTATCTTTGGTGGAAGAAACATTATGGCAGAGAAAGGACAGGACTATAAGGAAACATCTCTGAGATTTTGCAGTGTTCTTGCCTTAGTGAAAGATGCTTTTCTTTTTCTAGCATAAGCAAGGCATTGGGTGTCAGGAGAACAAAGCTGGATTAATCTGTGTGGAGTTTTGGGCATCCACCTGAGTCTGAAGTCATGACTCTGTGAGAATCAAATTTCTAGGATTTTGTAAGAGAGTGAGTAACTCTGGAGAGTTTCATGAAAACCCGGAGCTGAATTCTCCACCCTGCCCAAGCCTTGGCTCAAGCCAGGACAGTGGTGAGAGATACCACACTCAATCTGGTACTGCTCTCTGTGAATCCAAATGCCTGCAATGAGCTGTGAGACTTGTTTCTGATTAAAGGTAAATTTAGCAAAACCAAGAAAAATTGGGAGGGTTCTAGGCAGAGCAGAACTGGTTGGGAGTTCATATCGGGTTTCTGAGATTAGCTTTGTCTAAAGGAAAACAAGAGGAAATACTTTTTAAAATTAAAGTGCTTTTTTTTTTTTACATTTTCTAAATAAGAAATTATTGAGCTGCATCTTTGCAATTTTTTTTTTGAAATAAAACATTCTGGTGTTTTTTTTTAATCTTTTGATTCAAATTGACCTACATTTTAAAGAAAAAAGTTAAAGGAAAAAACCTTGGATGAAGGATTTGCCGTCTTGTTTCAGGCTGAATTAAAATAGCCCTGAATGTTTTCCATATCATTTCACTCTGACAAGGGTTTTTTCTTCTGCTTCAGCAAAACTAGAAAATTCATTGTTACTGCAGATCTTAAACCCAGATAGCTCCTCCACAGCCACACTGTTGGCATAGGTGTTCAACCAGTGTGGGATGGAGGTGGCAGAACTTCATCCTGCTTCTTCATAATCCTGCCTTTCCCCTTCCTGCCAAACCTGCAGTCCCAGGCCTTCCCATCCATCCTGTTCCCAGTTCAGAGCAAAACAGGAAGGCTCAAAAGAACGAGGAAAATTCTCTGTGATTATTTTAGGCCCTCTGTGTTCTTCTGTGCATATATATGCATACATGTCCATATAATGCAGATGCAGTAAAGGAGATAAAGCAAAACCATACATTTAAAAATCCAACCAATAAAAACACTTCCATCAATCGTTGAAATGATTGGAACACGGAGACCTGACTGACTGTAACTTTTCACTCCTTTTGCATTTTATTTTGTTAAAGAAAACATTAAAAAGCCTTTCTTTGCACTATTTTCATGTACAGACATTTGATTTATGTTTTGAGACGTGTAAGCACTTAAGTGTAGTAAAAAAGTCTCCTTGACTTCAGTAAGGCTGCTTACATGTATAAGTAGCTGCAGGGCCAAGTTTATAATTATATACTGTATAATGTTAGCCTTCATACATTTATCCATTCCAATTTTAATTCTCCATTTCATAAAATCTATGATCAAATTTTGGAGCCTGAACTAAGCTGATGTCGTCCCTTTTAATTTAGGACTCAGCCCTTTTATTCTCCTCCTGTGTTTTATTTTTATTAGTTGCTTTCTTTTTGTGCTGATGTGCAGCACATATTGTTAAAGCCACTTATTAGAGCCAGAATTTTACAGCATGGAGACTGTCCTAATAAGGGAAAAAAACCTAGCCCTTTATTGGTGAGGTAAGAGAAATCAGGCAGCGGATGAATTTTGCTGATTGAGAAGGATAAGGTGCGGTTTGGCAGGTATCACATTGGTTTGGCATTTGCTGACATGGTTCCTCTTTTCTGCAGTTCAAATCCTTTGCAGAGTAGACAGTCAGGGAGGGCTTCCCCCACACCTCCCTTTGCCTTTCCCTCCCCGCTTCCTTCTCTTTTTCACAAGTGTTCAGCATTGCCGTGAAATCTCACTCTGACACGCAAACTGGATGTGGTAATGAGAACTTTTTGCAAGCCTAACAGTGCCATACTGTAATCACCTTTTTAGGGAACAGCGGGCACGTTGGAACACAGTTTTCTGTGTGGGTTGTTCTACATCTAAAGCATTTAAAAAGGTTGTGAAGTTGTCAGAAAAATCACACTTTAGTCGGAGGTATTACAGTCCAGTATCTCTCTTCTCAAAAATCTGTCATTGAAGAAAAGTACTAACTACAAGGTTTGGTTGATGCTTTAAATTGCTCAGCTGTTTTTCTTTCAAATTGCTTTGAAGGCTCGTATTGAATTCCAGAGATGAGTAACGTATCCCGGGCTCAAATACAGGCTTCAGATCTGAAGTCAGTATAGTTCCTGGGGTTTTAAACTGAGTTATGATGAGTAAAGTTTCAAGTGAGGGCAGAAGCTGGTATTAAAATTCTTCCCTTACTCAGTCTCTGTTTGTCTCTTGGTAACTGAAATATCAAGCCAAGTATCAGCTCTGCTTAAATTCACTCCGTGCTGCACCAGGAGACCAAAAGTGATGTAAAGCGGCTGCCCCCTTCCCACCTCATGCTCTGGTGTGATTCTTTGAGTGTAGGAGGAATAACAGTTAACGTAGTCACTAAACACCCAGTTTTCTCCATCACTCGCTTATTTATTTTCTTAGAAGTATTATAAGTTTGACTATCGTTTGTGAAGCAATTTTTTCCTCTTTCCAACCCCCCTACCATAGAGTAGGTATCCTGTTATTGTTGAGGTTAGCTTGCCGTAGGCAAAGGATGTGAAAGATAAACTTGGATGATAATAAAGCAGAAAGGAAAAATACACAGCCCTAGTAGCAGGGATTGGATGTACCAGTTTGCATTAAAACATACAGATGCACCATTAGGAGTAGGCTACTCCCAAAAGCCTGCTGCACAACCACTTTTTGGGGGGTTGGTAGGTGTTTTTTTTTTCTGATGCCTATTTGTATTAAGACCCTTCTTCTTCTTCAAAGTCAGAATCTCTCTTGAAGATCAGGGACTTGGCTAATTTTGTTGTCTTCTTTTTTTTAGTTTCTATCCACTACTTTTTCATATACCTTGACTAAGCAACAGCGAGAAATATTCAGATTCTCGTGAGCAAGAGCGACTCCAGCAGAACCTGGCATGCCAACCAGGGAGGATTAACTCTGTGCAAGCAGTTTTGATTCTGAACTCTGAATCTTTTTCAGATCACTTTCAATCTGCTTTACACTTCTGCTTAGGAGGATCTGCTCCTGCTGTGGGTTCTCCAGGTAAAGGTTGCTGTATTGCAGAACAAAAAAAGAGGATTCTTGTTCCAGACAGCTTAAAACCTTATTCAGAAAGTATCTGCTAACTGGCATGCTGTACATTTCAAAAATTTGAGAAAGCAGTGGAAGCATCGATGTGCACTTGTTTTCCTTTTCCCGATACCCTAAGAAATGTGGACACCTGTCCTAGAGGTGTGTCCTTGAGACCAATGCACTTGTCACTACAGGATGTGAGATTTTGGCTTCTGTTCAGTTTGTTGTAGCCAAATTGCCTGCAGATTTTTTAACCATAAAAATATATTACAAGTTTCTGAACAGGATTTTTGGCTTGCCAAATTCCATCTGCAATACGTTCAGCACTGGAGTTGCTTCAGTGTAATTACAGAAGTACTCTGTAGCATCCCAACTGTTGCTGTCCTGGCACAATCCTTACTACAGATTTTTGTTGTTCGGGTTTTTTTGTGTTTTGGGGGTTTTGGGGGGGGGTGGGGTGGGGTGGTTAGTGGAGTTTGTAACTCAGCGGTAGCATCATGGCATGGGTGAGCCTCACAAGGCTCAATACACTGTACGTTTCAGCATCTGCAGATGATGTGGATCATCATCACACACTGACATGGCCATGGTGGAACCTTTATAGTCTGTTCATTTCCAGGTTGTTCCTGGCTTTCCAGCTCCCGTGGGCTACAGTAGCATCTCCTTTGCCATGTGCTTCCTTTCCCTCTTTCTTAGTTCTTTCCTTTCACCTCTCTCTTGCTGCTGTTATAAGATACTTTGCAAAGCCCGAATGACATGTTCCAACCAAACTGTATTCTCTTGCATATTAATTTCTTCAAAAATAGCATCACATTTTTAAACTAGTGTTGAATAACAGCCTTGTGTATTTCATGTAACACCCATCTTTCCTCTGTGAAGCAGGAGATTTTTAGGATTGCGCTTCTGCAGGAGGGAAATCACTGGCATGGATTCTGGGTGTGTACGATGGTGTTGTGCAGCTTGGCCTTAGTCATCTGACTCCTCCTGGAACAGGAGTGGTCAGACACATCATGTCAGCAGTTTTCTTTCTCAGGATTTGAAAAAGCCCCAAAGCCTAATTAGCAGAGGTCACATCTGCTTCCAAAGCTAGCTAAACTTTTACTTTAGTTAGAAAGATTAAGGCTGAGGACTAACTTTCTTCTAGTTCCTCTGTTACATTTGCCATGAAGGCTGTAGCAAAACAGTTTTGAAGTTCTCTGTAAATGCAGCTTTTCCTCAAGACTTGCCAACATACTAAAAAGCTCTCTTAACACTGTAGCAATGCTATCTTGGTATTCCTGCCAGTCCTTATCCGTATGGCTTCCCACTGACAGCACGTGCATTAACGATAATTTGCAGCCCATCCAGCTGAGGACAAATATTCCTGTTTTGTGCATATCTGAGAGCTGCATTGGGTCCTTTGTAATTTTGGGATAACCATGAGGTTAATTCCTTACTTGATTTCCTGCATTGTTCTCTCTCTTTCAAACTCACCAGCACCCTGTGGAGTGATCAGGTAGGAGACAAAATCTGGCTTGGTACCTCCCAGCCAGTTCTATGCTTATAGCCCCTGAACTTAGAAAGGTGGGTGCTCTGAACCTATGAAATGATATTTGATTCTGTTACATTCTGTGTGTGCTAGTTGTTTCTTGTGCTGTTCTGCCCTGGCAATCATACCAATGTGTTTTCTTTCCCCCAAAAGGATATAATTATGGTTTTCACAAGATTATAGCAAGCAGAGATTTTGCTGTTTAGTGCCTAGTGCCTGGCTTTCGGTCCCTTCCAGCACTTCTCAAGATGTGTGATATCATTTCAGTGAGAGCCAGAGTCCTGTAAAGGCTGATAGTGTTGCAAGGGTAGGCAGTAGGGAGGTTCAGGCTTGGGAGAATTTAAGGTGCATGGCTCACAGGTCTGGAGGAAGAAGATGGAGACACCCATTAAAATGCCATTAGGTAAGAAGTGACAGGGGCTGCCTGGAATGTGAGAAGAAAATTGGAGAAGGAACTGGAAAAGCTTCTGGGAAGCTGAAATAGAGAAGAAAACCATTTGGAAGTTTTCTCTGTAACATAGGAAAGTAGGTAGTGGGGTCTTCCTGGGAGCTTCCCAAATCTGTGGTAATTTCATGGGAGTATTTTGAGCAAAATTTGGGCAAGGGTCCAGAAAAAGTGTATATGCTTATAGCTCTGCACTGACACTGACAGTTAAGCTGTCTCATACTCATCTTGAGCTTTCAGGAGGACCCATAAGTACGTCCAAGATCACCTCATTGGCAGAGGATTGCTAGTTGGAGTTGAGTTTTATGCCTGTGTTTGCATTAGACCAACTGGTCTTATAATACATTATTGATGTAGGTAACGCTTGTCATGCTAGCCTCTGGATCCCCCAAATGGACAATTGTTTCACTGAACGTTCCTGTGCATTAGTCAGATGGGAACTGAAGCACAAGGGATTTTAAGCATCTCATGCAGGAATCTGTAGCAGAGTGGGGCCAAATGAAGTCTTCTAAATTCCATATTTAGCATTTTAACTACCAGCATGTTAGCCTGAGTTAAAAGCAGGCTTAACTTATTTTTCCAATTTGGAGGACTGCTGATCCCCAGACCCTTTTGTTACCTCATAGCTGCTAAAGTTTATCTTATTCAGACAGGTGATTACCATATTCTTATTTATTCAGTAATCTCAGTGAATTGAGTGTGGTAACAGGTTGGGCCATACTCTTTGTGAGTAGGAATTCAAATTCTCTTATGCTTGTCCTAATTCTTTATTGTGCTAAATATTCTGCAATTCACATTGCCAAATACTCGCTTGCCAAATGTGATATTTTCACAAAAGTATATTAAATATAGATTTGCTATCCAGTGCTTTGTTTTTGGCCCATCCCAGTGCCTTTCAGGATGCATGACTTAAATTCAGTGAGAACTTTCATAAAAGGGTAAATTGAATTGCATCTCCCTTGCAATGGGCTTGATGTGTGTATATGAATAGTTATTATAGATTGCTGGGAAGAGGATACTTGGATGAACCATGGGATGTTTGGATCAAGTCTAAGGTCTGTTCTCTGGTGGTGTTACTTCCAGGGATTCATCTGCTGTGCAGATACCTTGTTATAGAGTCTCAGTGACTTCCTAAAACACTCTTCTGTCTTGCAGTGCAGGTGACACAGGAAATATTTTGACTTTGAAACAAGACAAAGTCCTGCAAAAGCCAGTGTTGGAAGGGTTGGCTGACATTCAGGTCAGTCCCATTTACACTGTGGGACTGAAGAGGGTGCAGTGAGAGTCATGGTGCACAGAAACCTTCCCATGTGATGTCTTCTACAGTTTCTGTAGGTCTAAAATCTCTCTGGTGTAGAACTGGTGTTTTCTCAGTCACCTTTTGGGAGTCCTACCTCACCAAGTTGGCTTTCTGCACCTGCTGAAGCTTGAGAAGCAGAAGGGTTTGGCAACAAGCTACCTCTTTGTTTCCCAATGGTAGGGTGAGGACCCTGCACCCCATTTTCCATACTTTCAGGCACTTCAGTATATCTTGGTTCACAACCCAGTGCTTCAAAAAGGTGCCAGGCTGTGTTAAGGCATGCTGACCCCTGTGCAAAGCTTGAGGTGCTTTCGCAGTGACATGGCTGCAAGATCCCTGGCGCTGAACTAGCTTTTTGCCCTTCCTTTCCCATTTCCCAGTAGGCACAACTCTTTAAAATGTAAACTGCTGATTTGGAAGTACCTAGCAACAGAAGGCATTACGCAGAGGAGAGGCAGGCTATCACTTGCTCAGAGAGCGCTCAGGGGAGGATGTCTCTTTGTTCAGTATGCCAGCAAAAAAACGTCCCAGGATAATCAATTCTGCCAGTGGCTTTCACACGCTTTCAGGCACAGCAATAGAAGTCAGCACGGCGCAGCTGTTAGAGATGGTCCTCGGAGGAAGGAGTGCACATACCTGCAACAACTCCCTTTGGAAGTTGCTGGAAAAGCTCCTGGTAGCTTCAACAGGTTTTGGAGCAGGCATGAAGTAGTGCAGCCAAAGCAAGAATCTTATCTGCTGCGTGGTTTAGGCTAAAAGTAGTACATTCGTCTGGTTTTCCATTCCATAAACTGGCATCATAGCAGTAATAATACCCACCATGTAGAAGTCAGAAGGGGTTGCAAGGATTAATTAACATTTGTAAAGCATGTTGAGATCTTTTGATGGAAAGAAGTTAGCAAGTGCCAAGTACTAATACAACGAGGGGAAAATAGCCATCAGTCTGCATTCACTCCTGGAATGTAATGGATTATACCAGAAGCCTTGGCTTAAACATTTGCGTGTGTGTTTGATGATGAATTTTTCAATTACCTTTTCTTTAAAAATGTCAGTTGAATCGGTAAAAAGGCTTTGCTTCTTGGTAATGGAAACTTACCATCTCTTGTCTCTTCTCACATTTGGAATTAGACTCTCTTTTGCCTGCACTTACAGTCTGTTCCCATTAGCCGTATCGCTTTCTTACCATGGCAGCCCTTCACTATCCTCCCCACCTTGTTGCCCGCCTCTTCTCACTTTCCTTCTACTGTTGGTCACGCTCCTCTCTTCTATAGTTCCATCTGCTTTGCTCCTTCACCTTTGCTGCCCTGGACTCACCTGCCATTTCTTTTAGCACTATGATGAAATGCAGATAAAAGAAAGTATAAGTTGTGGGACATCAAACAGATGCTTTGTGGACCAGTGCTTTGGTCATGGTATGCAGAGGCAAGGACAATCAGAAAACGACCTAATGCCGTGCTCTCCAACAAGGGCACACTCCCTGCTGTCTGGAAGCAACCCAGAACTCATAGGTCCAGCCCAGGTTAGTGCTGCTCACCCTCTCCTGCAACCTGGGTTCCAATGCGGGAGGAGTGTGAAAGTACTTTTCCTGTTGGACAGGCTGGAGCTGGGACAACGACTGGAAAGCTTGGGGCCAGGGTTTGTACCTGTTGAACATGAAACAGAAGGGGCTGAGGGGAGGCTGACCAGGTAGGGCAGAGGATGGCTGTTTGGCTGTGGGAGATTTGCCAGAGAACCAACAGGACCTGATCAGTAACTTGCTGTGAAAGTACAACTGGCACTACCACTCAGCTCCCTGTGTCCATGCAGAGTTCATCTGTGTGGGGATGCTACAGTATAAAGCATTTTGCAATAGTTATTACAGACTGGTTCCCTATGTGGAACTGCCATTCTGGAAAGAAATTGAAATAAAATTAAAAACAGCACCATAATTTTTGTGATTTGGAAACATGCTGTGTATTGCAGAAAAGCCCCTTACTCTGGCACAGTATCTCCACAGGGCAGTTTCTGTTAGGTGTCTTATGCCTCTAACAGCTGCATATGTCCCATTGGAAGTTTGCAGACCATGGGCATTTAAAGGGCAAGCAAGTTGTTATTTTCTTCCATTTCCTAGTTTTTATCTAGGTATTTTCTGTGAATAACTCGTAGATAATTTATTAGTGAATCTTTGAAATGGGAGAGGTTTTTCTTGGACAGTAGAGTTCTGTGAAAAGGGTTTTTTTACCCTTTTTAAAGAGCAGTGGCTTTTAGATTTTAATTTTCAGTGTGACTGATCAGCTCTCATGAACTCAGCTTTCCACAGACTTTCTCCAATAGTTTACACAGAGTGAGTTGCTTGGTAGATTCTTACAAGTAACTTCTCCTGGAATAAGGATAAGAGTGGAGAAATGTAAGGGGAACCAGGCATATCTAAGGGAAAACTAATTGAAAGGATAAACCCAGGCTATTTTATTGTGTTTATGCGGGTGTAGTTGCAACGGCTGCATTTCAAACTTCCAGCTGTTTAAATTGCACAATGCTGTTACACGATGTCTGCAAATCATTGTAATATTAGTGTGCTGTTCAAAGGGCTGTACGTGACCTTGCATATCTGTACGGGCCTGTTTTATGGAAGGGTTTTTTAACTTCCATGAAGGTGAAAGACACATCAGGATTAGCTTTTGGAGAGATGCATGGAATGTATCTGCCCCTAATCCTGTTAGCAAATGACAGGATCTGCACTCATAATTCCTCTGCTGTCTCACTGAAAATGTCTCCTAATCACCTTGGCTGTTGACAGTAGGTTTCTTAAACACCTGAGAAAGAGACAGATGCTTGTCCATGTTAAAAGTGAACAGCCATGAATTTCCCTTGAAACCAAATCTGCACCTGCACAGCATCCGTGAGTTGTGTGCATGGGGAATCGGTTCCAGAAAACTTTGAGACATCTGATTTTCATTAATTTTTTTTCCCATTCACCATATGCCATATCCCTCCTAAAGTGGTTTATTTCAGTTAGCATAAGGCTTCACAGTCCACTCTGTTTTGGTGCGTGTTCTGGTCTTACATTTCAGCTGCTTTCCTGTTTGCAGCATTTATTTCAATATTTAGTCTGCTGGGGTATGTTAAGGCTGTGTCCTCCTCTTGCATATCTTGTGTCAGGAATAGTGGATGAAAAAAAGATTATTCTATGATTATCTGAATGATTATCTGGTAAAATTATTTTTCCAGGCTCTCTGTGTGCAAATATATGCCTTGTACTTTGTTCGTGCAGCACAGTCTTTGCTGTATTTCTGAAAGCTCCAGGAGACATCTTGAGGGACCTGTCTGACTCTGAGCAATAGTCATTTAGTTAAAATCTTTAACTGGGAAATACAGAGGAGTTTTGATGCTTCACAGAGCCCAGGCTAATGCTAACATCCTTGCTAGGCTAATGTTAACACCCATACTTTTGATGTATCCAGCAATAAAAATAGCAGGTTCTGACTGTTTGTAAGCATTTCAGATCACATAACATTTCAGGCAAGGCTGAAGGGTTACTAAGTGACATGTAGTCTAGGTAATCATGACCTGCTATCTTACAGTTTCCATTCTGTCAGTCATGGTGTTTTGGCTTTCCAGGCCCTGGACAGTTGTGTGAACCTGGGTCAATGCTGGATGTTGACAGCAGAGCCACTTACCCAGTCCTGGTGCTTTTGCTATCCTTGCTATTCCCCAACAGATCTCTTTCCCTCTTCCCTGTCCTCCGAATATTTCTCCATCAACCTTTCTCCATTCACCCTCTCATGCCTCTGCAGGGACAGAAGGTCCTCGTTCATTGCTGCTGTCTGTCTCTCCTCTCTTCCCCTCCCCAGCCCAGGGAGATGTCTCAGTCCAGGCCCTTTCCTACAGCCCCAGTCTGAAAGGATCAAACTCCCAGGACAAGGGAGGTGGTGTAAATTCCTTAAGCACTCAACCCAAACGTATGTTCCTTTCTGTTCCCTGAGAAGATGATAACTTTAAGCCTTTTTTCAGATAAATCAGCTTGATTTGTCAGTATGGATCCCTGCTTCCACATTCCTCCTTCCTGCCTCACTGGTTCTCTGTCCCAGTTTTATTCAAATCCATAATCAATTTAAGTGTCAGTCCTAAATCAGAGATGGATGTTTTGGTTACGGAGCCATAGCCGTAGCCTACATGTTGATCCACCTACATGAGGCTGCATTTCAGTGATAGGTGAAATAACTCCTTTCAAGATGGGTCCAGCCCTATTGGTGGATGTTGTCCCTGATATCCATCAACATGATGCTGTGAACTTTTTCCCCTTAGGATTCACCCAGTGTAGAGTCTGGCCCCTGGTTCCTCATTACACCCTGTGAAACCTGGCAGGCAAGTGAAGAAAAATCATGAGTGCAAAAGGGGATTCTGCTCATAGAGAAGATTTGTCATCTTCAAAAACTAAAGCCATGTTTCATCTCAAATTTCACATCTTGTTTTGGCAGGGTGGGTGGTGAATAGATACTTGCTGGAAGTTGATTTTGAGTAGATTGGGTATGGTGATGGAGTATTAGAATGTATGGCTGAGATTGATTTGGATGTTAATCAATCCAGTGATTCTCTGAGTTAATTTTTTTAGTGTTTGTCCTTATATGATATTCAGTGGAGCAAGTACCAGTTGACACTAAAGCAGCTTCTTATGTATGAGACCTATCCTCGTGGTCCTGCACTTTTACAATTCAATGCTCTTAACATGCAGCAATCCTATTAATCTTTGTGCAGGGAATGAAATGTAAGCATTGTTTTGTTAATGGGTTAATGGGCTATTTCCTAGTGTGCTGGATTAAACAAGCCTTCAAACCAGGTAACCAGGGTGAAAATAGAGAAGCCGATGAAATTGAAGGCTGCATTTCCAGGTCAGCTATACATACATAATTTATAATAATTTAGTTTGTGTTTTCCTGAAATAGCAGCTTTGTTCTTTGCTAATTTGGGAGGATACAGCACACTGTTTTGGAATAAAAAAATAACACCAAAAATAATCTTTTTAAAAAAAAAAGTTTAAACATTTTTCTTCAGAAAACATTAGCTGCTGCAGTTACAGGGCTAAACAGGACACTAAGCACAGAGGAGTGAAAGCCAATTCTCCTTCCATCCAGTCTCCTTGCCTTTGTTTCTATAGTGAAACCTTGCTAAATATCCCTTGTTTCTGTCATTGCTGTAGCTACACTAGGGTGGAAGCAGTCTGTACTCTGAGCACCATGGTCTGTAAGTCTGGTTTTAGCTCACCTAGCTACTGTGCTTACAGTAGCTAGGCTTGTCTGGAAGGACTGCTTTTTGCCATTGCTGCCCTCAGAATTGAACCATTAGGAAGAAACACTGGGATGCTTTAAAAAGCCTGGCATAAAAAATGTTGAAGTTGCTATTGCACCCTAATCCCAAGTACAAGAAACCCAAAAGTGCAATTCAGCAGGAAGGTACTTATATCAGTCTAACAAATAAGCTGAATCTATTGTATTTTGCCTCCTCTTTTTTCATTAGTTTACCCCTCTCAAAGTATATCCTTCAGGTACAGGACTAAGACGGACCCTGTTCTGCTTAATCTGCAACTTTGAGTTGCATTTTGTGCGTCCAAACTGGAGGAGATAAGGCTTTGTTCAATAATAGCACTCTCTTACATTTAAAGGGAGGTGGTTACATCAGAAAACTTGGCAAAACCAGCCCATTGCTATAGGTATAGGGAAAGTGAACAATAGTAATTGGAATCCTCTTGAAATGGATTGTAATTATTGCACTTGAATAAAAGAAAAAACTCCACTTCCTAATGACAACACAATTTCCACTCCAGTCTCTGGTGGAAAAAATATATTGCCTGTGATGTGAGTTTTTTATTCTTAAATAGAAAGAAGAACTGTTTTTCATATTCATTGCTGAGAATATATATATATTATATATATATGCTTATAAAATATATATATAGAAAAATTGCTGTTGGGCCATGAAAAACGGTCCTGTGCTCTTGTTCAGGTTCTTCCCCATAAGGCTGCAGAGTTCCTTGTATGTTTTTGCTCCAGATTCCCCACAGGCTGTCTGATGGGGTGACCATCCGTGCCTGTACCTACCTCAGTGTCATAGTTTAATGACATGACTAGGTAGGATGAGAAAATGGCCCAATAACAAAAGTCCTCCTCAAGCCTTCCTTCCCTCCCTTGCCTTCATTTAAAGATCTCTGATAGATATCGTACATGGCAACATGAATTTTGTATGTGTTAAAAAGATGTTTGGAGGAAATACAGAATTTTGTAACTTGAACCTGACACATTGGAGACATCAGTTTGCCTAAAGGTGCCTGTAAAGAAAATGTAGGTTTCATTCCTCAAATCTCTTGCATATTTTCTAGGAAGACCACAATTCTCAATATGCAGGGGAGCTTTTCTAAATTACAAATGCTCATGTCTGTCTTCATTTTTAATTCCTTCTTTCTTGACTAAGTCTCTCAGTCATGTCAGTTAGGGTTTTTAACTTTGTATACATTCACTAAGCTAGCAACTTGAGGTATAACAGTGTCTTGAAAGCCACATTGAATACAGGGGCCCAAAACCACAAGAAAGAAAATTTCTGATTTGGCTTTGTAGCAATTGTGGATTGTATATTCCAGGGTGAATCCTGTAAGTCCTTATTTATGTCTCAGCTGGGCAAAAGGCCCATTATTCTCAAGTCATATGCCTGAAATATTACTGGATAAGGCTGTGGCATAAATTATTTTGGATTTTATATACAATAAAGCACTAGAAACTAGAGGTGGTGGCAGCAAGCAGAAAGCAATTTGCTATGGAGTCAACAAATACCACAGTGGTATGCACAGTGATTGGGTTTTTCTCCCACTTTTTTAAGTTTGAAAAAGTAAGCTTGTTTTGTACACTTTTCTGCATGTTTGTCATCCACCAGGGAAACAGATTTCTGGGTGAATTCCACTAAGCTTCAAGGAAAGCACTAAAAAAGTAATAGTTATCAGCTAGAAGGTACTTGGCCAATTATTGTTTTCTGCCCAGTTATTTTTTTTTCTTTTCATGTGTAACTTCTAAATTAAAACAGGTTAAATATACCACACTGCTCACTGACAGGTCAATGTCAAATCTATTGTGGATGAAGTAAAACTGCAGAGCATTACAGACTTCACATATTGAGAGAATTACATGCTTTTCCCTGGGACATTTCCAACAAGCGCTTTTATCTAAATATAATATGTTGGAGGCAAATTTGACATTGTTTCAGTAGCTGAAGGTTTTTACCCTTCATGTTAGCAGCCCTGCGTGCAATTTGTGCTGAGGTACTCGGAGGCGATTTACCAGTGTTATTTGAATGTGGTTGGAGAATCTGCTTGCATTTCATATTATGAAACAGATCATCAGTTTTCAGCCATGAGGAAAGAAAAAAAAACATAGGCGCGTGCATGAGTCATTCTGCCTTTGTGCAGAATGACGCAGTGATGTTACAGACTGCCTTTAACTGCGAGGCCCAGGTTTTAGGGCTTGAATCTAAAACCAAAGGAACAGTGCTGTTATGAGCAGGGAACTGCAAGAAATGAGACAAGGTTTTGGAAATCCTGGGCATCTACACAACTGAAACTTACATTTTCAACAGAAACCAGTAATTTGGGAAGCCGAGATCTGTCTTAGAGGCTTCAGTGCCATCTTCAGCAATGAAATAAAATCCGTGGCTACTTTTGGCAAGAATTACTTGGTAGTCACCAAGTATTTTTGTTGTCAGTATGGAGTCATTTTCCCTTGTGGTTGTTGGCTTGCATATCACTTTTTATTACTTCATTCTTCGATGTGGATTGCTGGCACCTTAGTTTTTTAGAATCAGACTGTTAAAGGGATGAGCATACCTACTTTTTTCCATACCTGTGAAGAAACCTAGATGTCAAAAACATCAAAAGGAAAGAAACCATAAAGAAGAATGTACACAAGCTGGACCTCTCAGAAGACCTTTTCTTTCCCATATTTAATTGTTTTGTCATGCAAACATAATAACAATCTCACAGCCAGATCCTTAACCAATGTAAATAATCTAGAGATTTTCCTCAGCGGAAACAAAAAATTAGTTGTTAAAATGCGTATTGTTTTATTTTTTGGGTATTTTTGATCGATGTTTAAAGTACGAGAAAGGCTTCTAAAAGTATGGTAGGAAATTAAGGATGCCTGATCTGACAGAAGGAATGTTCTTCTGCTAACCCATTGAATAAGTGGTTACCCAGCAGAAAATTTATAATCCTTTAACTCTTTGGAGCTATGAAAAATAAGGAAGGATATCAGAAACACACAGTATGAAAATGATGTAAATGAGATGGGAATACCTTGAAAGGTGTGTTAGTATCTCTATTTTTCCCAGAGAACTATGTGGATATCTGGGTAATTTGCCTGCTCAGGAGTATAGGCTGTGTAGCTCTGGAGAATGTGTGGGTGAAAAGAGTAAAAATATTTGTAAGACAGAGATAAATTATGAGCAGAATGAGAAGGCATGTCCCTTCTGTAAATGGAAAACTGTAGTGTGTAAGTCCAGCAGGTGCTACTGTATAATATAGTCTAAGTTTCCATACCTAAGAGGTAATGGAATTTCACCAAGTTTTGTCTATAATGAGCCCAAGAATTGGTATTTTACTGTAGTATAACTTCCAAAAAGGCATCCATCTTAATGTGGAGATGCAAGAGATGGATGCTCCATCATTTCTTGTATATTTAATCACCCTCACTGTTAAAAACATGTGCTTCATTTCCAGTTTTAATTTGTCTGGGTTTAATTTCCAGCCATTGGTTAATTTTATCCACTTGTGTCTCAAACATTCGATATGGAAAAAAAAATGGTGCATGTCAAATTGAGAAATATGTGAAAAATATGGGTGTTAATATCAGCATTCATGCACAACGTTGGACGGAGAACTGTGGTGGCATGTCTGCATGTCTCCAGCATAATCCCCTGTTTTCACTCACTACATCTTTTTGAAACATGAGCATTTTGGACTGAAATTCTGCTCGTTGTCTCATAAAAGTGAATCTTCTTGAGCAGGTCTGAGCAGAATGCTGGCAGCTCTTCTTGAATTATGGAGAAATGATTAGAAGAAACAGTTTTTCCCACAACTGACCCCCACCATTCACCACATTTTTAGATATAACTTGAACAAAATACAGCTGACATTTGACACGCAAAGCTTGGCAGAGGCATAATCCTCTGGAAGCATGTGCATTTGTTATGGTTTTTTGAGGTGAAGATAGATCAGTTGTTTATATCCACGTTTTGAAGCATGCCTATCATAACACAAATTAAGTGAACAATAAAAAAATTAAAAACATATGCAATCATAAATAAAATGGGACCGAATATCAAAAGTGACACAAAGAGCACTCCTCAGTGGGTATTATAACAGGCGCCATCCTCACCCCGCCCATCCTTTCAGGAAGAGCCTGGGTAAATAGAAAAGCTTTCTAAAAGCACAGAAGGCCAACAAATGCAGCTTCTATAGACCGAGTCTGGCAGTGAAATTTGTTATCAGGGACGTTTACTGACATCCTCCATCTGCCATCAATTTGGAGATACACAAGTCAACAGATGTCACTTCAACTGCTGTGGTGTTAGGTAATGAAGGGTGAAGGTCTTAGAAGTAGGTTAGGTTGCAAGTGGAGGTGCAGCAGTTTAATACAGGATGAATGAACTCATTTCTTGGGGTGGGCCACAGAGAAAATCAATCTGTAATAGATGTAAAGGCTTCTAGATAACAAAGTGGTGTGGGAAAGACCTTGCTGAATAGGTACAGTTGCATCTAATTGAGGTATGTGTTGGGAGGGCAGTGCTATGAATGCAAGGTGGTTTTGCAGGCAGGAGAAAGGGAAGACAGACTGGCATCTGAGTGAATCATGGGGGAAAGAAGAGGTAGGTCTGGGCTGCATGTTTAAGTTAAAAATCTAATCTTAAAAGCTTTTGTCCTCTTCGGAAATTTTTCACGTATTTCTGACACCCTTGAGATGGAGTCAAAGCTCAGATCCACAGCTCTTCTTTCTCCCTGCCTCCTCTAGAATGGAGTAATGTGATCCAGCTTAAATTAGGCATTTTTTTTTTACCCCTGTGAGAAATGAAAAAGAATTTAGGTTCATTGAGTTTAGCCTATGACTCACTGAGGGCAGGTAGTGCTACAAATTATGAAGTTTCTCTTTAATCAGAATATACACTGTTTAGAACATGGACCAGACCTTCCCCCATCTTTATAAAATGCCTATTGTAGCAAGCACCTGAGCTTGATCAGGAAATTTCAGTGCTGTCATAATTCAGATAATAATAATAATAATAATGTAGTAGTACTGGGCAAGAAACTCTAAAACCAAAGTGCCCTAGATAATGTTTGAACTGATTTGCGGTTTCAAGTAGAAAACAGTTGACGTTGGATTGTATGATATGGTTTCAACCCCATAATCATCCTAGCTATTACCAAGTTTCTTACTGGGTTATAACTTTATTTAAATTCAGTGCTTGATGTAAAATAGAGTGGGTGCTGAACCTCTCTGAAGAAGTTCTGAGGCAGGTGGCCTTATCGCCTATATTCCCAATCCAGCAGAGTTATTTTGCACTCAAGGCTGTAAAGTCCCCCATTCAGTCTGAGGGTAATGTTTTAGACTTACTCAAATAATCAGGAGATTTGTTGTTGACTTCAGCAGGTTTGGGATTTTGGTCCTGGAGATATAAATCTGTTCTACCCACTCAACAGGGCAGAATGTCTGTTGTTACTTGTTATCCCTGCGTAGTGTGGTGGGAAATGTCCTCTCACATAGATGAGATGTTCAGTCTCCTGTACTTGAGTTGTGCTGCGTGGGAAGTATGATAAACTCAGCACTAATGCTTTACCAGAACAACTTACCAATAATGCAGAGGTTACGCTGCTTTTTCTCATGTCAGAAACATAGAGAAGGTAACAGGAGAAGCAGCCAACGCTCTGCTTTTTTTCTTGTTTGTTTTATTTGACATCTAGACCAAGAGTGTGTTATCTCTGGTAACAAGGTATAGAAATGGTTTCCAAGTCATCATCTTTTCATCTGAACATTTAATAAGAAGTGTCATGTATCAGAAAGCTTGGCATATGTCTGAGATCACACTGTGCCATGCTCTCATTGCCTGAGGTAGCTGGAACAGCTAACCGTAGAGAGAGACTTGCCTGCAAAGACTTTGAATAGTATGCAGAAGGTGACAAATGGATATAAGGTTAGTTTAATTTAGTTGTGGGGTGTGTGTGCATGCTGGGCAGCAAGGTTGTTCTCCAAGGGTGGAGAAGCAACACAGGGCAGTGTGGATCATCAGATTTCCATCTGTCTGATATACAGAGCTCAAATCTTGGAGTCATACTTTTTATTATTTGTTTACTCTTCGTCCAAAGAATGTCAAAAGATGTAGGCAAGTGGAAGATAAGCTCTGAAGAGCTCTCAAATTGATTTTGCTTGTGACAGGTAGCTAGGGAGAGCTGTAACAGTGGGAGAATGAGGGTCAGTCTTCCCACTCCCAGTGGAGGGTGCATGAATTCATGTGTCTGCCTGTCTATGTGAAATTAGTTTGACACCCTAGGCAGCAGAGGAGGCTGCGGCTCCTTAGATAACCAAGGAAAAGAGAGTGATCCAACCCAAACCATTCTATGATTCTAGGTGCCAGCCAAGTTAGGGTGAATGAACTCTGTGCATGAGGATTGAGAAAATGGTAGGATGAACACTGTAGTCGGAAGAGTGTATTTTTCTTGGGCAGAAATGGCCCTTGTACCATCTTTCCTATGACTGAATTTCTCATGGAAAGTCGATGGCAGTTAGGGTGACTGTTGAATCGTTTCATAAATGATCCTGCTGTCAGTTTGCTCACACCATGGTCATTATTCATTAATTAACATAGCTGACCTGAACCTGCATTTTCAGCCTACTTTTCTGTCAGTCTGTGGTGGCCAGTCAGGCCCACTCCAGCAAAGCTTGTATTTCCTAGGCAAGCAGAACAGCCTGTAGAAGTACAATCTGGGAAGTAGTGTTAACATAATTGTAAAGAAAACATAAAACAGATCTATAAAATACTACTTTTAGTTGTTGATATGACTGTTTCTAGATTATTGGGGATGTTTCATGCATCCATGCTGGTGAACAGAATCGAATACTTAAAGGTGATCCTTAGGGGTGGAGCCCGTATCTGGTGTACTTGCTTGCTGTAGGAAACCACTGTGATATGCAGTGGATGTACTTAAAAGGATATTGAGTGAGATCGTCAGCTTTCTTAACAGATGATCTATGTGATAAGTCCAAGGACAGGAAATACATATCTGTTTTCATTTGACTTATTTAATGGGTACTATTTTGTGGGAGTTTTTTTGCTTAGGGTATTTTTTTCTTTCCTTTTTTAGTTTTCTGAGCAACTGGTGGTTTTAAAAAGGCATTTTAAAGAGGCTTTTAAAAGCGGTTGTTCTCCTTGCTGTGTAGGAGTGTTCTATGTGGGTACAGAGAGCAGGATAAACTACTTCATCTTCCTGTGGTCTCACTGCAAAGACAAATCCTGACCCATAGGCACTGGGAATCAACTCAGTCGTGGCCATTATCCAGCTGCCACAGGCTAAGAGCAGCATGCCCTCTCCTGTGCCCTTACATTTGGAGTTCAGAGCTAAAAAGATCATAGGCTTCTTGCAGCCAGAACATCTAACTAACGAATGGGCTTTCTGTGGTCAGTTTGCTAATGCAGTTTTATTCCACGGAGAGTCTCTTTCTCCTGCAAATTAAAGACCCCATTGGTTTATTATTGTATTCATATGCTTTCTGTTCTAGACCTAAATGAAATGTTGATCCCCCTTTAAATTGCTTACAAATGACAGGAAGTGTTTTCCCCTGCCTTCCCTGTGTCACCTCTAGTGCTTTTAATTTGTCTCCTTCCTTTCTTCCTCTCCCTCCTACTGTGATTCTTTATGGCCGTGCTGCTCATGGCTTTCACCCTCTTTGAGAGGAGCTGTTTCTACAAAGAAAAGGTTGAAAGCTCTTGAAGTGGAGCATGAAGGTAGCTAATCAAATCCTTCAGTGCAGTGAGGATGAAAATGCTGTTCTAGGTCTGGCAAGTGGCTCAGCCAAGTTGGGATTTTAACTTCAATTTTTAATTTTTAAAGCAAAATTGGGATAATTGAATCTCTGCTGAACCTATACTTTCACCCTTCTTTCAGCAGAGAAAAGTAGTACCAGAACAAGGTGATGGGAGAAGCTTGGATCTAAAGAGTCTCATACATTACTAAATCAAAATGTTTTAGTTGCTTTTAATGTTAAAATATACCTTGAAATGCAAGCTTTAACTGTGCTTGTTTTTACTTGGAGGAGAGCTATTTTTTTCTCTATGTGCACGGCTGTACAGCTAACGTAAACGCATGGCCACACAAGGAAGGGGGACTTCTTAAGCATTATGTATCAGACCATTGCTGTAAGCAAAGTAAATAAATGTCCTGACTGGGTCTGGCACGTGTTAGCTTCCTATTTCACTTTCCATGCACAAAAAGATAAGAGGAATGCAGGCCTTTTGCTTTATCTCACACAGTAATAATGCACCTCAGCAAAGATTTGAATGGGCCACAGGATTATTAGGATTGTAATGTCTTGCTTTCCTTTTCAAGTAGGATGAAACTAAATGTAATCATCTGTTGGGTTAGATGAACACAATGGGTTCTCAGCTGTAGGCTTTCATCACAGCAGTGATCTTGTATGATTTGGCCTGGCAGGGCTCCGGGCTTACAAAAATTTTGTAGGTGTCAGATGTTTGGCACTCAGAACTGACCACTGAGAGCTGGTGTCATACTTGTGTCTCCCTGCTTTCTAGTCTTTCGACTTTAGAATACTGTCACCATTTTCAGCGTGTGGTATTTAGAGGAGGCTAAAGAAAACCTGCTTGGCTAAGTCCAATTTCAGTTACCGGGGCTTGAGGGATAGTCTGCTCAAATGCTGCTGTGTGCATTCTGGCAGGATCATGGTGCAGTCTAGTAGGATGTTTGCTCAGCCACAGAGCTTGGGCTTTTATGGGCTTGGTGTTTTCTAGGAGCAAACTGACAGTTGGTGTGGCTGCTGCCTCCATTGTGACTCTTTTGTCAAGTTCGTTTCCAAAAAAGAAAACAAAACCAAGCTTTGAAACTATGCATCTCAACTTCACAGCATATTTTCTAAACAGCGTATGGAGCAGCCACTGCAGCCATGCTTATTGTGCTCTGGTCAACTGTTTTTTGTAATTTTTCAGTCACAGTGTCCTATATGCTATAGGCCCTTTGTTTCCCTATCCCCAATGCTCTGTTGCAGGCTGTCCTACCAGAGAAATGACGACGATGAGGAAGAAGCTGCCAGAGAACGTCGCCGACGGGCTCGACAGGAGAGACTGCGGCAAAAGGAAGAAGGAGATCTATCAGGAGACGTAACGGAAAAATCAGAAGTTAATGCCCAAAACAGGTAAATATCTGAGGTTGTTTACTGACAAGTCAACAGTTATTTTTGTTCAGAATAGAGAAGTATCTTGAAAAGGTCTATTCTACTACTTAAATTTTAAGCACCAGGTTTGGCCATCCTTGCTCTGAAGAGGACCTAACACTGTGAGGAGTGCCACTGGCTGTGTCTACACAGTGGGGTGGGAGCATTACTGAAGTTGGGCTTGAGGCTGTGCTCACGACCCATTCCCAGGGTGTCCTCAGGGCTGTCTATGGGGTAACTCAGCTGGGGCTTATGGAGGGAAATACCTCTGATGCATCCTGCTGTCCAATTCCCTCAGGCATGACTGCATCTGGCCTCACAAACCTCCACGTATTTTGTCCTGCTTACAGGGGCCACAGTGTCATGGGGCCAAGGCACATGGAATTCATCGGCACCCAGGCCTCAAGCTGCAGCTGAAACACACATGCAAGGCGCTGGATGTGAGCGCTAGACCTCAGCCCTCATCTGACATTGTCAGGGTCATACAACTATAAACAGCAGAAAAGCTTATGGAGTGAGGCGCTACTTGTCACAAGCTGAGTGGGCAGAGCTGGCCTTCCAGTCTGTCCATCATTTATTCAGTTTCACATAGTCACAAATAATATATCCAGATTTCCATTAGCCATAACACAATTGATAGAAGAGACCAGAAATAAACATTGTGATACCAAGCTAATAGATACTGAGCACAAGTAGCATTCTATTAAAGACAAGGAGAATGGATATAGATAGGAAAACAACAGCATTTCTGACTGTAGATTATAATATTTTTCTACAGTAGAGGAAAAAAAAGCTATAAAGAGGGAAGAAACCTACACACAGGAGAATTAAAGAGCTGAATTTTGAAGGAGTCAAAAAACTTCCAGGGACTGAGAGCGAGATCCAGTCCTGATACCTACAGGTGTTGAGTAGCAGGTCTTAAATTAGGTGCTGTGCTCACTGTTTTCTAACAGATTACTGTCCCCGCACAATCACAACCTCACAGCACCCTTCATTGCCAGGCTATCCTATTATGGATTGTATCTGTGGATGTTGTTGCTGAACAGGAGTAGCTTCTTGTTCTAGAGAAGTTCGCTGAAATCAAAGTACCTGGCTTGTGTACCATCTTCAAAAATTTTGCCTGGTGGGAAGACATGTACGCCTCAGGCCAAGCTGAAGGAGGCCTTAAAGCAAGCTAAGGTTTTCCAAGTGTTCTGCTGCAGGGTGCAGAGTGGGAGGATGAATTTTTCAGGGCTGTTCATATTTCAGCTTCTCCAAGTTTCAGGGACCGTTCCAGTGCCTACTGAGGTCAGTAAGACTCCTGGGGACTCCAGCGGCTGTTGGAGCTGGCCTGGAAGGGAACCTTTCCAGGCTCTGACATTGTGAAACTCTGCATTCCTATACATGTAGAAATGCCAAAATTAATCCCCAGAACCATTTTGCTAAAGTTTGAAGTATGCAACGTGTTGTGTTTTCAAACCATGGAATGACGTTACAGCAAGCTTTTTTTCTAGAAACAGCTAAGCGCATGCATTGTTACAGAGTTTTTTAATGCAAAATTGTCACTTTTATGTAGTGTGGCAGAAGAGGAAACCAAGCGTACGACAACCACAGGGGGAACAGATGATGAAGCTGCATTGTTGGAGAGACTGGCAAGACGGGAGGAGAGACGCCAAAAACGTCTACAAGAAGCCCTGGAACGTCAAAAGGAATTTGACCCAACGATCACAGATGGGAGCTTGTCACTGCCCAGCAGGAGAGAAGTAAACAATGTGGAAGAAGATGAGACCACAGGGAAAGAGGAAAAGGCTGAAACACGCCGAGGACGCTATGAGATTGAGGAAACAGAAACGGTTACCAAATCATACCAAAGGAACAACTGGAGGCAAGATGGGGAAGAAGAGGAAAAAAAAGAAGAAAAAGACAAGGAGGAGGTACAGGAGGAGAAACCAAAGGAAGCCCCCATAGAGGAAAATCAGGTAGATGTGACAGCAGGAAAATCCACAGATAAAGAAGAGGTAGTAGAAACAAAAAATCTAGCTATAAATGCAGAGGAACACAAAGCAGAGAATGATACAAATGCTGTGCCAGAAGGGGAGCAGAGTATAACTGATGCTGTAGATAAAGAGAAGCTTAGGGATGAGGAAAAGGCTGAGGAAGAAAGGGAGAAACTTGAGGCAGAAGAAAGAGACAAGTTAAAAGCAGAGGAAGAAAAGAAGGCAGCTGAGGAAAAACAGAAAGCAGAGGAGGAAAAGAGGGCAGCTGAGGAAAAACAGAAAGCAGAGGAGGAGAAGAGGGCAGCTGAGGAAATAGAAAGGGCTAAGGCAGAAGAGGAGAAGAGGGCAGCTGAGGAAAGAGCGAGGGCTAAAGCAGAAGAGGAGAAGAGGGCAGCTGAGGAAAGAGCGAGGGCTAAAGCAGAAGAGGAGAAGAGGGCAGCTGAGGAAAGAGCAAGGGCTAAGGCAGAAGAGGAAAAGAGGGTAGCTGAAGAAAAGGCTAAGCTAGAAGCAGAGAAATTAAAGGAAAAACAAAAGATGGAAGAAAAGAAAATAGAAGATAAACAGGTAAAAGAGAAGAAAGTACAAGAGGAAAAACCTCAAGCAGCTTTCCTAAGAAAACAGGTACAGTAAACATTTTGCACCAAAGTAAGACACCTGTGGTTTGTGAGAAATGTAATGCAAGAAAAAAAAAAAAGATTGAATTGGAATTTCCTCACAGATCTATTCCTGCATTGAAATGACTAATACTTGTGCTCTCTCTCGCTCTCTCTTTTAAAAAATAAAGCTCCTTACTTCTGCTTACCAATAATGCAGTGCACAACGTGCCTGACCTCGCTCCATCGTTCAAAGAATACCTCGCATGTTCAGACATCTGCATGTTTTTATGCTGCCTTTTTTTCTCAGCTGCTATAAACTGGCTTAACGCAGTAACACATGAGGTGGAGGCAGACACATCTTGGCACAAAATATAATAAGCACCTGGTAAACTGTGAGGAACGTGTGTGTTAAATGCAATCACAAGAGAGGGCTCTCTGCTGGGACATGTGAGCATGATGCCACGCAAGGGAGAAAGGCCCACATGGGGGAATGGGACCATTTGGAGAGGGTGGAGGGAGCACAACTGCACATGGAGATGTGGGCACAGCAGCATATGATGGAGATGTGGCTGCACACAGGATTGGTACATGAACACAGCATGGAGAAACAAAAGTGCAAACAGATGTGATGTTTTCATATTAAAAAAAAATTAAAACCCCAAAAACAAAGGGGGAAGAAAAAGAGGTTAAAGTGGAAGCTAAAAAGGAAAAGTTGCCAGATGAGAATCTCCGACCTACCTCCAAAAAAGATCAGGTAACTTGTAAACCATTGATTTAGACGTTGTAGGGAAACTCGAGATAAGAAAATAAATAAGGGACCTATAACTGAAAGTTGCTTGTTCAGCAAAGTACTTAAGCATGTGCTTCACTTCAAGAACGTGGGTAATCCTGCAGAAATAAATAGGGATGAAGCTACTTATGTGCTTAAAATGAAGTAAATGCTTAAGTATTTTGTTCTTTTGGGGCTTTAGAACCAAGTCCTGTTTGTCTTAGAACAAATATTTCAGGAAAATCAGTTCAGTCAATAATGCAAGGATGGTTTGCACCCTAGGGATGAATTTTTCAGGATTGTATCAACTAATCATCCTTCCCTGGTTTCCTCCCACTTTACTGTGAACTTTTTCCCTATGACTGAGACCTACTCTTACAATAATAATAATAATAATTTAGGCCCTTTTGCCACCTGACTGCCTTAACTAATGATTCCCCCCCAACTGCAATGCCCCATGATATAAACTGTGCATACCCAAGATTCTTCTTTTGTTTTAAAGAGAAAATCTACAAAATTTACTGCATTGCATTTCCACTGTAAACACAGGAGCTGGTGCCATGGTGTTTTACTGTATGGTAAGTAAATAAGATTTGGGGACCATTTACTCTTCAGGTTACAGCTGGACACAGGGAGCCATGTTCAATGTTGTGTAGCAACTGTGCTTTTGGTTCAATGCAGAAAGTATCAAAATACCCCCTGACTCTAATCAGACATTGAGACAGGTCAGGGCCTTGGAGGTTTGGACCTATTTGCGTTCAACCAGGTCTGTGTGGCTTAAAGGGCGCCACAGCACAGAAATCTAGTAACAGGCAGCTTGCTGCCTGTCAAGCTGCTTGGGAGCATTGAGAGTTGTCGAGGTCTGGCCCAGGGTCCTTAGTTGTTGAATTAATTCGGAACATGCTTAACTCACCCTCAGAGAGTGATGAAGGCAAATCATGTCACAAGGTTTTATGTCCAGTTGCCTAGCTTGATCATCCAGGGTATCACATTTTGAGTAAGGTACACATGAGATTGAAAAGGCAAATGAAGTGATGAAGATGGTTGAAAGAAAGGTTCCTAATGAACAGGGAGAGAGAATGGCAGTACTAGAATAAGTTATTCTAGAAAGGGGAAGAGTTAAATGAGACCTAATGGAGATGCTTCAGAATAATGCACTAGAAAAACTAAACAATCACTCTAACCCCATTGTGAAAGCAGGGGAAACAGCTTCGCAAAAAATGATGGATTATATTAAGAGTTCTTTGTAAGACAGGATCGCCTTGTAATATTCATTGTTGCACACAGCCTTTGAATGTTGCAAGTAAAGGTAAAAAGGAGGCTGTAACTGACCACAAATGTTGATTGGGGGGGGGGACTTGAGACACAATCATCCTGCTTGTGTTTATGTGGAGCTCAGTCAACTCTTACTGGAGCTCTCATCATGCTTCTAAACCATAGCCAGAGGGCTAGAATATTCCACAAAACTGGTAAGACTTTTAAAACTGACTTGCAATTTTAGTGCTTCCATTTTTGGATGCTTAAGCAGAGACAATTTAAGAGAGTCCCACTTTTAGTGTGATGCTGAATACCCATCCACTGAAAGGTAAATCTTTTGCACGTGTATCAAGCTAAGCATTTCAAGTGTTTTGCTCAGCTTTGAAAATCTCAGTTGTTGCTTCTCGGCTTGGGAAGAAAAATTGGCAATCTCAAACTCCAAATCAAGTCAAGATCAGGCTCCCATCTCCACCCCTTCCCCCTCCCTTCAAGGACATACAAATTCAATGAGGCCTATTTCTGACCCATATATGCAGTTAAGAGGATGGCAGTATATCATGAACAAGATCCTGAAGGAATACAATGTATTTACATAATCCGATTTTGCTTTTGCATTTGCGCAACACAAGCACCTGTTCTTTCTTAATGTGACCAAAATCTGGCCCTCAAAGTTCAGGTTTTGATCAAATTAGCAGGCAAAATCTGTCTCCTTTTCTGAACTGCACCACAATATTTGGTTCTCAAAAGTGGCCTGGAAAGTTCATAAGAACAAGCTTTCTCATGATGTGAGACTCCTGGTATTTCCTGCTTCCAGTTTGGCTAGACATGCCGCAACAGTTGCTTTTCTCATGGTATTTGGGTATGGTAGTTGGCTCTAAATGGAAGTCCTAGACCCAGATGCCCACAGCTTTTAAGTCACCAAGTAATTGAGCCCAAATAAGGACTCAAATTTGCCAAATGGCCCCAACCTCAGTAACTGATTCACTGCGGTCTGAAGGTGTTCAATTCTGAGTTTAGAATCTCGACTCTCAAATATTAGCATAACACCCTAACAGGAAAGAAGCAGTGTAAAGAAAGATCAAAATATAAATAAATAAAGCTGGAAATCAGCTAAACATGTTTTTGAGTGTGTTCTATCTTGACTTGATGGTCAAGATTTGTGAGAGCATGTGAATTGTTTTCAGTTCAGGTAATAACATCTGTCTACTCCACCTGGAGTCAGTGTAGTCCTTTTTACTGAATTCATCAGAAGCTGAATTAGCCTGTAATACAGGGAAGCACTGAGACAAACCAAAGTACTTTTTCTGTTGCCTGCCTTTGGAATGGGACATAATGGTTTCTGCCTCTGTGCTAATCAATCTCTGTTTTGGCATTAAAATTAGTAGGAGAAGGATTGGGCCCAAAAGCTGTGAAATGTTTCTGTAATATCTTGTTTTATCATCTTTTTGAATAAAGAGGCCAAGCTGTATTAATCGTTTTCTCAAATGCAGACACATTACCATAAATCCTACTGGCTTCTGAAATGCTATTTCCTAACCTATTAATTTTTAAACTATATTGTTTTAATATTAGTTTTCTCAGTGATTTCAATTGAGATCTAAGAGATATGACCCTCCCCAGTGGACTTCAGTACATCAGACAGCTGGAAGTATTGGCTTTTTAATGAGACTTAGAAAGGTCTTGATGAAAATCTCAGCAAAGGAAATCCTATGCTCTCAAAATCCCAACACAGACATCCTGGCACGTGAAATCTTGCAACAATCAACATTGCCGGTTTCAGTATCACTCTGACTGGGATGGAAGGGTTAGGAGATTGCTAACAGGCAGCAGAGATTTTTGCTGTGAACATGATCACAAGCTACAATCTTGCCCAGATTTGGGAGCACCCAAAAGATGTTACTGTCTGATGGCATTCACTAGGCTCAGTGAATGGGCCTGGTTGTCTCAGCCCAGCTCCTAGAAAACAGAAAACCATTCCTTGAGGCTGCTTGTAATAATGGCTTTTTTTGCTAGCGGTTACAGCATCATGGCCAAAGAATGTATGGTCATGGAAACTGAACTCCGCCCTTGTCCACCAGGGCACTTCTGCCAGGTCGTGGCTAAAGCCTGTCAGCAGGAGAGGGTAGGGAAAGTCTGCACTGTCGCTGCCTGCCCTCGGGGCAGAGCAAATGCCTCTGTGGGTTGTGTCCAACATCCCTCGCCACTGGCAAATTTGCTCGAGTAGTTTAACCACCCAGTACTCACCTGTAGCGTGTGCCAACTTGGCATTGTCCATTGTATCAGTTTCTGTGAGCAAGCAAACTGGCCTCTGGTAAAGTCAGAGGCTGACTTCAGGACTTCACCCAGCAGCTTAATTTAATGCCTTAGGAGGATCTTGACTTTGAAGACTCTGAACTCACCCTTTATTGGTAAAGATACTACATGTCCAGAAGTTGTTCTTTGATGAGGAAGGATAGAAATTTGATTGGATTTAGGGGTGGGTGGCTGTATTAGTTTTTTATTTCAAGGTGCAGCTTGGAATGCCATAAAAGCAGTTGTGTTGCAGACAGGACTGTTACAGGAGTTCTTTTTCTTTCTGGTTAGCAAATGGGATGGCAACAGACTTCCAAGGGACAAAAGTATTTTTTTTCTAAATGTCTTCATATGAATTTTTCACAGAAGGTATTTCTTGCTTGCCAGCTGGAATCTTCCTCCAACATGGCAGAGCTGGCCAAAAAAAAAAAAAAAACCACCAAAAACTTTGGAGGTAAATGTTTCATCTGCTGTTGTTGAAAGTTTATTTAGGCTGGTAGTCTAACTGAGTGGGAATAATTCTACCTGAGGATAAAGAACTTGAATCAGCCCATATCCTCCTCCTCTTATCAGCATCTAGCCATGACTCAGCGTGCAGGGATCAGACCATCTGTGGTATTGATAAAATCTTCAAGCTCAAAACTCTGAAGTAATACTGGAGAGTGAAATCCATGCACTAAATATACTTGATTACTATCAAGAATTATAGGACAAAGCTTTGTAAGGATAGAGGGAATTTTTGCTCTAGTGTTTCTGGAGAGAACATTTGCTTCTTCATAGGATTACATATTTATGTCTGATAACACTATCCATGACTAGCCCCTGGTAGGACTGTGCTTTTTGTCAAAGTAAATTTTACTCTGATATAAAGATAATTTTGTGTTTTAGCCATTATTCTTGCAATATTGAAGTATCCATCTGCTATGATACTGGAAAGAGCATGAACTTTGTCGAGCAAACTTGACAATTGGTGAAGGTTATGTGTTATTTTCATTGCATCAGTGCCCTAACCATTGTAGGAAGAATGTATCAACAAGCCTAGTTCCAAAGAGTTTGCAACCCAGAATCTTAATAGGCAAGAGGTGAATGATGCTGCAGTGGGAAAGAGGAGGGCTGGGGTACCTCAGTGGGGTGCAGTTGCAGAATGAAGCAATGGTATAATATAGTCCCATGGCCACAACAAACTTTCACAGAAGACTGATAATTTTATTCAAGATGTTTTCATCCTGAATTCAGATCAGGACAGCAGATTGGTGGTTGGTCACAGTTTAGAGCTTTGCAGACTACTTCTGCCACAAAGCACATAAACATTTTGAAGGCAGTTGCTTAGTTAATAATACCAAGAAATCTGTGTTCCTCAGCTGTTATTTAGAATGCCTCATTGTGACTTCTTTTTTTTGTTTGTTTGTTTCTGTGCTATGATTTATGGTATCTCCTGAGCAGGTAAAAGATGACAAGGATAAAGGAAAAGCACCCAAAGAGGAAATGAAAAGTATCTGGGATCGTAAGAAAGGAGTTTCTGAACAAAAGGCACAGAATGGAGAACGTGAACTCATTGCCCCCAAACTTAAATCTACTGAGAATGCTTTTGGGTAAGTTTCAAGTAAGCACTGGGCTTGCTTACGTTATGCCATCTCTGGGTCTCTGCTTAATAGCCTTGTAGCAGCTGAGAAGACGACGTGGGTTGGCAAGATCAGCAGAGGCTCTAGCATTCATTGGGTTGTAGGTATGAATTAAGGCTCTTGGCCTGTTTTCTAACGAACCGCCCCCACATTGTTGCAGTAACAAAATGAAGTACAGAAAGCAGATGTAAATAGCCTTGCTCTCTCAGTAGAGACAAGTAGCTTATTTTTGCTCTGCTGGGGCAGAGCTTATTTTGCTCTGCTCTGTCCTTCCTTGAACGACATTTATTTCTAATATCTGCACAGAGGCCAATAATGACAACAGCCCAGATCTTGTCTTCTCTAAGTTTTTAAGTCAGATCTCAACCTTTACTTGAAGTAACCTATTTCCAATTACTCACCTGCTTTTAATCAGACTCTGCATATCAGTATGGAGCACAATCCAGCTGGTAACTCTTGAAAGAGCATCTCTCTTGATTTCAAGGCAAGCCTGAAATGAATGGCTTCTCTATAAAAATGATTTTTCAGTTAAGTGAAAACCTCTCCTAGGCAAAATGTTCTATTTTTTGTCTTTTTATAAGCTGTATCACAGTTTGATTTTTCTTTTTCTTTTCAAGGAAATATTGGCCTTATGGCTATATTGGGAAATTCAATGAAGGCAACAAATTTCTAGTGAAAAGTTTATTAAAAAAGGATTGTGCCTGCTAAAAGGAGGGGATACATGAAGCAGAGTGGAAGTTCTTCCTTTTAGCAGAAAAACAGGAATTAATAGGTTAGAAAACTAAATTTTATTCCTTCTGCACATCTCTTCTTCTTTTACATCGACACAGGCAAAGAAAAGGTTAAGCTCTCCAGGCACTTTGAAAAATCTGTGCATGGCAGATGGGATTTGCTGTTGTATCTCAGCATTCCCCTCATGATTCTTCCGGGAAAAACAAACTTTCTCAAAATAAAGTGCAGTTCAAAAGTCCCCGGAGACACCCTGGCCTAAGGCCAAAAGACAGGCAGAGATGGAGATGGAATAGCAGGAAATTGGCCTTGCTCAGAACTGTTCTACTTCATGACTTGGGTCACATCATCAATAACATGAGAATGGTTTTCTAAAAATATTATTGTTGTGTTTTCATTTGCTTACTTCCTGTGGGAGACAGGCCTTAGTGGCAACATGTAGATTTGAGTTTCCACTCCTTTTTTTCTTTTTCTGTTTTTCTTCTGCTGTTTCCCAAATGTGGGAAAAAGCCTGTTTATTAGCCTTTTATCAGTGGAGTAGAAGACTTGGGTTGGCAACATCAGCAGAGGCTATAGCGTTCTTTGCGTTGTTAGGTATGAATTAAGGCTCTTGGCTTATTTTCTAACGAACTGCCCCCACATTGTTGGGCTTTGTTCGGAACTATCATTCTTCTTGTTTTTACATGAACATATCAGATACTAGTTAGGAAGCACGTAACTTGGCTAACTCTCAGTGGTGAGGATTGAGAATAAAATAGGGTATTGGAGGCTAAAGAAAAATCTTATCTATGTCGTCTTTGTCTACGTCAGTAAGAGAAATACAGAATAAAACCCCATTTTATGGCTTCCCCTTCCCATCTCCCCTCCCGCCTGCCTTCCTCCCTATTCTCATACAGGACTGCAGAAGTCCTAAATATGATGTAACATGTTTTTTCACATTGTTCTGACATTTTTGGCTTCCACAAACCACTTCTTTCCTTTTCCTCCTTGTCTGAAAGCTGGCAATGAACTTCATTTCTTAGTACCAAAGTGGTGCTTACGAAACTCTTTCTCCACCCAGCATCTCAATACTAATTTCACAACGTCGACAGTAGGGAACAGAGATTCCCAGAATCTGTTGAAAACAGAGGAGTTTGGGAGGTGGAGGAAAGTAAGGAGAATCACTGCCAGTTTATTGTCTGCTATTTTGGATTATGCAGAATCAATAGTGGAAGTCCTGTAAACTGCATGAGAATAAAATAAGCTAGAAGCTTTAAATGTCCTTCTTTGTAAGGAGGACAAAATAGTCACCTGAGGTCTCTAAACAAAAATGTTAAGGCTAGATTCTACCTTTGACTTTTATTGGTCGAAAGCTGAGAGTAGCTGTTAATTTCATTGAGGCTATCTGCACTGAAGTCACTGAGGACTAACCTTTCTTCTGTGCTGGTATAAAACAGAGTGACTATTTATTAAGAGAATCTTGGCAAAAGTTATGTTCTTAGTTCTCTTAATTCTGAGGGCTGAGTAATTGCCCTTGCCAGGGATATCATTATATCTGTAAGAAGTGACCTCTTGCATCTTCTTTGGGCCTGAAGCTTGCAGGTCTGGCTCGGCTGGTGACACAGACTTCAGAGACCAAGAGGAAAAAAAAAAAAAGAAATAGTGAGGTTCCTGGGATGTTTGCTATAGAGGCTACAACCTTGCAATGAAGCAGGAAAGCTTTAAAATAGCCAGGGATTTCTCATGGCCTGTGCAGGATAGATGCACTGGATCCTTAGAAATACTTAGTGCCTTATGGAGGCTTGTGGAACATTTTGGGTTCTCAGTACCTCTGCAAACCGAATCAGAGGTATTTCAGGCTGGACACCCAAAATCATACCTCACACCTCAGGTATTGTTCTTCACTTTCTCCTTGAATGGGCTAAATGAAATTTCAAATACAGTTTTCAATGTTTTCTCACAATGCTTTAGTTAATTGTGTATGTATTTTTCATTTAAAAAGCATGAGTTCCTTTCTTTAATTACACATCACTACCTGATGCAGGCCCTTATTTGTGACCACTTAAATTAACTTGATGCTTATGATGGAGGGTGATCTTGTGGTTCTACTTTCATGGTTTAAGTGATTCCACTGCAAAACCACATTCAGGAATAGGGCCTGGAGCAGAAAAGGATTGTGATAAGGTGGTGTTAAGGAAATATGTATTATGTACTTGTAATTCGAGCTTAGAAAATCAGGTATGAAAATGTACTGCGGGTACATACATTCACAGATCTCTGGGACATTTTTTTTTTTCTCTAGCTTTGCTTTGTTATGTTACACTCTTGCATAGAAAAGACATTCTAAAACCAAGGAAACACATTGCAAAATGAGTGCCAGGTCCACTGCTTTAGTGTTGAACTTCCACAGATGAGGTACAGCAGCTGAATTCACATAATAGTATCAGTTTGGTTATACTATTTTGCCACAAGTTTTTAGTGATACAATTCCTAAATCATGCATGCCATGCTAGAACCAAATTTCATCCAGTTTGGTAAGGTCCTGTGGGGGCAGAGAACTCTGTGTTAGTAGATTCTGTTGTGATATTGAAACCACAGATAACTCAGCTCTGGTCCTACAGCCTGTTTTATATGGTTAACTCCATCTAGATGAGGCTCTTCAGAGCACCTTTGCAGGATTGAGTGTGATCTGCCAGACTGCAAATTTCTTCATGTTGTCATCTCTAATCTAATCATCTCTAACAGTTATTGTTATTGTTGGAATGCTTGATTTGTACTGTCTTGTAGTACTCTGCAACACTCTGCATTAATGAAATCATTAATATCCAGCTTTTTTAAATGCCAACAGAACAGAGCAGAAAGGTTTTTAAAAAAAAAAATCATAAGTACATTCCCTTTCTGTCTGTCTTTGTGAATAGCACACTGATACCTCTTAGGTATCTATCTCCTTGTCAGCGGTAATATTAAATGCACTCAGGGAGCAGACATTTGTCTAAACACTGGTGTGGTAATTGTTTAACTAGGTGATGCTATCTGATTCTGTTGAAAGTATGCACTTCACCTATGCAAATTCTTTGCGGGTTTTTTTTGCTATTCTTTCTTTCTGTCTCATATATTACAGCTATTTGGAAAACTTCTGGTTTTCTTCTGTGGAAAGTTGCCATTAATAAATAATTTCCAGTTCCTTAATAAAAAGTCATACTTTCCCTGGAAAATGTCAGCAAAAGATCTGATGAACCTTTCTGTTCATACAGGCTGGGAGAGTTAGAGTGATACATGTTATAGATGAGATAGGAACCTTTTTAGGTTTTTAAAACACTGTTGAAGCTGTAAGATGCTTTCTTCTCTCTTACCTCCTTCTGTTTTCCCCAAGTCAAGTAATATGTTCTGTCCCCAAAGATGCTTGTCTGTTTGTAGAGGGTTTATAAAAAATACTTGCCTTTGAAAACAAAGGATTTGTGCATTTTTTATTACATAGAACATGGCATAATATTTTTGCTATGAGTTTTTAATATGTAAATTTATCTTATTGAAAATCAACAGAGAGGAGATAGTTATAGCTTTCCATTGCTTTGTTTTCTGTATGAAGTATAATATGCTTTTGGAACTGTTTCCTCTGTAGACAAACTGCAGAGCGGAGGTGTGAAACTGTAACAGTTTACTGTATACCATAGAAATGGTGATGAGATATGATACTTCTTGCTGAAGTTACATGAGATGCTGAATATTTCCAGCTCAGTTACTGAATTCTTTTAAAAATGGAGGTGGCCTGAGTTCTCAGGCAGGGTGGTGCAGCTCCTGTGCACACAAGCACGAAAGACTCCTTCCTCGCTGGCAGTGGATGGGAAAGGTGCTCCTTGTAGTATCCCAGCCTACTAACTCCTGATGAAGATGTTTTAGGCCTGTCATAGTTTACAAGGAGCAAAAGGTCTTATAAGGCAATATCTTTGAGTGGCGGGCTCTCGCATTGCTGGTGAGCACATGGCAGTGGGTGGCTCTGGCCAGGAAGGGAAAACCCGTGGTGCATCACCTTCCCTTTCATTTCTTTCCCAGCCGCTCCAATTTGAAAGGGACCGCAAATGCCGAGGAAGCAAAGCTGGGGTCTCAGGTCGAGGCTGGAAAGCGGCTAGAAGACCAGCGCCGTCGCCGAGGTGAGAATGAGGAGTTTGAGAAGCTGAAGGAGAAGCAGCAGGAGGCGGCAGCAGAGCTGGACGAACTGAAGAAAAGGCGGGAGGAGCGCCGGAAGATCCTGGAGGAAGAGGAGCAGAAGAAGAAGCAGGAGGAGGCTGAGAGAAAAGCCAGAGAGGAGGTAAGCATAAAAGATGAAGCATTGGACTCTGTTTTTACTCCCTTGTTGTTACTACTCTACTTCCACTGGCCTTGCATTAGCTGATAACTCTTCACAGCAGTGTCTGCACAGACACTTTTAGGCAAAGAAGTTGGTGGGGCTGGAGGTCGATGGGTCTGTATTTGACAAAAGGACACAATGAGGCCATGGGAGACTGGCTCATAGATGAGGAAGGAGCGTGTAACAAGGAAGACAAGACCAAACACAAGCATACAGGCCAAAGTGTGCTTCTCCTTCTTGGATCTGGTGTTGCTGTATGGGGAATTGCTGCTGTGACTTTGCTTCAAATTGTACCCTTTATCTGGGCCCTCTGAGTTGCGTGCTCTTCTGGGCGTCACTGTTTCTTAGCGTCTGTCAGGAGACAGTCTGTCACAACAGACCTTCATTTCAAATATGCTACCCAGCATTAAAATCACCCTGTTTTCTAACCTTCAGATTTAACTGCAAGTATGCTGTATTTGTTATCCAGTGACTACACCACATAGATGCTCTAGTGAGGACCCGAGGTAAAACGTGCAGTCATCCAGGGTAGAAAAATGTTACAGTTCTAGCCTCAGGAAAGACAGGGCTCTAATATGTGTCTTCATGAGTCAGGATTTCATCTGTGATAGTTGTGCATTTCTTATCTTCTTGGAGATGCAAAATGTTGGGGGTGGTGTTACAGCCACACAGTTCTTAATTTATTCGTGATGTCTTTTTGACATTACACAAATTGAATTGCAAAGCGCATGTCAAAATTCGTCTGCTGCAGATGAGCTGGAATGTTAATGTTATATATACTTATGGTGGATCTCATTAGGAAGATCTCATTAGGAAGATATTCTTGTCTATTTAAATATTTTCATTAGGAAGATGTTAGGAGCTCATTAGGAAGATATTCCTGTCTATTTAAATAGTGAGTACCCAAGCACATCTGTTTGCTTGTACTGCCTCTGCCAAGGGACTCTATAAATAGGATTTCAAAATCTCTAGTGCATCATTTAGGAATCTTAGTTGTTTGGAAAACAAATGGTAGATGAATAATAATAGTGTTTGGCAGTGTTTTGGCCAATTGCTTTAATATACTAAGCTCTTTACAGTAGAACTTAATAGATGCTGAGATTGCACAATTCCTTGCTGGGCAGACCCTGCTGACCAGTGCTTACAACGGTTGTGCTTTGAGGGCTCCTGGTTTGTCTTGTAGCTTATGAAGTAAAAACTCACGTTACCTCTTTGGAGGGAGAACTGTAAGCATGTAATATTTGCTTTTTTTGGGCACCTACTGATTTTTCCTTGTGAAGTATTAACATTGGAACAACAAGCAACAGAGTAGATGGACCGAAGAACAGTACAAAAATGATACATGAGGATACAGAGAAACTGAATTTGCGTATTTTTATAAATGTGCTTTAAGTGGCACTATATGGCAATAAATCTGGTGACCTCACTGTGAGGAGACACTAAAGCAGCACAGACTAGCTGTCTTCCCTACTTCCTTAGCACTGTGATGGATAAGCAGCAATACATTGCTAGTTTTCAGATAGGTCACTGAACTTTTTTGATTGGCATAAAAATCTGTTCTTAGAAAATTTGGTAAATGTTTGAAGGACTGCAAAGCCCTGTAATGGTGATGTAGTTTCTGAAAGAATAAGTGACCATTCATATTTTTTAAGGAGGAAAAGAGGAGGATGAAGGAAGAAATTGAAAGGAGAAGGGCTGAAGCTGCTGAGAAACGTCAAAAGATGCCAGAAGATGGTGTATCTGAAGACAAGAAGCCATTTAAATGTTTCAGTCCTAAAGGTTCATCTCTCAAGGTAACCTACACACTAACATCTATATAGTACATAAAAAGTAATGGGAGTTGCAGTCCAAACGAACAGCCAAACACCAAAGCTGTGTGGAAATACTTGAAATCAGACCTGGGACAATGCTCTGGAATAGACCTTAGCCTGAAACCTTTAGCTGAAAGACTTCATTCATTGGGATGATTGAAAATTAGAGATCCTTTCTAAAAACAGAGTCTAGACTGGGAGTTACCTGTTCTTGTTCATGGAAAATGTCCAAAAGGGATCTTCATCTTCAAGAAAAAATTATTTTGGAAATTTAGAGCTGTATTACTGTGTTGATTTTCAATGTTAATTTATTATAAGAGTGCTTTGTGAACTGGAGTAGATAAAGATCACAAATATTCTCTCTCTCCTTCTACATCCACAATTACTTTCTTCCTTGCCAGATTACTTTGTCTTTAAGCATATTTAGCCTAATCATCATTAATTGAAACTGCCCCATATTGGAGTTCTAGTTTATGTCTAATCCCCCTAAAAATAACATCTAGAAGTACTGGGCTGGATTTCATTTTCTTACGTAACAGGGAAAAAAAACCCTTCTGTTGCTGCAGGAATTTCTAAGTGGTCTTCTGTGGCCCATATTATATTGCAAGTCAGATAACGCTACACTTTGAACCGATCTGGAGCTTCAGCCCTATACTGTTTTGGGTCCAGTTCTAGCAAATACAGTGTCCAAATGCTTTTGACTGGACTTGCCTTTGACTTCTCAGACACATCTGAACCTGAAATACAAGGACAGAATACCTACAGCTGTAAACAAAGATTGCCAAGCTTCACAACTTGCTCCTGTTAGATAAACCTGGTCTTGCCATTTTGGTTGCAGAAGACCATGTCAGTAACAGACACTATAAATGTACAGCTTCTTCCCAGCCCTCCTGGGAGGGCTTCCTTTTCTTCTTTCTGTTTATTGAGATGCCTTTTATGACATACATTTGGAGCCTTAGTTCACAAATGACTCAGAAGAGAGGAAATTATACTTGAAAACACATAATAGAAAGATATAGATCATAATTTTGGGGAGAGTGGGAAAAAACACTGGATTTGGCAGGAGGTTAATAGCTTTCAGAGAACTTTTGGACTGATGCTACACTACTCTACTAAGTGTATTTTTAGAGGAAAGCTGGAATTTTCCAAATGTCGTTAAGCATCCAAGGTCCAATTTTTTTATGACGATAATTGCTGCTGGATTTTATGGCTTGTTAGGTAGAAGTTGTTTGTTACAAAACCTGATATATGCAACTCTGTACATGTTTTTTCTCCTTCTCTGGTGATACTGTACATATTCCAGTCTGGTGTCTGTGGGTGGCCAGAGTAGGTACGTAATGCTGTTGAACTTCACACCCTAAACTGTTTCTTGGCCTTCTGTGGTCAATAGCTGAGAAGAGATTAATCTCTTTTTAATAACCTGATGTAAAATTTGACGTCAAACTGCAGTTTTTAGAAGACAGTATATTTTGTTACCTTTCATTTGGACAGACTTCTCAGGCTGGTCTAACCTGGTTGGGACACAGCTTTCTCATTGCCTGTTATGCACTGCCCAAGTTATCTTTTGAGTTATAAAGCATCTGGCACATATTTTCTCCCTTGATGAATGTATCATCTGGTTAGATGTGTCAGGGGTCATGTGAGAACCCTAGATGCACAATTGTGGGTGGGAGGTTGGAATTAATAATGAAAAAAGGGAGGCTCAGTATTAAAATACTGTATGATATATGTGCACATTCTGACTTCTCCTAGATCACAATGCGGCAAAGCATCTTTTTCTCCTTCCTTGTCCTTCCGGATGTGATAAGTTTTGGGGGAGAAAAAGAAGTTCCTAGGAGTGACTTAGATGAGGAAAGTAGGGCATGCTGTTTACAAAGTGAACTACAAGAACAAAGGACAGAAAGGAGATAAACTGAAAAGCAGCATGGTGTATTACCATCTTACGGACACTGCATTTATCCATCACGCAGGGCATGGAATAGCATGACATGCAGACTCAGAATTGAGAGACCAAGATGTGCAACTCATCTCCATGTATTACATGGCTCATGGATGCACATCTATAAATACATGTATACAAATACGGACATAATATACATACATGCTTGTATTTAGAAAGAACTACTATGATTATCTAGTCTGGCCTCTACTAAATCACAGCCTACACAGTATTGACAACTCCTGTTGTTTTAACTGTTAAATACAATATTTCCCTGCAACCTGAGACACTATTTCAGCAGAACTACTACAGGAGCATGGAGTCCTCCCATTTACAGCTTGAGGGCTGGTCCTTTCCGAGGGGACAGTGAAGAGGAAGCATGCAAAGTAAATACAGGCCAAGTTCATCACTAGCTAAGGAACAGAAACAGCTTGGATTTCTCAGGGCTGGTGGACTCCCTGTGGGCAGTAGCAGCAGTACCAAACCTCTGTTCAACCTCTGGCCTCTCGCCTGTTTTTGTTTTGTTTTGTTTTTTTATAAGGACAAAGACTGGAACAACCTCTGCTGCTGTCCCATCCTGCTCTAGCTCATGCTTTCCCTAGTTTAGTTCACACAATTGGTGCTGTGGTAGAAAAATGAGATTTCCTGCATAATCTTTGTTCATTTTCCTTTTTAGACAAGTTCATTCCTCATGTTTTCTTTGGGAAGGAGTGTTATTGACTTCTTGTATAATTATTCTCTAGGTTAATGAGGAGAGAACAGGATATTTCAATACTAAGTCTTCTCTTGGGGGTGAGCTCCACCACTACAGAAATGCAAAAGCAGTTAGACATTGAGGGAAGGAAGCAATGGCAGGAGGCTGGTAGCCTGGGATATCTTCTGTCTTTGCAGAAAATGTCTCCTGGGAGACATGGGCTGATGTGGCAGTCTGCACTCTCTGCAAGGAAATGCTGACAGCTAAGCCAGAGGATAGGACTTTCAGGGGTTTTTTTTCTTTCTTTCTTTAAAGACCTGTCTTATCCTATCTCATTATTGCTTTCAATACCTGACAGCTGGAGCAGTGACTGGAAAGAGTTAGAATCCACACAATCAGTTCTTCCTAGATGAGCTACTTTTGCAGCAGAGGGAAGATAGAATGGTAAGAACAGGATTTGTGACATTTGTTTTTCCCCCATCTTTGATGCTGATGGAAGCTCTCTAGTCTGGCAGATAAACTGGAGTAAATTGGTGCACTCTGCATGGATGCTGCTGACAGCAGGAAAAAGCCTAACTGTGCTTAATGAAGCAAAAGAGCACGTGAGCCATTCGGGAAGGATAAGGAGAAGCCACTTTACTCCCAGGGACTACTACTCTAAATGGATTTCCGCTAGGTTCTTCCACCTGTTGGATATAAGGAAAAACTATAATGCAGGGATTTCTGTTTTCTGTGTACATTTCTTTTTCCCCTTCCTCCTTGACCCCCTTTTTTTTTGAGAAAAGCTTTTATATATATCAGTTCACAACACTTTCTGTTGCATGATATCTAATACGCAGTTTAAAATTCTGAAGAATCATTTAATACCTTTGTATGAAACAAGTTTTAATGGGCACGTCTTGATGTTTTTTTTCCCCAAGTCACTGGCTCAAATTGTGTGTTAAATCATTCCTCTTCCATTCTGTTCTTGGAGAATGTACAGATGGAAGACAGTACACTGTGACATCCACAATTTAACCGCTTTTTTAATAAGCAAGACATTTCTTGCACAATTAGCGAACAAAACATCTCTATATAATGAATGTGGATAAATGTATACATATATCTCTGTATAGCATCTTGCTTAAGTTATTCCTTGCCACCTGTTTGTGCCGACTCTGTTAGTAAGGACCTAATAAGGTGTGAGAATCCATATGGTTTTGATTTATGTCCATTAGTATCATTTCATCTGACTTCACCAGCAGAAGTGTAGGTGTCCATCTAAGTATTTCGTTGCTTAATCTGAGCTGCTTTGGTAGTTAATAGAGAGAGAGCCACCCTCAGTGGACAAGCAATCCTACCTTTTCTAGGGTGAGCTCCTCTGCCTCTTCACTGACTATAGAGGAAACCAAAATGAGTAATTTTGACTAAATACTTAACTTTCAAGCAACTGAGGTTAGGTGGGAGAGATGCAGCCTGAGATGTTGTGCTCTTTCTCTCTGGTCATAATTTAACTGGAGGCCAGCAGGTTGCCTTTTTGGAGTATGTGTGTGTTCTGTGTCAGAGGCTTTGGAAAGTACTTCATGTTGACAAAACATAGTCCAAGCTATTTAACCAGATCCTCTTAAAATGAATGCAGCAAAAAGATTATTCTTATTTCCTGGACTCAGTTTGAGGAAATATCTTGCATTTTGTACTAATCACCTTGCTTTGCCTGTTTATCTTACAGATCTATTTTGTAATACTGTTTACTGTATGTGCCAAACATTTTAAATTCTTTGCATGGACTTTGTGTGGTGTGCAGTGGATAAATGGCCTTTAGATGTTGCTGTGCAGTCTTAATGTATTTGACCTGTATGTCAAATACACGTGTGTATACAGGTGTGTTTGCTTTGTTTGCTTTAAGTGTATTCAACATATGCTTCTGTTTCATGCATGCTGTATTTTGAGGAAGATACTCTAGAACAAATTCTCATATAAATGTGCAGAAAATGTGTTATCCATCCACACAAAGCACCTGCTTCCGTGGGAAGAGGACCATTTTCAGCTCTGAGGGTCACTTCCTAACTGCTTTCCTGTTTGACTTATTTTCTGGTTTGCTTCCTCACTCTCCTGTTCTGAACAATCCACGACTCATTCCTGATACCACAGCGGGTGCTCTGAGAACTGCTGTTCCTAGTGGGTAAAGAATGACCTCATGCCTTTTTACTACAATAATGTAGTAAACCCGAGAATACATGTCCCTCTTCCCCCCAACCTATCCCCCTCTTACACCAGTGCCTACTGAAGCCAAGTTTTCCTGCTGTGTAGAAACATCTCTCCTTCCTGAATGTAGGAAGACTATAAAGAGTCTACTGTTGGTATCTTTTAAGGTCTGTCCCTTTTGTAAGATTTCAGGTGGATTCTCAGTTCATCTGAACTAGAAGAGGCTGTAAATTAATTCTTAGACAGTTACCTTGAGTCCCGGTTTTCTGAGACAGTCCGTATTGTTTGTCCTTGCTGCCAGCCAGGGTTTCACCGATGCAGGGAGGGAACTGCCCGTTCATACAGCGCAGGGGAGAAACCAGCGGCTCTTGTTGGTATAACTCATCGTTCTGAAGCATTGCTGGTTATGACCCAGAAAGCAGCATCGTGGGAAACTTTTCCTACTATACCATAGTCGAGGAGAAGTGACGTGTTTTAAGTTCCCATCCTAGATCTGTGTCGTCGCTTTTAATCAAATAATTTACTTGCTCGTTTTATGGCGATGCCGACTTATTTCCTCGGGGTGAGCCGAAGCGGTGCACCCTGCAGGCTGGGCGATGCCCAGTTATTTCTCTCCCCGGGTGGAACGAAGCGGCGCAGCCGGCGGCCGGCCGCGGCAGGTGGAGCGGCGGGCCGGGGGCCGCTCTCCGGCTCCTGCCCGCTCTGGTGCTGCCACCGTGTGACAGCAGCGCGTTGGAACAGCTGGGACCTCCCCGAGCAAAGCCCGTCTTTCCACTCGGGACCGTATTTAGATCCTGTACTGGCCACTAAAACCGTTAACGTAAATTACTCTGTAAATGCACATCAGGTTTTGTGAGCTTTAGAGGCGCGTTTGAGCCGCGTTGATGCTAGCTGGAGTTCCTCCAGTGAGCTTGTTTGGCAAATCCTGCACTGAAGTGAACCGCCCGACTTTTTGCTTGTGTGCGCTTGAGAAATAAAACATGCATGCCCTTTGATGGGATTGCTGTGGGATTTAGTATTCCGGTACAGCCTGGATGCTAAGGGCACCGAGAAGAACCATTTAAAGGAATGGCTGTCACTGCCTTATTTTAATAAGGCATGAATGCCACAGCAGTCACTGTTAAAGTAACTTGAAAATGGATGACCCATACTGAGACGGGAATCCCCAGGAATTCAGCCAGGCTTGATTAATAGTCATTTCTATCCCATGGAGCTGCCTGTGTATATTTTACTCTTAAGTGAAACTGTAGAGCCTGGAACAAGAAGTGGAACAATGCAATGTGGAAGACACTTGAGGATGTTTGATTAAAGTATTTCTTGACCCAGAATGCAAATATATCCCCCCCTTGCATCATGAAATATTTTAAAACTTTATTCAGGGATGGAGTCTTTTTGTTTTCAAATTATCAAGAGATTTGGCATAAGTCTTACGAGACCTTCATGATTCTTTTTCCCTGGAAATATTACAATATTTCCATACACACGGAGTGGGAAATAATGATCAAATGTAAGATACCGGTTTGTATAAAATAACAGCTGGTAGATATAGCAGTGATCCTGCTTCAACATGAGCAGAGGACAGTCTGATAGGTTTTCTGGAGCTCAGATTAAATTGTCAGTGTCCTACAAAAACATGCATGAGATAGGGTATGTGGCTGAGCTCCAAACATGGCCTAGTCTGATGTCTCAACTCAGAAAAACCTTATTAAATTTACTGTCTGTCTCAAGAGATACATATTTGCTCTTTTGTTGGAGATATGAGGAAATTTGACATAGAGTTTGTGAATATCAACACCTTTCATAAGACGAACTTCTTCCCTTTTCTTCTTTCTGTATTGGTGGTTTATTTTCTTACATACGCCTTACATATGCCTTACAAATGAGGCATTGAAGAGATATTCAGGATGCAAACATTAATGCAGAAAAGATATCCACCTTTATGTATATGTAGCGTAATAGGCTCCTAACTATAAAACCTCTGTGTGTGCCTGTGGTGATTTCTGTTGGAATGCATCTCTTTCAGATTGATCTTTTGACATTTAAGATGAGATTTTAACCTGGCCTTGTACAGACTGCCTTTTTATTAACTTTAAACTTATAGCTCTTGTTTGTCTCTTTTCTAGATAGAGGAGCGAGCAGAATTTTTGAACAAATCCGCTCAGAAGAGGTAAAGCAATAAAACAGTAGGTTCAGTCAAAACAGCAGTGTTTAACTGGAGGAAATAATAGTTTCTTTCTCTCTTTTTTCTACTTCTTACAGTGGTATGAAACCCACCCACACGACAGCAGTTGTCTCAAAGATTGACAGTAGACTTGAGCAATACACTAGTGCAATTGAGGTAAGTTAATTCCAGGTCACAATTGCTCTAGTTACTAATGGCTTTTGGGACTTAAATCAGCCTATGTTTTACTGTTCAAGAATTGCACGGATTTTTGATCACAAACTTTTTTTATGCGACTTCAAGAACTTTGTTCTTGAGGCACACCCATAACCAACATCTAGATATGTATCTAAACAAAACTTGAGATGGTGTCTTCCCTTTCATGCTACAATGTGCTCTGCTTTGTAAGCTTGGAGTAGCTCTTGAAGGACTCAGTCAGCATCTCTTGAGTGACAGTCGCATCCTCTTCTTCTTGGCTGATGAAAGTACTATCAGCAGAGAGCTGATAGTCATCCTGAGCAAAGCTGACTTAGCAGCTTATTTAGCAGAGCAATGAACTGGGCCTGTGTTCCTGGCTGCCACTTCAGAGTGAAATTCCTTGGCAAAGACAGGCACTTTAGTGAGCTAGGGAGTTAAGTAGTGACAAAGGAAAAACAGAATCAAAATAAAATCCAGAATTTGACCCCAGGTGATGTTGACAAGTAGTGGCTAATAATGTGCCTTGAAGCCAGAGTTGAGGGCTTTTCTTTTCACGGTCCAAGGAAGAATAGGTGTTTACTTTTATTTTGGGTGGTTTTTTAAGCCTTTTTTTAATAAATCAGTGAGTATAGGCAATCTGAAAGCTACTGGTTAATATAGCAGGCCAACTGGACTGGGTTGGTAAGTGTCATGGGAATAGAATAGTATAAAAAGGGATATTATCTTGATAGCTGTGATTAAGGTCTGGCACTTCTTCATTCCCTGCTGGATTTTTTTTTCTCCTCTTGTTCACATATAGAGTCTAAGTATGCTATTCCATTAAGGTATTAATTGGTCAGGCTTTATTATCCTTTAACTTAAAGGAAACAAGTAATTAAAGATCAATTAACAAAAGCTTTTTTCTGTGACTGCTGTTCGTTTAACCTTTCTGCTAGGAAGCCTATCAGTGCTGGAGAGTTTTATACTGTGTGTCAGTTCCCGATGAAAAAAGCGCATGCATGACAGTGCTGAAGGCTCAGGCTTGCCTCCAGTGCCTATGTCAAGCTGAAGGTAGCACAAACCCCTCCATTAGAGATGAATGTCAGCATGGCACCCAATAGTCCCTATATCATCAAAGTAGGAGCATACAGCTTCTGTCCTCCTGCTTCACTCTGCACCTTTTCTGGATGAGACGTAACCACCCTAGCATGACCAAGGGCTTTAATTTGGCACTGGGGTTTGGTGTCAAACTCCTTAAAAAGAGTGGATGAGTTGGAGGTACAGCTCCGTCTGCCATAAGAAATTTATATAATAGTGAACTCGGGGTTTGTCAACCTGTAAACACTGGACCAGCCCACCCAGCAGCTTATATTAAGTTCTCCAGTATTTTCAGTAGGGCTGTGCTAGGGTCCTGAGTCTTTATGCTCCATTTAGATATTAAAAAGCATAGGTCTATGGCAAGGGGTGGGCAGGCTGTGCAGCTTCAGAACTATATACAGCTCTCATCTGACCTGAAATTATTCTTTTGCTGAGTTTCTGATTTTTCCAAAAGTTGCCAAATCTGCCTTGCTTTGCAACTAGAGAGGCAAAGCCTCAGCTTGTACAGGTTCTTATTCTCTTCAAATCTGTCATATGTAAAATGTACAAAAATTTTGAAAAGAAGGAACAGGAGGAGTTTGGTCCAGTGTTTTTGGTAACAATGCAAAAGACACACTGCTAAAAAAACCCCAGTCGCCCACTCTTTAAAAAACTACCTCATTCCAAGTATACTGTAATTGCTGAAGTTTAGCCCTAGAATCCCGAGTTGTGAGCTTAAGTTGTCTGAGACAGATGGAGCAGAGTCTGATGCTGAATGACAGGGCAGCCTTCTCCCCCTGCCTCCACATAAGGATTTCCTTAGCTGTGTCCCTGAAGGAGCCATGCTTACATGATGCAGATGCTAAGACTTGAGGGAGGACAGATGAAAGCCTCGGAGCAGTTGTGTGCAGAGCTATGGTTTGCCATGAGCTTTAGAAATGTAACAAATGCAAAAATCTAAACAATTGCAGTTTTCATAGCCGGTCGTGTCAAGGGTGCAACTGCAAATCAAAAGGGGGAGAGTCTCAGTGGCACCTCTTGAGTTGGGTACTCCTTTCTGTCTTTGCATGATCATTGCTAGAACCGCTTACAGCTGCTGCATTCCCCAGCACTGCCCCAGAGTCAAACCACCCTGCAACTCCAGCTCTTAATGCCAAACACCAACTGGCCTCAATTCTTCTGCAGGGCACAAAGGCTGCAAGACCAGCTAAGCCAGCAGCCTCCGACCTGCCTGTTCCAGCTGAGGGTGTCCGTAACATTAAGAGCATGTGGGAGAAAGGGAATGTTTTTTCATCACCCTCTGGGACAGGAACCCCAAATAAGGTACATGTTAAATTTTACATAGTGATTATAAAGAATTATGTTATAGACCTGACCTTGCTATTCATGTTCCTATGAGTAAGCCTGGCTGCTCCTGTTGACATCACTGGTGAAGAATATCCCCAAGGATCTTGAGGTCCTCAGAAACCCACAAAAATGTGTGGCTGCAATATTGAGTATAGCAGAAGAATTTAGTGACATACTGAGCTAAGTTATGAGACATTCCAGAGCCACATCAGATATCTTGGACAAATATATCTGGGTAGTTCAAGCAGAGTACAAAGAAATTCTTTGTGTTGGGAAAGATTCTTTTGTGGGGCAGAGGGGGGCAAGATAATGATGGTGTTTTATAGATAATGCATAGAAGCATTTGTGAGGTGTTTATCTTTTCTACGTAAATCCTTAAGGCAATATTTCCTTTCTATAAATTGATGTAAGTTGATAAGCAGTCATCATAGCCAAAAAACTGAGCCATGGATTGAAGGGGATTATTACAGATAGCCATGAAGTTTCAGTAATTTGTTCTAACCTTTTAAAGTTTTATTTTAATGATTTAAATTGTAGACCACTTAACTCCTCTGTTATGTGCTTTTTTGAAAAATTTTAGTTTAACATAGCGAAGATGTAGACTTAGACTGGTGCCTCTTTTTCTTTAAGCTAAAGATTTTTTCTCCTTGAAGTTTGGGGTTATGACAGAAACAGCAGGTTTATGTCTAACGTTTATTCCTGGGTTAGCACTAAAGTGGAAATGATTTTGTCAGCCCACTTCTATCATTATTGAGCTTGGTAGTACTGTGTAGTTCATAGGGACAATACCTTCTTCTTAGCTAACCATAGTCTCAGTGAGGACCTCTATATTAAACTCAGGCTTGGCTTTGTTTTTAAATCTAAACTGTGGAAAACATAGCAAAAACTATTCTTAAAGTCTTCTGATTAGATTTTATTATTTTGCAGGAAACTGCTGGACTGAAGGTTGGTGTCACCAGTCGTATCAACGAGTGGTTAACCAAGACCCCAGAGAGCAACAGATCACCTGCTCCAAAACCTTCTGTAAGTAAACTTGCAACAGCCATCTCTTCAGTACGTGGGTTCTCTCCTGGGGCAGAGGTGGTGGTGGTGCTTCCTCAACCAGCTGACGGTCTTTGGAGGAATCTTGCTGCGTGTCCTCTCTTGGAAGCTCGCAGAGGCCCTCTGGCTGCTGACTCCTGGGTAGTCAGAAAAGGGGGAGATGAAACAGGGCAGTTCTCACCTTAAACCTTAGGGTTGCTCTAAAAAGAGAGTACTCAGAGAAGCACTTCTCTGGTAGAGAAGGACATTCATTTACCACCTGTGAAAGGCCTATCATTAATTTAGAAATTACCAGCCATAGCCTTGGATGAAAACAATTGTGCTTTGTCCCTTGCCCTCTAAAAATCTTCCAAGTATATTTTTAAACACAGGTGAAATACATTAATCCTTTAATAGCCTAAATGTAATTTCTAATGAAGGCCCTTTAGCATGCCCATTACTTCACCAAGAATCAGAGTAGAAAATGCAATCAAAGTAATAAGCTGGGAGTATGGGAAGTAGCAGTGTGGATGTGGGAAGGAGCAGAAATAGGTAATTGTGGAGTGGAGAAGGGTAGAGGTGAAGAACTGGAGCTGTAGGTGTCCGTATTGGAGAATGGTAGGGCATCACTCGTGGTGTTTATGATTCAGCTTTGGGATTTTATTAAAGAACTGGTTTCTTCCCCTATCCTTGTGTTGTGTTTTTCTGCCAGTCCACTTGCCCTTTATAAAAGGTGCAGCCTGAAAAACACTTTCTCAATTCACACTCCCATTTGTCTCAAATTGGAGCTTGAAATTTGCAATGTTGTCCCTAATGTCAGTATTTGCTGGTAGCTACATAGAGATTCCATCCTTATGGACATGAATATAAAACCAACAGAAGTCATTGTGGCCCCTGTATTTAATCACAACTGCTGAAAACCAGCACAGAATCTGCCTCCAGATTTTCCTCTCTTTCTTCTAAGTTGCAACTTTTAGGTAATGTAAAACTAACCTCTTGTTTTCCCCTCAGCCAACTGTTTCTATCTATGTCTTCATTTCCCTCTTTCTCAATAGATTGTTCTTTCTTCTTTCAATGTATCTGCTTGAAGGAACCTGCCCTCCTCCTATTCCTCTCTGGGGGTCTGTTTGCTAAGTTGGTCAGGTAAACCTGTTTATGATTGACTATGAAGAATTATATATATCCATAGGGTGTGATTTTTACTTTTTTTTTTTTTTAACCAGGATAAATCAAAGAGAAACCTAGAATTTCTTTGTTAGCAAATAACTTCCTACCCTCATCACATTCTACCAAAATAAAGAATTGTTCGAAACTTCTGTGACCATCAAGATTCTTGTGGGCTTTGAACAACATTCAATTAAAAGTAGAGGGAGCAAAGATCTCAATTAGTTTTATGGTGAACCTAAATCATAGATCCCAAATGATTTCAGGATTATGGAAGTGGTTTTGTGATAAGGTCCTCTGCAGTTTTGCTGTTTTGTTCCTTCCTCTGTTATTGCTGAACTCACTTTTTGAAGTATAGAATTTGCTTAAAGCATTAACCGTCAGCAGCCCTGTTTAGCTACAAATTATGATCAGTTCTAAAGCATCTCTGCTGAGTGCAAATACCTCTTGCAGAAATCACACTTCCATTCATCACTGGGCATTTTTCTATCCCACGTTAGAAATTCTCATGTGCAGAAAACTACCTATCTATGGATGGCAACAACAACATTCTGGAAACTGTGCAGGACTTGAACACTTTTTGAAAATGAGAGTACTTATGTCCAAAATTGTTTCAAAAGTCTTTTGTTTGCCAACCACAGAGGTAGATACCAATCTATCTGTCCTTAAGCAGGTGCATTGCTACTAGCCTAGCATATGTCATCTTGATTTGTAGTCCTGCTTTTCCCCAAGAAACAGCTTGAAATTTTTATTGAGTTTTGCTTAAAGTCTCCATGTACACTCATTTTCAGAGAATATTGTTATTTTTTAATGACTTTACCTCACCTGGTTTTTTCTGTTGGGCGATTGGTACATGCTAAGATCTTAAAGGATGCAATGGAAATTCAAATGGATATGAAGGACTAAAGTGTTAAATTCTGAAACCTATATTTAAGAATGCAGAGGAGGATCTGCTTTTCTGTTGTATTAGAAATCCTACTCTTTTTGTTTTACAGTTTTTTCAACAAAATATTTTGTTCCTAGTCTAAACTGAAACAAGCTACTTTGAATTCCTCCCTAATAGAGATACTATTTCTGAAAAAAATACTCTTTTCTGCAAAAATTGGAATTGTCCTTAAAAACCTGATGGTGCAGTAACTTTTCAATCCCTAGGATGAACAAAATAAGTTATGGCCAGTCTGTGCAATACTGAATAGGTACAGCAGGATTAGTTTTTGTCGTAAAGCATGTATATGTGTGGAGTCATTATGTGATGTGTCATTCTGAATAGCTTTATAATTGATAGACAATGTAATATTTACCACTGGTGGATGCTCCTCAACTTTTCTTATGAGGAAGTCACATTCTAATGTTTTCTCTAACAAATTAAAATAAACCTGAATTAATGTTGGTTTCTGTTCTCTGACATTAATTTAAAAATACAGGATTTAAGACCAGGAGATGTATCCAGCAAGCGTAATCTCTGGGAGAAGCAGTCAGTTGAAAAGTCAGCTTCTTCTTCTAAGGTAACAATTCAGTCCATTGTTGAAAGGATAATATCTCTGTGGGAGGCTTTCTAGGGGGAAGGTACCGTTTGCCTTCATACAGTCAGTCAGTTGGAATTAAGCCTCTACATGTCTTTTGTTACTAACCTGCCTTTTAATCTGTAAAAGAAAGTACAATGAGGTGCAGGAAGCCACGGGCAGCGTGTAACTTTTATATTCCTATTTGGCAGAGCTGTGTTGTGTGTGGAAATCTGTCCTTTGCATGGAGTTGATTTTTTTCCTGTTAGAAATAGCTATGTTTTCCCATACTCAACTTTAATAATGGATTATTACTTTTTCAAACAGGTATCGGCTATGGGGAAAAAATCAGAGACTAATGGTAAGTAATTCTAATAATACACCTGCATATTAAATAGAACTATTGCCAAATTTTTGCACAGGCATATCTGTGTTTTAAAATTCTACAGCTGTTAATGTTGATGCAAAAAACAAAAACGCTTTTTGCCTTTGCCTTTCAAAAGCTGCATTGCAATATCATCAAAACATGAATGTTTGAGAAATAAACCTAAATCATCTTCCTAGGAGGACTGAGGATGAACAGTGCTCCAGCCGTGTTTGCAAAGCCTTGTTCAGTGACACGCGTAGCATGTTTGCTGTAGCTGGAGAGTATCATTAAACTGTGTGAGATCTGAGGAATGGGATGCTCATTTAACTAATTACAGTAAATGCAAAGCATCTGGGAAAGGCTCTTTTAAAGGCTGCAGCGGCAATGGATATGCCTTTCATGAGGGGAGAGGGAGACCCCAAAACCTGAGACTGTTGCAGCAAAATGATTTGAGCAGAAATAGAAGATATCAGTGCTACTGAGAATGAGTCACGCATCTGATTTTAAACACTGCCACTGGGTAATGGTGAAGCCTGATGAAAATTCAGCAGTGTTGATTTTTAAAAATAATTCCTCTGGCTGGTTGTGAGTCTTATGTGCTCCTGCATACCCAGACTGGACTGGAGTTCAAACACACTCAGTGGCAGCACTGCTTTTGCTGGAGCTGTGCATTGGTGTCTTCTCAAGGCAAAAAGAGTCTAACTACTGTCATTTTGAAACTACTAGCTTGGGAAACACAACCTAGTTGTACAGAAAGAAATCAACAAAATTACCCTCCTAGCTTTTTTTTTTATTTTAATCTAAACCACTCCAAATAAAACCAATTAAAGGAATTATGTGCCTAAGGACCAGTGGGGAAGAATGAAAATTCACTGATCAATTTAATAGCTTTAAAGATGCCTTGCAACATCCCTTGACTCTTCCCTAGGAATGAAATGATCAAATATAGAAAAACTTTTGCTTTTCTACACATTAATATGTGCATACATTTTCCTTCACATTCGTATGGGAAGCCAGAGGAATGGTATGCCTGTAACCTTTTCTTATCAGTTTAGAGTCACACAAAATGGAATTGTCTTCCTCCTGTTCTCCTTTTTTAAACCGAGCTGTTAGGACAGGGGTTTTCAGACTCGCCTAGCATTGGCACGGCTCTGCTCCCTTGGAAGGTGTGAGCAGTCGTGCACCATCGCCCGCAGGATCAGACCCCGCTGAGCGGTTCGGACGCCGCCGAGCCTCTCCTCTAAGGCTGAGTGGGATGAAGGCTTCAGCAGAGGGGTTGCAGGAGGAGGCTCTCAGGATTCACCTTTCAGTCTTGCTCTGGACTTGGAGCGCAGGCACCAAGCCCTGCAGCAGAGCCTGCCTTAGCATGGCAGCCCCCACGCGCGGCCAGGGAGAGTGATGGGTGCAGCACCCCTGGCATTTCTGGGTGGGAAGCTCCCGAGCTCTCCCCGAGCTCCTTCCCGGGGCTGTCAGAGGCAAGAGAGGGGATATCCTGCTTGTCCTCTCGGAGATCACCTCTGAGCAATCCCAGTATACAAGCACAGCAGCATACAGCTTGTGTCCTGCCTTCTTACGGGCTGTGTGTTTAGAGCCATGTTTTCTCTATTTAGAGATACATTTGGATTATTTCAGGCCATCTTTAATCTTTCTCTTTCTCAGCAGGTTTGAGACAATTTGAGAAAGAACCGTAGAAGGCCACTAAAGACGCTGGACCAATCGGGGGAAAACAAAAAAAAAAAAGGAAAAAGTGCTAAATTGTTCTTTTTATATTTATGTTTATTTACCAAAATGTCTTTTTGCATTATCCCAGTTAAAACCATGTATATTAGCACTGTATTTAATAATCAGTCTAGACATTCATCATAATAGTACTGCCTTTGCACAAGAGCCTTTATTCCTAAAGAAACCCATGCTGTGAAATATATAGACTCTTCTACTGATAGTCGTAACTAACTATGTATCTGAACAGTGATTTCAACTGGCATAAGAGGTCAACCCAAAATGCATGTAAAGTGAAGTTGCTTAAGAAAGGTGTGCAGTAAACCTATAAAAACAATGGTTACTTTTGTAATACAGAAGTCTTTCTTTCTGCACTTTAGACTAAGGCATGGAAGAAATATCTTTAGTTGACAATGTAATATTTTCTGTAAGTTGCCCATGTCATGAGAAATACTGCATCAATAACGTGTTTTAATTTTTTTGTTTTATACTTTTTTTAAGTATCAATTTTTCCATTCTAGTTTAAGTTAATACCTGAATTCGGATGATTATGTTAGCTGACAGCGGTACTGATATTTCTTTTTGTTGTTAGTGACTAGTTAATTGAATGCAATTTAGAATATATACACACATAGCTTTACAAAGTTTAGCCTAAAGGCACTACTAATGGTAGAATGCTTTAATACGTGCTAGAGTATTATATTTAGTAATAAACATACATAACTAGCCAATATCACAGCTTAAAAAAATAAAGACAAAATCACACACTTTTCTATAGTAAGATTTCATAAATGCCATTAGAGGTATGGTGAGATAAGTATTAAAAAATTTTAAATGTCAGTTGCCCAGTAACGGGTAATTAAAAAGAAAGTATAGTTTTTAAAAGAGGAAAAGGTAAGGGTATAGAGGGTCAAAAATAGGTCACTTGTATAAAACATTGTAGTCTAATTTATATAAAACTACCATAATTAAAAAGAAAAAAACCTAAACACAGTTGGAGCTTGTTTCAAATGACTGTACACTAAATCTTGCCATCCATCAGTGCCGTACACTAAGTCCACCTAAAATGAAGTAAACCTCTATCTTTATAGTGCTTCTTTTTAACTCTCTCTCCCAAATATCTTATTTACAGATGTTTTCATTTGTATATAGTAAACACATGGCTATAAGACGTCAGCTTGGTTTGAATTTACATGCCATACAGTTTAGCATTTACATCCTACAGTGTATGGGTGGCATAAACTGAGCAACTAAAGTAGCCCCTGAGCATGTTGTTAACAGCTTTGGTGTGCATCGGAACTACCACAATCTCCCTTTTCACCACTTCCATCTCTTACAGCATCTGACTTCTTCCTAAAGAAGAATAATGCTATATACCAACCTAAAGATGAGCTCCCTTGCTTGGCTGAAACATCTTGTTTACATACAGAGGTGCACATAGTTATCTGTAGGGGGTGAAATTGTGCCTGACATTGTCTGTGAGTTGTCATGTTTTTTGTTGGGGGGTTTGTAAACACTCCTCTGAGTCTTTCAAATACATCCCATAGCTGCAATAAAAATGATTTGTTCAAACAATGTATTCTGAAACTGCATCCACAATAAATGGAATATTTCCGTGAGCAGCCCCCTGTTTGTTAATGAGTAGGAATGAGCTGGTTGTTGTAACTGGGATAGGAATCGTGCTACCACCGTATAAGATAGGGTGTCATTGCAAAGAAGCTCGAAGGATGTCTCTCCTGATGTACTATCTCTCCTGATGTACTATCCTACAGTAAACAGCCAAGTCATAAAATAAGCAGCTTTAACCTACATATTCCTAAGGGGGCAGGGGGGAAATCTTAATTGTCATGCCTATCAGCACAAGATGGGAGCTGTGCATCATCCAGAAGTCAGTGTGCTCAGCAAAATAGGTTCTGACCTAGTGGTACAGCCGTCTGTCTGGTCCCCTGCTTTGAAAAATGTTTTCTGCGTGAGAGCTGTTGTGCTGCTTCTGTCTGCCTCTGTGGGATGTGCTTCCAGCCTTGGATGATTGTAGGGACCGAGCCTGGGGAGCTGCTGACTCTCCCGTCGCCCTCCTGTCTCCTTCGTTTTTGCTCTAATGGTCTAACCAGGTCATGGTCAGCGGAAAGAGGCCCCCCCAGGCTGCTGCCAGCTCCACGGGAAGCACAAGGCTGCAGCAAGCACAACTTTCTGAACTACCGGAGGAGAAATAGTCAGATGCTGCCTAATTTAACCTGAGAAGAGCTTGTATGCCTGAAAGCATGCCTGTTCTCCTGCCTTGCATTGACTGACTGCGTTGCTACATTTCCCTGCAAGCTTTGCTGAAGTGATGCTTTTCCTTGTTGATGTAGATAAGTTTCTTTTGCTCCTGGTTATTGCCTTTTCTGAGAGTGTGGAAGCCTGCTGGGCATGATCAGTTTTACTTTTAGGGAAATACTGTGAAGTGGTGTGGTTGTGGTTTGTTCTCATCAGCTGGCACCACCTCCTGGCAGAATTTGCCAAAGACAAATGCTGGTGGCTGACTTGGCAGTGCTGCAAGTTTTTTTGGTGTTTCAATACCGTTATGAGGTGATGACTTTTCAGACAATACCAAATTGACACCTTAGTTTCTGGTCATGCTTTCCTGCAGCTCACTCAGCATCCTAGCCAGACTTTCTCTTGTCAGTGTGCAGAATGCCACAAAAGAGCCTTTTTGAAGCCTGCCTTTGCTTTGGCCTAGGATTATCAACCTGAAAGTACTTTAAAGCAATTGTGTGTCTACCTCAGGGTTTGCTTTGATGTTTTTAAAAGTTTTTCTATGTTTTCCTTAGATAAAGCTAACCCTTGTCTGGATAAATTGTTCTGAATGCTGCCAGCAGAGTTGCAAAAATATGATTTTGTGTTTGAGACTTCCAGAACAAGTCAGTCTGATTTTGGAGGTAGCCCTTATGTTGGGCTGGGTGAATTTTGATGTGTTAACACTGCATATGATGCTATCTTCAACTTCTCACCGCTAATCACACAAGAGTTCAATTTCTAGGTGTTCAGAGGGAGGGCTATGTGAGGTAATACGTACAACTTTGTTCTTTAGGTTCTAGCTAGAGCACGATCCTGTTTGACGCATAAGCCACAAAGTAGTCTGTGTATTGTCATTGTACAGGAATTACAGCAGCTCATTTCTATCTCTATCAAAACTTAAACAGACTTCAGGTATGCTTTTATAACTAAATGTATGAAGCAATTTAAGCACTACACTGATTAAGTTTTGTTGTTATTCAAACTTTATGAATATAAAATTTTAAAGCATTAGAAATTCACAGTATAAAAATCACAACTATGTAAAAAGCAAAGTAATGAAGGACAGCATTCCTTGACAGCAATTCATGAGCCAGTATGACTGACTGCACTGGAAATAACATATAAAAAAAATCATGTGAGTAACCAGAGTTTTTTATTAAACATGTCTTTAATTAAGGAAAACAAGGAAAAAAAGGAAATGAAGAGACATTGTCTTTTTACTATTAATCAAAACCAGATTTCTGCTAACCATCTTTACAAAAGACCCATCCCTATTGATGCATTCTTATACCAGCTAGTGGTCTCCTAAAAAAGGAGGACAAGTAACTGCTCGTAATGATTGTCAAGTACAGAAGAAGAAATCAAGACCATGCTGCAGAATACGTCTTCTAATCTGGAGGGAGTTACACAGAGGTCTCGCTGAAATCACTGGTATTAATATTCTGCTTTGAATGGGTAGTCCTTGTGATTGACAGCTCTGAGAAGAGAAAGAACTGGTTATTTAAGTATTGTAGAAAGTATCTTCAGAAGCATTTCGCTACTGCAGTATCCCCTGCCGCTGCCAATGTACTCAAGTTTTGCTACTGTCATTAATTTGAACAGAGGCTTGTGAGAAAGCACACGCAACACCAAGGTGCTGAAGGGAATGCCCTGAATGAATCTGCCTCCTGCTGTCAGTTCCAGGACATGTCTCATTACCTAGGGTCCAGGGCTTAAGATACAACCTCTCTCTGGTTTTGGTCATGTGTGTTTTCAAGATATGGGGGATGAAAATACAGATAGAGATAGGCCTAGTGGATAGTAAGGAACATACTTGAGCACTGGAACTGCCCTCCAGTTTCTGTTAAAGCTGAGGATGACATCCATCTCCTTTTTAGACAGTTCAAAGTCAAACACCTAGCAGGGGGGGGAAAAAAAAGCAAGCCCTTTTTACTTAGATTCATATATAATTAGCTACAAAGTGTACTTCATGCATTTATGACTTGAGGTAGGAACATACTGCATCCACACTAAGCATACTTAAGAAATCCTCTTATTTCTCAGCCACATACTGATTTACCCTTGAAGTTATCAAGATAGTCCTTTTCTCTCTGAGGTGCTGTTCATAGCAATGTCTTACAGTTCTGGGTGCTTGAACGCAAACACCACTGCAGTTTGTGTTGTAATGCACAGACAGAAAACTTAAGGTGCTAAGGATGGATTACTTGATTTGTCACAAACACTGGAACTAGCAGTAAATATTTCTGGTACGACAGAGGACTACTGGGTACCAACTGCAAATAGTTTTCTCACAGTTAATCAATCATCTAAGAATTCTTGCTGGTGGTTCATAGGAGAAGCAAGTCCAAAATGTAGCAGCATGAATTGAAAGTAACACCAAGATATCATCTAAGATGCTAGGCCTTATCAGCAAGCATCCAGCTGAATCTCCCTGCCAAGGGGAACCACAGCCTCCAAGTGAGGCGTGAACCCTAACAGGCCTGGTGTTTACAGTTTGTTCTTTTACACCCTAAAGAGGGGCTCACTAAGCATTTCCCAGAGGGTAAGTCCAAAACCGGGATTCCCTTTCCAGGGAAGCAGAGCTCAGACCACCCTGGTGTAACCTCTTTCTCTCCTGGCAGGAACAAAACACTTTTCCCCAGAGAACAAGTGTGGATGATTAGGTAGTGCTGAGCCCCAGTCTTTCCATCTCTGTGCTCCCCTTCCAATGCCTCTCAGGTGCTGCTTGAAACATGGAGGAGATACGGGTGTGGGTGCCTATCCTGTGTAAAAAGGTGGCAGCAGTCCCGATGGAAACTTCACCTTGATGTTTTCCTCAACACGCTGTGGTTTTTCAGACTTGGGAATGACAATCACGTCTCTTTGGATAAGAAACCGGATCAGAATCTAGGAAAGGACAAGAAGGAGCATGAACACAGGGGTACCAAGAAATATGTTCAAAGGCTTTTCATGTTCTCTTACCTTTTTTTTTTCATGCACAAACCAATTTCTTTTTCTACAACTGTGTTCACTCTTTTGAAGACTCTACCAGTTCACACACAGGAGTTTGATGTGCCAGCATTTGCTTGCAGTCTACTGACAAACTATAACTGTTTCTGGCCGATGTTGTTTCTACATCCTTGCTTCTCCTGGATTTGTTTTGTTTTCCTTTATGGTAGGAGGGGAGGAGAGAGATGATGATGCTTCTGGCTTGCATTATATAGGTGTTCAGACCAAATGAGCATAAAGATACTGCAGATTATTTTGGGCTTACTGGTAAGTACCTCAGCTAAGTTAAGTTTCGTGAAGTCCTTAAAAGGAAAAATATGTTTATAGATTTTAAAAGTTTCTCTCCCTTGAAAGAGGACTGTTGCATACAATTTTTGGTCCTGCTCTGCCCGTCTTAAAATATGACTGTGGGTGATTGCTTGTGAAGATGTGGGTTTGAAGTGCAGTTTCTGCACACCCTGGGCAAGAACTCATTTGTGTGACTAGCAACTAACAGAGAAAAAAAATTCATCTTGAATAATCAAGCAACTTTCAATAATTCTTTATGAACATGAGCAAACAGGGAGCAATCAAGTAAGTCAGCAAATTACAGGGCTTCTCTGAAGAATAACTTAGCTAACTTAGCTGGAGAAAGGAATAACAAGTTGGCTTGATGATTTATAAGTAAACCTCAGAGGAAAGGGTTTCTCCAGGAGCAAGCGCTTCTCTCTGGGAGCAGAGGAAATCGCCCTAGGAAGGGGAACACTTCAGGTAAGCACGTACCACTGCTGATCAGCCCCCTCAAAACTCAGCACTCGAGACCTCTCAGAAAATACCTGATAATTTGTATGAATGCTGGTAAGAACTGGGGCAGTATGAAGAGTCAAGCGCAGTGCAGCCCCATTACACTGTATCTCTAGAGAGGGCAGCATCTGCTCAGATTGGCCATCAGCCTGTAAAAATGTCTGAGGAGGGGGAATAGTGTGCCCTGTCAACCCCACTTACCTGGGCAGGGGTTTTATCATGTCTAACTGCAATCTCTTTAATCCTGGGATCATCCAGCAGCACAGGTTCCCCTGGCTTGGCCCTATTAAAAACAAAAGCTAGGATATTGATGGTAGAAAGATATTAGTTTCCCTCCAGGAAGCCTGACATTTTGTGTGAAATAATCTGCAACAAGGGAACAGCACTTTTCTCATTATACCTGCATTATTTGCATCATTTGCCTCAAAGATTCAAGTTGCAAATGCATTATTTTGTGTGCAGAAAGGCTGCAATGCTTGCTTACCATGGGCGGTTAGGAGAGCCAAGGGGGCTGTACGCAGTCACAGCAATCCCTTTGGATTTACAGTACTCGATCAACTTTTCCTGGGTTAGGTATGGATGACATTCGATCTGCAAGCACAGAAACATGAAGGTTGATACAGAGGCAGACTGTACTGGGCTCCAGAGCATAACATTTTAATTCCTCTTGGGTCACAGAAAATGTGAAGAAAAGACTCCTAATACCATGACTAAAATCTATCTTATAAAAGTTATTCACATCACAGCAATATCTAGAAGCCTAGCACAGAGAACAGGGCTTCCTCATACTACATATTACACAAAGATAGTGAGAAACAGATGAGAAGAGTGGAAGGGCTGTGTCAGGAATTGGGGAAATCAGTGTTCCTGGACTACTGTGGAGCAGGACTGCATCTTCAGAGGGGCAGCTCAGAGTACCTGATGTTTAGTTTCTGCTCCGAGTCACACGACCTCTCCTCTCCTCAAGGAGTCTCCCTGATTACTGAAGAAGCCTGGGGAGGTGAACTTCCCTAGGTCAGCTCAGATCATGTTGTGACCAGCCATTCGGGCAAGACATCCTTTAACTGGAAGCAACAGGAGCCTATATGGGGATGCTGCTCAACTTGTCACAAGCCATAGGATGACCACAGGGCTATGTCTACACGGCATAATGTGGCATCGTGCACATATCCAACCACTTCTAAATGCTATAGCTTTGCTACCAGGCATGGTGACATGAAATCCACGTACAGTAGTTTATTTAGACCCGAGCTAGATTAGGCAACTACTGTAACAACGGCACATGGCACCGGCACACCCACGGAGAATCAAACTGGAGTCAAAGCCTGAAGTTCTTCAACCTGTTGAAGTTGGTGCAGCTTTTAATGTGGGGTTAGTTGGGTCCATCCCCACCAGAATTTTATAACCCTCAGTAAAATCTTTCCAAGTTCTATGTCCCCCTTGTGCTAAGTCTGGCTGGCGTACACACTAGCCCCAAGCCTGGCACCACAGCACAGGCAGCACTGTGCCTGCACAGGACCCAGTGTAGACATTTCCCTGGATATTCCCAAGCTGGCAGAAATGTACATTCAGCACCTAAGTGCAAAGAAGTCTCATATGGAAGAAAGTCAGAAGATCCCGATGCCCCTGCTGTCCTGTGATTTCATTCATGAGGTATGTGGCGAGAATTTGTTAAGTAATTGTACACTTCAACCCTCCTTGCTAAAATGAGGTTCAGTGAAATGGTTTATTTTATGTTGAAAAATAAGAAAGTCCAGCGAATGAGTTGGAGCATTCTTGTACATTCTTATGCCGTGCAGTAGCTTGCAGTGGGGGTTTTCCTGGTTATCCCAAGGCTGGAAGAAATGGGCCTGTGGCAACTTGGGATATGACATCCAAGTCGAAGTAGTACTTGGAAGCGTGAAAGAAAATGTGTAGCAGAAAGTCACAAGGTCATATACAAGTTGATGGATACTTTCGCTGTTTTCCAACGTCTAAAAATGAAATATTCTCATCTGTTTCATATTACTGTGATATGCATAATCCATACTGTTTTGTATGATAATGCTCTCAAATCTCCACTGCATTATATACACACAAGTCTACAAAAAATGTTTCTGTCGAGATCCCTGTCAGATAAAAACCAACAAGACTGACACTGTACCAAAGCCTTGCATATCACAGGCAGCACTGGCTTGAAGGGTCTTCCAGTCAACCAGAGATACCTACACTTTGTGAGATCTTTCCATGGCACCAAAACTATTTAAAGGTCATGGCAGAAGTCAGTTTTAGAGCTGAAGTGTAGCATGAATATATTTGGGAATATTCCAAGGTTAGCTGACACCAATGGAAACAAAAATTTTACCTGGTTATTTACTGGCTTGTATTTCAGTCCCGGCTTGTTCAAGATTCTTTCAATCTGTTCATGGTTAAAGTTGGAGATACCAATGGCTTTTACCAGACCAGCATCCACCAGCTCTTCCATAGCCTAATGAGTAAGGACAACCAATGTATGTTTATGAGGTGGTATTAATACAAACTATACTACTTTATTTCCCTAAAGCTAGTGGTAAACCAACAGACAACTCACACTAGATTAAATAACTGTATCTCAAATAATAAAAAAAAAAAATAGTCTTTGCAACTTGTGTAATCTGTATGCTTTATGTCCTACTGCAGATGGGAAAGTAATATAAGAAGAATGGCTTAGCCAACCATTTTGTAGTAGGAAGTGAAGTTCTTTCACTTTGGCTTCTTTGGAGATCATTCTACCAGAGCTAAAAAAGCAAGGGAGACCCCTCCAACTCCTCCCCTACCTTCACACTACCTCTGAGTTGGCAGAATGCAGCAGGGAGGATGGTAGCTTAAACTCAGTTACCTCAAAATACTTTCTTGCAACTGTAATCTGCTATTATAGACAAAACTATTAATTCCTAGAGCTGCAGCATCACAGAGGTAGAGGTAGCAGGAGCAGTCCCTGAATCCTCCCAGTCCATGAGGAAAGGAGGATTGAAAGACAGCCTGAGATGCTGATGCCCAACACTGAAAAGTGTGTGAATTCCCCATCTGTATGAAATAGTAAATTAACAGCCACACCTGGATTAATCCATGCTTTGGTTCTACCATTGTGTGTATTCATATATTATTTTAGTGACAGCACCTCCTCTGTAGTCTTAGTAAAGACATCCCCCTCTTTCTCCCCGAAACAAGAGATAGCAGCAGCTCTGCTCATTCTGGTCATGAAATACCATTTTATGTGACTATCCTCTGTACCCAAACCTATCCCTTAATTTCATTGTGCACACAGATCTCTGCTCCATCTTTAGTGCTGATACCTGCTCTGAAGAGCAAACATTAACTTACCTCCCATGTGTCCAGGAAATCTGTATCACTGGGGACACTCATACCCTTGTCATCCACAGGATGCAGTTCTTCACCAGCCTGTTATTTCAAGGCAGATAATACACAGACCTTCTTTAAGAGTTGAATTTCCTACTGTTTACTAGCCCTTCTGACTGGATTTATAGGCAGCAAGTTAGCAGATTATTTAAATACATCATGTAACTAAAAATTATGCATGTTCATCCATATTCTCTTTTGGATGAGGGCCATATTTCTACAAATCAATCCCTGCAAACGAAGAGCGGGGATTAGTAGTAATTATGTAACTTAGGCAGATCTAGAGAGGAGGGAACAGACACCCCCCTACCTTTATTCTACAGTTTTTATTTATTTTATACAGGTGTAGACTGGGGTAAAAAGAAGCATGTTCTTCCTGCACTGTGCTTCATTTTTTCACTGTTGGTTACTCTAGATCGAGCCAGCATCTCCAAAACCTGAGATGTTCATGTTGTTCTGGCCCAGCAGAAAGCCACGATCCCAAACTGTGTTGATTACAGTCTCCCTGAACACCCAGCCGGCTCCTTAGCAGTGCTCGTACCTACGACTATCTCACTCCCGCAGGCACGGAAAGCCAGACCCACATGCTGAGACATACCACTACCTAGTTAATGCCCGAATGCTTCCTACCACCAGGTTCAGGGATGAGCCAAATGAACCATAGCATAGCCCCGTACATAACGCAGATGCTCACAGCATAGATGAGCGAATGGACCAAGTTTCTAGGCAGGTAAGGAGAAGAGGGATGTAGAGCAGGACTACCTTGAATCCCATAGGGAAGTGTATCAGGTAGAGGTCAAGGTAGTCCAGTTGCAGTGCAGCGAGGCTCTTCTTGCACGCTACCTTAACCAAGGACCTCTCGTGAAACGTGTTCCACAGCTGTGGGAAGAAACCAAGCCCGACCGTGACTCTGCAGCTTCCACAGGCCAGAAGCTTCTCCCTCAGTGGTCTAGGAGGACAACTCCCTCCCCACCTACTCAGTGCATGCTGAAGACAAGGGTGCCAATATTCTAATGGTAAGGTAAGACAAATCACAAATAAGGGAGTCAGTCATGCAGGTGGACAGTCAGTATTCCTAGTTACGAAAAGAGATTCTCAGAACTAAATGTAACACTCTGCCAGCTGTATCTGGCACAGTAAAGCTGTTAGTGTTAGAATTTAATTTTTTTTTTCAGCCTAAATTTTGAGTATCGAGCAACTCATAGCTACCTTCCTTCTGTCCCTTTTAACTGGCCACAGTGAGAACTGTTGTCAATTTTACTTCATTTTTGAAATGAAAATTCAAGTAATTTAAATAGAACTTGCAAGTATTATTCAAATTAAAACCCATTCTTTAACATAAATGAAGAGTATGTGGAAAAGCTTAGTTATACTCAATATTTTCTGGTTTTGCTAGTGAAACTCCCAAGTCATAAGTTTTCTAGTTGAAGTGTTCTTACTTTTTAGTAAAGAGCATTGCTGAGACAAGTGGGTGAGATAAAGGAATGGAGTAAATACACATAAAATACTTCAGACTGAAGTCCTATGCTTTAATTTCCATTCCTTTTCAGGCCTAGATTTTGTACATTACACCATTTTCAAACGCCTTACACACCAGTAAGTAGTACAGCACCTTTGAATTCAGACATCTGTCTTGTCTTTTTTTTCTGATCTTTCTAGGGTGTGTGCAAATGAACCTTCAGTATAATTCAGTGACTTAATAGATGCAAGGAAATTATTAGATCAGCAACAGCCACACTATCTTTCCTAAGTTGTCAATGTTTCCTGACAAAGCTCAGTCCAAATTGCAAATAAAGGATGGAATTTATAGCACACAACAAGACAGCCACGAAGTGAACGTCAGAGAAGGGAATAGGTCCTTGTGTTACCTTACAGATGGGACAAAGGTTTCTCTTCAAGAAAAGCTAAATGCCCTAATAATCCTGCAGCCTTGTACCTTAGTGACAATGAAGAGGTCTTCCCGTTTCACAGCCCCTTCCTTGATCTTCTGCTGGATTGCATTCCCTATTTCATTTTCATTCTGGTAGAAATAGGCACAGTCAAAGAGGCGGTAGCCTGCATCGATAGCAAACTTCACCACCTCTTCCACCTTTCCCGGAGGAGCCTGAAAGCAAACAAATTAAACCATGAGCTCTTCCGTGGCCTTCTGCCAGCACTGGCTGCTGCGACAGCTCCACAAAGTCCCCGTTTCCAGCTGCTGCTGCAGTTTCCCCGTCACCTGCATTTAAAAAGAGCTTCAGCTTTCCAGGCAAACAGCAATTTTGCAGGGAAAGGGAGCAGAGCAGAAAGGACTTAGTTCCTGCGACACGCTTTGACTCTGCCATTTCCAGCAGCGCAATGCCCGCTGCCGTTTCCCCTTATTTGCTCCCAGCGTCGCCCAAGCAGTTTTGCCAGTTTACCTCCCCAAACCCTTCCCCGGGGAGGCAGCTCCGCGGCAGCGGGTTCCCATCAGCCAGTGACCCCATCCCTCCCGGGCGGAGCTGCAACCGCCGAGCCAGCGGCCTTTCGCGACCTACTTTCGGTCCTTTTGTCGTTGTTTCTCCTTTTGCAGCCCTTCCTCTTTGGTTTTATTTTTTTTTTCCTCCTCTCTCCACCTTCTTCAACCCCTGTTTTATTTTTTTGCCTTTTATTTCTCTCTGCTTTTTGCTCCCCGAGCCCTCTTTTCTCCCCCCCCCCCCCCCCCCCCCCCCGCCCGCCTGGCCGCCCGCCCGGTTACACAAGCGGCCGCCATCGCGGGGCGCCGAGACCGACCTCCCCCGGGGCTCCCACGCAGGGCCGTGGCTTGCGCGGCACCCCCGGTTTGGGTGGCGGTTCTTCTTTTTTCTTTTCTCTTTTTTTTTTTTTCTTTTCCCCTCCTCATCCCCGCACCGTCCGCCGGCCCAGCGCCCTCCGGCCCGCCCCGGTACCTGCCAAGTGCCCAGCCCCAGGGTGGGCATCTTCATCTGGTTGCTCAGCTCCACGCAGGGACTCGCCATGGTGTCTGCGACTGATTGTCTGTCCGTCCGTCCGTCTGTCCGTGCCCGCCCGCCGCGGCTCGAAGGCGCTTTAAGAGGCGGGGCCGCCCCCCCACCCCCCCCGCCGGGGTTCCCTTAGAGGCAAAGAGACCCAAAGTGCTCCTGATTTTGGGGTTTCGGTTGGCCACAGGAGCCTGATGGCGGGAGGATGGTTGGTTGGGTTTGTACAGAACAAGCTAAAAGCGAACGTATCAGTGAGGAACTTTGCACTTTGCGTGGGTTCTTCTGCCCTGGGGAGAGCCTGCGGGGTGAAATGCTGCGTGGGGCAACGGGTGGCCGGCCGGTGAAGGATTTTCTCAGTTACTCTCAAGTGGCGACAAATGGACTGAAATTTCCCTCTTTTATCCTACAAAATATTAGGCTCACCTGCTGTTTGCAGAGGAATTTGTTAAAAGGGAACGCGGTCTTACCTTACCTTACCTTATCAGTCCGTGCGAAGGCATCGGTTCCCTGCGCTCGATTAAAATATCAGCCAGCAGCAGTAGGGTGTCGGAGGCTGCAGGAGGGATTTGTGACCACAGCTTGTCTGCAGCTAGTGCTTTTGTCCAAATAACCCCCCTGGTTGTTATTTTTAGGGTCAAAATGCATGCAGAGGGCTGACTTTTAAAGGCTGCAGGAAACTAGACAGAGTACCTCAGAAATCAAGAGCCAGGGGCCTGGAAGGGCCAGGCTACTTAGCTCTCAGCTGTCTCAAGGAAAAGGTGCTTCATGTTAGAAAACTAATTTAATTTCAACACCCTACCTTAGGCATCTCACAAGTCACAGAGCTTACGCTTTGTGTCTATCAGAGTAGGGATTCTCTGCTTCTTAAATCTTCTTTTTTCTTTTGCTTATATTGCTATAAACTCCTTCTTGCTCGTTGTTGACCCCTGACTACCAGTTTCCGTGTTGTGCAAGTTCCACTGGTCTCTTCTTGTGAGTTGCAGAGTGTGAGTAAGGGAGAATCAAATATTTTATGCTTGGACTGATAATGTTTGCCTACCAAAATATACAGGCAACTGTGAATTATTGTGCCACTAGTGCATTCTAACCACAATGTTTGATGTGATTTGTTAAAATTTTTGTTTGTGTACTTGCATTATTTAAGCTGCTTTTACAGGACAGTATTTTCCGTTGATTAGCAGATTCACGTTCTAGGTTTATATTTGAACAAAATCTCTTCTTGCTCTCCTTGGCCTGGTTTCTAAACCATTGGCTTAACCAAGCTTTACTGTCATCTTCCAGCTGCCTTGGATGTCATCACACTTTGCAGAATGAAAAGGATAACAAATTGACATGAAGCAGAGAGAGAGAGGCAAAATGTAAGCAGGGAAATAAAATTTGCAAACTGACATGACAACTCCTGTATGCTCAAGCTAGAGCAGTGGGAGGAGGTCTCTTCTATTGAAAACACATATGAAAAAAACACCAAACCAACCCCCCGAAAAAGAAAAAACCAAAGCTACTGCAAGAGATTGGAGGAATTTGACAGAAAAGAGAGAGCAAGATCTACAGAAAAAAGACAGAAACAAATCTGTATGGATTTTATAAAATCGATAATGGTACATTGATTTTAAGGCCAGAAAAGACCACACTACTCTTCTGCACTGACCTCTGATTACATTGATAAACTTTTACAGCAAACCTATGACATATACCTGTTGCTTAATTTATTATTAAAGACGCTTGAGTGCTACAGCAATACAGGCTGACTAAAATCACATAACAGACTAGAACAGACTAGAAAATGTTGAGATTGAGCTATAACCTACCTTTAACTACATCAAATCTTGGTCTGAAAGGTATAAAAACCAACCATAATTGGCCTTTTCTTTTCTTTTCTTTTCTTTTTTTTTCTTTTCTTTTCTTTTCTTTTCTTTTCTTTTCTTTTCTTTTCTTTTCTTTTCTTTTCTTTTCTTTTCTTTTTTAACCAAGTGTCTAGACAGAGTCTTCAGCACTTTTCCTTCCTCTAAACCTTTCTTCTAAGACCTTAATTTTGGAGTGAACTTCCTGGGGGCCAAGGAGGAGCAGGGAGTGATTTTGGCAACTCAGCCACAGCATGGGCTGTCAGGGCAGATCCGCTGGAGGGACACAGTTATGTGTACAGGCTTTTTGTTTAGGCATTTTTGTTCTGTTTTACCAGATTGCTTTATCTGCATGCAGAAAGATAACTATCATAATTTATAGCCACATAAAACCTGACTTCATGGAAGTTGAAAAGTTTTTTGGTTTTTTTTTTTGGATACACTGTGGGTCATGACTGAGGCCCATCCACCTCAATGTTTCAGCTGAGTCATGGTGGTTTTCTCCCTGGAAAGCCTGGCAGCTCCCTGGAGCACCCTGCCACGCTGTTGCATGAATCAGGGTGCGCAGATGCAGGCTGTGACTTGTCTGTAACGTTGTTAAACGTGGCCGTGGTTTTCAAGCCATTCCCCCATGTCCCTGCCATGCCTCGGGCAGCCTGGCAGCTCTCCTGGGGCACCCGGCCCTGATCGCCCGCAGGCTGCAGCGTGTGGATGCCAGCGGGGACCTACCCGCAGGAACAGCAAACACGGCAGCGGTGTTCAACGCGTGGCTGTCGCTTCACGGGGTGCTCACCAGCAACTGCTTTTGAGCTTGTTCTCCTGGAGGATGGCTGCCGTCGTCCCTCGCGGCTGGCGTTTCAGCTGCGCGTTCTGCAGCTGTGCGCCTTGTGCTCATTTGGAAAGGATGATTACGTTTTGCTAAAGTGACAAAGCAGCAGCCTGCTGCAAATCCCTTCTCCTGCAGTGAGCGTGGGCAGGAGCAGCCATGGACCTTGGGAGCGTGTTTCCTTCTGCTGTTCTCTGGCCGCTCTACCTGCGTAGGAGCTGGAACAGTGCTGAACCCTTCCCTGGGCTTGCTGGGGGCTTGCTTTGAGCAGCTTTGTGATGCAGCCTGTGAGGTGTTTTGGGGTGTCTGGAGGATATCTCCAATAAGTAGTGAGCAGTTCTTTCCATCCTCTCCCCATGTAAGGTACATCCCTTTCTGGTGTGTGTTCAGAGAGACCTGGAGAAGGTCAGCCTTTGACCGTGGTGGAGATGGGAATGCAGTTCTCTGTGGTTTAGGGTTACCTGTTGCATCGCTTGAAGAAGAGCCTGAGCTGTGTGGAGGCAGGTGGAGCTGGTCTGTCCCTGATGGAGGTTTGGTGGCTGCTCAGCTGGGGCGGGCTGCAGGGCTGTGCTGGGCACCATTGCTGGGCACGTTGCAGCCAGACAAGACTCTGGGGAGAAGCAGGGTCTGGCCAGCAGCTGGCCAGGCCTTGGGGATGGTTGAAAGTGCTTCCTAGGGATGAAGGTGCAAAGTCTGATGTAACTCAGAAAGCGACTGAGCTTGCAGGGAGTGGCACAAACTCATTTATAGAGCTTTTAGGCTTCCGTTCTACCTAATTGCATGATCTCTATAGAAGATAAATATTGTTGTAAATACCCTAATAAAACCCGTTTTTATAGGAGTCTAAAAGACTTCCGGGCTTTTTTTCAGTGCTCAGTACAGGTGAAGAAGATCAAGCCACCTCTGCCTCTGTGCTTTAGCTGAGTCAGGGTCCTGTCACACCCTGGGCAGCCTGGCAGCCCTGTGTGGCTGCCACCTTGCTGGAGGTGACTCTTTTGCAGGTGGCCTTCCTGTAGGATGCCTGGGGCGATCAGTGAAGCCAAATTATTGCCCTTCTATGTTACACTCCGACGCTCCCTGTCTTCAGCGTGTTTTTGAATTGTTGTATACTCTCAGCTTTTCTCTAAAAACAAAAGTAAGCAAACACCAATAATTTATAGCAGGAAATGTCCACTCTGAGACAGAACTACTTCCATTGGTCTTACTTGCACTGTGTAATGTTTATCGATCTGGCAATGTCAGTATGAAGCAGTACATCAGCGCCATGAAAGTTGGGTACGTGAGACAGACATATCTAAAATGCTGTGATTGATTCTCACCTCCTTGAGTGCAATGGACAGTACACAAATTTAGCAGCACATCATGGATTTTCAGTACTAACTGAAATCATCTACCTGCAGCAGCTGCCTTTGGGAGCGGTTGTGAGACACCAATTTTACCAACACTGAAGTGAAACTTTTCACCCAAACGTTAAGACCAGGGTTAGAAATTCATTGGGCCCGAATCACCAGAACTCCACTGAATCCCAAGACAAGTATGTTGTGTTTCTCCAGAAGCATGTACTTTAACCGCGTACAGAAGAGCCTTGAGTTAAATCCTATGAAGGCTTTCTTCAATTCAACAACTGTGCAGTCTGATTGCTGCGTATTCCTTGCTTGTAGGGCCCTTCCTCTCTTCCTTTCCTCCTTTAAATTTCGGAGCTCTTCCATTACAGTTCACTTCAGAAAAGAGCTGAGACAGCATCTTTGATCCGGATAAATACCCTGACAGCTCTGATTGCCTGAGCTGAGCAATATGAAGGGAATGGAGGCGGCTGGCCATGGAGGAGAGTGTAGGGAAGTTGCTGTCTGTGAGGAAATGTACTGGTGTGGCAGCCATCCATCTCTTCGCGCTCTGAAGTGTTGGTAGTGATTGTCAGATACCTGTCAGCTCAACCTCATGGAGTTATTTCTGAATGTGAACAATCAGATAAGCCTGGGTGGCATCCAACAAATTACCTGAGAAGATATTTACATTTAGTAACTGGAAAGAATTACTTTTTAAATGCCTTAGATAATGGTGCATTCCTGTCATTGCTGCTACAAGAGAACTGTCAGTCTTTTATATAAAGACCTTATTAAAATAGATGGACTTGTGTCAAGAAGGAGGTGTGCTTAGAAATGGCAAGCTAACCACGTTTATGTAGAGTTGTTTGCTTTTATTTCACTGTTACACTCAATTTAAATTTTTGTTTTCTTGTTCATCTTCAGACATTTTAAAAAAGACTTTTTAAAATCAGACTTTTCTAGAGTCTTAAACATGATTGGTGTTCATGGGTAAAGAGAAAGGGTCCTGTGACTCTCTGCAGATCAGCTTCCAGTGCAATTTTACAACCTTGTTTGGCAAGAGAAGACAACCATGTGCTGGAGTCAATTCAGGATAGGTATTATGACAATTTTATTTTCTTTTATTCAAGAAATCAAATTATTAACAAAGCTGGACTGTGCTAACAATCCCATTACCCAGAATCCACCTTTAAATAGCTTTAGGAAGAACAGCCAACTTCACCATGTTTTAAGTAAAGAGAGAAAAATTGGGACTTTTTTTCTAAGGAAATTATTTTACTTGGTCACTTTGAGTGGCTTTATGTTTCTTTTCTATGTTAGAAGTATAAGACAGGTTGAAGAACTCTCTGCTGTTAAGAAGGAATGCTGATCACAGGCCCTACCTTTCCCTAGATCGTTGGCAGGAGATTCTGCCATTCTTCCTTCAATTTTGGCATAATTTATTCTTGATCTTAAAGCTATTTCTTTAGCTGGAGATATGTTCAAACCTTCCTAATGTATTTATGTGGCCCCTATAGGCTGTTAGGATTACCTGGATGTCAACTGTGAACTTTTAAAAAGAAAGTATTATATTGCTAGGTCTTTTAGCTGTGAAAATTAAATTGCAATGTTTACACCTAGACCATATTGTCTTCTCAGTTTTCTGTACCTTAAAGGCACAAATAATGAATTCTTCCTTAGCCTGATAATCTATAAAGCCTCATAACAATGCTTTAAGAGAATGACTTTATTGCTGATCTTTAGTAAATTGGGAAGGAAGGGGAAGTGTAACTGGTGGGGAAACCAGGGAAAGACTTAGGAATATCTTCTATGTAGGAGGTGCAGGGCATGAGATTAGACGTGCAAAATGAGAGATGCAGAGAGAAAGGAGAGAGTTAGGGAAAGTAGGGTGGTCATACTCTTAAATGTAAATATGTTTTTCATCTAGTCCCACTGAAAGCAACAAAGTACTTTAAAAATAAATAAGCAAAAGCACAGTTACTCTTAAAGCTCATCATATTTTATTGTAGATCTTTTGCTGACATTGTTTTCTTATTGACGTCAATGGAGGTTTCAAAATCAATTGAAAGCAGCTGTCTGTTTTAAATACACATTGAAGTCATCAGGAGAAGTGGTATACAGTCTTTCCCTGGCATACACTTGATACTAGTCCAATATGTCTTTTCATCACAAATTTTTATCATCAGTCACTGACTTTGTTTATATTTGCTGCAGTGTAACATGTAGTAGGGCAGATGTATCAGATAAGGGTGCACTGTAATATATAGCTGGTTTTATCAAATCCATCAAAGTCACTTACATCTTAAATACAATATTATTTATTTTGCTCTTTTGTCAGCCACTGTCAAGATTTTTCTCTTTTAATATTTTAGAGGACTACTCTCTTTTGAGGAAATAATGTTAAAACTCCATTGTTTTAATTTCTTATATCTATTTATATTGACTTTTATGCTAGTCTATTAGGTTGAATGATTTTTACACAGTGAATTTTCATTGCATGATTACGTTGGTATATTTGTTAATTTCCAGTATTGAGCCCTTTTTATAGAATACAGAATATCTTTGTTGAATTCTTCCAAAGTGACACTGGGAAAAGGTGTGCTTCACCTGAAATCATCTTATCTCTACAAGAAATTGTATGATTGCTGCTGTTTTTTCAGTCTTACCATGTATGGTCAAAAGTGTCTCATGCAGAAAAGTACAAAGAATATGAACTAGTACATGAAGACTGTCAAATATAATGAAGTACAAGGTGATTATGTTTAAGTGAGGCTAAATATGTTGTATGTTTTGGTCATTTAAAACCCCTTTCTTCTCATATTTCCAAGTAGTGAACAAAAGAACTTTGTCTAAAGAAGGCTTGTGGTCACTGCAAGTGCCCTGAACTCAGCTAGCAGGGTAGTGCTCTGTACTCAGAGAGTAAAGGGAAAACAAAATATCATACATGGTTTGATTCTTGAAGGAGAGCACTCAGGAAGGTCTGAAAGGGGGAAAACAGCCATCCCTCTGTAAATACAGCACCCATAAATACTGCATTCAAAAGCCCCACAAAATCCTCTGTTGCTGGAGCTGGAAATTATGCCTATAGCTATTGTATTTTATTACAAGATGGGTATATATATGTAGTTTGTTTGTATCTTCCTGGACCTGCAGAGGGTGCAAAATCTCCATGTAACATAGCTTAGGAAAAGCTGAATTACTGCTTCATTCTCCTTGTTTATTTTGCTTCTCTGCTAACTTGTAGGAACACTTCAGCAGCAGCAAGATCTTTACTAGAAACTTAATGGTAGAAAAAATGGAGATAAAAGCATTTATTGTTGCAAGCAGGGCTGTTGCCATTTCATTGGCAAAAGTCTTTTATTCTTTGATGTCTAAGCCTAATGACCGAGCCATTCTCTCTACTGCTATTCAGTCCCTTATCATCTCTTTCCCTAATAATATAATTTCCTCTGCATTGTCTCTGTTTTGCTTCTTTCTCTCTAGCCTTTTGTTTTAATCTCTGTATTTATTCTGGCTAACAGCTCATGTTTGAACGCTTGCTTCCAGCTCTAAGCTGTTTCATTCACACCATGAACACAGTGGAGGTAAATGGCCAACTGCATGGCTTTGGCTACACATTTTATTTTCACATGATCTCAACAGTACATAGAATAGCAGAATAAAATATCTGAGACATTATTCTGATTTCACTTCACTGATTTTCACTGATTTAGCAGAGGTCTTCAATATGAGAAAGTATGAAACCAATGATTAGGGGAAAGACTTCTTTTAAAGTATTGGGATTTCTGGGATAAAGCTTATCTACTATCAAAAAAAGCCATTCTCTTCTGCAAACCAAAACACATGCTTAGCTACCATTCAATTAGAGCAGTATTACTAAGAAAAAAAAACCCTCAAACTTAAAATACCTGGCAATGGAGGTGCAGGAAAGTTTTTAGAGTATGGTGGTAAAACTTGTCTAACTTTCCATTTTCATAAGAAGCTTTTTTTTTTTTTTCCTGTTTGTTTATTTTTGTTTTTTACTTTATAGTTGGCACCATTCCAGCTTTGAAAGGGTTGGGTTACAATATGGTTGGGTATACAGCAACCTTTCAGATTGGTAAGATTTATGTGACGAGCTTTTGTGTAGGAATGAATGGGCACTTAAATTCGGGTCTCTCTATTTGGTCAAGGAGAGACTTCTGTTGTTTTTTTTTTAAGCAAGTCACATTAGTTTCTGGCTGTAACAAAACCATCTTATATGTCATCTTTGGGCTGATAGAAAAAAATCAACGTGGATGTCAAGAGGCAAAACGGGTATCGTTATGCTAAGGCCCAGCGCAGCTCCTCGTGTTCAGCGTGGCTGTGGATGACAGTGATCCCAGAGAACAGAAGGAGCTCCTTGAGGCTGGTCCTGATCCCAGGGAAAAACAGTAGCAGCTGAGACGTTGCATTTAAGGGATGGAGCTGCACAAACTGATTTTAATAGCAAAATGTTGGGAGAAAGTGATAGACTTTTTTGTGTCTTTTACACAATATATTCTGGTAACAGTTGTTTGATGTCTCTGGCTTGTGTCCTGTGGAGAGCAGTTGAGAGGTGTTTTAGAGCTTTACTGAGTAAGGGTGAACATGTACTTGATGGTGTGTTTCAGGTCCTGTTTTAAGGACTGAGAAATAATTTGTTACATGCAGAGGAATATTTACCTGTCTGAGACCTAACAAAATTGTTCTTATGAAACTATGAGTTGGTGTGAGAACAGCAAACTAGCAGGAAAATTTCATCTTGCCTCTGATACTTATCCAGTGCAAGCCATTTTGGTCAGAAGTTTCAAAAGTAGTCTCTTAGCATAGTATAATTTGTATCTGAAGATTTTTAATAACTTTGACTAAGTGTGTACATGCAGTTTTCTAAGATGAAAATGATTAATTGTAAATAAGAGGTTTGATTTAAAGATATCATTAGGATAACATCGTAATAGCTGCGTTAATATCATAGTGACAAACTTGTGTTCTTTGTATCCAAGAACAACAAGATTTAGATCTGCTAGAAAGAACACAGCTTCAGTGATATAATTTGGTAGGGAAGAGGAGTACTACCCTTCACAAATGAAAGATTAAGGACTTGAAGCCTATTATGTGACCATCTGCAGTTTTCTTATAAACCAGTGATATTTATATTTGAATATTTTAGAGAAAGATCTATGAGTAGATGCCTACCCTTTGGGCAGTGCAGTGGCCTTCTAGGATTGGAAAGCTGGGGGCTCCCAGTTGTCATAATGTGCCATCATTATTCAAAGAGGCAGGCAATGCAAAGTGTCACAGAGGAAACACTAATGATACAGCTTATTGCAATCCATGGCACATTAGATAATAGAGACCTTAGGATCAGGGAATTATTTTGCAGACTTCCTTGATCATTAATCACAGATACAGGGGAGTACATGAGAGAGCCTATATACAGCCTAGGAGAAAGCTACAGATGATGAAGAATAAAATAGTGCCTTTAGATTTATTTACGTGCTAGGCTGAGATCATAGGAGAATCACCTTCCTGAGCAGCAAAGCGTTTCTTTTGGTTTGTGCCCCAAATGTGGGTGGCAGGGGTGACTGGTTGGAAAGGACTGGTGCAGCATGGAAACCTGGCGCGGACGCCGGGGCGGTGGGATGCCGATACCTGAGCTGGATACAGCTCCAGGACATTATTTGAAGGACAGCCTGGCCTGAGTGGAGAAGTTTAATGTGTGATTATTTCAACAGTGTATTAACTAATACTTTATTAAGCTCAGAGTGGTAAGAAGGAAGCCATAGGGATTATTTTCCCCCTTGGGAAAATTTTCTCTGTATGTAGGACAATTTATTGTTTCCAAATATTATCATAATGTCCTTCATTATCAGCTGACATTTTTAGAAATCTGGCTGCAGCATTAATTTTATTTTACATGTATCCTAGGGCATGAGAATTGATGGAAGGCCTTGCCAGGAGAAAAAAAAACACATTAATTTTAGTCCTTTTTGCTGATGTCTTTGATTCTTTCATTTCTGTATTAAAAACTTATCATTTTAATCAAGAGACTGATAGACCTTCATATAAATTCGGCAACCTGACATCCATCAAAAGTAGAATTAGTAACAGGGATAAATAAGAATTTTTAAATAAAAATAGGTGTATGAGGGATTGCTGAAGAAAGGCGGAGGAAAATAAAGGTCTTAATTTGCAATCCATTCCAAGCATGCTGCCTCTAAAGGACTTAATTATCTAAATAACAAAGCTCTTTTTACAAGAAATGATTTATAAAAGCAGCAAGGTTCCTGGTACTTCGAGTGGTGTTCCTGCAATGAATTTACCACTTGAAAAAACAGCCATTGTTTGACATTTACTTATGTTTTTGAAGGAGAATAGATAGGGAAGGACCCTGTAAAGACAACCTTGTGGTAAGACAGGTGCTGCTGCCACTGCAGCCCTGGTGTTATTAACGGCAGCTGTAAACACAGGGGTGTAGCAGCGTGGATTGTTAAGCTCATTTTTTAAAAGCCCATTGACTGAAATGGGAGTACGATGGGGCTCCTTAGGTACAAGATTTTTAGCAGCTTTCTTGCCTGTGTAGTTTATAATGATGCAGAGAAGCCCCTAAGCTGTGATGTTCATTTCCAGAACTGGATTTGGGCACAAAGTCTTTTGCACTCATGGAGGGCAGTACCTCTGGGACTCAGTTTGGTAGGTGTAAAGCACAAGATCTGCAAGTGGTTTTAAACATTGCATTTCTCTGATAACCGGCACTGTTAAGAACTTTTTAGCTTTTGTGTTTTCCCTCCTCTATAAGCTACTCAGCTCTGTATATGGGCTCTTTTGTATATGCAGATAATGTCAATTCTTACAAGGCTGTAGAATCCAGTGAAAAGCGATTTCGTTCCCATGTGCAACTGCTGCCTGCAAACTGCTGGCTCCACGAAGAGAATGCAGTTTCACATTGCCTCCACACTCAGGAATAGCTAGTTTAGAAAAAAAGTCTGGTTCCATCTGTGGCAAGAAGAGCCTGTGCAACATGCCATGACCATTGGATAAACTGAAAGGATTAAATGGCCGAGGGAATGCATTTAAAAACTGACATTTCTTCTGGATGAGAAACGACAGAAGCTCTGATATTTTATAATTAGGCAAAACCAGGCAAGATTCGAACCAGGATCATGCATTCTGCAAAATGAGTATATGGTCAGAATGAGAGAAGGAAGATTTTTCATTTAAACGCCATTGCATTCTCACTTAATTTCTATTAGCAAACAGGACACTGTTAGTAACTTAAGCAGTAGGAAGCAAATACTCCCCTCTCCTTTCTAGACTGTTGCCTTCCATATGATGATTAATTTTGTCCACCTTTAATTTTCCTCTAAGGATTTAATACCTATTAGGGCAAGGGACATTGTGTCAGTGATTTAGCCTTTTATCAAAGAAGTTGTGATGTGTTTTGAAGATGTGCTGGTGCACGTGCAGTTTCTCCATTAGAGGGCAGATCAGGGGATCATCGTTTCCAGGCTTTGACCACATGCTGCGGAGGAGAGGCGCACACAGCCATCTTCGTCTTGCGAGGCAGAAAGGCCTACGGAGAGCTGATAGAAATAGGTCGGCTTCTCCCCATCGACAGCTCAGAGTTTTGATATAGCCCAAGCGTAACTGAAGAGAGGGAGTGCAGAGGTGCGTTTAGGAATCTCCAGTTTCCCACTGTGGATCTGGAGCTTCCTTCCTTCCGCCTGTCTGTCGTTAGTCCTGTTTGGCCACTTTGCTATCTCCTTGTGGTTTCACAAAGAAAAAAAGGAGATCAGCTGATGTATTTTAGAGGTGAAGGAGTCCAATTCAAAGCAGGATTGCCTCTTCTCTTTGGTGTAGCTGCCATGATTAGCTTCTGGCTTACAAATGGTACTAATAAGTCACCATGTTTCTAGGAGCCTTCAGTTTCATTATCTATTAATATTAAAGAAACAGAACTCTGCTACGTCCCTCTTCTTTTTTTTTGTAAACAGCTTTTATTGTCTGTGAAAGAAATCATATTGAAAGCTCTAGAAACCTGAAATCCTTTCATCAACTTCAGATCAGATATATCAAGTCAACCTCAGTGTGAACTTCCAGTTCAATCTGGGATAAGATTCCTACAATGATCTGACTAAGCAGAGGTAAGTGTATTCCCCAGCCTGGTTTTGTTTGGGAACTCAACACATTTGGCACAAAACAAAGAATTTTGGGGGAAACTTTTATGCTGTTTTTGTGATAATCATTCAGTCATTATCTCTTTGCAGTTCTTTGCAAATACAGATGAGAGCTTTAGTCAAATTCTCATTCAAGAAGGCATCATCTTAAATTGAAATATAGTGGTTCTTTCTGCAGAAAAGAACTGAGTGTGGAGAAGGACCAATCTCCTGATTTATCTCTAGAGACAGGCAGGGAGAGAAAGAAAAGAAGAGTTTGTCTTCTCTAAATGCAGAATGCTTCTCTGGCTATGTTTATAAATGAACTAATAAGTCCTTATAAAGAGAAACTGAAATCCTTGTAAGGTGTTTCTTACACACAGCAAGCCTATGAATTTTAATAATATCAGGATATACAAATCTCCACCAAATAAAAAGAGGACTTAAGTGGGGTTTCTCATCAGAGCTACAATAATATTTTTCAAAACTTTCATTTTTGCTTAACTTTAGAATCCAGATGTTCTCTGAAACACTTCTTGAAAAACAGATTCACAGGTATCTAAAGCTGAAATACAACAGCTCCTAAACACCTGCATTGCATTTATTATAAGGCTTATCTGAAGTTGAGTTGTAGTTCTCCCTGGGCCTGATTGAAACCCTATGAAAATCAGGGCAAATGTTTCCACTGTATTGAGTATGCTTTGGATCAGGCCCAGTAATTTCACTTGCTTGTTGACTGTAGCATCACAGATGGCTCAAACCAGCCCAATTCTGGGGTAATCCGGTCCTTTAAGCTTCTCTCTGCACCTGCGCTTCTTAATGCACAAAAACATAGTGCTGGTGAGTTACATCATGGTGCCTGTACTGATGCCCATAATGTGCCAAAAGCCTCTGGTGCAATTTGACCTTTTATTAGGAAAACTTTGGAGGGAATAGTGTCAAAAATAAAGATTGGATTATGCTTGATACCTTTTCTCTAAATGTAAAAGTGCTTCAAAGAAGAATTTAATCTTCACTATCATCTCAAGTGCCTGCCAATTTGGAGACCTCTTGCTGGCCTTCTGCTGTATGGTCTATGCACACTGACACATTTTGGTTTAAAAAAAAAGCTGTGATGTATTGGGTGAGGTATTTTCAATAAAATTTGAGGGAACATTAATGCCATTAAAAAGCACAGCAAGCCCTTATCTGAAACACTACATACATTTAGTCATCCATGTTTAGAAAGGTGGAGTCCAAGTGGAATCAAGTCGGAACAGATATGGGGAAGCATGGCTTGTATTAATGGAGGAGATTACAAGGGCCTGTCTTTGAAGTAATCCAAAGAGAGACAAATAAAATTAAGGGACATGCCAGGGAGGGATTAAGAGCTATTAATTGAAAGTTGATTTGAGGACAGCTTTCAAACAAAGTAAATTTTTCGGCCTTTTTTCAACAGCTAGTTCAAAAAGGGAGTAGCCCAAAAGCAAGTAGTTGTCAGTTTAGTTGCAATGATCAGCTGAACTAAAACATACACTCAAATGTACCAGCCATTAGCTGTTTGACAGACTTGGCAGAGAGGAAGTAAACTGGATTAGAGCAGACAGAGAGAAAAACCCTTTGGCAGTAGATTTGCTAATGAAAAAAATAACTTCAGAATGACTGGGTGGTAAAATCCTAATGCAGATCAGATGGTAGTTTTCATTTCAGTCAAGGAGTCAACATAAACTCTCATGTGCTTTATAGATTTTTATCCTAACTAAATAGCTCACGTAAAAACAACACAGGTTTTAATTTTCACTGAATTTTCACACTGAATTAGCTATCTAGATGAAGCATATTTTATCTCTTTGTGAAGATAAACTCTTTGTAGTGCCTTCAAATAAGGACAAGAGATTTGGCATGTTTATTTCTAACCATCACACACAGTATCTTTTCTTTCCAGCAGAAGTAACTACCAGTTTCAATGGAGAATTCTTCTAAATAAAACAGTGAGAAAACTGTAGCTATTGAAGGAAACTCCCATTACCTATGCTGGTACTTTATGTCCTCTCTGAATAACAGAAGTTCATGGCTGAAAAGTTTTGAACATTGTATAGGAATCAAGTTCGCTACATCTTAAAAATAGATTTCTACTATTAAAAGGGTAATAATCTTTCTCCCTTTCACTCTAGGAATTCCAAAGGAATAGGCTATTGTGTGAAAGAGAAGCCATTTACTTGGTCACTTCATGTGCAGCTCAAGGAGAAAAAAACCCAAAACATAAGGAAAAGCAGAGTATATCTACTGCAAATGGTCTTAATATTTAGACCTGCTCAGTGTCTTGCTGACACTTGGGAGACCAAGCTGAATGGGAGATTTCAGCTGCATGTTCTGGCAGGGCTGAGAAGAACTTGTCTCTACTGAGCTGCTGCCATAGGATGGCACTACAGAACTCTGTGATGGCTTTTCTTATATGGTCTTGCCTTTGTAGTGGTGACAGTAACTTCATCAACACTAGCATCCTCATCAATCTTCCATTTTGCTGTTAACATCTATACCAATTTTAAAAAATCACAAGCCTCCTTACTAACAACTGCTGAAATTCTAATGACTTTTAAAAAAAGTTTGCTGGTTTACACTCCAGCAAGCTGAAGGAAGGTTATACTGTTCTTCACATTTTATTAGAGCATTACAAATGCTGTTTTGCTGAATTCTTGTGAAGAAGCTTGTCTATCTTTTCCATAAACAATTAGTTTCCCCAAACACTGGATGCAGTTTCATTAAAGCTTTGTTATACTGTCTCTTTTATTTCACACTAGTTGAGTTTACGTGTGGAATTCATTTCTTCTATGCTGCTGATTTGCAAACAAAACAGATTGCTAATTTGACATGGACAAGAAAATTGGAAACTGAGCTGACATGAAATATTTGACTGCTTCCAAGTGTTTTGTTGTACATGCTAGAAAACATCTGTACAGTAAGGTGTGTTAATCAGAGGCTGGTGTGTCATTGTGGAAATGGAGTCCCTTTTAATGTGATTCTGAAGTACTGACCACATCACCACAACTGTGCTGTTGTAACTTACCTGTAGTATACATTACTACATTTTCCATTTCACTGACTTTCATAGCCTGGTTAGCTGACTCCTACTCATAGACACATGAAAATATACACACAAAGGAAGATTTTTGATTTTTAATTTATGGAAACTTTTGAAATTGCCTTTTCCTTATCTTCCTTTCCTATCATTCTGGTGGACTTACTGTTTTTAAATTCTTGCCATGTCACTATAAATCACAAATCTTCTTTCTTGGCTAATCCATATGTTCTTTGATTCGGTGGCATAAAGTATAGTTTTGTAATATTTATATAGTCTGCCTTACAATGATCAACTTCAGAATAATTTCTCTAATGCTAACATCTCTCACTTGAAAATCATGCCAGGTTTCTCCAGCACTGCCGGCATGTGATTATTATTATTTTTCAGTCTGGTCCGAATCTTTTCAGGCTGCGGTCAGACCCACAGAGAGTAGAAAATATAATTTCTGATGATGGCAACCTCTATTGTGCTACCCCACAGAGCTATTAGCTATTTGAAGAGATGATGACTATCAGTGAGGTGGGTGGGTGAGGAAGATGAGGGAAAAAATGATTCTTAACTGGCTGAAGTCAGTAACAGTCTTTCTTGACCTCTAGATCCATGGTACTACAGCTCAGCCTGTAGCTTCCATTCAAAGAATTTTCCTTTTACACAGGAGGGTCCCCCACCAATCTATTCAAATTTCATTTCAGAGGAGAGTTGACTCTAAATGATCTTTGTGATCAGGGTCCTTCCTTTGTGTTCTGCTAGGAATACAAACCTCTTTCTTGCCACTTAAAATAGGCTACTTTCACCCTAGTTTTTAGCATTGTTTTTTCCTGTTGATTCTTTCTCCAGCTTAATGCTCTTAATTACGTACTGTTGTGAAGATTACACAGCAAAGTAAAAGAGAATGATCTGTTATCTGCACTTTCTATTAAGTAACAGCAATCTGCAGGAGGTGCAGTCTATAATTGCTATGAAGGAACTGTACCAAGTGCTGAATGAAGTATTAGTCTAGTTTGTTAATGACTAGGTGCAGAATGTTTCTCTGTCTGGTTGTCTTCATAATTTTGCATAAATACCAGACTACAATCTGATGACCCTTGTGTAGGTTCTTGCCTGCAGGCAGTGGCTGGCCCCACAGTTGTGCGTGGCTCTTTCTGTTGTTTTATGTTCCATGAGATGCATGGCTTTGGTCCAGGGAGAGGCTTTTTGAAAGCTGCCACAGCTACAACTGAAAAAGAAAGTCTTCCAGCCAAAGGACCTTCCTACATAAAGGATTTCACAAGGGGGCATCCAAACCAGCCATGAAGAGCTTATCAATTGGCTGGATTAGATACTTTTGGAATTAGACTCTCTCTTGCCTGCACTTGCGCTCTGTTCCCGTTAGCTGTATCGCTTTCTTACCACTGCAGCCCTTCGCTATCTTCCCCGCTTGCTGCCCACCTCCTCTTGCTTTCCTTCTTCTACTAGTTGCACTCATCTCCTCTACAGTCCCATTCGCTTCACCTTTGCTACCCTGGACTCGCTCGCTGCTTCTTTTAGCTTTATAATGAAACACAGTTAAAAGAAAGTATATGTTGCGTGGCATCAAACTGATGCTTTGATCATGGAGTCAGTCTTCTGTTCCTACCCGCAATGGAAACCTGTCATACACTTTTCCACTGATTTAACTAAAAGCAGCAATGCCAGAACTGGATACACCAGTTTTGTTTTGTTCTCTTTTGCCTGTTTTCTCCTTTCCCATTATAAGCTCTTAAGGGCAGGGATTCTGGCATACATAAATTTGAAAAAATAACAGCAGGGAGATGGTCATGTTGTGAGCCTGGCTGTGACAGAGTAGGTTCGCACTTGGAGGACTCAGGTCATGAGGAGACTAAGCCCTGTTTGTCTCCCTGCTCAGAGCAGCCAGCCAGTTCTCCTCTTCTCTGCCATTTCTTGTTCTCCTTCTCTCCCCACACTTCTGCAAACACCTGAGAAATTAGTCACTTTTTAGGTCAAATTTACTTGAAATGCTGAATGTTTCTAAAGATTAATTACTGGCCTGGGTCTCCAGTGGGTATCATTTTCCTTTCATTTGGCTGCTGTGGCTCTGAAGAGCCAAATTGCCTCAGTATATGCGTCATTTGCAGTCCCTGTTGCTGTGAGTCACCAGAGCTGAAAAAGTGACTTAACGTGTATCATGCATGTTTTTCACATAGCACAAGTAAAAATGTGTTCTTTTCTAACTGTGACACCCAAGTAAACTCCTACATTGGGAGAACACAGGAACTTCTCTGCTGTAATACAGAGTGGATTTAGTATTTCGGAAATACAAGGGAATACGCTACTTGTTCCTTTGCAATTATCTTAGGATAAGCCAAATGGTGGGAGAACTGGTCATTTGAGATATTTAGGTCAGAGCCCTGCAGGCACAAATAAACCTTAATGGCTCTGATCAGCCTCAGCTGGGGCCTTTCTTACACCCCTGCCCATTTAAGCACGGGTCTCCTGGGGGGCTAAGGATGGTTAGGGACAGCAAGGTCTACTAGTACCACCAGGATCCTGATAATTTAGTAAGTAATTTCTGTTGTTGTTTTGTTTTGTTGTTCTCCTCTCCAATAACAGTTTTGAAAATAGCTATACATTTCCTATACTGTGTGCTGACTTACTGAGTTTAATGCCTGTCCCCCTCCACATCCTCTCATGCATGAACTGGGTATTGTGCGTGTCCTAGGTGGTGAGCCTTTGCAACTATTGCTGCAGAAATCCCATAATCAGAAAGTAGATGAGCCTTTTCAGCTTATATTGGACAGTAGATAAGTCTTTGAATTGCTGCGTAGCTCAGGGAAGATAGAGTAAATAGGCAGATATTTTTCTAGTTAATGCTGGGGGTTTTTTTCCTCTATTCCTAACGCCCATAGATAAATGTATCTGTTTTGTTATGTACAATCTATTGCAATAAGCTTATGAAAACACAGGTTAGTGTTAAGAGAACATTTAATGTTAGAGTTAGCAACAGCAAATGTAATACTCAAATTTCTTTGCGTTCAATCTGGGTTTTAAAAAGATAAGTAAGCTATCATGTCATACCTGCAAATAGTTTTTTCTATAATTTTCATGGACTATGGTTAGCGTGGCTATTTATTATGGCACTTATGTAATCATGGCATGGTATCTTCTGGCCACAGCTTTTGTATTTTAATGCTTTTTATTTTCTTGTCTGTAATTTTACCTATTGGACTTTAAAGTGTAGACACTAAGGAGTTGGTGAATTGACAGACTCTTTTTGCTTTTGTGTTTTCCAAGGTGTTGCCTGGTATTTTGGACAGGGCATCTCTTTCTCAGTTTCTATGTTAGGTGATGCAAGGTATCAAAAGAGAAGATAAAGTCTGAGTTCGAAAAACCAGTCAGGTTGGAGGAGAACCTAATAAAGACTCTTCTGTGCTCCCTCTGCAGTTTTAGCTATTTTGGTTATCTGGTAGTAATGGTAAGACTGAGACACAAGGGAGAAAGTGGGGAAGATGTGTCGTTATGTGTCTGAGGGTCAGAAATTAAAGTCTCTGTAACCTTTCCAGTGCCTAAATCAGGCTGTAACAGTGATACCCTGTCATTAGCTCCTATCTAGCTACAGAGTTGCAAGTTTCCATGTTATACTTGAATCCAAGTGTACATGTTTTGTGGTGGCTGTTCAAACTAGTGCTACAGCAGCAGTTGTCTGGGATGGTTTACTACTAAAATCCATTTTCACATTTGTCTCAGTCTCATGTGCTATCAGCCCTGCTCCTCCCAGTGCTCCTGCAGCTTGAGAAAATGGTAGGCAGTAAAACTATCTGTCCTGTCAGAGACTGCTAGGAAAAACTAAAATGACAGCTAGAGCTTACCCCCCCCCCCCTTTTTTTTTTGTGTGTGTGTGTCTCCATGCCATCTGTTGTCAATTGCTGTTTCTGTTTCCTACCTCTTGCCTGCCCTCCTAGATCTGTAAATCTGCGTGTTGTAGTAGTTATACTGGTGTTAAGTGTGACTTAGCCTTAAAACAGAATCAGCCCTTCTCCTGGTAAATAGCTGGTCTGCTCTATTGTTTAATTGGATGCATCCTGTAGCACTCAACTTTTAAAATTTTATAATTTTTTATTAAAAGGCATCTGAAAGCATCTGCAGTTAAATTCAAAGTGCTGATCTCCACAAACTTGGAACTGCCTACAGCTTTTATTACAAATACTTGTTGGGGAAAATTATTTCCACTGTTAATGGAGGTGGATAAGAGGCAAAGCTGTTGTCACAGTTCAACAGGCACAGAAAATTGTTTGTCTGTTTTTCTTACTGTTGTTACTTTCATTAAAGCAACGCTCTCAATGGAATATCTAAGTAGTTGTAACACTTGCCAAAGGAATGATATTTCTTTATTACAGTGTAAATCAACTCTAAGCACATTTCTGAGTATAAACACAAATAAGATGCTTCACAAAACCCCCTAATGTAAGTTGAATTTTCTGGTGTTACATTTTGAGCAGAGCATGTGTGGAAGTCATAAATAGGGGACCAAATTTTATTCCAACTTCTCCTCTGGCCTGAAGCCAGAATTGCTCCTTGTGCTGGGGCTACCTGTGCCCCAGCTGCTTGGGCTGGTGGTGGGACACCAAGGACCTCTGAGAAGGCACTTCATGAGGCTGCATTATGAAGGATGGTTTGGGGAATGGGAGGAGGGAAGTCTGCTGGGATCGCACAGCAGCAGCTCACTGTCTTACTCTCGCAGGCACCATGTTTTATAAAGCCTTTTATGAACTTGCTGTGAATTTACGAGTTTGTGTGCCTTTTATGAACTTGCAGAAATTGCAAGCAGGCTTTTGGATCCCAAGGTTTCTGTGTCTAGTTGACTAGCCTAGTCCATTTTATTAGCTGGTACTTTCAATTTATCAAATCTCCCCTTTTGAAACAGAAAACTCTCGTTACCAGTATTAATCCATTTTATTTCTCTTTTCCTTTGAGAAATTTTGAATTACTCATTCTAAAATTATCAGGCATGGGCTCAGGCTGGCTCCAGGGCTGTGGCAGGGCAGAGTGGCTGGGGACCCTGGGAGCTTTCTTTCCTTCCAGCACTTGCTGTGCAAGGCTGGGAGGGAGGGTATACTCCCTCTTGCACCAGGAGAGCAAATTGCTGGGATCTGTGTTTCTGCCCTCCTGTGCTCATAGGTATTCTCCAACTGATATAATTAAAAACCTAATCATGGGAGTTCAAGATAGAAAAGATATATTAGATAATATCATTCACTGCCTTGGGGCCAGCACAAGATTGTTTCCTGTAAAATAGTTCACTGACTTCAGGGGAAGTTGAGGTCTATAAGCAACATGCAGGCTCAGGCACTTACTGAAGAGCTGCAAGGCTTGTATATATATCTTTATTAAAACTTTTATTAAAAAAAAGAAAGGCATTTCCATGCCCACTCGCTCTTGCAGATTTCAGCAGTGCTACCTTATTTTTCTGTGATAAAAACACATTTATTAGTTTTGTATGTTCAAAGAGAAGTAGAAAAAAGTCATAAAATAACAAAAAAAGAAATTGGAAATTGGGAAATACTTGGCATTATTAACTCAGTGGAAGCCTTCAGGTGGCTTGGAGTTTCACCCAAAGCCTCATCCTTTTTCCAGCTTATTTCACTTAAACATAATAGCTGTAAAAGGGACTTACTTTGTCCATCTTATCTATAATCTTACAGAGGTGGCATATAATCTGTAAATATCTTAATTTTCAGGGTAAATGAGTGTTTTCAGTTATGACCAACATGGAGCCCCAAGCTGTTTTAGTAGTCATAGCCATAGACAGAAACAATAGACACTGGCTGCTCTCTGAAAATCATTTGGAGTTAACCAAATGATTTTTTTTTTTAAATTTATTTTCCTCTCTGTCCTTAAGTTACAAATCTTCAAGAAATACACTTTGTCTCCCTTTCTGTCAACCATGGTGTAAGCTGTGATCCTATATCAGTCTTTACAGTAAATATTGCTGTGCAAGCTATCCTAGATCTTGCTGATGTGGAGTTGTGCCCAAGCTATGGTATTGTGTCACACCAGACTGAAAAATATATTCAAATCCCTATCGAGTCCTGGCAGTCCCAGGTGCTCTTTCAACATCTTGCTTCCACATCTACCCACTCTTGGGTATTACAAAGTGCCACACCACCTTCATGCAGCAATGGTGCTAAGATTTCTGTATAGCCATAGTCACCAATTAACCTCTGGGCTAAAATAGCGAGGTACTTCTCTTTTGTCCAGATGGAAAAAAGATTTCACGAGGCATGTGTAATCACCCAATGCAGCCTGTAAGTCACATACTGAGAAGTGCTCTTTCATACCTACCAAAGTTTGATTGTTACTAAAGTTTAAAAAAGAAACAAGAAACAATAAAACACCTCTGCTCTGAGCAACACCAAGGCATCTTGCTGCAAAGTCTGGATTAAATGGGTGCAGCCACAAAACCCTTTGGGTACCCTGGTGTTGTCAAAGTCCCTGGCTCTGTGGTTCTGCTGAGATGCTCTAAGCAGCAGTGCTATGTAGTGTGGTGTGGGTACATGAGGGAAAGTAGCCTGAGGACCAGATTAGGGGTAGATGTAAGAAAGTCATAGGATGTGTGAAAATGAGGAGGATTCCTTCTCCTCAAGGAACCTGAAAAAATTAGCAACTTAAAGTATCCATCTTTCTATGTGGAATGATGTAGGGAGAATAGTATGTTTAAAACTTTGCATATTCTCAGTCTCACTGAAGCTTAAGAATGATAAATGATTTGCAGTAAATTACTTCCATCTCGCTACAAGGCAAAGCCAGCAAACTGAAAGTTTGTCTCTTCTAAAGTATTATTGTGACTGGGATGCTAAGTGCAAGGCCAGAGGTTTCAGGTAAAGTAATATTGTGGTTAAATGCTGCCTCTAAGTGCTTGCAATGAGACTGTCTTTGAAGATAGCTGTAGGCAGACCCAGTGCTCCTATCCTTTCCAACTTGTATGATGCAAATTGGTGTATGGGCTCTGAGGCTCCATCATACAGCAGGACCAAAGGAGAGCTGTGGCTCCCCTATGTAGTACAACTTGGACTTGATTTCTTTTCATGTTGAGGTGGAGGGTTTGACTGCTGGTGGAAAGAGTTCATCTGGATCATCAGCCTGTAATTTATATACTAAGCAGCTTCCTCCCATAATCAGCAAAATCTGATTGTTACGAAAGTTAAAATAAGTGCCTCTGCTGTGAGCAACAGCAAAGTGTGACACCGGAATGGCTTGCCACTTACTAATGCTTAATCTGCTATGTGTCAGGGGCAAGTTAAGGCTTAGAAATCAAGCCTATTAACTGAGAAAACTTATCTTATTACCTGGATCATTTCCTGCAACCCGACAGACCAAAAATATCACAGTGAAGCAAGGATTCATGACCTTTATAATTTGTTGTCATTGCATGAAATTAATAACCCTGGTATACGTACAGCACTGGAATTACACAGAGTTTTTCTCCCTTTTCTTTTTAATTAGCTCAGAGATTCAAGTTGTTGGAGTAACTTCATTCAAATCCATTTACAGGTTGTGTACAAAAGGAGGGATTAGAAATTATTGCTGTTTAGAGTAACTTTAGCCTAAGTAAGTCCCTTTGTGGCAGTCTAAATAGTAATGGCCATGCAAGTGTGTTACAAAGTCACTCTCAAAACTTTTTGAAAATACTGCCAGTATCTGTTGGAAATTTTCAGCTTGCTTCAGTACTATTGTAAAAAGTAGCCTGAAAAAGTTATTTCTTTGTTCTCAACTAGGAACTCATAGAATATTTAATATTGTACTTTGCTTGTAAGGGTTTTTTCTTTTGCAAATATGTTGAAGAAAAGTCTCCTTTCTGAGGCAGTGGTATGCTGAGTAGTATCAGCTAGGAGTCTGGGCTAAAAGGCTCCTGGCTACTTGCATAAGTTGCCTTTACAGATGGTGGTGATAAAAAAGCAGAACTTCGAGATGCTACAGTACCAACAGAACCAAGTTAGAAACTTTGAGCCATATCTTAATGACTCTGAAAACAATGGAGTCAACATCTGTGTTTGTTCCAAGACAGAAAAACTCCAGAAGTTTCCAACAAGTCTTACTGGGTTCAAAATTTCTGCTGTTCAAATGGGCACGCTGAAAGAATAAAAACTGGCATACACCTTGCATGGGTTATAGTAAACTTATATATTGAGGTTGGCTTAAGACAGACACTAACTGAAGCTGTGAAGGAACATTTTACTATTAAACTTTGCATTTTTATTAGCTTTAGTAAAAGGATAAAATGGGAATAATCTGGACCAAATAAAGGACTGAAACCACATAACTGCAGGCTCTAAGAAGCAAGATGATTTCAAGTGAATTCAGTGGTGCTGTCTAGGATTAGACAGACATATGAGTGAAGTCTTCAGTTCTGTTGTGAACCTCTTCTTCTCTATGAAATATCACAGTGCTGCTAGAGGCACCACTATAATGGCTGTGTCAACCAAGAAAAGGTATGATTGAGTCTTCTGTGGTGCTGGGAATGCACAAAGCTCTGGGAAGTCCTTGAGGTTTCAGGCCTTCAAGTGCAATGAAGGTTCAACTCGGTGTATTTGTTAGTTGTTCATGTTACACTTCCGTCAGGTGGTAATCTTCGGCTGTAGACCCTGTCCATGCCAGCTGGAGCTTCAGACTGTACATCCCAAAGCAGGTACAAGTCGAGCATTACCATTTAGGGTTTAACTATGCTGTTGAAGTTTAACATGAAAGCAGAAGGACCAAAAATCAATTTAGGCTAAGTTTTATTCATGAAGTACTGTCTTTTGGATTGCCCCAGCAATTAAGTTTCCTGTGTCTGCCTCTATTTCCTTTTCTCATCTTTGTAAAAGACTCCCTGACCTGTTTTGGAGCTGACCTGACGTGTCTGCTGGGGTGAGAAGAAGGTGAGTACACAGGAGAAAATACAGTCCCAGAGGAGATGTGGGAGGGGAAGGGGAGTGAGAGAGGGGCAGGCTTTGAAACCACATGAATCCATCATATAGTACTGAACAAATTGCCGTTTGTTTTGGCCTGGGAACTTTTGAACTTTTGAAATATGGGCACACGGTCTCCATAGTATGCAGTCTAATATGAGCGATTGTGTAGGTTCCTGCATATAACGTGCAGCAAACCCAACATGTGTATGTCTTGACCATCCAGATGTAGCATGTGCAGGAGATGATAAGCAGTGTCTCATTTCCTCTGTGCATGCTCCGCATAAAAGAATGCGTGTATAGGGAGCTTCTTGTTGTCTTAACACCCTATCAAAGGTAGCATTGAGAGTGTCCCAACACTGAGGGAGGAGAGGAAAAAGCTTGGATCCATCAAGGTGCTGGATATCCTACCTTTGAGCTTCCTACTAAATCTGTGCCCACTACATTGTTCCAGCCTGAGGAAAGAGTCCTCGTGCTTCCATGCAGAAATCAAATATCTCATACCTGGTTAGACCTTGTAAATCAAATCCTGTGTTTTCCAAGTGTTTTATCATTAGAAACTTTCCACGAAAAATACTTCTGCTTCAGCCACTTTAGTGTTATATTTTTTAACTAAAGGACTCGCTATGATTTTTTTCAACACTAAAAAAAGCATGAAGAAAATTAATTTTAGGAGGTCTAAAAAAGCTTAAATGATTGAAGAAGTGGTACTTGGAAGAAATCAGAGGCATTTGGGAAAAATTGCCGTAAAAATAATCTGAACCATGCAGTAGTGTGTAGATTCTAGGTACTACAAACTACCAAAATCCTGCCAACACCTCAGCACGCTTCTGTCCCTTGCATGGTCTGCACAGTCAGTAGGAAGGGTTGTCTAGGGCTTTGCTGAACCCACATGGCTCAGTCAGATTGTGGGTCGTGTCAAGAGCTAAGAGATACCTTTGAAAGGAATCACAGAACATTTCTGTCTATTACATACAATACCTAAAAGAAAAGGCTTGAGTCTGTAAGTGTTACTGTAGCACCAATCAGTAACAACAATAATAAAAGCAAGTCTTTTAGAAATAATGAATATGTAAGAGCAAGGAATTAAAATGAAAATCAGTAGGTAAGCCCAAATACAACAGACTCTGCCATATGCATGCTATAATTTACACTCTCCAGGATTTGTTTACATATTTATCAGCTTACGTTGACACTTAGGTGAATATATATACACACAGAAACATATGCAAATAATCATACATTCATTTAGAACTACAAGAGGGACTTCCATTATGTAGAATAGCCAAGAGAGTCATGTGCTGGCAATCAAATTCTAAACCCCTGGCTACTGCGAAAATATAAAGGAAAATGAAATCTGTAGAATCATGAGGAGTTGGGACATTTCTTCTGAGTTATCTCAGCAAGACAAAAGCTGTGGACATGGTGAGACTAGTGTTGCATAGGATCTAGGATTTTCACATCTGGGTTTTGTTGCTGTTGTTCTGAACTTAAATTAAATTCAGAAATAAAAACATCTTTCTGGAAATTAAAAAATAAAAAAGATTTTGGGAAGGCCAAGGACATCTTCTGCACTTCCAGGTTGTCAAAGGAGACAGTGAGTTTGTTACATGCCTAGCTTGCTGGTTAATTAGTGGTTGTTCACTTTCAGTAATGTGTTACACTGAAGATCTGCTGAAGTGGAGACTTAAGCAGGCTGAGGAGGTGGGATGCTTACAGCCCAGGAGATGTGCAGCCAGGAAGCCAAAGGGTCTAGAAATAAGTATGGTTTTGCCTTAAGCTATAAGCCGGTTTCTGTTATGCAGATCTGGCAGGGTTAAGATAAAGCCTGAATACTTTCATTCCTCTGTGCCCTCTGAAAATGAAGAAATAATTGGATGGAAGTAGATTTGAATCTATTACCCTTTGACGAGTACCAGGATTTGTGCATGTGTTTGTTTTAAAGTGAGTTCATACCACTAGTCAGCTTTCTTCCTGACCATAAATTCTTTTTAGAAGAAAGTGTATTGCAGGATTTGTTCTGATCCTCAAGATGCTGGCTGTGAAGAGATCATAACAATTCAGACCTGGCACTGAGGCATCCTGCTTCTGCCACCTTCTATTTTTGGATTTTCAGATTTTCCATAATATCAGTGGTAAATATTTTAGTGCACAATATTCCAATGAAGCATCATCATCAGTTCCTCCAAAGGAAGAAGATATGTCATGCTATGTATTACTTGTATCTAGAGCTATATGAAATCTGCTGCTTTATTCAGGAAAATAGTTACCTATTTCTCAATAGGTTCCATAAGCCATTTTACATTTTTAAGGGTTGACTCTGTGGGCCTTTGAACTTTGGCTTTTGAAATGTTGAGGGGAGAAGAAGTTAAAAACAGATTTCACATGCAGATCACAATGTTGATGTGTCATAGGCATAACCCATTTGCACTTAAGAGTAGAAGTGGTAAAAGATATGAATGGTAGCTTGTTTGTTGTTTTTTTGGTTTTGTTTTGTTAGTGTTTTTTTTGCTGGTACTCAAGGAAGAGGCAGTATGCAGCTCCTAATGCACTGAAATTTTAATTTTGGTTAAAGCCACTAGGTATTGCAATGTTATGACTGCTTTCATGCACTCACCTTCACCCTCACTAAAGCCCAACTTTTGTGAAATACACTTACCAGTGTCACTTACCTGTCAGGTGTAGTCACTTGCAAGATCTCAAACAGGCAGAATGACTAAGAATAAAATGTAGGAATTAAGGCAGGAAGAACAACAGAAATACAGAAAAAAAAAATCAGGTTTTTTCTACACAGGAAAATATCAGGTTTTCCACATCTCTGCCCCCTACCAAGAATAAAGGAGCATGGAGGAAGAACTTCACTTCTGAAATGCTTGAGGTGAAAGAAATCAAGGCAAGATGAGCACTCATTAACATATATGCTCAAGAGAAAATCATATGTTTTAATAACCAAAGGGACAATTATGATCACCTACCTTACAGACTACTGCCCGTAGTGTTTTGTGGGACAGTTTCCACACTGACTCACTGTTTCAGAGTGAAATAACTGATTTTTGAAAGATGTGCCATCTTCATTTCACAAATAAGCTTGTAGCATCAGTGACTCCCAGCTACTCTTCGTGAGCCTATGGTGTCAGTATCCTTCTCTAGTCTAATGTCATACCTATGCTGGCCCCTGTAGGTATTCCGAAATTAGCTCTAGATTAGGTGCTATGGTTATCAGACTTAGACAGTCTATAGCAGCATGGAACTCGGTGTGAAACCTTTACACCCTGTCAGGAAGCAGGGTAAAGACTGCAGGAGAGCTTTGCAATTGCTATCAATTGCCACAAGCACCTGGACCTCGATGACCTATGGAAGTTGATGTCACTGATTGTTGGCCTCTTATTAGTAGACTTAGCAGCTACAGTTTAAAGACACATTAAGGCAAATACCTCATATCTCTATTGTAATTAGCTTAGCAGCAAAATTGGCTGAGCGAGAGGAGATAACAACAAGGTCACATTTGTGATCAAATTTCTATGCTAACAGCACAAAATGTAAATAAAAATAATTATAAAGAACTCTCTTTGTCAAAGGGTGGCCAAAGATTAGCTTTCCAGCTCACATAATTTGGTCTAAAGTTACAGACTTGGAAAAAATAGGCAGCTGGTTTCATTTGGGAGTCACACGATACAGTTCTTCTGCAGCCTTTTCCCTGCCACAAATTTAGGCAAGCTTTGCATGAAACAGAAATAATACTTGCACTGTGCTTTTGAAGAGATTGTGGGCCAAGCCAAGAGAGCTGGAGTGGAGCAGGAGAGCCAAAGGATAGCACAAACCAATAATGAAAGCAACATGTGATATCATCTGGCCAGAGAAAGATGAGAACGGTGGTGGGATTTAATGGTTCATTTTGAAATACCCCTTGCAAAGAAAGGAATGTGTTCAGGGATTAGGATGGGGTCCTAGGAATTAGGAAAACGGGGTTTTATTTCTGACCTTGTCACGTCCTATCTGTGTGCTCTTGTATCAGTGCCTCAGTTTCCCAGCCCATGTAAGTACTCACTTCAAAGCTTTTCTGTGGGCTCCTGCATGGAGGCTTATAGCCTTTTCTGGGAATGCAGCTGAAAAGCTGAATGAGAGGGTGCCACTATTTTAACTGACTATTAAATGTTTTGTATTTCAGATTAAATGAAAAGCTAAATAGAGTGAGACTTCGGTACAAGCTGTTGAAGAAATGAGAAGAAAAAAACCCCACCTTTTCATGTTTTAAATCAATTCACCTTTCATAGGGCCCTTCCTGAGCACATCTAGCTCAAACATCTCTGACAAGCAGTCTGTAAAGCTTGATTTCAGCTAGCAAGTGTGTTGGGAATGGATGACCTCAGATCCATGAAACACAGATAATGTGGTGTCTGAAGTGAGCGTTATCATTGCTGCTACACAGTCGTGTCAGTGCTTTGCTGGGTTTGGAGCCTCTCACGGTACTGAGACCTCGTATTTGGGTCTGAACTGGGGAGGAAGGGAGGAGGAGGAAGAAAGAAGGAAACCATTAAAAGATTTTTGGAGTGGTGTAGCAAACAGACTCCTGTTTTAGATGATGAAGTCTTCTTATGAGAATGACGTCAAGGTAGGTAAGAGAGAAACGATGAATGGCATCTGGCAAAGAAGCCATTAAGGCCTGACAGTAGATGCAGAAGTTTTTCCTTATGCGTGAGGAAAAGTGTGTATACTTCCCTCACCGGAGGATAGCATCATGCTTTTGAAACGAACCTGAGGAATATTTAGAAGGCAGCTTAAGGAATGAAGTTTAAAAACATTTCTTCTGTGAGAAAATCAGACTTTAAAACCACCTTTAGGGCTTCTCGTTATTACAGCATGGTCAGACTGTGTTCCAACAGTATTGAAAGTTAATCTATGTTTCTCCATTAGGAAAGACCATTCTCAGATTTCTTTTCCACTAGATCAAGAGTGAGGTTGGGGACACCTTAAAAACCATAGACTGTGAAGACTTTGAGGGAAACTTTAGGAAAGAAGAGCTATTTTTGGTCACCAGGATGAAACCTTAAGAAATATTAGGTAAGAACTTAGAGTAGCTTGTTGCAAAAAAATTGGAGAGTAAATGAAGTTCGTTCTTCACATTCAGAGAGTCTATATTTGTCATCCCAAAGTGTCAGCTACACAAGAGCTTTGCTGGTTAGGTCTTTCCCACCTTTTCCGTGCGAGAGAGTGGGAGCCACAACTCACAACATGAATTTTTTGTTCATAGCCATCACTGAGTTCCTCCAACAGCTGGGAAAGAGGGAAATGTCCCATTTCACACAGACACCACTAGAGGCCGCCAGAAACCTCAACAAAGAACTAAAAAGCCTCTAATTTCCAGCATAGTGCAAATTTACAAAACAGAAATAAGGCCATAGCCTGTGTCCCATATGAGCATATGTTTCATGTCTTCTGTAATGAAAGAAAATGTTGCTGAGCTTATATCAAGCTCATGTATCCATCAGGTTTTTAATCTTTTTCTAAAGGGAAATATTCCCTTGACTGGAAAGAGGGATTGGGTATAAGTAATATTTTTCATCATCATAGTGATTTTTATGAGGGTAATACACATTATCTATGTTTTGTGGTGGGGAAATATTAGGTCCAGAGAGGTTAAGAGATTTGCACAGATTATTAGGTATTGTTATTAATTCTTGCTTTAAAAGCATAACCTGCTCTGCGCCAGAGATTTTTTTTATAGCATTTTTATTCACTAGGCTCAGATATCACATGTTATAATGAAGAAAATGGACCACAACTCTCTTAAAATTCAGTCTTTCTTTAATACAGTGAGCAGCCTTGCACTGAAGTGCTCTCTTTTCTAGAACTGGCTGCTGACACCAGTTTCCCAATGTTCTCTGAACAATTTATAAACCACATTCACCTGTAATGCTGAAGCTGTAGGATCAGGAAGCCTCCTATAGCATTTTTCCATGGTTGCATGCAGGAATTTGGCTTAGCTAGAATAAAAGGCATAATTAAATAAAACCTAACTGGAAGGAGATACCCGCTCCACCTCTGGCCTCATTTAGAAGTGTGCCCAATGCAACATATTTTGCTGTGTCCTGCATAAGAGGAAATAGATTATATTCAACTTTGAGACAAATTATTTCATAAAAAGTTGGCTTGTCTCCATAGAAAGTCTCTATCACTTTCTCCAATAAATATTGGCAGCAGCTACCCAAGGTTGTCAAGTCAGCCTTTCAGGTTGCCCTGCACATTGCTTTGCAGTGTATCCTAGGACACATTACTCAGTAGAGTCCCATATTGGTACCACATACAGGAGACATGTCTGGCTGAGGTGTGAGCAACAGATCAACACCTTGTTAGTTGGGCACAGTCTTTTATTTAAAAGTGAGTAATAGTGCTGATCTGAGTCAGTAATGCATGTTTTAGATGTTACCAGTGATCATTTCTTTTTCCTCACTCCTTCTCGTTCTCCATGTTGTTTGACATTTCTGATGGGACATTTTAAACGTACATATCTCTGGCCTGCAACTACGATGACAAAACCACATTGATTTGGGAGGTACTTGTGCAGTCACAGAGGGCGTGATGTGGTAGGAAATACCAAAAGGAGGCAATGACAGGACTACCAATGCTAAAATAATTGTCCCTGAGAGTAAGATAGTTAACTAGTGGACAGAGGAGGAAACTGTTGACTTTCAGTGTATTTGGATTATGTTGTCCATCCCCATCTCTGCTATTATTGCTGACCCTTCCACCTACTCCTCTGAGGTGGAAAGACCCTCCTCTAAGCAGAACAATGTTGTCTTACTATAGAGAAGAGGAATTGCTTTAACTTTGCCATGTCACTAGCTGCATAAAAATCCACGAAGTAGATGATATAGCATAGGGAAGGCCTGTGGTTTGCATCAGGTAATATTATGTACAAGAGGACTGTACCAATGCAAAACTTTCTGTTCTGTCAACCGTGTCTGAAGTGAAGAGTCTAGCATTTGGAAACCAGGTGTTTTAGAGCTAAGGGGCAGATTACATGGAGATGTATTGGAAATTCACACCAATGGGATAATATTAGGTTTTTTCCTAAGTCAGAAAGGAACCAGGGTTGGTGCTGCAGGTGTTTCTTCTTTTCATGATGGAAGCAGTGGGAAGTGTGGAGCTGGATGTTCCTTACCAATTTTGTCTGCCTATACATCTCAGGTTTTTGTATTATGCCTCTTATTATTGTGAAAATATATATTAAAACCCAACTGACATATCTCAGCTTTAAATAGTCCATCTCAGGAGAGAGAAAAGAATTGTACTTCCTCCTGCAGCATTCAGCAATGGAGATCTGCTAGATACATTATGATGTATTTGTTTTCTTTTCTCTAATTACATATGGGATATTATCAGATCTGCTCTGGTAAATCCTCAAGTCTCTTTGGATTTTTTTACATGCTAAATAAAACCAACCAATTTTTGAGCCTCTGCTTGTTTACATTTAACAAAGGTTTTGTTTGGACTGTAACAGATTCTTTCTGCCAAAATAAGGATATTTTTATCTTGCAAATAAATACATAAGCCCTTACCAAACATGCTTTTATAAAGGGTTAAAGTGTTGCATATCATGGAGACAGACTCTGCATGCTGTCACTGCCTCGCGCCCCAATGTGTTCCCACTGAAGAGGAATGCTGTCAGCTGTGGCATCTACCTCGGGCTGCTGCTCATGGCTCCTTGACCTTCATAAATCATGTCAATCGCATAAAGCCAGCAGGATTCTCCAGTGGCTTCCGAAGTGCTGGAAATACCAACAAGGTAATGCAATTTTCTCTCTTCCCAACTGTACCTCCTCCCATAACCTGCTAGCTGTTCTCCTTAGGCATTCAGTTGCTGTGCACAACTGAAAAACAGAAGTAATATTTTCAAATGTGCTTTGGAGAAAGGTCTTTTTAAAGTAGTTATTCACCAACTCACCAATTCATCAGTGAATTCAGTGGGAATTAGGTACCTAAAAACATAATGTGGGCCTTTAAAAGCCTTTGAAAAGAATGACCAGTCCACAGAAGCACCTTAGGCGCACTGATTCTCTGTAAATGTTAGGCTCTGTAGGTCTGCATTCATCTTGCCTAACTTTAGGTATGTAATTGATGCACTTCAGTTAGGAGCATAATTGCCCTAAGTCTCCCCTGTAGTCAGTAGAGACAAATAAGCTGCTCGTACCACTAAGAAGTTCGCAATTGCTGTCAGTAGGTGCCTCATTATCTCCTAGGGTACTCAGGGTAACTCTGGTTAAGTGCCTAAAATTAGTTAAAAGGGAGCTGGGGACTACCTGTCTGTCAGTCACTTTTAAGATTGCAATGTAGACGTTTTTGAAAGGTAACCTGTTAACTTGAAAAATGTTTCCTTCTGACAGAGGTCAGAATGAATTTTTTTTTTTCTTTTAAACTAAGGAAAAGGCAGCTGAGACTCTTCTTACAGCAGATACTCAGCCCTGCACTACAAAACTAAAACAATAAAAAAGGTTGGTTTTGGTTGTAGGTGCTCTCTGATGCAGAATTGACTATGGTGCTTTGGAAAGGATGGGCTCCCAAGCGAGGAGCTGTGGCGCTGTACGGTGTTCTTTCCATGGTTGTTCATGTTGCCTGCCTTTTCCTCCCTGCCAGGTGTTACACACCTGTGGAAAGGATGCTGCTCTGAGTATATATTTTCAACCATTTATTTCTGCCAAATCATTTGAAGAGGCTGCAGAATTTGTACTTTTAAAGAGGAGGTTTCTGAATCACAGTCAGTGAAATATCAGGCCATGTTACAAACAGAATCCCAGGTGGGTTGCTGAATGGATTTACCGATTAGCTGTAAAAAAATATTAGTTGGGATCTTCCATGAACTCTGTAAACATACTTTTCTATGGAATCCAAAGGGTACAGAGTAAGATGATCTTTTGGGTCAGAGGTTCTTTTATTTCCCTTTCTGGTTCTCAGTGTGCACCAGAATGTCTCTACTATTATTAGACCCCTTTGCAGACACAAACATAGAAATTCATTGGCAGTTGCTACTGGATTAAAAGATTTATCTCAAGAAACAGTCTGGCTGCTGTTGGAGAATGGATGGTAGATGGCAGAAATAAAAAGTCAGATATGAATAACAAGGTTTCTTTCTTGATTTTCTTTTCTGCATATGATCAGCTTTCACACCAAGTCATTAGGATTGGAGACTCAAGAAATGGTTGTACAATAATTTACATAATAAATCCTGGCACTTAGTCTGTGGTACTGACAAACATATGTTCTTGTGGGCTGAGGCTCATTAGGCGTAGCTTTCTCTCACCCACTGCTGTTACAGATTTTAAAGACTGCACTTAGATTGGAACTATTCTTGCTCTGAGTTAACAGCATGAAAATTTAAAGACATTTGAAATGGTCCTTCAAAGGCTTGTTTTCAATTCATAACAACAGTGTGAACAAATTAGTGGCAAGATCGTGAGGCATTGTAAACCCAAAGGTTAAGGTGGCTTAAATTAACAGGGCCATTGTACTGCCCTACAGTGAAGAGAAGAACGTGTGCCTCTGAACTGCTTCCTACTGGAGCTTTTGCATGACCACAAATTAGAGATCTGCTGGAGCCTGCTTGTTCTGCCAACGGTGTTTTTAGCCAAGTGAAGGCAACACATTTATTCCTATTCCTTAAGAAAGGATTTAATGCAGCAGCAGCAGCAGCAGAGTTATTCCTGGGATGATCCCAGTGACATCTGCAGAGTTACAATGGATGCAAGGTCTGCCCTTGAAGGGCAAGTGGAAAAGCAGCAAATAAAGCTTTCTTCTCCTGGTTAGAGACCTTTGCAGACCATTAAAATTCTTACTTAAGTTGAAACATGGCTTCAGTCTCAAAGAAATTGTCTTACATAGGACCCAATTGTGTGGTAAGTTCAGTTGTTCCTGTATGAGATTCTGCTATGTTACGTGGAGCAGCACAAGGGCACAAGAATTTGCAGGTGAAGAATGTCCTGCAGCACTCTGCACTTGGACTTTTAATAAAGGACTTTATAAATGTGTATTCCTATCATGTTAAAAAAAAAATACTGTTATAAGACAGGATAGGCTGAATTCTTCATCTGTATAACATTTCTAGAAGGCACAAATGTTATTCCAGCATAACCCTCCAGAAGAAAAAACCCTCCAGCTCTATCACATAGTAAGACCTATATTACCAGTTTTGAAAACAGCCTGCATTTATGAATAGTGATGCACAAAATACTCTGCAGGATCAAGTCAGCTTTGAGCGGAGCAGGATTAGAATTTTGTGTGCCGCACATTGCTGATTGCAAGATGTTGATGAGCTAATTAAAGGTTAGGGTATGAGTTCCTTAATCAGTGGTTAATCAGTGCATTAAAGTATGTAGGAGTGTTGCCTCATAACAACAAGAAACCTATGGGAGGGTTAGGGGATGTATTCTTTCCCCCTCACCCCCAGCAGCAGGGTCTGGAGCTGTGAGCGAGGAGAAAGGGGCCTTTGGTGTTCTCTGCCTGGGTTCTTGTCCAATATTCTTGATCTAAATTTATTATTTTCCCAGTTCTTATCATCCAGTCTTCGTATTCTAGTTTTTTTTATGTAAAGAAGAAAAAATAAAGGTAACTTCCCTATTCCAGGATTTGTGACCCTCTCTGAGGTGAGATGATGGGGGCTTGAATTTCACATGGGCCTCTGAGGATACAAATAGAACAGTGCTTCTCCCTTTGAAACCTGTGATCCTGTGCGATTTCTTTGACCCCTAATTCTCAGGGCAGCAGAGGCTTTAGCATCCTGATTACCTGTTTACTTTCAGTCTGAGGTATCTATTTCCTTATTTGACTCCTGTATCATATGGATTTCTGGCTCTTTGGCCTCTTGCCATTTGAGGGAGGAGACTTGTTTTTGTGGACTCTGTTTGCCCATCCAAGGTAGGATTTCTCTGGACAAGGTGTGCCAGCTAGTCTTAGTATTTATAAAGTAGGAACTGCTCCGGGTTGTCTCCTTGCTATTCTTTGTCTTGTTTTTCCAACCTTTGGCTGCTTTCAGTGTTTGACTCCTGTCTTGTCTTCATGGATACTAGAGTTCTGGACTACGTTCACTCATGAGTGTGACCTATTCTTCTGGCTTTATGCCCAACTTTTACAGGATGTCACTTTCACTTATAATGTTGATTTCAACAAAACATTTTAAAAAGCAGAACCTTAAAAAGTGGATTTGCTCTCCTACCTAAAACAAATGTAAGAAGCTAATTAAACTAAAATTCACATTTTCCAAGTCATGATGATTTGCTTCAGTCCTTTAGTCTGACTCTCTTGTTGTTTTCTTTCTTCTGTATTCAAGAAGAGGTAGGGTAAAAGTTTCTTAAAAATGTTGAAGGTTGCCAACATGTTCAGACTCAAAACTTTTATCAGCCATGCTAATGGAAATATTACAATGTCATGCAAATGTGAATTATTTGGCAGAACATCTTGTTGCAGACAGGGAAAAAAAGCCCTGCATACTGAGTGGCATATTTATACTTTTCAGGGGCCTACTTACTGGTTAAAATGGAACACATGTAGCTGTACTTTGTAAAAATAATGAAGTCAAGGATATAAAATAACTAGGCTTCTCCAGTTTTCAAACGCTCTTCCAGATCAACAAATTGAAAAGGTTTTTCAGGATTCTCTTGTGGCTTTAGGCACGAAAGATGAAATCATTCAAAGAACAGGGCATACAGATACCATCTGATATGTGGATCACAGTAATGCGCTCTATGCTAAGAGAATAAGACCAGTACAGACACAGTCTTGAATGAGGTTTAGCATCCATTGTTCCCTATAAAATTGATTGACAATTCCTTTCCAACTGTGTAATTTTTAAAAGAGCTACAGGAATTGTTCAGCCCAGCCTCATTTATATTGTGAAATAAAGCTTTGTGTGCTTTTATTCATCATGGCAAGCATAGAAAAAATACCAGCACTTATCTGATCCTGGCTTTACATAATGCAGCATTAGTCAACAAAGTTTTACCTGCATTCCTCCTGTAGGTTACTGGGTCAAATACTGAAAGTCATTACCATTTCATGGCTGCTTGGTATCGTGCTTTAAAAGAAGTTGGAGAGCTCAGCTTAGCTCCTGACAGGCCAGCAGAGCTGCACCAGAGATGCATAGACTGTTTTGGACAAAATGAGAACAAACTCAAAAAAACTGAGCTAAACCCCAGCTTTAGGCTACGGTCCAGCAATGAGTTCCATTGATGTTTCCATGGAGCTCAGTGCAGGATCAGCTACAGTTGTTTTTTAAAAAATATTCTCATGAGGCCACAGTTTTTCCTGTCTTACTGGGAGCATGGGAGGAAGAACAGTCATTCTGTGTTATTTTGGCACATCTTCCACGCCTTTCAGTGGAGCACAGAATGGAGACAGGAGCAAAAGGAAGATATATTGAAACATAATGATTCTTTCTCTTATTCCTTTGTTTTTAAACCCAAAAGAAGTTCAGACTTGCAGTAAGTTGTGAAGAAATGATTGAGACGTTGAGATGTTTCTTTGGGGGAAGATTGCCTTGTATCTTTTTGTTTCTTTTTTCCTTGAGAATTATAGATTAAAGATACCCCCAGCCAGAAGTCTGGATTGGAATAACCCTAAGTGATAGATGCTGCTGCATGAACCTCATTCCTGGTTTTGTAGGTGTACTTCAGCTCTGCAACTGCCAATCAACATCTCAGATCTGAACATCCCCAGCTGTGGGAGCTATATCATACATTTCTAATTTGATTTCAGCTGACATGGTTATCGTGGCAGAAAGGAAGGGGAGGCATCTTGAAAGAGGAGCTTTTCCTCATGCTAACCCCCAACCTGAAGCATATTGCAAAACACTTCCAGAACTTTCACAACTCTGCTGCCCTTTCTCTCAAAAAGACTGGCAAAGCATTAAATAAATTAAACCGCGTTCTGAAAGTTCATACAAATAGTCTTTGCTCTTTTCCCAAAGCTAGTGAACAGCTTTTGAGTGGGAAATGATGCTGCACCAGCTCCTGAGAGGAGGGGTGTTATTTTAAGCTAGCTCTAATTCTGGGTTTCTGCAATTGACAGCTACACTTAAGGGCTGGGGTGGGAGCTGGCTCCTGGCTCTGATAAGGAAAACAAAAGGTCCTGCATACACTGGCTTCTAACACTGCTGATGCCACTCAATTACTGCACAGATTAATGGGACACAATGGTGCAAGTCCTCCTCCTTACCTTGAGACATCTACGTCATGCATCTCACCTGCTCATACAGACTCCTCCAGCAGGCAAAGGAACCATGAGTATCCCCCCCCCCCCCCAGTGATTCATCTCACCTTAGGGTAGATAGGCAAGCCCTTCCCTGCAGATAAAACCCTGTGCAAGCTGGTTCCCTTCTGGTCTTTAAGTGAGGTCTAGTCAATTAAGTCTACACAGCTGTAGTTTGATGATCCGAATTCCCTTCCTGCATTTGCATGCATCTCACTTAGCAAAGGGATAAATCCTTCAAAAAGTGTAGTGGGTTATTGCATTTTTTCTCAGAAAGTTACCTGCAGCAACTAGTGTGGAGTACTTAGGTTATTTGTTTGGTTCAAAATGATTTCTCACCTTACTGGGAGTCTGTTTTTCAGTTTCTCCATGTTCAGATTGCAGCAGGGGTTGTCCACACAGCTCTTTGGTATACATCTTTCCTCATGTCCCTGACATTGTGCAGCATTTCAGGTACTCACTAGGCATATGTATTTCAGCCTAGCACTCCATCGTGAGGCTAGTGTTTGATTGCTTTCTTGCTTTCCCCAACTTAGATCTTTAATTCAGCACTAAATGTGTTCTGATTTCCTCTCTTTCAAGAAACTCTATTTCCCATCTTACCATCCTTGCAAAAGAGTTAAACTTAATCCACAGTCTGAGCGTTCTTGAATGCTTGCCTGTAACTTGAAATCTGAATCTAGAGCTGCTTTTTATTTCAAGGGCACTGAGCAAACTAAATGCTTAAGGTTCATGTTCAGTTAGTGCCATGTCTCCATCTGTGCCCTTCTGTGTTTTGATCTGTACTGTGTATCCTCCACGCAGAGTTGCAGGTGTTATGAGATTCTTCTTTGGGTTCTGGAGAAATGTGTGCTGATGAGACAATGCCCAGCTCTGGAAAGTAAAAATGTAGATCTCACCTGAAGCATGAAGATTTATGTGCTTTAGGTTTGACAAAACAGTAAAAAGCGTAACAAGGGATATTTTAATAATGTATAAATTCCTTGTATAAATAACTCAGAGCTGTTCAGGTTGGCAATAGACCAATTGAATCAGGAAAAATTAAAAAGTCAACAGTTAAAGAAGATTTTTTTTACTGTATATTTTAGAATTGTTATTTTAAGACATGTTCAGGTGTTTCTGTGACATGCTATTTGTCCCACTATGCTCACCCATTAGAATAAACATCTAAGAAAATTTACCTTGCTTTCTTGTCTTTTTAGCTTGTTGTACATATGTCCTATGGAACCTCAAAGGGCAAATAAAGTACCTTTGTAATTTTTTAAAAAAAATAAAAAGTGTTTCCCTCCTTCCCAATTCAAAGGACAGTCAGTATTTGCCTGGGTCTCTCTGTTTCAGTCAAGGAAAAGTAAAGAGAAAATAAGTAGTTATCCTAATACCAGAGGTGGGAAAGATGCAGAGATGTCACAACTTCTGTGATGACTCAGTGAGTTTTTTTGTTTGTGTTTTACTGAGGAGTGTGATTTTTATTGTAGCCCATCTTGCAATGGGAATTTTGTGAAGCAGCCTGCTAGATACATTAAGGGTGGCTGAATAGCAGATGTGGGAGGTTTTGCTGTCCTAAGGCAGCCAGAGCAGCTCTGGATCAACTCCATTTTTCTGCTACAAGTCAAGGGAGAGAAGTCTTTATCTCCAGAAATACTTAGCCTGTCCCCGTTTACTCAGCTTGTCCATGGCATTTGGCACCATAATATGCACAAGAGCCTCTCTGTCTTTTTCTTCTGACGAATTGTGATGCTAGGAAATAAATCCTGGGTACTGCTGAGCTTCACCTCCATTCATCAGCTTCCCTCATGTTGGTGGGAGGAACAGGACCAGTTCTAAGTCCTCCAGCGTGAATTATGTTCCTTTGTGTCAGAGGAAGCTCCTCCACTCCTTCTGGGTCTCTCTGAGCAGTTTGAAACATGCAGAAGCTGCCACTTCAGCTAGCATTGCTCTCCCTTTCTTCTACAGCTGAGACCTTGCCACAGGCTCTTCATTTTAATTTCTCCACTGGTAAAATATTACTAATGAAACACTGTCACAGCAGCCAGAGGAAGAGAGAATAAAATAGACAATTCCTGTCATTTTCTTTCAGTCTTCTGATATCTGATGTTTTTCTTCAGTTTGTAGTGTCTAGTTGCAAGTAATTAAGTGAAAGAAAGCCAAATCCTCATAGTAATGGATATCGAGAACATGAACAAAGTTAACATTAAGGCTGAATATCTAACTAAAAATTCCAGGGTATACTTTATTAAAGTCTATGATTTTGAGTCTCCCTGCCTTTTTTCTGAGCTTAAATTAAAATATTTTATGGTTGGTATCAGACACACTGATGAGGTGAATTAGCTGAAGATTTCTTTCACCTCTGCCTCATGATTCAAGTCTCCCTAAGCTATCTTTCACAGGTGTTCTGATTTTCAAAATGCTCAAAAGGTTATGCCTGTTAGGGCTGGCAGGAGTTGGGGTTTGGTTTTGGTCTACAGAATACTTGAGGAAGGGTGGAGGAAACAGTGAAAATGAAGGGGAGGACATCAATCCCTGCCCAGCAGTGCTGTATGCTGTGCATTAAGAAAGGGAGCAGGTGAGTCTTAGAACAGCGGTTCCACATGATCAAGAGTGTGGAAAACCACCTTGCAAGATTTTAAGCTTCCTCCGTCATCAACAGTTACAGTTCTGTGTCATATTTCCAGCCATGGTATGAAACCAAGTGTGTTTAAGCAACTGTTAGGGCAATTTCCTCGTTTTCTAAACTATTTGTTCATCCACCAACTCCAAATATAGTTATTGATGTTTTAATTTGTTCAGTTTTCTAACAAGCTTGTTTTAAAAAAGTGACTAAAAGTATAATTACTGAGAATATTCTAAATTCAAATGGTCTGGCTTCTGAAAGAAAATCAGCTTGTTTCAAACCATATTTAGAAGTTGAAGAAGCATTTGTTTGAGACCCTTTTATCTCACACTGCTACAGGACTCTGGAAACAGCTCCATGGTGAGGTGATGTCCTCTTGGAAAACTTTGGTGCCCTTGGAGCAAATCCCTTGAGTTCAGGCCACTTGGCAAGGACACTGCAGTCTCCACCCAAGCAGTGCACGCTGTGGGAAAAGACAACTTCTGCTTGGCCAGAACAAACCCCTTGTATCCAAAAGGGCAGGAGATGAAAAGCAGAAATGGAGAATCGTGGATGGGAATAACATCTAAGACTACACCATTTGTCTCACCTTGACTTATGGTCTGTAACAGGACATATTATTCTTGATGGTACTCCAGATCAGTTAAAATGAAGATAATGCAACAGCTTCAGCTAAGCTTAAAATTGGAGCATTTTCACATAGCTGACATAAAATATGCACTGTGTGATTCATATTATTATTCTTTTGTATTATGCTATTTATTTTATGTTGTTCCCACATTTCCTGGTACTTAAAATACTTTGGTAAAACTGCCAGCACATAATTACATGGTTGTGTTTGTCAAGAAGTGTAGTTGTGAGTATGGCATTCAGGATTTTGGAAGCTGGGATGCTACCAGCGAAAGTTTGGATTGCAAAAATGCTGAATAATAAAAAAATGAATATTCATCTATAAATAATCTCAGTAGACTTCAGAATTCCACAGCGGTGAGGTAAATAAGGCAACAGCCGCCTTTGGTTTGGATATGCTCTGTGTCTAGAAAGTTATTCTGGTAAATATAGACACTAGGAATTTGACTTTTCAATGAAATCTTAGGACCTGAAGCAACTTTGTAGCGATGGCCGGTGCTGTGCCCTTCTGATGGTGAGCATTGCCAATTAAAAGAAATGTGAACAGAGATCAAATGTCACCATTTGATAGTGCTGTGAGTGCCACATATACCTGTCAGTAGCTCTGTGGCTGACCCTGCTTGTGGGTGGTCACACCAAATTCTACTAAACCCCATACATTTTCATTGAGCTTTCAAAGTGGCGTGCTCATTCCCAAATGGGGTTTTGTTTTAACTTTCCCATTGTTCACACAAATACCTTGCGAGACCGAAAGTTGGCCGTTCCCTCGGTGAAATGCAGTGGGCTCCTGTGTTGCAGTGCCCCAGCTTGCCTCCCCACCCTGCCCACTGCTGAAGAGGAAAGCGGTGGTGAATTAGGCTGAATTGACATTACTGAATGAGACGAACCAGCTCCCTTTGCTGGTCAGGGTAACACGCCAGTACCATACAGAAGGGAGATCCATGTGTTTATATCTCTGCTGGTCCTGCTCTTGTACATCTCTGGGAATGACAGTTGTTATATAGTAACATCTACAGGGATCCTACCTATGTGGTGAGCATACATTTGAAGTCCTAGAAATCCTCTGACGATGTTAAAAAAAGAACCATTCAGACAGGGCCAGGGTGGAGGAACTGAGGGAGTAACCAATGAACTGACAGTAATGACATCTGGAAACCGCATCACTGAATGCAAGATGTGTTTACCAGAAATAAAGTACCAGGCATGGTATGTAGTTTTACGATACCTACAAGCAGTATAACCTGCTTTTGGCATAAACTCTCCGTAATCACTATTCCAATGCTTTATCTCACAGCTGGAGTACAGAACAAAGCAGATGTGAAGATTAGGTTTCAAATGCAGTAAACTGGTTTATAAATCTACCCAGCATACTGAAATATCTCTCATGTATTTATTACTAAAGATTCTAATTTAATAATGTGTCTCCTCTGAAAAAAGCCAAACAACTTCCTCTCCAAACCCCCACCACTACCACCAACCCACCATGTATTTTCCAGTTATGGATTACTGTTTACCTCTGCTTTGGAGGCATGAGACATTAGCCGTGTAATGAAATCAATTTGTGAAATATTCCTATACCTCTGCCCAGGCATTTATTAATTATTTTGTACTATGCATATTTTCATGACAAATTTCGAACATTTCCTCTTAAAGAGAATAATCTTGTGAGGGCTGCCTAGTGCATGGACAGCTTATATGCTACTTGTTTTTTATAATTACAAACTCCTGAAATGTTATCAGGATCTGAAAAAAGAAACCCCATGCAGCTACAATAATAAAAATTACACTTATGCCATCAGTGTAATATGGCATACATCATGTTAACTGTTATAAGGTATTTTATATGTGTATTGATATTTTATATAACATAGACCCTATGGTGTATAATCAGTAATGTATTGGTTTCTACCAGTATTACAAAAGTACATAGTATCTCGCATGCGCAATCTGGTATGAGGAGTGTCAATGCGTGCACCATGTCCTGCTTATGGCTGGGCAAATGGCTCAGGATAGACCTAGTGGTCGCAGATATGTATAAGTTTCTGCTGAATGTAAAACTGATGCCTAGCACCCTCAGCACACACTACAAAGTCAGGCTCTGTCTTTGTAGTTAGGCTGAACCCTATTAGCATTCCTAATCACCTCAGCCTTGAGGCTGGGACTGTGCTTTCCCATCCTACGACTGAGAAAAATGAAGAAAAATAGAAATGAGGTAGCCAAACTAGCAGAAGATGAGGTCTTGGAGTTCTCATTTCTGACCTAGTGCTCAGTATCCTGACCCTTCACACTACTACATGTCACAGGAAAGAATCTTTGGTACTCTGATATATGTTTTATTTGGAGGAATATATTTATAAACCCAAGAAAGACATCTGGACTTCTTTGAATCTTCTAAGCAAAAGGATTAATTAGATCTACAGACACAAAAAAATAAAGAATTGCTTGGTAATCCAATGGCAAAGCTCTTCTTTTGTCACAACTGATGGATATTCTTGATGCCAGGACTGAGTCCTTTCCTGATTACAACCTGTCGCTGCTCACAATCTCAGTGGGATGTCGGAGATGAGGAAAAGAGCAGTATCAGAGTCTAAACATGCAGCATGGTATTGAGAGAAGACTGTTGTAGACTTTGAAATAGTCTGGTTTCTGTGAATGCCACTCCAAGGAAAGGAGATAAGAATAGATATTTCTGGAAGGTTCCCAGGAAATTAGCAAAATTTTAACTCAATGGTTTTTGAAGGGTGCTTATTTCTGATGAATTTTGATGGTTATCTTACTCCTAAACAATGAACTCCACAAGTAAATATCACTGACTAGAGCCAGATTTATAAAAGCATTTCAGATGCTTCACTCAAGCCCCAGAGGAAACACAGGGGAAGAAAAGTGTGTGCATGATGATGATGCATACTAAAGGAGAAAAAGTAATACTAGAGTAGCTACAGCTCTATTTCTTTTTTTTCCCCTTGTAAAAAGCAGTAGAAGAACAAGGTGAGATTTCAATTTGATACTCTCACAAATATCTTTATCTGGTGTTCAGGAGTCTTTATGACTTTTAGCTAAGCTGTTCCATATATGCACCTGTTGATCATGTAAATATCATTACATCTCCTTTCCAGAATGCACTGCATTAGCTTCTGGTCCAACCATCACATTGCTTTTAGGTACATTGTTTCTAAAATCCTGAAATTAACACCAGAGACCTTTCCAGCTGTAAAGAGTTTTGTTGGCATCAACCAGTTCCAGTTGGATGTTTCCCATAATTCAAACTCTCAGCTGCCTGTGGCTGGTTAAAGTAGTTGTTTCTACCTATTGCACAGTGATCTTCATTATTTTATATGGGGATTAAATGTATGGTAAAGTAGTTACTTAAGTGCCTGATGTTTATGTGAGCCAGAATGAAACATAACAGTGGGCCAGCACCTAAAGTCAGAATTGCCTTTGCTCAGATTCTGGCCAAATTTGGGCTCGGATGTGCAGTGGGCAGTTTGACACGTCTCTAAATGAATGTTATCACATTGCTCTTCAATCTAGCCGGAACACTTCTTGAAAAGGCATTGCGGCACAAAGATATTTGCAGATGTTTTTATCTTCACTCATTTTATGATTTGTACTCTGCGTTAGTAGCTCTGTTATGACTTGTTTAAAGAGAATGCAAATTTATGATTGCATTTTGCAGGAATGGCAACACTCTGCTCAAATATGTCTCAGTTTACCATTGTTTTAAACATCTTGCCATTGGTGCACAAGGAGGGAAGGAGGGAGGGGAAGTACTGGTTCAAGAGAAGCATAGCTCAGTACATGTCTACTATGCTCAAGTCTATAAAGCCATTAAATATTTTTTTCTTTTTTTTCACAGGATGACTGCATCAGTTTTATTTTCCTGGAATCTATTGATCCCAATCCCTTGTATTTAACCTTATCTAAATTTTATTCGCTTACTTCCCTGTGGCCATTAAAGTGATTTATTTTTTTCTTTAAAATTACTAACAGCTCCTTCCACTTACTAGAGACCATGCTGCGTAACAGGTCCTCCTGTCTAGTGGCTCTTTTGTTGTGACCATGGGGAAGAGTGTTCTGTGACTTTCTCTTTTCACACCTGTCACAGAACAACTCTATTTCCCAAACCCAGAGAGTTTCTGAGAAATTCAGAGAAATTACAAAGAAGGGACCATATTTTCCATCCAGTCTGTGGTAGTGGGTTTGTGAGATTATTCTTCATTCACTCTAATTTTAATGACCTAGATTTGACCTTTAGCACCTATTTCCAGGGTCACATTGCTGTTCATCACATTCTCCCCTTTTTTAATTTTAAACTTTGGTTCCATTTTGAACCTTTCTTTTATTTTTCAGCTCTTTTTGTACCTACCCTGTATTTTGCCAGATCTGCTTTGAACTGCTTTACTATTCTATCAGGAGAGATATTTATCTTGCATGACTTCTCTCAGCTCTTTTGCCTCTGTGCAGATTTGGCAACGTACACCTCTGACAATCTGTTCCTAGATTTTACTTATTTTTCTTTTTGCCTTTACATACTTTAAGTATAAATACACAGTTACTGTTATTTTCCCTGAAATCCCTTCAGTTAGGTTATTTCTTCCTGAGGATCGAGGCTGTTGGAATTAAACATTTTGCACCAAGGATGACAATAATAAAATTGTCTCTGCAAGGCCTGTCTTACAATGAGATCTATGGGGGCAGACACTTGCATGTGCTTGTAGCCCTACTGATTCAGTAAGATTCCCCACAGAGCAGCCCATTTGTCTGGAGTTCACTGGAGAATAGGAACCTACATGAGAAATGACCCCTGCTACTCCCTTGTTTTATACCTTATTGCCTAAGCACCAAACACTCTGAAACTGCATTGACATTTTTGCTGTCTAGCATTGCAAATTCACTTAATGTATGTGCTAGTTTCCATGTTTCATCATGCCTTTGCATTTTAAGTAAATTTTCTCAGACTGATTGCTACCCAGTTCTCCTCCTGGTGTTCTTTCCTCTGGGTTCATCCTGCATGCTGGAGATGCTGAGCTGCACTACTCTTGATCCTGGTGACCCCTTGGAAGAGGTGACGCAGCTATCAGCAGAAGTGGCAGCTCCTCTTTAGGAAGGTAAGGTCAGCATGTGGGTTGAAGACTCCTGGAAGCATGAACTCTTGGAGGAAGTAGCTGCAGGAAGCCATCACCTGATTTTTAAAAATCTGTCTTTCTACATGACAGGCTTTGCTCAAGCCTGCTAATCGAGACTTAAGGCAAGTACAAGTGGGTGACCGATAGCTATTCTGAGAAGATGTTATTTCTTCAGATCTTTTAAATAAAGCTGTGTTCTTGTTGCACTGCTTTAATACATATATGGGGGGTTATCCAGCACCTAGGCATTTTTGTAGTTTCTGGTTTTCCAGCTGGTGCCTGCATGAGCCTCATGACTTTAAAGAAACATGGTATCACAAGCAGGATCTGGTCACTACTGCAATGGGTAGCGCCAGTGCTCTGTGTGACAGAGGCTAAGACAAAGAGGCATGAGGAGTTAACACCAAAAACATCTTATATAATCCATCTTGCCTGATTCTGCAAGTCTAACTATAACATACAAGGAAAATGCAGAGAAGAAAATTCTGGCATCCATAGGGGACACACTGAAAAGGTTATTTTTTGTGTTCACCTGTCCTGCTGTTTTGAAAAAGTACTCCAGCATGTTTACTTCACTTATATTTGGAAACCTTTTACTTCTATATTCAGCTTTCCTTAATGTCCTGCTACAGCTCAGAAAAAGCTGTCAGAGGTATCTCCTTGAAGATGGCATCTCTGAGTCATGGAATTGAAGCTAATGGAAGACTCATGTCAACAAACTGCTTCTGTTCCCCTGTGATCAACATGGGAACATTGCAGATTTATGGTTTGATGCAGTACCTCACAGGAGAACAAATACAGCTTTGTAGCTGCAGCTGGAACTGAAGGAAAAACTACAACAGATTAATTTTACCTGTAAATTTTCATATTGTCATTTATCTGAAATTTACCTATCAAAGGGACACTAAGCACTGGTGATAGATTATTTATTAAGGAATCTGGTATGGCAAATTGTTTAAATATTTGTGATGCATGAAGAAAAGCATGTTTTAGATGAGTTGAGGAACTCTGTAGGGGGAAATATATAGTAAATACCATCACAAAAAGATGGAAGGAGGCGAGGGAGCCAAAAATCAAAATGAGTATAACTAAGGATTTATAAGCCTCGTTTACACTGCCTTTTGACTAAGGGCTCTAAGCAGTTGTAAAATTGTAGTGGCCATTGGGTTTGTAGGTCCCAGGATGCCTTTGGAACCTGGAACCCCCCCACTGATACACGTCTCCGCTGTGTTGGGTTCTGGTGTGCTGGGGGCCGAGGGTCGTGATGGACTCTCATGGGCATCGCTTATGCAGGAATTACTGAGGACACAGAGATAAACTGTGCGGTCGTCTGAGTTACCAAAAACAAAGACTTCAGAAAATTTAAGATAATAACTGATCTTGTGAAAACATGTGGTTCTGCTGGTGCAGACAAGCGTGTGTCACAGCCAAAATGTTGTTACAGGAGGCCTTCAAAGAATGAATGTGTATACTTTGCTACATACAGCTTTCAACTGTTGGGTTGGTTTTTTTTGAGATGTGCATTGCAGTCAAGTCCTCATCCTGTTGCCATTAAACTCAGTCTAGCTTTCAAGTGGAGCAGATTTCTGGAAATTACAATATTTCTCCTTTTTATTTAAACATATCAATTCGTTAACATAGCAGTCAAATATCACAATACTTGAAAGTCATAATAATTCACTTGGAATGCAGCACTATGCCTTGGTGAGATCACTTTATATAAACCACCCAAAGTACTGATAGCTTAAGTTTTTCAACAGGCAGAAAAGAAATCAAGTTTTCTTTTTTTTTTCATTTTAAACTTTACCAAAACATTAAGATATCTCAGAAGACAAGATTCTACAATAACTTCAGGCAAGTTAATAATATTGAGATGTTTCCTTTCATCCTGTCAATGTTATTATGTAAAATAAATTTTAAAATGAAAAAAAAAAATCATAGTCCAACTAGTAAGACTAAAACATTTGCTTCAGAAAACTTTATAACTGGATCATTTGCCTTCCCTTTTAAGGATGCTGAAAAAAAATATTCCTCTCCCAACCCCTGGGAAAAAAAAATAGTGGGGAAATTTACTTTTGTGAAATATTTCACTCTGAATGTATGTTCCCGAAGGGACAATTCTGACCAACTTGTTTATTTACAGCTAACTTTCTCCCAGTAAAAAAAAAAAAAAGTGTAAGCTTCATGCATTTATTCTCATACTCACTGGAAGGCTTGGCTCACAGTATCTTAGGATCTTCATCTGCCTGCAGGCTTCAACCACTAGTTAAGTCAGGTAGGTATTACCAGTGATGTAAAACCAGTCTAAAATATGGAATAACATGCACAGTATAAAGGAAGTGGAGAAAATGTGTTCCTCTGCACATTCTTACATAGGTCCAAGTGTTATGCTTAGTTTTTCTTCCTTACCTAATTGTTGACTGCTAGTATTGAACTTCTGTGGGATTAACATGTTTTGTTTCACCACTTGTTCAGCCTATTTCCTTTTCAAAATACATTATAGATGACTCAGAGCCAGCTATGCAGATTGAATTGCAAAATGTTACAATACCTTGGATGGATCACACTGATGCAAACATGGATGCCATTTAATTTTGGGAGCTTATGGAACATGCCTACTGGGTGGATATGAAAACTAGGAGAGATGACTTTGCTTTGGGGCCGGGCTACCACAGACTTCTAAAATATTTATTAAAACTGCTTTCTAAATAAAACAGTAAAGCTTTTGACATTTAAAGGCTTCAAGACATGCCATACGCCTTACTGCAGAGCATTTACATGAGTCATCTACTGACCCTGCTGCTCCTTCTTAAGGTATAAACTTTTTGCAAAAAAAACCAAAAAGAACACAGTAATGGGTGGTAATTAGGCCCAGCAATAAGGAGCAGATGCTGCTGTTTCATGCTGTTCTCATGCTTTTAGCAATACACCTCCTTAACACAATACCATTTCATTTGTACAAGGGGGTGAAATGTAACCTTTTCTATAACATGAATGAGACTTAAAACTGGTATTTGTCACAGAAAACATAATTTGTACCGTAAACCCTGTCTCGCTGGCTGCAAGAGAAAAGAGCAGTTATTTTGAACAGAAGAACATCTCCTCTCCCCCTTTACCTTCAGCATTACAGTAACAGGACTCCATTAACTCTGGGAGAAAACAAACAACTGCAAAACTTAGGATAGTAAGAGGGAGATGAGATAGAACTCCATTCCCTTTAAATCATTTAGTGCATTTACTTGTTTTTATCTCCCATCTACTGTGAGCTGTTTATTTTTGTTCCCTCCTAGGGGGATGTTGCAGCCAATAGTACCACATCTCTCTCTATTGACTCTTGCTCCCACTACGTTAATGGCACCTGCTTGCTTTGCAGTTGACTTCAGCCTTATGGGCTTCTGTATTTCCAGTCTTAATGTCATCTGTAAAACCAATCACACGTGAATCATACTAAGAAAACACATGCTGGTGCTTACTGCTGATTGAGACTTGGGATGGGGTTAATTAAGAAAAGTCCCTGGAAACACTAGAAGAGACTTATGAAGAGCTACAAATAACAGGAAGACTCACAGCTTGAATATTGACTGGGCCTGTTTGGAACTGCTATTTTCTTAAACACAGAGGATGGAGAATGTCAGAGTAGGAAACAGTTCTTTGCAAATTAGAAGTTCCTATATGCATAAACAACAGAGCAGATGGGGTAGCAGAAGCTCAGCTTTTGCTTTACCCCCCAAAAAGCCAAAACTTAAAAGAATTACTAGCCTATCTCCAAGAATTAGGGCCATCAGGTATGTTTTAAATAATGCAGTGGCAAATGATCCGATTATCATTAATTTCAGATCTGAGGGCGAACTTTGTCCCTTTTCAAATTTCAACCTTGTAACAGCTGTGTCATCTCAGCCTTTTTCTAATGATATAATAATTGTACGCAGTGCACTTATTGCTGACTTTCATTAAAATTTGTGTTAAAAAGGCCAGTTCTTTGTCTGTCAAAAAGGTCATGACTGAATGAGTTTATCACCATCATTTTTCAGAACGTTAGGCGTCCCAATCATTTCCAAACACTTCAGCAAGAAACTTTTGTTGTATAACATATGTGCCAGTTTTATGATATACTGTAGAAGCAAAAATATTTTCCACTTAAAAACACACTGTTTCATAAAACAAAGTCCATAATTTAATGGAATCTTGAGATACTTTTGGGTAGAAGCCTGCTTTCTTCAGAACATATTTTTTTCCTAAAGCACAAGGAAAAATTCTTAATTTTACCATCACTATCAAATTGTTCAAACCCAACAGTTTTTAATTCAATATCTATGTGACCTCATGGTAACAGAGACCTCAGAGGATCCGAAGTTAATGCTAGATTTAGGTGAGAGCTGGCCAGAACTGCAGCACTTGGAGTTCAGATTTTTCCAAAGTCTCCAGGAGACTCAGATCCAAGGGTTTTTTTGCCAGGGAGAAGCTCAGATACAGCAGGAGGTTTTTGTTTTTTTTTTCACATGTATAACTAACTGAATCCTCCAGATAAAATGACAAGACAAAGCAGCACAATTATCAAGCAGTTGCACATTCAGTACTTTGTTGAACCATTGAACCAAACCCTGGTCTTTTCTTTATGCGAGTATCAAAATCTGGGTCTCTAGGAAGCCTCTAGGTCCTCCTTTCTTCTCCTCCACCCATCTACCCTTCACACAGATACTGGATTTTCAGTAAGCTTTTTAAAGTAGCTGGGAAGTGCTGTGTACATGGTACTTTGGTCTGGGAGATAAAGGACTTAATCCCTCCTTTCCATAGGATATTAGAAGCACTGTGGTTTGACAGCTCAGCATTGACTGATGGAAATCGCATGAGACGTGCTGGATATTCAGCAGTAAATCAACCATCAGGCCCAGGGAAACTCGGGGGTAGTTTTCTCTATTATATTAATAGTTTTGCAGTAGTATGAACAGGCTTCAGTCTCATGGCAGGGGACATAGTCAGCTGGTGCCCTAAAGAGAACATTCCTTTCCCAACGCATTACATGCTACAAAATCCGACTATTTTCTTTTTCTTTTTTGCTTTTAAACACACAGAGAACTAGAAAGCCTGTGATGCTGAAATCCACTGTTAAGCCCATGGAAAGACACTCCAGCCTCAGCAAACAATAGAGCTTTTTTACTTCCTTGATGTTTCTCACATTCTCACTTTGCGTGAGTAAAAGAAATTCTGCCATCATTTAAATAATTGAAACATTTAAAAGTCAGTGCCAGTAATCTAGTGTCTTTACTCATTTCTGTCATTCTGCTCTTCTATTAGTTTTGGAGTTCCTAAACCAATGCAATTCTTGCATTAAAGACATATAAAATAGTTTCATAACACCTTCCTTACCCCTTCATGAAGTAAGCTGACAAAGTATCACAGAGGTTGTAGCCACAGATTTGAATCACTAAAAATTATCTAAGAAGTCTTAAATAGTACCAAGTGAGAAGGAAAAACCCCCCAAAAAACCCCCAACCCAAACCCAAACCCACCCTCTCATTTTCTCAGCTATGGACATCCCTACCAGCTGATATTCTGCCTTAAGTCCAAAGTTCATCTTGGACAGATGTTGCATCTTCCAGAGGCTCTTGCTAGAAGGGTGTCAGTCAATACATCTTAATTGTATTGGGGGGCTATGGCTGAGGGTACCCAGCCCTGATTTCCAAGACAGGGCTATCCACGCTAAATTTCTATTGTAAGCACAGCTAATGTGAATCACAGAACGGCTGAGGTTGGAAGGGACCTCTGGAGGTCATCAGGTCGAACCTCCCTGCTCGAGCAGGGTCACCTCGAGCAGATGGGCTGGAGTACAGCTCGGCTGCTTGTTAAGGTGAGAAGGTCTGAGAATGAAAACAACAGGAATCTGGGAAGTATAGTATTTCTTCTGTGCCTGCTTCATTCTGCCTCCTGCTTAGAGTCAAGGGAAGTGCAAGAGCACTCAAAGGCTAAAAGTAGCTCAAGCAGTAATAGGGGAGCTTTTAGGCTAGAAAGGACAGCTGTGCATATGGGAATGCGAGTAGACGAGTTCTGAAAGGCTGGCTGATTTATCAGAGGTGAGGGAAAGCTTGCTGGGGCAGAGTGACCGGTCACGGGGCCTGAATAACTTGCTGGAAGCAGGTACAGGAGCCCTTGAACCAGTACGGAGTGAGCCCTATGGCTCTTCGGAGTTTTGTTGTGTGCTGCTGTTGCTTAAGGTAGAGGGAAAAGCTCTTTCAAAGGATTTTTATTTAGCTGCTCTACATGAGCTTTTTCTCAGCCTACATTTTAATGTTTGACAGCTGAGCTTTTACAAGTTTTCAGAGCCATTAATCAGAGCAGTGTTTTGGGAAGCTTTTGCAATGTATATTTGAGAATTTGTATGGCACTGGTTTAAATTAAAGGCTACGGCTTACTTTTGAGGCTGCTTTTGGCCTCTTTCCGTAAAGCATGGAGCCGTGTATTATTGTTCTAAGAGCCCATAATTAGTAGCAAATGTTTGCAAAATGCTAAAGGTTGTTGCTAGGGTGCTCCTTCAGGCTGGGATGTGTGAGGAATAGTTAAACCTAATTTAGATCTATTTCAAAAACTGTTTTCTTAAGCTGCAAGTATAGATCATTTTTATGCAGTGCAGTACATTCTCAAATGGGCAACGGGAATAAAGGCATTCCTTCAGGAATCGGTATGACTTGGTGTGAGCAGAAATTAAGCTCCTATTCTCTGAAGCCATTTGCTAGTGAATCAGACATAAGATGATAGGAAACACGACTTCAGACTTAGGCTGTTTTTTTCATAGATGTGTTGATTCATTTGCCCAGAACCACTCAAATTCCAAGCTATATTGTCAATTCAAATAAGGACCAGAAGCATATATTTATTTGTTTTGAAGGTAAATGCTAACTTTTCTAAACTGATAGAAAAAAAAATAATTGAGAAGCATTAAAGTATCCCCCCCAAATCTCTCTATATAACATTATAGCCTCTTGAACATATACATAAGGTTCCATGTCACAACATCATGATTGCTTTTTTGTTATGTTTGATGCCAGGTTTTGAAAGACCCATGTAAAAGGTGCTCTGTTTGTGCCAAAATGTCTCTGAGGATATTTTGCTGCACAGTACACTAATCATTAACACACAGCGGCTCTACAGGTCGAGACGATTGCCAACAGAGTAAGTTGGTGACCTGCAGACCAGAAAGGCTGCCATCGCTCTCCTTCGGGCGGCCGTCCCTTCCCTGCCACAGCAGGCACCGGTCGCTCCCTCTGAAGGAGGCAGGGTGTTACGGCCGGGCTGTGGGATTCAGGTGTTGCCTCCAGCTCTGTTGCAGGTGCTCTGCGTGATTTTGGTCCAGTCAGTCCGTTACTCTCTTTACGTTTCATTTCCCAGCCTTCTCCCTGGATGTTTGACGCCCCCCCTTTTTGCATGGTGCCTTTGCTTCTGCTGCAGCCCTTGTGCTGCCCTTATCAGGGCCTGGAGGGCACCAGCGGGTGCATCCCCTGTCCTGAGCCCCCTCGACAGGACCCCGACCTGCTGCCCGTGTCTGCTGCCAGCGGTGACCCATGGGGGAGCTTTGGGGCTACCGGAGGTGGGAACAGGGAGAGCAGGAACCACTGCAGGAGCTGGATCAGGTGCCTCCCCCTGCACGACGAGTGCCACCGAAACCATGCCCAGGGGGTGGGTGGCTGTAGGGATATGAGCAACACCTTTTGTGCAAATGGCTTGCCGAATTAATGGCCGCTGACCATGAGCCCCCACTGGAGAGTCAGCAGAGGGGGGAGGATTTATGTATTCGAGGTGAGTCAGGCACTGACCTAGCCCAAGTGGGAAGGCTGCCCCAAATTATGGTCCTTTTCATAAATAGGGGTGCATGTGGGCTGGTGATGTGACTGAGCATTGGGTTTGGCCTTGGAGAGGCAGCTTTTTGTGCTCAGGCTCAAATAGTATCAGAGTGGAGACAGGTAGAGGTGCGTGTTAAAATTTTCATGGGTCTGTTGTCTTTTCCATTAGAGAGATGTGGGAAAAATATGGAAAATAATGGTGTCTCAGAGGCCAGGAACATGAGTGAGATTCAGCATGCAAATTAGGTACTCACTTAAATAGTCCCATCTTTGGCATTTCACCTCTGTTTTGGTGGGAGTAAATTGCTGGGCATGCAACAGTAACATTACAGCAGATCAGCTTCCCTGGCATTCCCCTCGTATTCAAGCTCCTTAGCTTGGGTTTGCATGCACAGCGCTCGCTGCCTGAACTGGACAGCATCCAGCTCCTAGTGTGTCCTTGCAGGATGGCTGGCTCTGGATTATGAAACGGCAGAGACCTTTTTGTGCTCATTTAGTTTTGGACTTTAATCTTGGGCAGCCAGATGCACATGGAAGTGTCTGTGTACAGCAGGTGGGGGGCCATAATGCTTTTCAGGAGACTTAACTGGGCTGATAAATTCATAATTGTTCTCTAGCTACCTGGATTGTTGAATTGGAAGAAACCCCACCTGCTGGTGTACAGTCCCTTCTCGAACGCTGCTGTCTTCTGTGCCATTTCACCATGCATAACCATTTGAATTGATAGGGATGATGGGAGGATGTCACTTACAGAGAGTATTAAGAATGCTTTCAATGCCAGAAGTGAGACTTCTCTCCTGTCTTCTCATCTCCTCCTCATCTTTGCTGCTTCATTTCTAAATAAAAATAATAATAAAAAAGTTCTCTTACTTTCAGAGGGGGAGAAGGAGATATTGTCAGATGTTTACGGTTACTCTGTTCTTGCTGTTGAAAGTAAGATCAGGATCTGGCTCCCTAGAAGTCACTTTATGTTGTAATTCACGGTAAAAATGTGTATTCTTTCTTTTACCTAACCTCATTAAAAGGCTAATCTAACTTTGCCCTATATTTCCCTTTGTACTTTTAATTATAAATGACTGCTCCCTGTCTTCTAAGACAGACCCAAATGTGGCTTCCACAGAGTATGAGGGGAGAGGAGAAACAAATAGGCCCATCCAGGAGGGGATGAGGCTCAGCCCCAGCACTCTGATTTGCACCATAATTAGCATATCCTAATTACCATTCAAGTTAGAAGCAGAAGGTTTGAGATGCTGCTTCTGAAATGAGTCCCAAATGAAAGATGACCACTTAATTTTACTTCCCACCCAGTGGGAAGCAGGCATCAGCTAATGTAAACTAGCTCACTTACCTGTGAGGGCCTGACACTTTGCACCAGCAGACAACCTGTCCAGCCATAAGCCATGTCTGTAGTGTCAGGAGGAACATCTTTCTGTCCTGGTCTTTTCACGACTCTTGTCAAGCACACGATGGACGTATGGATACTTGTGTTTGGCCATTGCACTGGAAATGCCACATTGTCTTCTAATGGCCTAGGATAATGTCGCTCTCCATCATTTCCGTTTCCCAGGTGCAACAGTCTAATGTGAGTTTCTTTTGCTTTGCCTGCCTGGACATCTGAAAGGGAGTGAATGGTTTGCCCTCCATCCCCTGTCTGTCACTTGGTTTCCTATAAATATACTGCCAGCAAAAAAGAAGTGCTCAGACATCAGATCTATGTTTGGGTAAAGGAAGGAGCAAAGGCCATGACTGATATGCCTGTCAGTGATGGAAAGCCAGTTCTGACTGTAAATGAGTTTACATGTGAGAAAACTGGGTTAAAGCAGCTGCTATCTATGGGAAGTATTGTGCAACTCAAATTACAAACAAATTTCCCCTTCAGCTCCTGATGAAGTTCTGAGCTTTCACTGAAGATTTTGTACTTCTGAAAAATTTATAACAGATTTCCATCACTGAAAGTTATTTGATTGCTTTCAGACTTGGACAACCTAGGTGATAAATATGTTGAATAAAATCACCTTGGGAGGACAGAATAGCCCGTGCTAATACAGTATTGCATTTTGTTCCTCTGTGGTAGCCAGGCCACCTTAAACATTTCAAAGTTTCTTTTAGCCTTTGTGGAAAGGACCATGGGTTTTCTCTCACTTTGTAGGGTGGCCAGCCCACAGGCTGCTGGTAGTGGGTTGGAAACGCTGTGTCCTGGGGCCGCAGTACACCTTGCTTCTGCCGAGGGTTGCCCACTGTGCCATGTACTGCTGCAGGCTGTGGGCAAAGAGGCAGATGTGACTGTTGCAGCTATGCTCTGTTCAGGGTTTATTTTTCCCACTTGCGTTTTATTCTAAATAAATTTGCTCTAACATTGACATCATCACATGCCTGGAATTCAGACATGTTTATTGTGAGCCTGTCATAATCTGCCTTTGCTCACTTGTGGTTCTGCATCATTATGAGAGGGGACCAAGTCAAGGAGATTATCTGTGCAGTCGGCTGTACAGAGGGCCCGTTGTTAGCCATTTGAGATGCTAGAATTTAAGTTTTGTGTTGTGGTGGTGGTTTTTTTTTACCACCCTGCTTCTAATTCTCTTGGCTCCAAACAAAGGCTCTAGCATTTTGTCTTAAAGTCTGTGATCAAAGCTTCAGAGCCTGTCTACATTTAGAAGTAGATTTATCTTTACTCAAGCCCATGAGTCAAGGCAGTACTGTTATATCCGCTTTGTTAGTGGAGCATGGAAAAATAGAGCAGCAGGATTTCCCCAGGGTGTATAAAGTTGTGATATGGCCTGTTTGCAAGTAAACGGGACAGACTTATCGCTGATTACCTTGTTTTTTCCTGGAAAAATACTCAAGTTAGACCTAAAATTTGTTCCAGGGATTTTGTGTTGGGTTTTTTTTGGTTGTTGTTTGTTGGGTTTTTTGGTGTGGGCTTTTTTTTTTTTCCATGCCTTCCCAACCCCTTTTAACTCCACCACCTTTTTACCTTAACGAAGTATCAGGGATAACCACTTGGATTTAGAAGCCCTTCTTACACAAGTGTTGACTACCAAAATGTTGATTTTCAAGTGAAGTCACCTGAATGACATGCTGCTGCTAACGAAAGAATCAGAGGTATTAATTAAAATCAGACACAGTGAAGTTCTGATCGCTAAGCCATGAAGTCTTTATAAAGACACCCCAATTGCTTTCTCTTACTGCCTTGGACAAGGGAGGTCTTGTTTTTATTGCCTTACTGAACTCTCAAGCTGATGTCAGTTACAGGTAAGGCTATGTAAACTCTGAGCCAGTAGTTAGAAACAAAACAAAACCATCAGACTGATGAATGAAGAATTTGGAGTTAGTTTTATTTAAACTGTAGGAGTAATTTGTATTTTTAAGTTGTATTTTCATAAAGTTTCTCTTCAGTGGTCTGTGTAGTGTTTTAGTATGTGAATATTGAATGTAGCTGTGATGCTAAAAAGCTGCAGCTAGGTCAATGCTTGGTAGTCTTTGGAAGCTGGTCTTTTCTAAATTTGTTTCCTTTTGGCTGGGGAAAGAGCTTGGATTTTAGCTGACTGTTGGTCACCCAGGTGACCAGGTGTGGGTGTTTTTGAAAAATATTATCTTCTGTATGTAACTTGGCTTCTCTATCTATCTTGAACTTGTGAAAGGATGTTTTAATGGCAGTAGTGGAAATAAAATGCATGAAAGGGGAATGTAAGAGCCCACCACTTGGAGGACAGTACTGAAGGCTAAAAATGATGAAGGTGATTTTGCTTCCTTAAAAATAACTTCTCTAAATGTGCATATGCTAAATAGCGGTTTCATGGATTGTTCCCTGAGTGGGTGGTCCCGGGTCCCTACAGGCAAGGCTGCAGTGTGTAATTTCAGCTTCTTTTTTAGATGAACTTTACTGGAAAAGAAATGCAGAGGGCTTCACCTGAGAATGGGGGACAGGTGCATCAGGTAAGTGCTGTTGTTTGCCTACCTCTTACTGTGTATACAGACTGGCCAGTACTCATCTTGTTGATGATGTGTCCTGTTCTACACACAAAAACACTGCTATGTTTTGCTTTTTATAGGTAGTTAAATTATTATGTCAAACCTGTTTTACAATAATTCTGCAAGGAGCTGTTGAGTTTTTAGTCTCACCAGCCTTACAGGCCATGGAGTATGTGAAATACCCTAAGAAATAACTGTCCATAAAAACAGTGCTTTGCATGCAAGTCTGCACTCTTATTTTGATAGTTTTTGGCTGTCCTTGGTTTTGGTAAACTGGCTAGAGTATAGAACATATTACCTTCAGTAAACAAAGTTTATAGTATGGCTGCTACTACCTATGCATCTCTGGAGTGTAAAGTCCTGCTGTGATGCAGCAGAGAAAGGCTCTTCACCACCAGTTCCAAATAGGTTCGATCTGTGGAGTGAGCATACTGTGCAGAGACTGTTCTAAAGGTGCATGCAATTTCAGTTTGCCAGCTTCAATGCTTATTCTGGGACCTTATTGCTCTTCAGAATGAGGAAATATCCACAACAATAATTGCTGCAAGTAGCATTGCTTTGTGTAATGGTTTTGTGGCCTGTTCTCAATGTCTTTGAGAGAACTATTAAATGATCTCCATACCTTACTGGCTACTGTGTGTTGTCTGACTTGCCCTAGCCAGCTCATAGGGCTTAGGATACCACTCCTTTCAGATAAGAAAGGTGATATCCCTAGAAACAGTTTAGGATGGCCTTAGGAGTCTCTTGGTGAGGACTGTAAGTTCAAACATGGTCTCTGCTATCTGATGACAGAAGGTTTAACTGCTTCTAACGCACAAAAAGAGCATACTGATACATAAGATATTAAGAAGATTTCTGGGCAACCTCTAGCTGCCACTTGGAGATCTGATGGGACCCTTCTCAGATTTGCAAAGTGTCAAGAGTGAGGTGGGGAGACAGCAGCCTGTCTTGGGTAATAAAACTGTTTTGGCAGACTTGGCTGATACTTTTCATAGTAAATAGTGTAGCTGGAGGAGCATGGCTAAGGCCTGATTATGGCTTAGATTAGGTAGCCTACTTGGAAGCCAGGTGAAAATGTCCAGTTGAGATGCAGAGATGTTCTAATGTTTCATTAAAGCTCTCCTGAACAGATGTTAAGCTCCAAGAAGAAAGATGAAAAGTTGAGCGAATGGCAGTGTACAATGCAAGGATATAGATTCATAGCTGCTCTTGCCCAGCTGTGACTTGGTTAGCACTGAAATGTGTCTACAATGTAGATATAAACTGAACCTGATTCCCATGTTAGTAGATTGTCCACTCCTTTCTGAGCATATTTGTTTGCTATTGTTACTATGGAGATCAAGTACAGTTTAGCTTTCATTAAGCAAACAGGAGAATCTGCCAGTTCTTCAGCAAGGCCTGATGAGGTAATTACTTTCATCTTGTGTTGACAGCAATGATGCAAGTCAAATACAGTAAATGGAAAAGTTGTCTCTTAAACTGTGCTTTCTGGTAGTGACTATGATACTATAGTAGCTTGTATACTGACTGGCCTGGCTCTTAGCATTTATGGTTTGATATCTGAGGACAGAACTGGTCTCCCTCTGGGTGTGAAAACCCATCCCCTGTGTGTTGTGAGATGCTATTTAAAATCTATAGGCTAAGTGTAATGAAGCTTCTTGTTTGGGGAATGTAACTGGTGCTCTAAGTCAGTGTGCTAGGACCTCACTGCTGGTTGCTTTTTCCATGCCATAAAATGGTAGATTCTGGGAAAGATGATGTTATATGCAAGAGAAAAGGCTGTGCAGGTTGGTGTGAAGATCACCAAATTGATCACTGACAGCATGAGTGTGATTGTAGAGCCAAGAACAGGACAAGTAGCCATAGGTGGAAAGGGAGCAGTGCTAGATAAATATGAAGAGCTGGTAGACTGCTCTTTTCTAGTTTAAAAAGATGAAGATTTATGCAAGTATGTAAGATGGTAGCTTTTGGCTTACCTGTCTACCATCATAGGTAACATTGATGCTCTGTAAGTTCAAACTCTTGTTCCTTTGGCTTCTGTCAACATATATGCATCCATAAGGTGGGCTGGTTCTGTAACATTTTCAGTTTGAGAGAGGGGTGTCTTAATGGAGGGAAGTATAATATTATCATCTAGTTTGTTGTAGTAATGGTATGCAGAAGGGTAGTAAAGAGGGGTGATTGTGTGTGATTTCAAGCAGTCACATCAATACAAATAAGTGTGTGAGAGGGAAACTGGTTTGACTGTGAAAGGCAATTACTATCACAAGACTGAAGTGATCCTGGATATATGTTATAAATCTGTCTTTAGTAAAATATTTGGATAATGATAGACAGATAATGCTGTACAAATCACTTTTTTCTGCATGTTTGACCTCTCTCTCTGAACTAAAAAATGACAATTTTTTCTGTTCCCTCAGCTAAGCTTCTGCAATTTGAGATGAAGGATCTTGTGCATGAACACAAAAGCAGAAGGGTTGGTTCATGCACCTTGGTTCCTTTTCATTTGTCAGTGTGCTTATGAGTGTATCTTATTCATCAGATGTGTCAGCTGGAGCATTAAGCTCCCTTTAATGATATTTTTACCTTGGTTCTGAATTCCTAGCTTCTTCCATAGTGCCAGAGTTTGGTGGTCAAAATTAAAAATGAGCTTGCACCTATAAGTGAGACAATGTTCCCCTCTCTCCTACAACTTATTTTTCAGGAAGAAGTTTGTTACTGCAACTCTTCTATGAAGTGTGATGGGACCTTGATCAAAGTAGTAGGGCCTATCAACTTACTATGCTGAGCATCATTTTGGGAGCCCACAGATATGGGGAGAAGGGGAAAGTAGCTAAGTAATAGAATCAAGTGGTAGAGACTAATTTAGCTCTTGCATATTGACACCTGGCCTCACAGCTTCAAAGTAGGCAATCAGAAATTGGAAAATGCCCAAGATGAGTTGAATCAAAGATGGCAGAAATGTTACAGAAGTCTCCCAAAAGGCAAGAGGAGCGTAGGTATCTCATTGCAGCAATGAAAGTTTAATGTTTCTGTAGTGCTTAGGAGTGTGGAGGAAGAGCTATACAAGAATTGAAACTAATAACTGACAACTATCTAATTGTGGATGCTGCTGCTGCGTAGTTTGCTGAGTGTCAGGTAAGCCCTGCTACCTCCAAGTTCTACCTTGGACTCTTAATATCTGCATCAGAGCACTTTGTCTCCTCTGGAGCATAGTTCTTAATTTTGCAAACACAGATCCTTTGCTAATAGGATCCACATCTTCATTAAGCCCTGTTCAACCTCTGCTTGAAGAGTCATCTTGGTCGTGTCAGCTGGGGTCCAGTTTCTGTGTAGCTATTGCTGAGAGATGGCATGCAGTTGTAGGAGGCCAGCTTTGAAATAAACTAGAGTTAGAAGCAGAACAACTTCCCATTTCTTAGCAGATACTGTGTCAATTGTTTGTGGTGTCTTGGTCTAGTATCCAGAATTCAAGCCCTTCTTGATCAGGAATGCATGGGGGAGATCTCTGTGGCCCCTCCATTGCCTATTCTTTTTAAGACTTCTCTGGCAGTATTGTAATGCAAAGTCAAGAGAAGGTGATCAGGTACTGGGAAGATGCTGAGCTGTTGGTGTATGTGACATGTAGTGCTTGCAACTTGAGTTAGAGACTAACTCATTCCAAACTAACTGTGCAGCTGTATGTAAATTATGCAGCTGCACAGAGCAAGGAAAAGAAGCCTGAAGTTAGTTCCTAACAGGTCAAGCTCAAGCCTTGCTTTGTCCTCTCAGGATAACTCTAACTCCAGTTCAGACTGGTTCTGATGCCAAATAGTCCACTTAAACAGAGATATTGCTGTTGTAAATGAAGCTGCAGTCACGGGCAGCTCCTAAAGGGGCTCGTATAACATGAGTGGTAATGTTAGTCAAATGTTCCTCTTGATTTGCAATTTGAATTTAAATTATAGAGAAGTGATTGCTGGAGCAGTGGCACAGACAGTCAAGTCTAGCTCTGGCATGGCCTCCATAAGAGGCCGTTGGGTATAACACTTCATGCACTTTAATCGTGAAACAAAAACTACTCCTAGCTCAAATGTTAATAAGTTTTGAGGTTGAACGCTGCTCTTGACAATGTTCCTGTACTCAAACAAAGGATTCAAATCTGTCTTCTGGTAACTATTTCTGCTTAGGCACCAAGGCTTGCAGCTCAGCATGATGCCTATGCCAGTGAGTCTTTGAGATGAGAAACCAATCGCATTAAACCCCTAAACTATAGCTTCTTGAAAATGCTTAGGCTATTTTCACCTGGAACTCTGCAGGACTGAATGCAAGACTTAGACTTCCATATTACTGAACTAATCAGTGCTTTAACATTTAGCAGATTCTGTTTAAATCCCCTCTCTCTTCCTTCATGTGGATATGCCTCTCATTGGCACCTTGATTTTAGACCCCTTCTAAAACTGGAGGGGCAACTGCAGGGCTAACATGCTGCAATGCCCTGGAACCTCTTCCTCAGTCTAAAGAAGACAGGATCATCTCTCCAATCTTATCTCTGTGCTGGAGAATGTGGATTTTGTCAAGAGTAAGAAGTCACTGTGCTCAGGTTAGACTTTATGTATACTTGTCTTGACAGTTTTACTCTTGTATGCCTACCTTGACAGTTTTACTCTTCTATGTCTAGTTCCATTAGCACCCATGCTAACACCTTGGACCATGCTGACACAAATTGTCTGCATGCTTACAAGAGAGACGGCATTTAGATTACTAGGTTAAAGCTATTGTTGATCTTATCCACTTCATCTTCACTTGCGGCAACTTTAAAAAAATTAAAAATTAAATGTTCCTTCCTACACTGTAGTAACTAGTTGTGTCTCCACTGGCACCACGCTAGCAATTTTGTCATGGGCTAGCTTGGTAGAACATTTCTTAACAGCTGTGTGACCAAACCCACATGTATCTAAGCCTGTGATATATCTAATGTGATAGCAGGATAGTGTTATTGTAGGAACAGACACTGGAGCTTCCTTACTGCTCAATCTGTGACAAAGCTGATTCCATGTCCTTTTCCTTGCTACAGTCAACCACATAAAACAAGTATAGATAACTATCTATAAAGAAGACTGACAGCTAACACAGCTGCTGCTATTAAATTCAACAACCATAATGAAAGGTACCAAGTCATAGTTGAGGCTCAGATACCCCTGCCTCTGCTCTAAGGAGAGCTGTCAAGAAGTAATTTGAAGGGGATTTTTACCCGTAAGGAATGCTCCCCTAGAGGAAGATGCATGCTTTTGAGAGAACTGTTTGAGTGTTACAAGGAACTACTTCAGTATGAGCAAAGCTTTTCTAGTCTTGTACCCCTGGTTGTCCCATACCATCCTTCTCTAGTACTTGCATGGAAATTCATTAAGCGTTCACAACTGTACTAGGGAAGCCCATGTATTGAAAGAAACCTTCCCAGGACCATCTGTGCTGGGCTTCATACAGATCCCCATTTGCATTAACCTCAGCACAAGCAGAGCTCTCTATCCTTCATAACACACCTAAAATGTGCCTGAGAAAAAAAACATACAGAACTTGCCTGTTCATCTCTGCCATTCTACAACAGCAAATACCAACCCCCCACCCCAGAAACACTACTGACATCCCCAGATTCTGCATCTGCCCTTCCAGGAATATACCCAAAGTGCTCTTGCAGTAGGTGTAAAGCTAAGCAACCATTCTGCAGCAGAATGAACTCTCACTGGCAATCTGTAAAGGGCAAAACCCCCATACTGATGAGTGATGTTCTGTACAAAGTAATCACTCTCTCTGGTCCTAGTCCTCAGACCTATAGGTCCCTTGCTACAAAAATACCCAAAGATGAGCCCAAAAGCCAAAATTCGTGATGCTACTAGATTCCAGAAATATGTATCTGTTGAGTGGTTTATGGCACATTAAAATCTATGTGATCCACAGGAGATATGTTACTTGTCTTTAGGACTGGCCTTTGTTCTCACGAGGGTGAAATTACCATATCAGTTTTCTTCCTCATACTCATCACCTTGCTTTATTCCATGGGAATGCTAACTACTTTTGCTCTCAAAAAAATGGTCTTACGGTTATCCTTCTAGCTAAACTCTGAGCAATGTACTTCTCAGCTTGTATTTAGCTTTGAAAGCTAGTGCTTCTATTTCAGGCTTGCACACCTGAAAACCTGTCTAGTTTTTCCAATTATATGGTTTGTTCAATAGAAGTTATTACTTTAACCTAAAAATATCCTGCCTCTGGTCTTGACCAAGCTTATTACTTAAACTCAGCTTTTTTCCTTACCTAGCACAAGTAACTATCCCTCTGGTGTTCCAGTTAGAAGTTTGAGCCCAAACAAAATGACTTAGTTATGAAATAGTCTCTCTTTGCTCCAAGTACAACTCCACAGTCTCTTCAAGCGGCCTCCCATTTTTTCCCATGAAACTTCATAGATAATTTTGTTTCTGTTAAACACAGGCAAAGACTTCTGCTCATGATTAGACACACACCCAAGGAGCCCTTTGGATGACAAATATCTGCAGGTTTGGAGCCATTGATGGGAGCGAGGAAATGGGGGTCAAAAGCAGGTAAATTATGTAGTGCTAGTTTTAAGGTTAAGTAGGATTAGACTAATGCTCTATTCCTGCCCTGCTACAGCTACTTCCTATTATTCAAAGTCATTATTCAAAGGTGCCCGTGTTGTGACAGATTATCGTTACCTGTAAGTCATGCAAAGCCATTTATCTGGGAAATTACTCAGTACCAGTGTCTGCTCTTTGTGAGACAGCAGGATAAACTTCAAATTAGGGAGTATTACTCTGTATATAGGCCATACAGAGGACTCCAGTAGACACCAGATGAATGAGGGACTGCTGCAAATCAGTTTATCAGATGGACAAATTAAATGTCATGTGAGGAGTTATTTGTGAGGAAAAAAAATTATTTAATTTTCCAATTTTAGGTTTTCTGCCTGCTGATCCATCCACTCATCTTGATAATATACGGCTTTATCAGTACTTCCATGGTTTTTTCTTTTTTTAAATTCCCATTTTCTTGCATTTTTTACATTCCTGGTAGATTACTGATATAAGACAGGGAGAGAGCTGTTTGTAAGTGGCCTTTTCTCCAAAATATTATGACTCACTCATTGTTGTCTTAATGGTTTACAATGCATTTTACCTCCTCTAGCTACAGAGGCTTTCAGCATTTTAAATTTATAATTGAAGGGGTTGTTATATTTGGCTTTCATAACAAGAACCACTTGAAGAGTTTCCTTATTTAGTACATATGTAATTGACGATGTGTAGGGGAATGTTTGTCTTTTTTTTTTAAATACAAAAAAAATTGTTCTCTTTTGTGAAAAAGCTGTGAAATATTTATCCTCCTCATCTCTGCAGCTGCAAAGAAAGCTCTAAACTTCTAGAGAAAAAGTTGTTATTATGCTCTAGGGAATGGGGGGGTGCATGTTAGAAAAAATTACACTGCTAGGCAAGCTACTCCCTGGGTCACTTTGTTCTGTTATGTTCACAGTATATCAGGCACTACATGTGCCATAAATAGAGAAATTCTGAATAAAGATTGATATTTGTTCTTTGTCTAATTTAGACCAGGCTTGGATTTGCTTTTTGCAGGTGCTAGCACAGAATGCTGCTTTAGTATTCTTGTGCTACTGTTCAGTTTGTAGGGTGTAGGATGCTGTTGTTTATTCTGCTGTTTGACCTTCTGCTTCTTAATCTTGTTTTTCAGCAGTATCTGCCCAGAATCTATCTTTGCAGCAGAATGTAAAATTGCAGCAGGTTGTTACCTTCAGATGAAACTTGGGCTTCGGTGAGGGAGATAATGATCTGAATTTCTGGGTGTCAGCCAGCAACGGTGTTGCTGCACTTTGTATTAACAGTTTAGTAGAAGTCATTTCAGTTACCCACTGCTTGCTGGTGCTGTTGTGGCCTCAGGACTGACCACTTGGCGACTGGATATTTCAAAGGAATTTGAATGGCTTCGACATGCTTATTTTGCATTAGAACCAAACCTGTGATACAGTTTTACAAAACAGAATGGCATTGAAACATCCAGTAGAGGAGCTTGTATGATGGTTGTGTGACATGAGAGCTTTTGACTTTGAAAACCTTCCACAGGAAATTTGCAGAAACAGACTGCTCCATGAAATGCTCAGATTTGAGAGACTGTTCAAAATAAATTGCACTTAGTCACCCAAATACAGAGTAAACGTTAAGAGGCAGATACTTGTTGATGTGAATGAAGTACAGCCAGTACTGAGTACTAAGAATGTGACACAGGGAGGCAAATCTAAGCAAAAATATTGTGTTCTGTCTCAATAGCATGGGGCAGAGGAATTGGAGGCTGCAGTTAGATTGGCTTCTCACTTGAAAACCTCAACCCAGATGAATGCTATGATCTGCTGTGATATCTTGACCTATCACTATCTGCAATCTGTAGGCAGATGCACACTTCTCTGAAACGCTGTTTCTGGAAGTCTTGTGGTCAAGCCTAATCCCTATGATTTTCTGGCATTCACGTGTAGTATCCTAACTTTTAAGGGCAGAGTCAGCTTTCCAAGTGGAAGTGGGAATGTGCTTATGTTCACTTTGTCTCTTCCTTTTCCCTCATTCCCTTCTTAGTTCCCTCCAACAGTTTCATCTGCATTGTAATAGATTAATAATTAGGGTTTCTGATCCTTTTTTGAAATAAAAAAAAGATATAGTTTGGACTCCTTGAAATCCTTGCCTGATCTTGATTTAGATTTGGACTATAAGCTGAAAAGTTGAGAATGAAAGAGATTTTTCAAGCACAGGATTGTCAGTGTGAGCCTTGTATTGGGATAAGAGGGAGGAAACGTTAAAAAAAAAAGTATTTTTTTTACTTCTTTCGCCAGTTAAGTAGTATATGGTCCCTGTCCTCGATTCCTTGTCTTCTCTCTAGATTCCCCAATATAATAAAGAAGATAAATCTTGGCATTCTGATATGTTTAACACTTTAAACCCAAATCTTTTATCTATGTGTTTTTCTCTTTATACTCTCCCTCAGATCTGTGAAGGTGCTTTGCCTCTTTGAAAACACAGTAGAGCTTTGCCAGTGATGCAGACAGAAAATGAATCATGAAAAACGTTTCCCTGTTTGCCTGCTGTTAACACCCATGCGCCTACCTAGACTTAGGATTTCTATCATTGTTTACAATACATCAGTCACCTGAAACAGCCCACAGAGCTCTCCCCGTCATCCCTCTGTTTTCTCACTGACCTGAGCTGCGTTGCCTCAGAACGCAGCTACATCAGCTTCCCTTGTGTTTGAACTTCTGATATGGAAACCAGGGCAGAGGGTTGGATTCTGGGCAAACTTTGAAACAAAGGATGGGAATGGAGTGTGCTGCCTTCCACACGGAAAAGCTGATGCCTGGGTGACAGCAGGAGAGTTGCTGTGTGTCTCTGTCTCTGCCTTGACTTTCCCTTTTCTTGTAAAGTAGGCATAAATGTTACATTTCCTGATTAAGTTACCTTATTTGTTGTCTTCAGGTGTGTTGTTGTCCTTGGCTAGGAGTAGGGCTGAACATAAAAATAACTTGTAAATGGTAAAAGGTGAGGGTAACTCTATTCTCTAGTTTTATTATACAACTATGGTAACAATTGGGTTTGGAAACAAAAAGAGGCTTGCTTAATAAAAAAGGAAGGAGAGTGCTTTACTCATAACCCTAAAGAACAGAAAATCCTCCAGTGCAGAACTGTCAACATACAGTATTATATTTTTGTGTTGGGTAAGTTTGTTGCTTTTCCTTTTTCAGCTGCAGTTAAAAGTATGGCATTGAAACACTCCTGTTCCTTATGCTGTGGGATTTTTGTGCTCTGAGATACATGCAGTAATTTCTTCCTATGCATAGAGAATATGTATAAATACCATAGACTTAAGTTCCAAAAAAGGCTTCAAATGGTCAGTGATTGCAAAAAGCCCATCTGAATTTAGGCTGGATTTAATGCTGTATGAGATTAAGATCTACTACTATTCATGTCAAATTTTTGTGTTTGTCCAGCTAAAGTACAACATAACAAATTGAGGTTGTAGAACTGTTTTCTTGTAAAAGTGTGCTTTCAAAGTCAAAACTCTGAAATATGGAAGTTGAGAAACTGAAATGGCATCAAAGAAGTGACTGCCAGTTTCCAAGCTGATAATTCATTGTGCTTCTCGGCATAAAAGCTTTATATCATTCAAATTTTTTATGTAGAACCACCCTTTTATTTTTATTTTTTTGAGAGAAATTATAAGACAAGGCTGTTTACATCAAGCAGTGTACAGTTAAATTCCAATGTGAATGTCTTATTACTCTCTACCAAAGATAGCCCCAGCTTTAAAATCAGTCTGGTTTACCTACCTACATATAAACTCTGGATTTGTATCTTACACTTCCAAAAATCTCAGACACAATCACTCTGGACTTATAGCCATATTAAAATACTGTACTAGGGAACTATATTTCTGTTCACAACTTCTTTATGTTTCTAGCTGGGTATTGAAGGTGTCCCATACTCCACCAAATGCTGTGGTCTGATCAGAAGCGTGGGTTGCTCAGCCAGAGGGGAAAAGCCAGGAGTGGTGTGCTGGGTGAGTGTCGTGGTTTAACCCCAGCCAGCAACTCAGCACCACACAGCTGCTCACTCACTGCCCCCCACCCAGCGAGATGGGGGAGAGGATGGGAAAAAGTGAAACTTGTGGGTTGAGATAAGAACAGTTTAATAGGGCAGAAAGGAAGAAACTAATATTCTTCTCATACTGAACCCAAAACATAGCACTATACCAGCTAGTAGGAAGAAAATTAACTCTATTCCAGCTGAAACCAGGGCAGTGAGGGAGATCCTAGGTAGGGAAAGTTGTCCCACCTAGCCAGCAGACCAGCAGAAAGACATCCGGGACTTTAGAGGTGTTTTTTGTAGGTAGTTTCTGTAAGTGTTGGATGCAAAGCCAGGATGCCCAAAATCATCCTGCCCCAAATCATGTGTGACCTCAAAGATAGGCATTATGTGGCCGTGTTTGACTACACTACGTGTTTGAAGTGTGACTGCTCCCATCATGGGAAAGGACAAAACACTGGAGAGTTGGACTTGCTGCCCTTTTGCCCGCACAGGGAGGGTGCAGATAGTGGGTACTCTTGGGTGAAGCTACCCCTTCTGGGGATAGCTAGCAGCTTACCTGCTCTGGCTTCTGCGTCAATGGCAACCAGAGCAAGTTTGCCTATTGCAAGAGACAAAATGGGCACTGAAGCCACGTCCATCTTCCTGTCCCTAACAGGTTATTGCCCTTTGCATTACCTACCTTGTCTATGCCTGCAGCTGACCTTGGTTATACCTCTAGATCTTGCTGTTTATATAGAGAAAAAAGGAAAAAATTGTTTTTAAAATCTATTTGATCAGAGACCAATTTTCAATGATCAAAGTAAGCAGATCTGAATTCAAAATATTGAGGATAAGAATATCTTTTATAAAATGATGATGACCTGATTTATTGAAAGCTATCGGGTAATATCCAGTTCCTCAGTGCAGTGTTCCCTTCTGCTCTCCTATTGAATTTGAGTTCATCTATATAAAAACATCTTAATAGATAACACAGTTTATAAGCACTGACAAGAAAAAGAATGTGCAAAAAGGGTGTTAAAAGGAAGCAGTCAATAAACACTACTCTCACCCTTTTATTTATTCGTTTTTCCAAACTCCTTTGGATTAACTTGCATCAGTATCTATACTAATACAGGGTTACACTCTAGGGGACAAAATGCTAGGAAGGAATAGTTAAGCTGTGCTCTTAGCATTAAAACAAGATTTGTTGCCATACATTGTCTGTGGATTCCCTTGAGTGTCTTCAAATGAATTGCTAGGGTTTATTAAGATCTGTGTTTTCTATGCTCAAGTTCACTGCCTCTGAGGGGTCTGAAATTCAGTGAATTCCTCATAGCGGTGCTTCATCCTGATTTCCCTGCTGTGTGTTTCTAGGGCAGCCTGGCCCTCACCAGCTCGCGCAGGCTGTGGGAATCGGCTCTCTCCCTGGCCACTGAGAGCCTCTGCTCTCGGAGCTGCCCATCCGTCTCCTCCCAGCACGGACCGCGGGGAGCGGTGCTGAGCCCCGGTGTGGGTGGCAGGTCACCCTCAGCAGGGAGGGCTCTGCAAAGGATGAAGGCGAACACATCAGCTCAATGACTTCTGTGGGAGAAATAACTCCCGAGAAGAGCGACGGCGAGTCAGTGCGGTGGAGCGGGGTTCGGCGTGGGACAGATGAGCGGCCCCGCGGCACTGCCGGGCGTCGCGGAGCGTCCTGCGGGCGCGGTGTGCGCACCCGTGTCCCAGGCGAGCGTGCCGCTGGTGGGGCAGCGGGGCTGGTGCTGTGTGATGTGACCTTGCCGCTGCCCCTGCTGCACGCCGGAGGGGGGCTGGCTTGGCTGGCCCACCCTTGCGCACCCCTGGGGGTGTCCTGTGAGGGGACGGCTGAGGAAGCAGGCTCACTGCCGGCTCCCAGCGGGGGTCCAAGCCGTTCCTCAGCCCCAACGGGAAGAGAAAAGTGGGGAAGTTTCTTGCCACCCAAGACGCTGATTAAGAGGGGCTGCTGCTGTGTGTGGTTGTGCAAGGAAACTTCAGCGTAGGGCCAGGTGGGAAAGTGAGAGAATGTTGAAAGTGCAGTGGAAGACGGTGAAGCGAGCAGCTTGGTGAGAAACCTCTGGGGAACTGCGATGATACAGATATAATTACTAAAGATGTCTCCATCGTCTTGCCATTTAATATTCTTCTCCCCCACTCCCTAGCACTAATATATTCCAGATTTTTATTAGCCAGGAAATGCTACCTGGACCTCCCTCCCCATCTTCTCTTCTATCAAGCATGTGGGTATCTTGGCAAATTACCACCTACTCATCAGCTGGAAAAAACAGTTCCTTCCATGTTATTTTTCACTACAAAGATTAACAGCTGGTAAACCATGACTAAAATTGCTGAGGTAGATGGGAAGCAAGTCTCCAAATGTCCTTAATCTAGGTAACATCTCCAGCAAATGTAAATAAACAGCCTTATTTTGTTGTACTCCTTTGAAACAACTTCAGTTGGACGGCACTTCTAATGAGTTAGGACTAAGTAATGACTTGCTGCTCCCCCCAAATAGAGTGATGGTAGGAGTCCTTAGGAGGAAGTGGATGTTCAAAGAAGAAGAAGTATTAAGAAGTTCTTCTCCAGAATAAGCAGGCCAAAATAAATTACCTCTTCTTTTGGGGGGAAAATAAAGCTAAGACCTTGAAGTGGATCTTCCTTGTTCTTCATTGGCCCCAAAGTATCTTAATTCTGGATCTTTTAGGCTAACCAGGAAGAAGGGAGAGTCCCTACTTAACTGGGAGTATTAAGTCTCTACTTGACTTAATTATTTTTGTCACCAAATTTAGAGTGAATTTCTGGGGGATAAATAATTCGTTTTGTCATGAAATATAAAGTGATTTTCTGTGGGATTCCTCAGATCTGTTATCTGAATTTCTCTGGGCCTGAGATTTTTGCCCAGTGCTGATACCTTCTTATTTTCTTCTTGGCAGTTTATTAAGTATTTCCAAATGTACAGGGAATCCATAGAATCTATTTGTATGCCCTAAAGGGCTCTATTCTTAGTCTATCAAAGTCTCTTGTTAGACTAAAAGTTCTACTAATTTTTCAGATATGTTTCTAGTCATATTGATATAGTAGGATCCTCAGTGCATATACAGAGGATTCAGCTTTCAAGCACTCTTTTTTTAATTATTGTTATTAGTAGTATATTTTTTATTATTATTATTTTTTACAGAGAGGGAAAGAAATAGAACAGGAGCAAAATCAGGAACAGAAATGAGATCTGCATATGTTTGTGAGGCCTTAGATAGATGTCAGTGGCTGAGCAGTGGGCTGCATTCTCTGTATGAGACAGAAAAAAGACTGAATGGCACTTCCTAGACTGATCCATGAAGGGGCTCGTATCCAAGAAAACAAAGGTTTAGAGCATAATTATCCTTTGAACTGCATGTACAGTATGGTTCAGAGACCACACTAGAGCTACTCTGAAGTAAAGCTTCTGAGATGCATACACTGCACATGTACAGTTCCTGACACGGGCTGCTTTGATCTCCTAATCCACTTCTAATGCACTGATGTATGTGTAACCTAGGATCACGTTGTGTAATTCAGCTCTACTCAACTTGAAATTCATAGTATTTTCTAAAGTTTACTGTGGGGAAAACACACATGGATATGTTTGATTTAGCATCAAGGAGACAGATTCTGTAGACAGATAAAGAACATTGAAAGTAAATATCTCTGCGGCACCTTCCTACATGTGAACCTCTATTCATCTGATCTGCTTAACTATGAGAAAGGATGAATGTTGAAGGAAACCAAATCAAAAATATTTTATATAAACCCTGAGTTTTTTATCTAGTTTTCTCCCTATTTTATTCGGAAGTTCACTTTGTCATTGTAAGTAGTAATGAAAAGTGTTGATGGTGTTGCTCTACTGAATTCTGTGGGTCTTAGAGATTCAGCCAAATCTCACCAAAAAAATTTTAAAAGGTCACATGAGAACATTCTTAGTCTTATGAATCAGTTTTGTTCTTTGTCAATGGGGCATAACCATACTTGAAGCTACTGGATGTTATATTTGCATAAGTGTAGCTCCACTTGGGAATGTGAGCTTAGCGAAGTCCATCCGTGCTGGTACCTGTCAGTTAACTCCTCTCTCTTTCTTTCTGAATCTGTGGATGCAGTTTCCTGTTTGAGATAATGTTGATTCAGCAAAATAATGATTCTATTTCTGACAACATTTTTTGAAAAATACTAAAGTGGCTACACCTCCACAGATATATAATCAGATTTCTTCATCCCTTGTCTGAGGGGTCTGCAATTAGAAATCCACAGGGCTTCACTAGTGATACTTAAGCTTTCATTTATGCAGAAGTTTTCATCCAAAAGGGTCCCTGAGTACTTTTCAAACTGCTGGCCAAATCCAAAGCCTGTTGATGTAAGTGGCAAGACTCTTACTGACTTCAGTGACCTTTAGATAAGCTCATTAAATTGTAACAGTAATGACAAAACATTTAATAAATGTAGATCGTAAGCTCTGTCAAAAAGTTACTTTCATGATAATTTCTTTAAAATGCTTTGACCTTAGCTAGCTAGACCCCCTGCTTTTATAACTTTTATCTGACTTCTGTTGAACTTTTTTCAAGTTATTCCATACAAATATTTGAATTATACAAGAGTCTAGGAGTAATATGATTGGGTAATCAGGGTATGTATGTAGTCAAGTACAGCAGTGACCAGCACTGGAAGGTGGGAAGGGGTGATACCGGCGAAGGTGCCCACCTGCACTGTATTTCTGCCTGCCAGTAGCTGTGACAGCTAGGTTATGGCAGGATTCACCAACTTCAAATACCAAGTAAGTGCATGGCTGTCTGCAATTCCAGGCATGGTACTGAGTATCCAAGCACCTGGGTGTTGCAATGTTATTTGCATAATGTTAACAAAACCGTTTTGTAGTCTAGACGTGGCTGGTTAATGCTCCACTTCAGATCTATTTTGGAAACACGCTTGGCTTTGGACAGAGTTTGGAGGAGTAAGATTTACGCATTGAAATCCTAATTCAGGCCAAATTATAATCTATGATACAAGTCTATGTTTGGAACAAAATTTCCCCCCTTTCTAGCTGGCTTGATTCTGGCTTATCCTGGACTTGAATTACTCTGAACCTGTGCTGATGGGGACATCTAACATGGTTCTTTGTGTTGGTGTTAATTTTTTTGTTTTTCTTTTACCAGTTGAAACAAGATTGTCACTAAGCTACAGAACAGAATTTCTTAATATCACACACACTGAAACAATGAAAACCAGTCTATAGAAATACACAGGACTGTTTTATGCATCCAGTAAACGTCTATCTAAATATTTGTAAGCATTCACAAGCCACTACTGTACCTATCACTTTGTGTCATTCCAGAAAGGCATCATATCTTGCATGAATATCTCTTTGTAGTCATCAATGAAATCAAGATAGGCAGCTTTAGGAGTCTGGCAAAACTCACAACCAGAGTTTCTGACTTCCAGTCCCCTGCCCTAATCATTGAGTCGCATTCTTTGTAAAGAAAGACCAACTGGAGTCTGACCTTGCTTCATGTGAAACAAATGGCAAAATAATTACTATGCAAGATCAACCAGTTAAAAAAATTGTCTGGAAAAAAAGCAGATTTATATTTGAAGCTGTATCAAAATGTTGTTACCTGCAGCTATTATTTATTTTCTTTGTGCCTTTTGTAAAATAAGGAGCCTTCCCATTTACCTTTGTAAGTCTGTGTTGAACAATCAGCAATTTGGATTTCTTCTCCAAAAGACCAACCTCATTAGTGTCTCAAGCAGCTATATGGTGTATGTCAATGTGAGAAATCTCCCTGAACAAATGTCAGTTAAAACTTCTGCCAGTCTTAAACTGCCAAGTGGAATTATAGTTAGAAAACTTCCCTGTGAAAATGGCAGTGGGATGCTCTTTTTGTTCTCCTTCACTTTTATTTGTACGAAACAGTCTCTTAACTTTTCTTTTTTAGACTAGCTCTGGATATCCTGAACTTCCAACTTCTATTTTTTCAGTTGCAAGAAAATTAAATTAATTTCATGAAATTCAGTACAGCAGACAAGGATTTCTATTGGCTGTCTGGTAATATTTTCAGAATTTTGTATCCAAAGTACATATCGGATCCTGCTACTGGCAATGCTGATTTTTTGGCTCAGTGGTCTAGTTGCTGAAATGAATTTCATATCCAAAATCACAAGCTTTGTTCTTGTTTTACTTCAGTTTGTCTGTACCTGGAAAAAATTACTTTTTTTAGAGGATGCAGCAGTTCAGTGAGTTGGATTTTTTTTTTCTTTTTTTGGTTGCACTGTGGCAGTGCATTGGATTCTCTCTCTGTTTTCTATGACTTTTTTTCCTTTCTATTTTCCAACCTCTGTAAAACTTCCTGACACTTTCCTTTCGAGTTATCGAGGCATGTTGCAAACAGGTCAAGGAATGAAATTCTGCCTTTGCCCCAGCCGATACAGAAAAGGAAGGGCAGCACTTCCTCTGAATCTGAAAGGCCCAATAGAGTGATGTGGGATGACTTTTCTTCTGCCTGATGCTGATGGGACACTAATGTAAGCCTGAAGGAAATCTAGCAGTAGAAAATTGACAAACTTGAGCTAGAAAAAAATTTTAGCAAAAGAAGAGGGAAAACACCAGAGTGTCTGGAGGATTGTGGAGAGGCTGCTGCTGAGGACTCTAAGTTGTGCCATGTGTATAAGGGGTAGTGCAAGTCTTCTAGCCTTCATCTGAAGTTTCACCATGATTAGCTTTGGGACTAGGGGTTAGAGACTCTTCCTTGGCTTGGAAGAAGATCCAAATGTAAGGAAAATGAATATTTTTTTTAAATTTATTTAATACTTTATTTCCCCTATTAAGAGTCCTGTAAGATTTACCACACACCCTTCTTTTTAACATTGTGTTTCTCCTATAAGAGATGTAGATGGAGAAGTAAGGTGGCATTTTTTTCTTACAGTCATAATTATTTATGAAGGATTATTTGTCAGGAAACAACTGTAGTGATTACATTTGGAATGATGACTGCAACAGAGAGAAGAGATAGCATCTTGTCTAGACATTCCTGTTCTTACTGTCTTTATTTCAGTAAGATTGTCTTTGATTGTGTTCTGGGAGAGCCTTATGAAAGGCATATATTTTTATATCTAAGTATAAATTGCATACATTTTTGTTTAGAAAATATTTTAGTATTGACTTTTTGGTATTCACAGATTGAGGACAGTGCTAGCTTTTTTTTGAGCTGAACTTTAAAAGGAAATAATTTTGAGAGAGGTTTTTTTCTCTTTCCAGAAGCTGTCATGATTTGAAGAGTTGTGTGGTAAATCTCATTGCACACATTTTGTATGCTGTTTAGTACCACAGTTAATAAGCTCAGCATTTGGAGCCAAAGTGATTCCAAGCTTGGCAGGTTTCTCTGTAATTTGGAGAAGCGAGTTTTGGAATAGATATGAAAGTTCCTGGCTACTCATAGAAAACACGTTGTAGGCTTGGCTGCTGTGTGCCTCTGAAGCCTCACAAGTATCAAAGGAGTGTGTCAATTTTGTACAGTTTTTCTGATGATGTAAATAAAACCCCAATCAGCAGTGTTATTCCTTTTTTAGAAGTCAGCATCTTCAGGGCTTTGAGCTTTTCATTTGTGGAAGACGTGTTGACTTGTGCATTTCTAAATCCTTCCCTAAAAGCTGTTAAAGTCCTGATGTGGGAAACAGCAAAAAGTCCATGCTCTTTCTTAACCAAGAGGTCAGGAGAGATTACTACACTGATCCTTTTTTTTGCCAAATATGCATTGAAGTAAATGGCACTGACTTTCAAGATTTGATAGATGGGGATGGGGAAGGGAAACTGGGACCTTATTATCCCTTATCTTAGGGTAACTGCTGCCTTACTTCACTAGGAGAAGGTAGTGGTGTCCTACCTGGTGACTCATTCGGTCCTCTCTCAATGGGCCTCTGATTAGATCTGGGCATGGGCTCACTAGTTACTAGGTCTGAAATGCATCAGTAGATGATGATGATGATGGCATTTGAGTGCTCTAAAAGGAGTCAGTCAGGTAATTATGATGGTACTTTGCAAAACTGGTGCTATTCTCTCCTCCATGATTTCTCTGGTTAATTCAAAGGTTTGTGGCACTGGTGAAAAACACCTGAGAGCAGAGATGCAGGGGGAGTGAGGTTTTAAAAGCACAAAGACTTTGGTGCCCTGGAAAAAAAAGACCCAGCTTGCAGCTAAAATAATACAGAAATATAATTTTCTCTGAAATTCACACCTCCTGCATTTTACTTGCTTCTAACTTGGAGCAAGCTTGTGTATTTTTAATTTCTCTGCAGAGGAGTTTCTACCTCTTATGCCCCCCCCCCCCCCCCCGTTTTTATTTCAATAAACAAAAATGTTTCCCTAAGTTGTTATTTAGCTCTCCTATCGCTCCCTTTTCCACTGTAATTTTCATTTTCCTTATGCTGGATTGCAGCAGGGTCTCAGTTTGCAGAGTCACCCCTATAGCTAATCCTCTCTTTTTTCTTTTTCTCCTCAGCTGATTGTTCATATTTTCAAACTTCATAATCTCACCACCAAAACCTAGGCATTCTTTAGAGCATAACTTGAGAAGGAACACAGACCTCAAAAATGTCACTGAGCTCTGAACTCTCAAAACAAAACCCTTTCTGTGCTTAAACAGGATGCTACCAAGGGGTTTGGGCCAGAATTAAAACGGAAAAATACTCTTTGTATAAGGCATTTCATGTAGTATTTTAAGTGATGATTTGCACAGCTGAAAAAAAATCAACAGTAAATATTTTCCTATCTTGAAGCCTACAAAACAAACCAACAACCACCTGCAAACAATTGCTTTTTCTCCTGCTTTCACTTTCATCTCCTCCATTTCCATTGCTTCCCAAGGGAGTGCTGAACCCAGCACCCGGTGCTGTATAACAAGGCGCTGTGTTTTCTGGGTGCTGTCTACAGCTGAATGTCAAATCTGACTTGGAGATAACAGGCTGATTAAAATATTCTTCTTGCTTTCTGTTCAATACCACTGACCAGTTTGTATCTATCTGCATCACTCTGTTAGTGTTAATATTCACAGTGCTTTACAGTCAGTAAGGATTTGCACTCAAAAGTTTCTCCTATGTTTCAAACAGACCCCCAAAATGAAATGGGCTTGTGTGCATTTTAAGTCGGAGCAGAAGCTTCTCTAAAAGTGCAAAGCTTTTAAAAAAGGCATTAGGGCAAAATAAGGCTGTTCTTCAATGAATGGCTTTAAAAATGAAAACCCATAGTGATCTGTTGTTACAGGGCTATTCCCTCTAGTAAAAGCAAGTGGAATACTAGAACTGCTTCTAGCATAGGCAGAAGCAGAAATAAGCAGGGAAAGTGCTTAAGGTCTCACTTTGAGGAAAGTGAAGAGAAACAAAATGTTTGCAAAGCCTGCGCCAGCAGGCACAAGCATGGCAGGGCTCGAGGCAGAGCCCAGCAGGCAGGCTGTGCTAACGAAACCTTCCCACGTCTGCAGAGAAGGAAGGCTGGCACCGATGCAGAAAACTGTGAGCCGCCGGTAACGTCCTGTGCTTCCTCTGAGCTGTTATTGTGGTCTTGGTCATTGGCAAAAGAGCATCTCCTTCCAGAGAAAGATGATCTCTTACAGCCCGATCGGGGGAGTGCTGCTGTAAATCTCTCAAAACAGAATTTTGACTAGAAATAGATGTGATTGCACAACAAGTACCTCTGCTGTTTTGCAGCCAGAGGTGAATCTTCCAGGTTCGTTGCTCAGCTGATGTTATTTTAGAAGGGAATTACGATACTCTGCCTGTTGCTGAGCTTGGAAAGATTTCTTGTCATCATTATTATTTTGAAGAAAGGAAAGTATTCATAGATTTGTAAGAGTGGGAGATGGGAAAATCCAAGTTCAGTTTTAATGCCAGCTTTTGTACAAAGGAGTTATACCTCTCTTGAGTCTGGTGTGTTTCAATCAGGCAGAGTCTGACTGTCATTGAATCCTTGTGGTTCTGTATTTTCAATCCATTTTTAGAGACACAAATAATGAGCTTTAACTAATATAGGCTTGGTACTATTCCTGTTGTTTAGGCTTCCCTGACAGCTACAAGGCTCTTTCCTTTTTATTTTCCTTTGTAGCCTTTCCTCTTATCCTTGGTGACTTTCAGAGTTCTTGTGACACTAGTAAGTAGTTTGTGCAGATATCCTTTCTGACATTGCAAATGAAATCGAAAACCTTACATACTTAATGTTTATTAAAAGTTAAAAATCATGTGTATCAAAGTTAAGTCTAAGTGAATCGAAAGAATGCAAAACCTACAGAAGTAAGGCCTTCAAGTAGACCTGCTAACTTCAGTTGGCTTCTGGTTTTGTAATGAGCTGAAACCAAATCCTGCAGATTCAGAAAGTCTTTTTAGAAAATCTTTCTGAAAGCTGAGAACTGGGGCTTCTCTCAGGTCCAGGCTTTCAGTAGTGGGCTAGATCAGGAAATTTCCATAACGTTAGGCAGGGTCATGCACCATTTATAACAGTTAGGAATATGAAATGTCAGTGTTTGAGTTGCTTTTACAATGAAACTACACAAGAAGTTGCAAACCAATGATATATATTTGGTCTTCGTTGGCCAGTATCCTAAAGGATTCCCAAGCACTCTTGTTTAAAATATATTTCTAACCTACTTGTGATTCTTCAGATTGCCTAGCATCAGCCTCTATAAATTCTTTTGTCTGCGATGTCTCATCTGCCAATGGAGATAATGCTACTCTAAAACCTGTGCATCCTGAGAGAGAATTGCTTGTCTTTTGCTTTTCTTTAATTCATGAACTCTCAGGGACAGTTTTCTAATCGATTGCATCTTACAGGGATACAAAAGTTACTGCTTTTCAGGAGATGGGAAAACAAGGAAGGCAACTGATTCTACAGTGCTGTATAGTTCACACCTCCTGAAATAACAAAATGTTAATATAGCATGATTGTCCTCTATCTTCTCTTCAGTTGAACCACAAACTATTACCATAGGAACAAAAGTCATGCCAGATGTACTCATATTTGAAACCAACATCACTTGCTCCTCTCCCTCCATCTCCTGTGAAATGAGGCCATCTGATTGTTGAGAGTGAGTGATGTTTAGGGATTTGGCCAAAAATATATACCTTCATGTATTTTCATTTTTGAAAATACACTTTTAATGTATTTTCAAGCTTGGGTGTCCAGATCGGAAGAGAAAAAAGGTGAATTGGGCTGCCTTGTAGGTAGCATCAAAATCCACTGAAGCTCAGAGAACTACTTGAAGAATAAGCAGTTGAAACAAATTAATGTTGGACTCTGCTCTTTTAGAGTCCTCCTTACCTTGACTGCAGTGCAGGGAGGGCGTGTTGGCACGGCTTATTTGTCTGCTGCTGTTACTCTGCTCTGTTGCCCCTTGCACCTCATCTTCTACCCCTGTTTTGCATTGCTTACAGCACTGTCAGTCTCCAAATCACTTCTGCTAGCGCGCGTTTCAAAAGCTAGGAAAGGGGGGAAAATAGCGGCATCTGGGGTGGGCTTAATAACGTAATTTAGTTGTGTGCCGGCAGACCTGTTGTGCCCATAAGGACTTCTTGCTCTTTCCCCTGGGGCTGCGAGCCAGTGCGTACCTGCAGGCAGGTGTGCGTCCCTGGTGTCTGGCACAGTCAGCACGCCGTCCCATTGTCCGCTGCACTCCTCAGAAACCCAGAGGTCAGCAGGGGAAGGTGAGGACCTCTCTGGAGCACTCCCCGAATCTGACCTGTCTCCTTTAATAGCTGAAGCTAAGAATGCCGCTGCGTTCCCTTGCGTTTAGGGTCCCTGCAACACTTCTGTGAGTCGCCAGCGCGCGCAGGGAGACTTACTGCAGACCTCGGGCAAATCACTGTTGCAGCACATCATTTTATGCCTATAGTTACCAGAACCTTTTAACCTCACGCTGAGCATGCAGTACTAATCCCCCCCTGCTGCTATTTAACATATGCATCATGTGGCTTTGTGGGGCTGTTCATCAGTGTATGGCTGGGACCCATCGTGGACTGCCTGACAGTGTGGCACAGGAGAAATCAAATGGCTTTTGTGACCCTACATGCTTTCTGCACACCAGCACAATGTCTGTTTGTCTTGGGGCTTCAGCTGCGGACAAACAGCCTCTTCCAGGGCCTGGCTGTGCTGGTGGAAGAAGTCACAACCCCAGCTGCCCATTGCCTGCTGCCAGTGAAGTGGCTCATATGAGTCCCCTCTAATGTGTTTCGGTCCAAAAAGCTACCACAGCCAAGACCTACTTCTAAGTCAATCCACTTAAATTTTAGATAAAATGTGCCAGGGAACAAATACTGCAGCCCTCCAGGCACTTATAAGGAAGAGTGCCAGGTCTTGCATCAACATACCTTGGTTTGCATCCCACTCTCTCTTTATCCTTCAACTCTTTATTGAATGGGGGTGGATGGTTATTCTCATTTTATCTGTTGTGAAATGAAGTTGCTCTGCATTTAGGCAGAAAGCCGACACCAGAAAGAGCATCTCCCAGTTTTTTAATCTCGTGGTAATGAAATACGGGAAGGAATCCCAATACATAAGATCTTAAATGATTTTGAAAAATAGTGACTGTTTCTAGTGTGAAGAGGAGCAACAGGGCTGGAAAGTGTCAGGGAAAAAAAATCTTTGCAGTTTGTCTTGAAGGTATCTAGCAGAATGGGCCTGCTTTAAAGTATTAATAAGTATATCTTGCCAGATTTCTATTGCTCCCTGCTAAAATTTTTTTAGGGGTACTGCTGTTCTGATGGGTAGTATCTTTATTGATTTTTGCTATTTTAATCTTGGGTTGGAAATCTCTAGGATGTTTCCTATAAGAGATTCCTAATTGTAAGTCTCTGGTTTTAGGAGTGGTTAAAAAATTGTTCAAATTTAAACCTGGTGATAACTACTGAAAACATTGCTCAGTTTTGCAATTCTCATTTCTTTGTTTAAAAACAAAGATGAGAAAAGCCTGCAAAGAAGGTTCACATCTTTTTTGTTTGCTAAAGTTATGACAAGATGTGAATTTTCTATAGTTTTGCATGGTTTTCTAGAAGACTAAATTGTCAATATGGATAAACAAGCCTATTTTCTGCTTCTGAAAAAAAAAGTAATTTTTTTCCCAATTGTTTTTCATGTGCTAGTGAAATCTTGTCAGAAATAGCCTGTTTTAAATGTTCTGAATTAAATTGTTAATAGGATTGATGTAGACTGCCATTTGTTTGTATTGGATTTGCTGTAAAGTTTTCAGTAATGTCAAAGTGATAATGTAAGTCTTCTAAAACTAATGTATGAAAAGGAGGGAGCTACAGAGTGCCTAGATGGTTATCTTTCCCTTTCTTTTACCTTTCCTATCTTAATCCCATTCACACTGGCTTTAAAGAGGAATATTGTGCAGGTATTTTTAAATCCAGTCTTTCTTGCAAACATGTATTCCGTGGAGCCTGGTTTTTTAGCCACAACTTCTTGCTGCTGTGCATGAGACACACAGTTATTCCATTTAACTCTATTACCAAGCACTCTCATTTAACATCAGGTCAGCGTGGTGCTGATCTTTTGCTAAGGAGCTTTGTGCCAGGAAGGAGTTTCTCATGAGTAGTTACTGTGAGAATAACTTTGCATACTAAGTGTCACCGGCTGGAGCTGTGTAATCAGCAACCTGAACATATGTTGTCCCTCACCTAAGGAAAATACTTCACTTTTTCTTTGAAAGTGGGAGGAGACAAAATTGGCTCTGTCTGAAGGTAAAAGGTCCCAGAGGTGCTTGATACAGACCTGAAATGGCAAGATATAATTTTCTGTAACCAAATACCCTGAATAAAGATCAAAATCAGGAATCAGGATCCTAAACTGAGTGTTTGTTACATGGGAAAAGGTGCCCCCTGTGCCTACTAGCTGGGATATATGCTCTGTGACACCCCCCCGCTCCCGTAAATCATCTGGCTGTGGTCTTGCTCTTGCTCATAAGGAAACAGGCTCTAGGATTTGGGCTGTCTTCTGCCTCTAAAGGCTTAGACCTTCACCATCCCGGTGCCCCCGACTCTTCTGGAGGGAGGAGTCTTACGTTGCCCTCTGTGCAACATCCTCATGGCACTTGCTGAGGCCCTGAGTACAGCATCGGGCTCTTCCACAATGTAATAAGGACCACTGGATGTTACAAGAAAGCCTGGCCAAAGAGCACATTTTTTTTTCCATCCAGTTAGCTAATCCCTTCTAAGAAATACTGTACTTTTCTGACATTTAAAATTGTGGTTGATATGCAAGCGCTGTGCACCCAGCAGCTTTTGGAATAGGTAGCGTCACGTACTGGAAATATGTACACAGGGGTCATGTCTATGACTCAGGAAACTAGCAGTTAAATACCTCATTTATTTCACTATCTCATTTCTTTGAAAAATCCATAGATGCTTTGATACACCAGGGAGAAAAGCTTCTGAACAGGGAATAATTCTTGAGGCTACATATTGGTTTTAAAAAAAAAAAAATTTCAAGCACATAATGGGAAATTTCTCAAATGAAAACATTAGGGAATATAGACAGAATTATTTCCAATAGGGATTAGTTAACAAAAACATCCTTAAAGGAACACGGCAGTGGGATGCACATTGTAATCAATTATTTTTTTTCTTAAATGAAAAGGCAGAAAAAAAGTCCTTTCACTTGGTCAAAACCAATAGGCAAATGATTTTTCTCCCTAACAGTTTTGGAAGAGGGTTTGACTTACTGTGAGTATGATGGACATCAGCCTGGAAGCTTTTATGCGGTTTGTGAAATGGGCCTTAGCTGCAGAAGGTCAATTCCATGTCCCAGATTCTCCTGAGCTTAATGTTTGACACAAGCCCATCTGTACCAGGATTCGCTTCAAGGCATGCTGATGTGAATGGCATGATTGCAATTTTTTAAAGAGACAGAATTCAAAAATATCCTGAAGGCCTAAAAAAAGTGAAAACACTATTTGGATAAAAATCCCTCAAAAATAATTGTTCATAGTAAATTACCTGGTTAATATTCAGACTTATGTTGTGTGGGCGTTTTTTCCTTATGTGATGTAGTATTTTAATGTTCCTCAGAAAAATATAAAAATAGAAAGACCTGCTTTGACTTTCTACTGTAACTCTAGCATCATTGGAGAACACATTTTTCCTTCAGATGATGGCACCAGGATATGGCCTGTCTCTACACTTGTTTCTGCATTTGCATTTTTAAAACTTTGAAGGCAGTCTTCTGATGCTGACAAACACCACCAGAAAGAGAGGGTAAGTTAGGACTTCTAATGGCATATTATAAAGTGCTGAAAATAAATCTGAGTTGAAAATACAACATAGACTGTTGGAAAAGGAGGAAACATCTGACCATAAAATTAATATGGAAGAGAGAAGCTGAGCAAAAGCCAAACTCATAGGCCTTCTGTGATGAAAACCATGCTTCCAAACCAAGTTGAGACAGTAAGGATGTCAGGGACATGGGAAGGCGTTTGACAAACTGGAACTATTCTTAAACTTCCCTAACTTTTCCCATTTTGTTTAGACTGTCAACAGGTAGAAGCTTCTTTTTAAACCTCTGGAAAAGAAATACACCAAATATCCATGGTAATTTTCTAATTTCAATATTTTGTATTATACAGCAGGAGTGAATGCTGGGAAACTTGCTAGGAGACAACATGGACACCTGAGATTCATATTTAAAAAAAAAATAAATCGTATTTCTTTGGAATTAGTCATAGCAGCTGGCAGAAGGTCTGTTAGAGATCTGTACAGATCTGTTAGAGATCATTTCTCTATAACAGGAGACTCAGATGAGCCTCCACAGGCTCAGATGAAGGATGGACTAGCTTTATATTCCTGTGTAGATGCATGGTCCCCTTTGGTATCCAGTTGTAGGAATCTGGATCTTCTTCCAAGTCTGTAGGGGAAGGGAAATTCCACAGAGCTGCAAACTGTGTTGAAGGAGTGGTGGAGGGCTGTGAGACTATGTAATCAATTTTCTTGTATTCATGGTGTTGCTGCTGGGTTGTTTGAGTCAAACTTAAGCTAGTTAATGGCTCTGTTTGTTTATACATGTAGTTTTAAGATTGTCAACACTGCCTAGAGTGTGAGATTAGTGTTCTTTTGTTATAAAACGTTATGAATTCAAATAAATTTCACATAGCTTTGTCTTTGCCCTCTTGTTACAAGTAAAGAGAATTTAAAGGTTATTTCTATTTTACTGCTCGGCAAGCTGGATTTGGCCACCCACAATAGATCTGACATACATACAGCGAACCATCACAAATCATGGTTACTTTATACAACTCCACTGTTATGTGAGGTTTTGCTTGCTTGCTTAAGACTATCAAACTTTCATGATGAGTTGAACTTAAGATGCCAGAAATATCAGGGCCTTCACAGTTGAACATAAACCATTACTCAGTCCCTAGATTTATGTTCAAGGTAACTAAATATAAAACTGGCATAGCAGGTCATGCAAATTTTACATTTTTACCTGCTAAAGAAGATATACTTCTGCTAAGAGAAACAGTTCTATTTAGATGAATTGTTGAGTGGTATTCTCTCTTACATCCAAAAAATCAAATGCTGAACATGTTTTGGGGTGGGCGATCCCCCTTGAGATTTTCTAGGAATTAAGGAATGGGTTGTCTGGTCGTTTGGTTTTTTTTGTCAATAGTACCAAAAGTAGTTGGAATTTAATTCTGTGGGAAGCTACTGCAGACACTGAAGAGTAAGTTGTACATAAAGGAGCATGTAGCCCCCAAAGCAGTGTGAGTAACACATTTGAATCATGAACTCTGTTGTAGAGCTGAGTAATAAAGCAGTGTGAAGCACAATGCCTTGAAAACTATGTGCCTTAAATCTAAGGGGTTTTGCCTGGAAAAACCACACTTTTAGTTTCTGGCTGTCTTTGAGAGAGAACAGGTAGCTGGCTACTCATTTGTCAGGCTGGACCAGAAATAGTTTGCATTGATGACTTGCAGTACGTGGCCTTGATGTGGTGTAGCGTTGTCAGAATTGTTCTACTTCCAGCAACTATTGTGTCAGGCCTGTAGTTCTTATTTTACTTTATTTTAAGAGTGTTTTAATCACAGGCATGAATCTCCCTCTCTCCAGAGCACAGATGTCTAATGTTTATTCAAAGAATTATGACAAAGGAAGAGTGAGATGATTTTTGTTCTTGAGAAAAGAAGCTATTAAACTATTTCAGTCTATTTAATCAATAATAGTTTTATTTCCTGTAACTACAGAAATCATAATGAGAAAATGAGTATTTATCCTAGAATGTATTTAATATTAAATCTCATTGCTGTAGTTTGATTCTACCAAGGCAGGCCTTCCAAAGGACAAACCTTAATTATTTTCCTGTCATTTTATTTCAGACAAGCACTATACCATTTCTCATAAACTTTTTTCCCCCAAAGATCATTTCTAATAAAATCTAATTTTGATTTCATACACTGTAGAGTGACTTGCATTTAAACAGTATCTTTCATTGAAGTCTTCAAAGCCTGTTTATTGATAGAGCAAAGACATGAGTTTCATTATACCCCTCTGTGGTTGGAGGATATTACTAGGTCATTTCTATAGCTGGGGGAGTTGGCAAATGTCACAAAAAATGGTAAAGCGTTGAGATGGTCACTGCTTAGTCATCTGGCTGTCTAGCAGAATGTGTAGTCCAGAATTAGGTGTGAAGGCTTCCCACAAATCAGAAGTAGATGTTTTAGCTTCCTACAAAAAATAAGAATTCTAACAGTAGAACACTAGTTATTTATTAAAAGAAAGTAGATAGGGGTCATTATGTTATGACACTAGATATTTGGGAAGGTTAGGTGCTTTTTTTCCCCACTTGTAGGTGATTTGGTTTGGGTTTTTTTTTTTAGTTTTGGGCACTCCGGTCGATTTCGATAGCTTTCTTTGAAAGAATGAAGATAAATTGGTTCTACATGAGGGCTAGAGAAGTGAATTTCTCCTTTTTATCTTGAATTAGACCTGAGAAAAATAATTGAACTCCTGCCTTGTGTGAGTGGTTCTCTTAGACTTCTGATGTCACTATTTTGGGTTAAATATTTAGTGAAACTACAGCACAATGCTCCTATGTACCAGGTAAGTTCTCTAAACACTAGGCAAAAGTCATGTTCACTGTCTCCTTCAGGTCAGCAAATAACAACTAAATTGTGCTAAGGAGAAGAGTTTAAACAGAAGGTAATGTATTCTCCCTATGTGCATGGGGCAGGAGGGGTAACATGAACTTCTGACTCTTCCTCAAAACTATCTGGAGCAGAACTCGCTCTGTTTTGTGTGCTCTGCAAAGACCAGAAAGATCCTGGAATATGAATAGAAGAAAACTTATTTTATAGATACTGATGTGTCTTGGACATGTGATGGGTACAGAGGAGGCAGCTGAAGTGCTTTTGGAAGAACACAGCAGCTCTGACGTTGGAGAACTTGGTTTTTACAGGATTAGGCAACAGCTGAGGAAAGTTTCTGGAGAGATGTATATTGGAGTAGTTACCTTTTGGGGGGACAAACACAGTCAAACGGTGACTTTCCAAAGGTTCATTTTGCAAATTAATAATAGCTAATAGCAATGTCAGAAAGAGGAGCCAGGTCTGTATTTTAAAGATGATACTGCACTGAGGAATGGAGCCTTTCCTTGCAGTGCTTTAGGACCTGCCTCATCAAAATACACAACCAAGTGTTTAATCGGAGGTGTTGGCAGTGAATCTCTCTCGATCGCTTTTCACAATTGCTCTCGTGATGGATTTGAGCCCGCAAAGCCAGACTCCCGCTGAGCACTTCTTTGTGTCACAAGATGGCAGTGCAGAGTGGTTTTGCAAATACAGCCCTTTGTAATGGTCGAAGGGCAAATTTTTCCTGGAGAAGTTTGTGATTTCTCCGTGACTCTTCAGATGCTAGGTTTTCCTCAGAATCAGCCCTGAGAACTGGAAAACTTCCTACAGGTACAGCATCAAGTTACACTTTCTTGAAATTATTCTTATGCAAGTCTATTTTTAAAAAATCACAATAGGCAGTATTTTACAGGTATGTTGAAGACAGGAAAAAGACCCAGCAGAAATTCAGCAGTAATGGCAGTGGAAAATCTAGCCAATATCACCACAGAATAAGCAATAAGTCCCTATATCGATTTACTCGATTAGAGTTGTCAACTGAATGCATCTTTATTCATTTCTGTGGGGCTGATATATCATCTTGAACCACTGGGACTTAACATCAGCGGATTCAGGCCACTTAAGACCAAGAGCCACAAAGAGAAGTTGGAGAAGCTGTTGTAGCTGAATTGCCCTAAGGGAATGGAGACCAGATCATCTCTAGAAGATGAGGAACTAGAATTGCTGCAACAAAGCGTGTAACAGAAATAGCAGATTTTACTTGCAAAATTTTTGGTGAGCTCCAGTATAAAAGGTTACCAAACACTGTTAGGCAAGTCCCTACTCTTCCTCAGGGGAGGGAGGGACTGACAGAGAAGGCTTTTCTTTTTGCTACAGACCTTGCTCTGTCAAAACCACTCAAAACAACAGGACCGAAGAATTAATTCAAATCCAGTAAGATTAAGATTGATGGCTATAGTTAGGGACCACTACGTGAGACCTTTAATGCTAGGCAATCTCACTGGCTGATTACACTAAGCTCAAAGGTGACATCCTCTAACAGCATACTCATGTTCAAATTTTTGGCTCCCCTCTCTGTATGCTGCAGTTGGCAACGCAAATGATCCACAGGGAAGAAACGAGCGTATGTTGGGGGCTGCAGGGACAAGCTCCCCTAGCTGCTGCCTCTCCGCTGGCAGGTCCTACCACTTGCTTTCTCTCCCCACTCTGTCTCCTCTCCTCTCTCCCTCCGCTATGGCATGGGAGATGCATGGCAGAATTTGCTCGTAATCTGGAGAAATATATTTGTAGATGATTCTGCCTATTTGCTAATTTGTGACATTTACAATGTTGAAGAGTAGCACTCTTGGGCACATATTGACATTTAATTAGTGAAATTATGATGTGTTGGCTAGATCTAAATATCAATTTATTAAGGTAATATGTGGGTATTTTATCATGTAATGTATGTTCCATACTAGATTTAAAAATGAAAAAATAAAATAAAAATAAAAATAATTTAAAAAACACTCAAAAAATGGGTGAGCTACCATATGGCTAGCTACTGTAGCATAATAGAATAACAAGTATAGTTAATTATGTCAAGCAAGACTGTGTTAGAGAATCCATTTAAATAATCACAGACCACACTGTAATCACCAGTATCTGTTTACAGATACTTTGCATGGATTTCCCATTCACACATTCCTCTACTTGGGATCCTGTGTGCAAATCAGCTCTAAGTCAAAAAGCTTTAGAATGGCTCAGCTTTAACAAAATAAACCTATTCAAGAGTGTTAAATAAAGCTTGGCAAATGACTGTGGCTATTTGCTATACACCCAGTTGAGCTCATCAGTTCAACATGTGTCCAAGCTCTTTTCACTAAATAAGGTCAAAATTCTGCACTCCATTCGGCTCTGTGTTTAGTGCGTGTCCTGACATCAGTGGAAGCCCTCTGTATGATGCAGCCATAGACTGTGCAACTGATACTGAGCTGCTTGAGCTGGAGACTTCTACAAAGGGGGAAGCGTCTCGTTTCCCAGAGACAGCCAGTATGTTGGCCTATCTTGTACAATCGAGCCAGGCAGCGAGCTACTCAAGCTAGCAGTAGTAAGAGGGACAGGAAAGTGTGAAGCTGTAGCAAAGCACAAGCTGGATGGCATAGGCTAAATGCCTGCTGCACAGCTTTTCTGTGATTGTAAATGAAAGAGCAGTTTCTCTCAATGGTGGGTCTATTTAAGCAAAACAAACTTACTTGAGTGCTGCTCTCTAGGGGTCAGATCATTTAGAAAATGAGTGATGCTGGTGAGACTTGAAGACATCAGTGTGTTGAGTACTAGCACGTCATAAAACTGAGCTGAAAATAGATTGTAGGTAGCGACAGATTCCATTAATCCACACCAACAACCTTATCCCTTGTATGCTTTAATTAGTGTTGCAGAGCAACCAAATAATTCCATTCAAGTAAGCACCCAGAAGTCTTGTTGATTATCTGAACTCCAGCTGCATCTGCAAAACTGGGCTGGAAATCTCCAGGGGACATGCTTTTCATTAGATTTCTAATATTTCCCTTTACTAGTCAGGCTGGAAAGATGAGAGCATCCTGCCCTTGCTCCTGGTCCCAGCCAGAGCCAAGAAATAAGAGAAGCATGTGAAATGAAAAGGGTGTGTGGAAGAATAACAAAGTCCCTCTTACCAAACCTTAAAAACATTCAATCTTGGATTTCATGAAAGAAAAAGGATCGATCAATCCTGAATTTATCTGCTTCGGTACAAACGTTCCTAGGACTTTGCTAACATCAACAGGCTCAGCACCAGAGAGATGTGCTCATTTCTCACCAATGACCTTGCTAAATGTTAAACTTTTTATCCTCTCTTTGGCAGCAGATGGCTTCTCTTTCTATTTGCAATGTTGTCAACTGCATCAGTAAACATAATACAGATTATAAACGGATACTTGGGATTAGGATAGTCTGAGTATATTAACGCTGTTTAGAAGGGGTATGGCTAAGTAAACAAATTATCAACATATTTCATAGAGGCCATCAAACCAACAAAGAGATCTGTAACCAAGAGGATGATCTGCATGAAGAGATTTAAACTAATGTACATACTTTACTTAAAATTAGCTTGGAAACTTCACTTGAAAGAGGGCTTAACGATTTCATTTTCTGACATACAACTAATCCTACATGTCAGAGCTGAGTAAACCAGCTCTGCTTGATGTAAATTGCCAGCTTGATCTGCTACTACTAATAGGTAGACACCCTGAAGGACATTATATCTAAGTTATATTTTTTCTTTCTTTGCATCTGACTGGCTAATATAATGAATGGTGTTAACTTTTCCCTTTTTTTATTCCATTTTCTCATTTTACATAGCTCACCTGCTGTCCACTTAATTTTCCCATTGGTTTGGATACTCTACTTAGGCAAGACTGTCTCTTTCTCAGAGAGAAAGGAAAGTCCCTTGATCTCTCTCACTATGATTCAAAGAACAAAGTTGCCATTCCCCTCCCTAAGGTTGTGGGTTGATCAACTTTAGTTTCATCAGGCATAGTGTCCAGCAGCACCTTTGTGTGTCAAAGGCATGCATATACTCCCTCAGTTTTGTTTGACTTGAGAAACCCAGTTAACATGAAAGGGCTGGCACAGAAAACTGAGGGAAGAATGGCAAGAAGAGTTTTCCCTTTTACTTTTTGTAAGGTAAATCTATTCTCCTGACTAAATGAACCTGAGAGCTTATGCAAAGCTTATTTTTAATCAGCGTCAGGGACCAAAGTGAACTAAGAATTGACTCTGTGTGTCAGTCAAATGTGCTGGATCTGAAGGTGCTAGAAAGTAACATTTCCATTCCTAACCTTCCCCTGCACCTCCTTTAGTCAGCACCCAGTTTAAAGAAGGAAATTCACCCTGTGATATAAATTTTAATAATAAATTTGCTCTTGTGGGGTGGTTTTGATCATAACATTTAGTGAAAAGAAAATCAGATGCAAGATATAGAAAACATACTGCTATGTGCATTTACTTTTGGCACGAAATTTTTATTATGCACATGGCAAAACAAATTATAATAAATAGCCACCTATGTCTTTATCCTATACTCTTATTAATCTTATGCCTCTATAGCATTAACTGGGATATTAGTGCGAAATCAAACTGATGTTGATTAGTAACTGCAGCATCTGGAATAAGCGTGGAGTTGGACTGGGAGAGAGCAAGAGGTTTGTTTGGTATTCTCCCAGCGTTATAATTGTTGGGATGCATTTTTCAGTCCTATTAAGAGGCAAATGTCTTGATGAGATTTTGTCTTTAGGAAGCTTTGGGCCAGAAAGAGGAGTTTAATCGATTTCTGCCCAATCAAAATCTGGCCATTTGAACCAAGAAATCTAGTTGCACTACACAGGGGATAAATTTTGACTTGCTCTGTAAAGCTTGGCTTGCTGCTTTTAACAACATTTTACAATATTTGGTTCTCTCTCCAGAGTTTCTCAAAATGCTTCTGTCTGGGACGCAATGTGCACATAGCATGCATTAAGGCACTATATTCTATTTTAATGCCTAGATAGCACAACTGCCACATGAATGATACTGTTGATTCTAACTAATGCTAGGCAGAGTGAGTTTCTGAATGTATGAACTGACTTAATGAAACCTTAACCAAGAAAATATGGGGAGGAAACCAGGTGAGGCTGACAGCATTTTATACTTCATCTCAGGTGGGCTGTCAGAGAAAATAGGTGCCCATCTCCCAACAAGTGTTCCCTTCCAAAGTTTTAGACTCTATATTTTTGGGCTACTCCCAAAATACCCGGCTGTGTCATGCTTGGAGTTAGACCTGAAAGCAGCCCAAACTGGCTCACGTCCTCCTGTAGAAGGAGAGATGCAGGTACAGCAGGTAAACCAGTCTGCGAGCATCAAGTTCTGCACACTCTGAGCACTACATGTTGCACAGAGCTTCATGTAACAGTAAGAATAACATTTGTGGGTCCTGATTTGTAAGCCAAGAGCTCTGTTTCCCAGAAATACTATGCAATCACTATGGGCATGAAACAAATAAGATTACTTCACTGGCATGGGTTGGTATACCCACAGCATATACTGTTAGATTTCTTCCTGTAGAAGAAAGTTAGTTCCGAGGTATTTGTGGTCTTTGGAAGGGGAAAAGGGGAATTAGATGTTATATGTTGTGTTGTTTTGTATTGTTTTTGTTTTGAGGCCAAAAGTGGCCATTATAATAATTTAATCAGATCTTCTGCATAAGTCAAGCCAAAGAATCCAGCCACTAATAGCTGCATTAAACTTGTAGCTTCTGGTTGGGTTATATTTTAGAAACGCATCCAGAAAGAATGATACGTTTTTGGAAATGGCTTACCATCTGGAAGTTGGGAGGACAGTACAGACAGCATGTGTTAGGGGGGAATAGATTAAACTACTACTTTTTTTTTCTTTTTTTTTTTTTAAACTTCCAAGCTTTGAAATATACTTAGATGTAGATAGGCAACTCATTGTTTTACAAATAAGCTGAGCGCTGCATTTATAAATTAAACAAGGTTTCTGCGATCCTGGATCTAGGGTGGTCTGCCTTTCAGGGGGGATGTGCCTATGTGATATTCTGATGTCTGATAGGGAATGAACACATGCTATAGGCCATAGCAGAAATGTGGTTTCCTCTACCCAGGTTCTTATCTATCTACCTACCTATCTAACTATTTCTATTAATACTTAAAGATATGAAGCATATGTACCTCCTATCTGCTAGGGTCTCTCCCCAAAATGAGTACATACCTTAAACTTTCGGGGCCAAGAAGTGCTAAAGGCAAATGTATTTGCATGCAACTGCTCCTGCACGCATTCTCTCTCACAGTGTGATCAACAGTAGCTAGTGCAGTAAAAAATGCTATAGACTTGGTAGGCTTAGCTCCAAGTATTCAGTGATCACCAGAAACTAGGTTAAAACTCAGGATTTATTTTTATTTTAATTTAGGAGAAGAATACGTTTTTCTAGCTAGTTTTTGAGCTTAAATAGGTTCCCCTTTGTTCCAGAACAACAAATGCTAAATTGCTCTTGGTTAATGAAAAAGCTGAGATCCTCCTAACCTAAACTGCATGAGCTGGCAACAGTCCGGTTTAGGACAGAAAGTGAGAAAGCATTTAGTGTCCCACATGTTACAGATAATTGTCTCAAAAGCATCTATTTTCACCTTCAGAAAAAGAAGAGAGCTTTCATGTATTCAGAGGAAAGAGACATCAAAGAGCATTAGTATCACAGTTCAGGTAAATCAGCGTATTTGTTCTCTTGTTCAGAGATTCTGCTTGTAAACAGCTCACAGAAGCAGTTTGCTACACCTTTCCAGCAGATGAATACCTTTCTTGTTTAATGGATTCTAAGTTGATAGAAGTTGAAAAACCCTGAATTTCCAAGGGTGCTTTAATTTCTGATGACCTTCAAGGAACGCCACATAGCAGGAACCTAGTATTTATGTCACCTGTAATAGGTATCCTTTTAATAGTTTGGTTGTTCCCCAGAGAGTCAGTGGCATTCTTGCCATTGACTATGTTTGAAGCTTCAGTGAACCCTGATTCTTCTGGCTGCTGAGTTAAAGAAATCACCTGGGGGGGGGAATTGGTAAGCATCTCCCTTATCTGCAAGTGGACAGAACAATACCATTATCACTCAGATAGTGTAAAGCTAGTAGCTCTGAAGTGGCTGCTTTGCAGAAAAAGTCCTTTTCTTCCTCATCTCATATAAGAGTAAAAATAAGTGCATGGACCATAAAATGGAATTAAGCACAGCGTTAGTAGTTTGTTGACTTCCAATAAGTTCAATTATTGGAAAGGAAAAATTGGAATGAACTTGCCTTTTTGTTGTTTTTTTTCATTGTTGTTGTTGTGTTTTGGTTTTAAGTCTCCAGTTAGACATTTTAAGATTTTCTTGTAAAATGACTCAAATATTGTTTCATAACATTTAACTCCTAGTGTGAAATTTTCTTAATCCAGCAGGATGGCTGCTGTAGCTGTGCTCCCTTCCCCTGCTATGGCGAAGGGGTTAAACTCCTAGTGCCAATTCTCTTATTTGCAACAGTGGTCAAATTGCAGCTTGTCACTTGAAGGCATTCTGCAAAATTGATTATTCTGTTAATATCCTCAGCCCACATGATGTAAATGCCCTGCACAGTGTAATATATTGATTCATTATTCTGCTGAGAGGCAGCTACTGTCTCCCAGAAATTTTTGTTACTGCAACCTGGATCTATATTGAAGGAAACTTTTATGGACATTATTTACACTATTGCTAGCACAGGAATGGTCAGTGAAATACAGGCAAGCAACCTATTCTCAGCGCTCTCTGCCTAAGCATCAGCATGAGAGTCCTGGGATATGGTATGTGTAAACTGTTAAATAAAAGATAGAGAGAGGGTTCTTGCCCTGGCCCTATGATTCCCAGTGCTCCTTGATTACTCACTCTCTTGCTGGCTCTGGTTTGGACTGTTCCAGTTAGCTGTTGCAAACAACTGTGTGATTCAGTGGGTTCATCCTGCACAGGGTGGGTGGAAGTCAGAAAGTGCCTCTTTGCCTTGGGTCAGTCCCTGGTAGTGCTCTATTTAGCAGTTTACTTATAGCCAGTATCCCAAGACCCAGTTGACTCTGGGTTCTCCAAAATTGACTCTAGGTGAGTATGAAGATGGAGTTAAATTCTCTGCTGACTGTTACAGCTTACCTAAAGAAACTAGCATACAAAACAATCAAAAGACAGTTCTGTCTGCGTTAAAGTAAGACTGCCTGTAAACATGCTGGTTGGTGACACCTCCTGTAAAATTATGAACTAATTAATCTTGTGGCATCCATACGAAAAATGTGTCCTGAATTAAGACTCTCATCTAACCCACTTTTGCTTTTTGACTAAGGACTTAAATAACTAGTTATGATACCCAAATTCAGTTTACAAATGGCCAGAGTTGTAGACCAGTGCTAAATTTAAATTCTAACCCTATTTCTCAGGGTGATTTTAAATAGCTTTTCAGTGAAGGAAACTATAATGAAGCTGTAAAACTTTGTATTTTGTGAGCTTAGTATATTGCCGATAATCCTAAGGTCACATTAACCCATAATCTTTCAACATTCAAATGCTATTTTCTTTAAATAGGCTTATAGGAAAGTAAGTACCTGGCAGTCACAAAGAAATTTGCTTTGAAGTGGGTTTTTTGCTGATCTGCTTCACAGCAAGGTACATCCTTTCTTCTCAACTTTATTGTTGTCACCATGTTAACTTATGCAAAGCAAATATAGAGTGTACGCAGCAGCTAAGTTTCATTAGCATGTCAGGCAATGTAATATGCTTATATTTTTGGCATAAAACATTTTTTCAGGTTGAAAAGCAAGTTTGGGCAGGTTCAGATGCTAGCCAAACTGTGGATCATGAGCCTTGGATGCTAGACAAACTGTGGACTGTGAGCTATGGCTAAGGGCCAACCTACAGTAGACGGTCACTGTGGTGGAGGTCCAGACACTGAGGTTGGGAATGTGGGCAGTGATATTTTCATCCAGCGAACAGGATCTTCTCACTCGCTGCCTAATGCAGTGCCTCATGGAGCGAGGTGTTTTGGAAGCTCCTTCCTTGGGGTATGGAGGATTCCACAAGCTCCTTGTGCTTGTGTACTGGTATGCTCCACTCTAGTATCCTCCATGCAGCCTGCTTTGTGCATCCTAACCAGTAAACCGAAGCACAGTCCTGCAAGCCGTCTCCCTGCGGGGTTTATGTGGAAGTCGGAAGGCTTTGCTTGTTGTGAGTTCGCTGGCTTGGAACATTAGAAAACAAAAAGCAGTTTATGAATGCCACACAAATTATGTCATACAAAAGTGACTAGTAACCAGATGATTCACTGCAAATGCATTGGTAGTTTCGGTGTTTGTCTATTTCTTTTTTTCCGGCTGAGCTGAGAGAGGGTTTATTGTAGGAGCCTGAGAATTGCTCACATCCGAGAGATTTTTGGATCACGTCTGCCCTTCCAAGTATGTGGCTTAGCAGTGGAACAGGAGATGAGGCATTCCACCTCCTGAGAGCTGTTCGCGTTTCTGTTACTGTGCTCTTGTAGTCGTGGAACCGTCATTTGACATGTCATCTTTCCCTATGATTACAGTGACAATGATCATTACTGGCTACAGATTCACTGGGGAGTAGGAGGGAAGGATAAAAAGGGGTTAAATTTTCTGTTTAACATTCCTTTGCCATACTGTTAGCAACATACACAATTCCAGCTAGAGAACTGCTTTCCCCTGCTCCTCACCCAAGAGAAGATGGGGTTATGCACAGGATTTTGGTTTCTCACCCCATTGGCAACCTCCCCCTGTAGCATCACCTCTCCCCTACTCATATGCTGTTCTGGAAATCTCTAGTGCCAGACGAGGGAGCAGCAATCTCATCTCATCTCATAGCTGCAGTTTCCTGCCCTCACTTTCCTGTGGTCAGTGCCACTTCAGGGGGTGGCATGTCACTTGATCATTTGATGTGAGAGGAAAGTTTTTGGAAATCTGAGATTTCTGGAGAAAGGCAGAGCAGCCTTGGGGAAGGAAAATGAGGTTCAGGTCCCTCTAGTGCTGTGGGTGCTGATGACGTTATGTCAAGAGGCCCTGTGGTATGACCTCTAAGTCCAGTATGAGCCATTGCAATGGATGACTCTCTTCTACCTTACAGTGAACATTGAACATCACTGTCATGGGTGACAGAGAGTTAATGACAGCCCGTAGTGGAGTTTTACTGGGCTTTATTTAAGAACTGTCAAGGTTCTTAAATAAACTTTCAGCTTTTAAAAACAACCCTCCCCCCCCAAACAAACAAACAAACAACCCCCCCAAAAACCAACCCCCAAAACCCCGACACCAAAGCCAACACAAACTTTTACACAAGCTTTTACCCTCCTTGACTTTCTTTCTCGCTCACATGGTCTCCCCATCAGTGTTACATTCACTGGGTCTCAACTTCCCTTCCCCATGGGGAGGTTGCTGTTGGTCTGGGAAGGTTGGACAGAAAGTCATGGTGCTTCATGCTGTGCTGCTGCTTCCAGTTGCCAGTCTTAGGTGCTACTGGCCAACTCCCCTGGGGCTCTCCCAGCATTTGTGTCCACACAGCTCATTGATCTCCTGGATCTTCCACCACTTCTAGGATCTTCCTCCAGCCAGGATCTTCACCTTCTTTCCAGGCCCTTTTCTTCTCTCCAAGACCACTGTTTCTCTATAGGAACTCTTCTTTTTGGACTCCTCTTTCTGAAACCATACCTTCCTGATTGTCCCAATCTAAACAGTGTGTGGAAGAAGCACAATGTGTGGTCAGCCTCCTAACTGGCGGTTCTGTCTCATGTCTCTTTCTTAATTGAAGGATTTGGGATGTGCCACTTCAGTTTAGCCCAGGTATTTTCACAGTCTACAACAGGCTGCCTTTGTTGCAGCTAGCAAATATCAGGCTTCCACTGGAGATTCAAAAGTTCAGTTTTGGACATTCACCCACCCAGCCACCAACACAAACTCAACTACCTGCTGCCTGTTAGCGTTCACAATTTAAGCTATTTTTTTAACCTATGACAGTTACTCACTTAGACTTGTATCCAACCTTACCACCTTGCAACTGAAGTAATTGTGGGTGCAAAGTTAGTGAAGATGAGCAGGGAGAAGGACAGACAGAGCACAGATTCTTCATTAATGTCATCCAGTTTGGCACATGTGCGCTGCAACAAACCGTGCGATGCCAGGCAAGAACCACAGAGACATGCCTTTCCTCCAGATCATGACTGATGTGTCCTAGCTAGCATCTGTACACTTTAGAGAGATGCTAGTAAATGCAAAGAATCTACTACCCAGAGCCAGTTTTCTTTTTTCACTTTCCATCCTTTGGATTTCTCCTGTTGTCTCCTTGATGATAGAAGCCTCCAATATTAAAAACTGGTTTCCTCTGTCACTTTGGTCTGGCAGCTGCAGCCTGCTTGGTAGTATGTATTGTCAGACTGCTGAGGTGTTTTATTTCTGCCATGGAGAAATATGTGGCATGAATCAGAATTTGTATTGGCAAATAAATTGATTCTTCTGTATTCTTAGTGGGGTGGTGGTTGGTTGTTTGGGTTTTTTTATTCTGTTGGTGGAAAATGAGCCAGTTCCAGAAGCGATATTGTTGGTTGCAGGGCTTAGGCTGGGTCCTGGCAGCAGACGCAGTGGAGGAAGCAATGCTTCTGAAGGAAAAGGAGAAACCCACGGAATGAACCATATATAAAACCTTAGTTACTACTGTTGTAAGCCACTGACGTATTTAGTTGCTGAATCTGAAATTAAATGTGAGTGGCATATCACATGAAGAACAAAGAAGTCCACCATTATCTCTTAACCATAATGGAAATTTACAGACAAACTATAGGCTTTTACGTGGTCATGTGGTAAAGCACAACTTCATTTTTGGATTAGCCTGGGGACAGCTGATGCTAACCTACATGTCACTAAGATGGCTCAGCAACGATCGCTTTTTCTAAATGCCAATTAAATTTGTTAGGCCAGAGATTGTTCATTTTGCATAGAGGGCTACTTTACAGTTATTCCACCTCTGATTATGTAATTGGTCAGTATTACAAAGACTGGCAATAATCTTTCCATCTCTTACTAACACAGCTCCTCCTTTTTCCTCCTCCATCCAGATCCCTACTGCTTTGGGTTCTTGCTCTGACCTTTTATATTGCTTCAGTGAGGCAAGCTATGAAAATATATGCCTTATTTCCAGCACTTCTGCATGAAACGCATTAAAAATTCTTTCTGTGACTTCAATGTCAGTGTGGTAGTAAAGATCCTACAGGGAAATTAATGGAAAAGTTCCACTGTGCTCTGGGCAGATGGTATGGGTGTACATAGGAAAACCAAATTCCTGTCCCTGGTTAGCACCTGCTGTACCCAAAGGATAATAATTTCCTTGCAAGTAATGGGAAAGAATGACTTTCTTTATTCTCCAGCTTTTTGAATTGCATTTTTCTCCTCATAAACCCCCTTCAGAAAGCATGCAGGTAAATAATTAGAATTGCAGCTTTGTAGTATGTTCCTTGAAGACATTCTTAGAATTAAGATGACACATGGTGATTTGTGGTGATTAGTGTATAGATGAAGCCATAGATGTTCCACTGCCCTTCAAAATGTAGTTCAAAGCAAACTTCTACATTTTCTCAGTTTTGACAAAGTCAGGACCAGCCATTAGAACTGCAGGATGCACTACTCTTAATGCAGGGTAACAGCAATGGCCTGATCCTTAATGGCAATGTGTTTTTGAGAGTTCGTGTTTCTAAAGCATTTTGAATACATGTGCTCCGTAGGTGCTTCAGAAATTAAGAATAGCTGAAATTCAGAGCACTGAGATTCCTCCACCTTGAAAAGGACCAGATTGTGAATGCCCATATTTCTGACTCTCTGCATTGCTTTCAGTGAACTTTGGAACAAACTTTTCCAGGTCACACTGACTTGGATGTTAATTCTGTTCAGTAGTTTCACACATCCTAGTCTACCTAGAGATGGCTCCTTCTGTGGCAAACCATATGTACAGGTGACTGACTGAGAAAATAATCAGAGATTCCCTGATGCTAGCTCAGTATGTTACAGTGCTCTTGACTTGGTGCCACAGAGGTGGTCAAACTGCAAATTTCTTAACTAGTTTTGAAATCAGAGAACTTTTGGATTGGGAGCTTTATTCCAGAGGTGCACTTACTGCCAGATGTTTTGATCCTCATCCCTTTCTTATCTGGAGGAGCTGGGGGGGGGAGCTTACCTTGAGGGCTTCAGTGACAATACAATAGATGTGATCTCTCTTATATTTCTGACTGTGCAGCCTATTTTGGACAGACTGAAACAGTAGTCTTGGCTTTATTGTACATTTAATTTAATTAAAGGAAATAAGCCAAACATCTGGTTTGAAATTCTAAGGAAGAATGATAGATCTTAGCCTTGTTTTAAAAATGGTAGCAATATGTCTCATCCAAAGAACAATTGTCTAGTAGTTACGCTGATAGTGTTGAAAATTGTGGCAAGTCTCAGAATAAACTCTTGGAAGCCCCTGCCCATGAACGCACTTGTTTTTCTGCACAAGATCCAGTATTTTAGCTTTTCAGCCTGGCATCATTAATAACTACTTTTGAGTGTGACAAGGCTCGCATTATATATCATGCAGAAAACACTGGAGAAAGTCAAACGATGTGGCAGGTTTGGCTATAGTGGGTCTAGCAATGTGAGTAAATGGAAATCAGAATTAAATGCTAATAAATGGATTAGCACAAGGTTTTTGTTTTAGTATGTTCTACATTTATTGAAAAGTTTGGGTAAGTGATCAGCATAAAACCCTCGGTGAAGTACTGAGCCTCTGCTGCAACAGCAGCTGTTGTATTTGAATGGATTCCCAGGATCCACACCAGGCAGCCTATTTATTGTCCAGTTTACATGGGTTATGTCCTGATAGAAGCAAATTTTATGGGATTCAAACCACATTTCCAAGCATATCTTGGACTGAATAGATGCTTGTTGTGTGGGGAAACTAGTACTTCATCAACGATGCTGTAAAGCTGCTCCGGACATTTCTTACTCTCATTTCAGAGCTTTTGCTGCTAAGTGGCAACAAGCAGCAGCAAAGAGAGCTTGAAAGTGTTTTAATCCCCTGAATACTTTATTGATTCTGGAGCGAGAGAAGCCATCAACCACCACGCTCTGTCATGGCTTTTCAGTTCATCCTTGGTTTTTGCACTAATGTTCAGATTAGAGAGGATGCTCCTTACACTCCATTGCTCTTACTAACAAGAAGCTGTGGACACAACATCTAAGGACACTTGGTTCTGGAGTTTTAACTCAAACTTGATATGAAACAACTTCTAAACTCCCACACACGATCTTTTTCTGAAACTGCTGCTACTGTGAGCCAGGAGTAAAGATAGCTTATTATTTAGGATGCTATCAGGCCTGTCAGTTTACAGGTTTATCAGCTTCTGTTGACTATATGCCTGAATGCTACTGCATAAGAAAAAAGTTTACTCAAACAGCTCCTATTTAATTTTGCTTGGATGATATCTGCCGTTGATGGTATCACAGAGCTGCTTCAGTTGAGGAGGGTGACATAGGATTCCTGTTGCAAGTTTTATGGAAATCAGACTCTGGAGACATTTCCCCTGGTGAGGTAAACATACCATTATACTGCTTTTGCAAAAACAAGCTTTGGTCTAACAGACCACCTTCTGTCCACTGGAGAAAGAGAGTCTTGGAGCTGCAGCTCCAGAGGAAGTGATAAAGTGGGAAAGCAAGTTGGCCAGCAAAAAAACCCTGCCGTCTTGAACAGTGCTTTGATACCTGGGGAGAGGTCGGGGTGTGGGGAGGACAGGAGGCAGGAGGAGGGTGGGAGGGAGAAGAAAGCCAGAGGGTGAGGGGTGTAAAGGGGAAGGCAGCATCCTGCAGAAGTACAGGCTGAGGCATGATCTTGCTGAAACTGGTAGCTCTGTGTACAAAGGACGCTATGTGTGTAGTTAGATCTCCTGTTGAGTGGAGAGGTCTATCTTCACCTGGGCAGTTTTTGAGCAATGAAAGCCTGGCATCAGTAAAAAGATAATGAAGCACTTGCTCCACCTGCACTTGACAACCAGGTTAGCATATGGTCATTTCTTTGTGAAAGTGCTGCTTGACCAGATAGCAATGAATTATGACCGATAATATAGATTAGTCTTTCTGTCTTTGCCAGGACTGGGTTATTTGTTCCTGCTGCCAGATCTGCAGATACCTTCCCAACAGCTGAATGCCCCCAGTAACTTTGTTCAGATCCCCAGCCATTTTGTAGAAGAAATGCAGTTTACTTTGTTTGCAGTGTTGTCATTTTAAATGAGCATGTAACTTAGAAACACACTCAATGATTTTCCAGTCATGCCAGCTGTAAACACCAGGCTAGTAGTGGGTTGATTTAGTGTTCTTGGTACCAGTGCCCAGCTCCAGTTTTTGAAATCAAGAGTTATATAAAGAACCAAAAAATTATTTTAGAAGGTATGGGAAGATGTAACATTTCAGGACTGATTAAATTGAAAATATACTGCAAAAGCTGAAGGAGTGGGAGATGGGAAAGTTTCTAGACAAAAGAGAATATAGGAAATATAGAAGTTCCCATACTTCAAGCATTCCACATGCATTGTTCTCCCCTTATTAATTTGCTTTTAACAATCTCTTGTTACGGGTTTAGTCTTAATTTTTGAATTTCCTTTTGAGACCCTATTCCCAGTTTGAACTATTTCAAATCTGTACTCAAATCAAAGACGAGCACAAAATGTACTTTGGTTTGTATACAAGTGTTCTCCTCTTTGGTTAATCATTTCAGTGTGAGGGGAGAGGGGAGCGGCTGGTTTGCTTTATTTTTATGAATGCAGTACCCACGAAAACACAAGATTTAACCACTTAGGACTCTGGTTCCAGTGCAGTGGTGGAAGCACTTGGACTTGGACTTTAACTCTAGTTATGGCTCATTAAGGGTAAAGGAATTAACATTCCATTTCATGGGGGGATCTTGCTCTTTCTGTGCCTTAGTTGCTCTTTCCAAAACAGACATGTTAGTAGTTCCTGTCTCATAGGGAAGTGCCAAAGTAATGCATAATGGTTTAGGGTACCCAGGTAGCTGAAGCACGAGAGCAGCAAAAGTACCATGGACTCCAGGCTAGGGTTAAGGCTAAGAGTAGTCAGAGGCTTCTATTTCAGGGCTTTTTGGCTCTGACCCTACTCTGTGTTAGAATATATTGTATGGTGCTGCACCCAGCCTAATCCTTTTCTGGGACAAAAATATCTGTGAAGATGCTACAGACCGTGTCTGGACTGTATGTAATTACATGCTGACTTGGAAAGAAAAGATTGCATTTCTCCTTCCAGGGAGTCCTCAGTTGTAGGAGCAGAGAAGTAAATCTGCTCATGTTCAGGCTGAAATTATAGAGGACTTTTGTTAGAAAAGGAAACCCATCTTCTCCATGGTGGCTGGGAAAGGGAGTGGGAGCTCTCTATGATCAGGGCTGTTCTTCTCAACCATCTGGCAGAGGTGGTGACTAAGACAAAAATATCTGAGAATAACAATGAAGAGGAGACTGAGGTGGCCTGAAAGGTGGGCCTTCGCATGATGGCATGAAGCAGAGGGAAAAGAAAATTGAGGTTGACTGTCAAGAAACAGATTCCAAACAGAAATTGTGGAAATGCTTCTTGCTTGAGTGATTTAATGATGGAGCATGCTGCTGCTTGTTTTGTGGAGGCAGGAAATTGGTGTCTGTCTATGGAGGTGAGTCAGGGATGGTTGATTTGCTCAACAGTATTTCATTAGGGTGTGCTTAAAAAGAAATAATTGTAGGTTTTATATAGCTTTTATCTCTTCTTTCTAAAGATGTTATTTCAGAAAAGCCCAGAGTCTAGGGTACATGGGGAATAAAGATGACTTTGAATGTCTATTTCATGTTAAAATTTGTATAGGTGTTCTGAAGGTCATGGAAGCTATATGGTGCCAAAACCAAGATCTGTACTTGGATACTTGCCCATCTCTCCACGCCCACATCCCTTAACCTGCCTTACATCAACAGTGGAGCAGATTTGAGGGGAGGAGTGGAGGATTCTGCTTTTTCTGGCCTAGGGTGACTACTGCCTGTGTGCAGAGTCTTCCTCCTGCTGCACAGTGGCTACTGGTTCTCTCTCGTCCCTGCTCAGATGGACCCTTTAGCATCACCCAGGGGACGGTGTGAGGTGTACTTGCCATACAAGCATAAAACCACAGTGGATTTTCCTTCTTTAGCTTGACTTGAGCTGTTGAGCCATGAGAGAATTGCTGGAGAACATTTGGCTCTGTGTTTTCCTCATAGTGTTTCTTTAACAACTTGAGAATGACCCACTGTCAGGACACAGAGGGGCGGAAGTTATTCTATACCCTCTGGCCTTCAAGGTTACTACTGAATTAACAAAGTTTGGCTTTGTGTGTAACTACATACAGCAATTATGTGCTTCTAGCTCTGCATGACTCCTCCATCTGTTGTAACAGCCACAGGTTATAAATAAATAAATAAATGGCTTAAATCGCTGTGAAATTGTCCTTTGATACAGTTATAGACACAGCATTGGAGAGCTTGTGTAAAATGTTGGTTTTTTTTTTTCAAACCAGAGTATACCTGACTCCCCAGCAATTCTTTTTTTCCAAAACTATTCAAAGATACTGCAAACACAATGGTACTTTAATCTTCATGAAAATGACCTATGTGAAAAATCTGCTTGAATTAGACTAGCGTTTCTTTTGTTGGGGAGGAGTGGAAAATTTTCCCAATATTCTCTCTCTAACCATTTAAATGTGTGTGTCTGTGTGTATAAATTCATAATTGTATATATTTATATATTCATACATATGAATGTATAAAAATTATATGTATATAAAACCACTACGTAAAGCACTTGAATGTCACTATTACTCAGCAATGCTCTCTTGTTTCTCTGTATTTCAGTTATTTAGTTCTGCAACATTTTACCCCCCCAGTCTGCCTTCTGAATGGGAGTGCATTGGGATCCACTTAGTTGACTTACCTGTAGTTATCTCTTTAGACATTTATAATTTAATCCCCAAACACTGGAGGAGTGCAATTAAATTGTAGAACTGCAGATCACTACTGGCCAGGAGCCAGATCGCATTTCAGGGGAATTCATCACAGATTAAAATGTAAAGTCGAGCTGGTCCAATCCACAGTTGGATGTTAAAACCCCCAAGGAACACCCAGCTGCTGAGGAAAGTGGTGTTGATGGTTTAACGTGTGTCTTTCTACACTTAGAGTTGCTGCATTTCAATGTGCTAGAGAAGCTATTTCTCACTAAATGTTAAACTGAGGTTTTTCTCTGACATCAACAGCTGACTATGTACTTCCAGCTGAAACAGGTTTTGGTTAGCTGAAGGCAAGCCACGGCCAAAGCAAAACAAATAGAAATATGTATTTTGTAAGAGGCTGTATCCTACAAAATGGTAAGGTGTTCAGGTTCTTCTTTAATATTAAGGAGGCAGAATGGGGAAAACAAAGCTACAGCAGTTATATAGCTACATCCATGATATCGATCTCTCAGGGTAGTTATTTGCAGCTTGTACTCCAGCCAAACTCCGATCAGATAGTTCCACTGGGTCTCTGTGAATTCTATATGTGCTTTGCACCATCTGAATTCACCACCTAGTCCCTGCTGTTATCCTCATCTACTCTCTAGCATTTATCATGCTTCACTGAAACAGCTTCACAAAAGCAAATGAAGAGATTTGTATGTATGAGAGAGTGTTTTGACAGCAAAAGATTGATGAGCCTGACTTCTTATTTTGTACATGTGTGGCAACCCTTCATTTCACTGGCTTTGTCACTGTTTCTCATCTCTCCAGAGAACTTTGCTGACTGTCTCATTAGACTGCCTTAGCAGAATTACTTTCTGGGCTCTTCATACTGTAGAAACCATGGAGTAAAATGTGCCTGTTGAAAGTGGGATATAGTAGATCGCAGAGGTGCAGCATGAATTGTGTATGTGAAAAGGAAAAGCCTGTCAAGGTAGCTACCCTTTTTGAGGCTGCCAAGAGAAAAAAGCAAGCTGCAGTTCAACCAGTCATCTACACTCCTCATCTCAATTACTACCCCTCTGCTTTTGGGACCAGACCAGAAAACAGTCTCTACAACTCCCCCTCAATGAGGTGAGTGCTGCCTCAGGTAGTAGAGCATCAGTGACAGAAGCTTAATCTATTTTTTTCACCAGCTTTTCTTATTCACACACTGACTAGACAGTGTCTTATTCATACAACTGACCTCAGCTGCCATTTGGAAACTGGTGAGATGACAACTCACTGTGGCCTTTTGCTGTCACTAAATCCTTCCCATTCCTTTCACAAAGTCGATCTGATGCAAAGCAAGTCTGATGCGGACACTTCTCATTTCTCTATTTCTGTCTCTGTGGCCAGAGCAAATGTTTCTCCTTCTGATGCCCTCTAAGTACATAAAGTCCAGGTCAGTTTTCAATGCAGAGTTAAACCAGCTCAGTTGTTCAGAGATGTATTGTGTACCTTGATTTGATTTGCTTTATCTTCTGTTTGCATTTTCTTCTTTTAAAAAGCAAGAGGCCATGACAAGCTTAGGTTATGGCTCGCTGCTCAGCTGGAAGTATCTCAGCTTATTTTTTCTGCTGCCTTTACTTAATCTGATTTGTGGAGTTGGTTGCAACTTGAGATATCTGGCTCTTTTTTCCAGCTGTAGAGCAAATTATCTTTGTGACCCCCATATCCTCTTGATTGCTCTTTGAAATGTGCAGAGGGGCTCTTATCCATCTCATCATACAGTGACTGGCTCTGTGACATCTCTTGTATTCCTAGAAAAATGGGTGCCTTGTTCTTACTATTAATATGTATTATAATGCAGATTGTCAACCTTCTATGAGCTGATTAAATCCAACCAAATAACTGTGTTGAACTTGTCCATAGTGCCTGTGAAAACAACTAATCTAGCATGCCACCATGCTTAGACCGACTATATGTCAACTCACTGAAGACCTCTATCTTGCAGAAACTCTCCACTGCCAGGTGTATAGGGAGCTGTTACAAACAAGAAAACCTACCCAGGGGAAAGGCTTTACAGTCATAAAGCTGGGTCTTAGGAAAGGTAGTAGGAATGGCAACAAAAGGTAAATGGAATTAAATACTAAGTTTTTCTTTTCTCCATATGTAAGTACTCCTGGCAGTAGATTATCCAGTTTCTTTCTCATCCACTGGGGAAGAAGTCCCACTGGTAACAGTCCCTTGTGGTGTGTTGCCTCATTCATGCATCCAGTCTTAGTTGTGGTGTGGATCAGTAGGGTGTCATTTATCCCTGACTTGTTTGCAGTTTAGGCTCATTCCCTGTAGATCCTTTTGTGTGGCTTTGCCTGTGAATTCCCCCATCTAAGTCCTTACTGCTGAAGTTGTATGTCTATTTAGAAAGGAGTGCAAGCTTCATGGAGAGTGACAGAGGGCTCTGAAACTGTGTTTCTCTTGGTAGGGTGGTAAGGGGATCAAAATTCACATCAAAATTCACATTAGCATTGCTAATGTCTGTTAAAGAACTCTTGGAGTTAGTTATGTGTTCTTGCGCTGTGGACCTCAGACATGTACCTCTATTCAGCATTGCCTCTGGGCTACCATGCATGGACTTCCTCACTTGGCTAGAGGGGGTTTGGGACTACAAAAAGGCTTATTTGTGGCTCAGATTTTGTCCTCAAGCTTCTATCCCCCAGCTTTAACATGGTAACATTTAAGTGTTTAAGGGCACCCTTGCAGGACCTTACTCGGTTTACTTTTAAATCAATTATTTCTTTTGCATCTTGCCAATTTTTTTTCTTCTGTGATGCAATTCCCTCATCCCATTTCCTCCCCTGCTTAAGCTTCACACAGTCTGTGTTCTTTAGTACTGAGTGTTTTGAGTGTAGAGGCCTGTGGTTCACTACGTAAGATGTTGAAAATTTTTCTAGCTTGTTACAGGACCATCTGCTGTATAGATGCCATATATTACCATTTTGGATACTAATAAAAATATGATCTTCACTTCCATCTTGGAAGATAACCGCCTACCTTATTGCTAGCAGGAGGTGTGTGAACCTCCTGTAATGTGCAGCACTCTGGGGTTTGCCCACGTCCAGACCGACAAATGGATGTCACTGGGCTTTGGACCAGTTTGTAACAGAGGGAACTGTCTGCTGGGCACCCCAGAGTTTGCCGACATTGGTAAGAGGAGCGTTTGGTCTGTAGGGGTTTGATGGTTGGCCACCTGCCCGATGGGAACGCTGTGCCACTAGGTGTTAGTGCTGCTCACACGTACCGACTGGTGGGGACAGCTATTGGCAGGGGGTTCCCAGAAGAAAAGTGGCAATTTTAAATTCGTGAACACTTTTCAGCTGTCAACTGATCTGACAAAGTCAAGTAATGTAATGTTGTCTTCTCATTTGTTCGACTGTGGAAATGAGTCCATGTAAAAACCACTTAAAGGTGTGCTTGGGGGTCCATAAAATTTGTGTCTTACATGTTTTTCAAACTAAGTGTACTCTTTTTAATACACTAGCAATATACTGTGCCTCAGAAAGATGTGGATATAGTTTTTCGCTTTACATTTTGAAAACCCTATGAAATTTGGAAGAGATATTCTGAATCTTCAAAATGCATAACTAGTCAAATCTAGGTGGATATATCTGTAAGTTTGTTTTCTCAGGTAACATAATTTAAGAAACAAATTATACAGAATATTATTGTGTCCCTCAATTTTATTTTATGACTTGTTCTAAGTTATTCATATATCCAGGAGCTACACTGGCAAATATTCAAATATTTGTTCAGGGAATCTAAATAACAATCTAAAAATGAAGGGTGATCTTTCCTCTCTTTCCATTTTCTCCAATAGGCTATTTCACATATTTCAGATTACATAAAATGGGAAAATCCTCTTCTTTCAGGTTGCTTTATTGACTTCTTTGTGTGCATACGAGAGAGAGATTGTTCCAATGTATTCTTTGCTGTGAACCAGCTCTGAAAGCAGTCAGCAAAAGAACATGTGGGAATGTGCATGGGTTTTTCTGCATTTTAAAAAAATTAATCTTGTGGGGGAAAAGACCACTCTACTTTGTTTAACATTTTTTGGCAAAAAACAAAGACACCTTAAGGCCTGAGACTGTTTATCAAGAAGCGCTAGTTTTCTTTTCCCCTTTCTAGGCACTGCCAAGAACACTTGACTGTTCCCTTCTACACCCCCTCTGGATCCAGTCCATCCATGCAGTGCTCCATTGTCTCTTTTTACTGATAATATATACAGTGAAACTTGTTTTCTTAATCTACTCTGATATCCTATTCTCTGAAGGTAGCAAGATGTAAATTTATATGGTCTGCTGAGCTCCACTGCATTGCCTTCCTCTGCACAGGTTGCAAGCAGGCTGTTTACCGACCTTCTTCCTCCCTGTGGTTCATCCTCCCTTCTCGTTCCAGCAGTTGTTTCCCAGAAGGCAGCTCCAAGACCCAAAGACAGTAGGGGAGTGCTCTGGGGCAGCCAGAATGCCACTGCAACTGAGGTCCCAAAGGGAAAGACAGAGCCATTTTAGGGCATTCCCACAATCCAGCAAAAAAGCTTTTTCTTGACCAATCCTTTCCTTCAGGACTTGCCTTTTCTGCTCTTTCTAAAGCCTTTTTCTTAAAATCGGGAACGGACCTGTTGACCCTAGTCCCACCATCATGATCGTTTTATCTTTCTGAGCTATTTTGTGCTACTTCAGCGGTGCAAAATAATCTTCAGAGTTGCTCAAACAGCTACTGGAGAAAGGGGCTGGTTAAGTTAGGAGTATGGAAATTTTCTGACCTGGACTTCAAACTCTGCTTAGTTTACATGTTTGCTGGCATGTAAATCCAGATATCAGTATTGCTTGACCTGGATCTTGCTACAGAATTTAGATCTGAAAAGGATCCAAATTTGAGGGATGTTCAGACCTAGTGTTTCAGATCAGCTCACGGGAGATACACATTCCAGCTGCAACATTTGAAACTTTGTTTATATTCCAATTACTTTCCATGGTTTTGAACCCTTCTCTGACAATAATAAAAGTCCAGCAAAGGGACACTGGAACAGAAACATCATCAACTGTTTCTTTAGCTGTCTTGCTACCAGATATATGTGAGCATGCTTGGTATACAATCCTTGCACTGGTAGAAAGCTGAATCTTGCACCAACCCACCAAAACATGCATTGACCAATAACATGCTTCTGGCCAAATTCTGCAAATTCAGCACTCTGGGCCTCAGTGGAGTTACACCAAGGAGAATGCTGGCCCCAGAGAGTCTGTTCATTGTTGTTTTGAAATTCAAAAGAGAGAAATTTGATTATGTCAGCATTTCTTCAAGCCATAATTCTTCCTGCTGCTTCCTTTAGAAAGTATTGAAGATGACAGGGATTCTTGTAAATTCTATTTCATCATACATCAAAGCATTGGCCATGCTATTCTACTGTTTTAAAAGATGCAACCATAGTAAAACTCTCTATGAGAAAAGTTCTGGAAAAAACCTTCCAAGTTCATAAAGATCCTTTTGGGTGAGCATCTTAAGCTCAGAATTGTCTCCTTTTTTTGTTGTTATTCTAATGGTATTATAAAACTAAAATTGTCTGGAAATATATCTGGCAAACAAGACTTCTCATAGATGAGAGGAAAGTTTGAAACTCTAAATATTTGTCACTCTTCTAGTTATAACCCATCATTTCTCTTTGACCTAGTTCTTATCTTTACTGAGTGGCTCTGACCAATACCTCTAACCTGTCATCAAACGTATTTCACATATATATCTCAAATAAGGGCATATGTCATTTGCCCCATTTACAAATAAAAACCAGGCTTGGAGAGCTGAAGTGATTTCACCAAAGTCACACAGAAGAAAAAGACTCCAGGGCTTCTGCCTGGAGCGCGTCCGGAATCTGTACACCAGAATGTATTGGGTTTTGCCTTACTTTTTTCCCAAAGGTTAGTTACCCTTTATTAGAAATATAAACATTTCACTGTTTTCACATTTATAATAGATTAAATACATGATGGTGGTGGAAACAATGTCCATGATACAGTTTCATGTGGGATTCAAGGGGTTACAAAAGCAACAGTTGACCTTGAAGGGTAAGAGGAGGGGAATGTTTATCTTTCTTTTATTGTCTAGTAAAATTTTCAAGGCCTTGTGTACCAAAAAGAGCTGCCAGGGTAACTACAACACAGAGACATTTACCATTTACCTTAACCTCTGGTGACCTGCCTCTGTGGTTGAGAAGCACGGCAGCAGACCATAATGTCTCCTATTATGGTCTCCTCATCCCGATAATCTGGACCTATCCAAGCAGCCTCTTTTCAGTGTGTGATAACCATGCAGTCTCAGCCTTCTAGGGTGAAGTTCCCTGGCTTTTATCACAACGTAGAGAGTACGTTTCCAATAAATAGTAGATGTCAGAGGATGTGTCTGAGGTGTACCTGAACCAAGCAAGTCAACTCCACTAATAAATTAAGGCTCAGGAATCCTGATGGGATCGATAAGCATTACTGTCTTTTCTCTTCAAATGAGCAATCAGAGTCTGATGCCAATGTAGACAGAAGTTTTGTAGCAGAGCCCAAAGCAGAGTCCTGATCTTTCAGTTCCTAGACACATTTCTTAATATTTCTTAGTGGGTTTAGATGAACTTGAAAAAAGATCCATTCCCTTCTGCTGAGAAACTGCCCCTGTAAACCATCACTGGAGTAATTCATGTCCTAGATCATTTTAGGTATGTAAACTGCAAAAAGAAACATCAGTCATTCCTTAGGGTGGGGGGGTACTCACTATTATGATTTCTCAGACTGATGAACCTGTGGATCCAATTCAATATGACTTCGAGCACTGCCAACTCGGACAGAGAAATGACAGCAGCTCTTGGGTGTATTTTCTGTTCTCTATGTGCAGCATCATGTCTGGGACAAGATTTTTCTTAGGGCAAACATCCACTGAGGACAGGAAAAGAACATTGGAGCAACTGTGATCTTGGTGAGAAAGATACAAAGCTTAGTTTCAGTATGTTATATTTAAAAATTCACTTGGCTTGCCCTCCTCCCATCACCAGTTAACTACTTTTTTCTAAAATATGAAAGAATTTTGTTTGAATATGAGATCGTGTTAAGCATTATACAGGGCGATCTTTTCAGGATGGTTAACTGACTTCCTATGGACAAGGAACAATTGCCAGAGGAGAAACAGCAAAGCTAGTGACTGGAGACAATAGAGTTTATGTACTTTTGGCTTTCCTATTGACCAGAAACAGCTGACATTAGAAGTAAGAATATAATTTGTTTTCTCTGTCTAGTCAATCCTTTTCCTTTCAACATATAGTGCTAAGATGCTAATTATGAAGCTATCCTTTTCTGCAGGCCTTTCTAAGATAAATTCTCATTATTGTGAGTGAGAATAAGGAAATACCCTTACCTAATGCAGTGATGAAAATTTGTGCACGCTGCCATCATAGGAAAATTCTCCAGATGAAAAGGGAAGTAACAAGCAACAGGGAGACTTTCTTTTAGACTTTTTTTCTGCATAGAGGCCAAAATTTGAGGTATGCCAAGTATTACTGCTCTAATCCTGCCTGGTGTTAGCTATTTGCTCAACACTGGATGGAATATATGGAAGAGAAAGCAAATCTCTCGGTGCCAAAGAAGTTGATTTAAGTAACATACTTTGAACTCTTCTGGTAAGTATCTTGGAAAGAATGGTTGTTGACTTGGCAAGAAGGTGATTTTTTGACTGAATTGGAAGGGAGAAGATGCCTACACAGGTGGAGAAAGAAAATACAGAGGCCTTAAATGGTGTATTAGTTTAGTCAGAAGAGCGTGAGACAGGTTAATGGACCCAAGATGGCAGCAGACTTTGGGAAAAAGCAGCTCAGCATGAGTTACCAAAGCCTTTGAAGTCAGGACTGGCAATTTTTCTTGTTATCCCTATTGCAAAGCTTATAAATGAATTTTTTAAAGGGATCTGGTTGGTCTGAAGGAATGACTGAGCATGTAATTTTTTAATTCATGCTTTACTGAGTATGGAAGTAGGCAGAAAGAGTATGCCACTATAGGGTTTAGAGTGAAAAATGGCGATGACTACAGTGTGGATCTGTCTTCAGATGTTTGAATAGGAAGGAACAACTAGGAGAAGATTTGTAACAAAAAGCTTTTTATGACTTAATGTATCCAAAACCAGTCAACACCCCCCCCCCCCCCCCAATATCTAGCTGCAGTATTGTCGATGTAATGAAAAATCAGAAAAAATAGTATTTGCTTTTGAATAAACACCTTGATGTAGGTTAGGTAGGAACAATACCCTCATCTCTTTCAATTTTTTTAGTCTGGAGGAAGGGAACATTGTTTTTTGATAGGAGCTTTTTCTTGATTTTTATTTTCTTTTTTAATCCCAGGTGTCATCAGAGGGTCTCCAGATGGCTACCACCCTCTTTTTCATGGTAGGATCTCTAGGTGAGAGGGATTATAGAGGAAAATATTTAAACTTCTTCATAGAATTACAAGATAATCTAGGTTGGGTGGGACTCTATGGATGTTATCTACTCTACTCCCCACTCAGAGGAGGGCGAGCTAACATCATGTTCCAGAACAGGTATTCCTTTTCCTCTTTTGTGCTACAACAAGCTACACTTTCTTTGAAGAAATTTTTAAAAATTTCTTTTAAGTAATGTTTTTCAATAATTTTAAATAATTTCTTTTTAAATAATTTACATTATCCATGTAAAAGAAAGAAATCAGTTTAAAATGCTTTTATCAGCTAGTACTTGTGTGTCTGTGTGCTTAAGTTATACGATACCATCACTTTGCTTGGTAAGCAGTGATGACACACAGAAGTCAAGATTTATTTTCAAGATGTGAAACAAGATCTCTTCCTTAACTGAATTTCCACATTTTAGTGTGCCCTGTAAATGTTAGTCATTGCCATATCCACACAGTAGTCTCACGTAAGCTTTAAAAAAGTCTTGAGGTAGTCTCAATAATCACCTTGGCGATTTTATTGTGTGATTTCATGCATACTTGTGTCACTTTTTTCTCTCTCTCTCTGTGGTCACAAGGGTTAAAACCTCTGACAGTAAAAGGTTCATCTTTAAGTATTTTTTTGATCCAGGACATAAGACCTCAAGAAAATGCCTCTGTTATGGGACTGATACGAAGCTGGTCTCACAAGAACTGTAGTGACAGCTTTTACAAATCACTGCCGATCCACCAATAGAATAAAGTCAGCAATTCTTTTAAGGCAGTTGGACAATTAGATAGGCTTGGTCATGTCTGGTCTGATATGGACTCACCGTAGCTTTTAGATGAGTTGATTGATGTTCATTTTTAATCTTACTGCATACTGTCTCCAAGATGTAGGTTTGGGGCTCCCAGTATGCCAAGAGTTGTATAGATATTTAACATGATATACCATAGAAATATGAAAAAGGATTGGGGGTCAATAAATTATTATCCCTTGCATCCAGTTAAAGGAACAGAAGTGAGAAGTGTAAGGGTAAAGATTCAGGTCCCAAAGTTCCTGAAAACATCCCAGGAATGATTTTTATTAACTTTGGTAAACTATGAAATTGGTCTTAACTAATTTGCTCAGGATCAAAAGGAGGCAGTCTGAAAACTAAACTTAATGTTGGTGCAGGTCTTTGAGCAGTGAATTTCTATGTATTCTAGTCCTGTCCTGATGTATATTTTTGTATTTGAAAACTAAAAATCAATTCAGAAAAGTGCCTCTCAGCAGTCTTACTGATACATTCACCAGTCTTTGGGAGTTTCTGAAAACTTTCCCTGACTACTACCAAAGTCTGCCATTGGTACGCATTCTCCTCATGTAATTAGAAGCAGCTTATTTCCTTCCTGGAACTTGATAGCCACAATAATTGCATGTTGAAAACATCATGCTTTTTGTGCTTTTTGTGTTCAAAGTTCAGACTGGGTCACAGAAGCAACTGGATCAAATCCATGAAGAACCATGTGTGAAAAGTGCATAGCCTTTCTACCTCTCAGTTGAAATGCATGCTGTGGCTGTAAATCAAGCACAGATGATAGATTAAGAGACATCATCTGCAGCTGGAGTTGTTGGTCAGCTGAGTGGTGTGGCCAAGAACATGTCTCGTCAAGCCACATGAAAGCCCCGTGATGATGCAGATCTGAGGCTTGCAAACCCCACCGAGGTGGTGTGTTTGCTTCCCAGAAAGCACTTGTATTAGAGACTTTTCTTTGAGATACAGTGAGTAGTTGCCTGAAGTCTCTTTCTGGAGGCTCAGGGAGCCTCAGGGTGCTGTTCCACCCCTTCCTCAATGACTAGTGACGTGGGGTGCTCAGCCTCAGCCGTGTTAACACAAGGCAACACCATGTAATCTGAGGAGGGTGATGGAGAGGTCAGCAACTAACTTTCCCCGCTGGAACCCCAAGTAAGCGCAGAGCGGGACAGAGCCTTAAGGATCTCTGTGTCATCTAAATGGGAAACAGACTTTCAAATGTGTGAATGGATGTGAATGAGCTCTGGACAATACAGACATTATTTTCTGACTTGAGACGTGGGCTAGACAGGCAGAAGGAACAACTCATGGAACCCAAAGCACGTGGCATGTTTCCATCTGAAATATAGTGACTGCTTTGGGAACGTGGGTACTGAACTACACACTGCTTTTTCCTCCTGGTCACTGAGAGAATACTATGAGCTGTCAGTGCATTATGTTGGCTCTGACCTCTGTATTTCATTTAGCCTTCCTACAAGTTAAGTTGAATCTAATTCAACAAGTCTCCACAGCCTCTTTTACCTTAAAGGAGTCATTTCAGTATACTAACAAAAACACCCACAACAAACTCAACAACAAATGTCTTAATCCTCAGACTCTTAAAACAGAAAATAAATATTGAAAAATTTTTAAATTACTTTTTTTCTTGACACTATAATTATTGTTCCCTTTACTTGTACTTGAATATGGAAAACAGGCTAGACCAGCAGTTAGTAACCTCAGACTACTCACATGATCTGTGACATCATGACATGCTCTCTGCAACTATATCTTAATAAAGCAACTTGTTTTAATGAAGGTTTATGGGAGTCCATGAGAATGTCTGAGAGTAAGAGGCCTACTGATGAGAAGTTAACAGTAGAGAACTACAGAGTATACCAAACTGTGTATGAGCTCACAAAAAAGGTTGGAATGGCTGTCCCAGAGTTATTTTCTTTTTAACATATTTGTGAGAAAGAGCTGCCTTAAGCAGCTATCTACATATATTCACTGATCTCATCACAGTAATGTCTAAATTAAAGTGTGGTGGGGATTGTCTTTTGTAAATGTTTTCTAAATGTTTCAATTTTAAAACAAAAGCAAACCTACCCCCGAATCACTAACTTTTCACATCAACAATTTTCAGGTTTTTCCTTGAAGAGAATAAAGACATTAAAACAGCTCAGGATTTGGTGGTGAAAACTTTGGCCCAACACATGGGTGAAGCGTGGCAGAACATCATGCCTATCCCCTTACGGATGCGTTCAGTACCTTCTGGATTTCTGTCTGCAGCCATCTCTAATACCCCAAGAAATGCTCAAGGGCTATACAGGTAGATTAAACACTGTGATCTTTCAGTCTCCAGCTTTTTTTTGTACTGACATCAGCCTGCAAAAATTGGAGTGACTGTAGTTTTATTGGGAAAATTGTCCGCAACCAGTAACTAACTCTGCTTCAGAATGATGACAAACCTAGCCAAGAAGTGAAGACCTGATGGCCTGTTACCAAAATGCACCATCTCACCCATCTCTTCTTTCCTCCCTGCAGTAATAATTATTTCAAAAGAATCTGAGATTAGACCTCACTTAATAGCTCATCACTATGTATAAATGTCAGAGTCCTTCAGAGAGCTTTAATTAGCTTCTTTTCTAGGAAGTCTGAAGATCTCTCTTTTCCCTACCTTTCTCCCTCTCTAAAATAACTTTTTATCATTTCTGATGTCATTCCTGATATGTTTCCTATTGAGTTATAAAGTTTGAATGTTTTAACCCCGCGCCAGAGAAATACAGTCCTTGAAAGTCCATAAAGGAAGTTGCAGGCTTTTTACATTTATTGTGGTTATTTCAAATACTGAAAAACAGAGAAAAGAAGCAAAAGGCAACTCATGGGTCTATTAAAAGAAATTTAATATTTATAGAATGTATCCAATATTGTTTTGCTCTTTTCAGTTCATGCAGACATATCTTTCTTTTGTTTATGGATTTCGGTTAAATTCCGTTAAATTTTGGCGTAATAAAATATGCATATTTAATATTGTTAATAACATTCACTGCTTTGGCATTGAATTCTATTCTAAAGAGGGGAAATATGCTCTGCTTTCAGAGTGCAAAAGTGAAATAATTTGGACTGAAGTAGACATAAACTTCTATCCCAGATTCATACTGAATTGAGTTGAATGTTTACATGAATGTGGTTGAGATTGTATCCGTCCTTAGGAGATACAAGATTTATGGATACCAAGTGTCAGTGTTCAGTGTTCTAGTGAATGCTTGTGTGAGGAACTGCCGAACTACAGAAAGCTCTGCACAGAGAAACCCTAAGAACAAAAAGAAACTTGTTTGGATTTTTTTTTTTTTTTAAACTGGGTTTTTCTCCTTTCTCTTTCCCTTTCCCTTTTTTTCAAGCAGAAGCTGAATAGAACTGAAAGCTTCAAATGAATTTTCTGGATTTTTGAAAGTAGAAATCAGTGACTCAGAGGATGTGTTCTGTTGCTGTGGCATTTCACATGCCACTGTGATGACTTTGGACAACTGATTTACCTTTTCTATGCCCAGTGTCCTCCTTTACTGAAAAGAAAAAAAGAGGTTTGAGGAGATGATTTTGATGTTTCCTCTGGCTGTTATGTGACCTTGCTCATTGCTCTACGGCTGCTCTTTGAAGTTGAGGAATGGCTGCTGTGAGAGATTCCTAGGTAGGCAACTGATTTTCTTGGACTTCAGATTTGGTTCAAAAATTATGCAGTTCTCACTTGCAAAAGTTATGATCAGCTCAGCCCCAAGAGAATGAAATTAAATCTGCCTGCAAATGTTGATATAGCACGCCAGATCTGTGTGTGTGTGAGAGATCATGTCTCCCCACAGCAATGAACCCTCTCCATGCCATGAACTTCTTATTGCCACCAGAAAACTTTACTTACTTAGTTCAAGTTTTAAAGGTACATGCTTTTGGACGTGGCAATCCTGAGATCTCATACTCACTTGAAAGTTTTGGGGGAAATATTGTAGTGGCAGTGATCTGTGAAGAATTGCACAGAATCTGGGAGCTTTTTGCTCCAATATGGCGCTGGCATTACTTGATATACTCTTTTATCATGTTTCAGCTGTTAAGATTTCAGGGAGAATTGCGCTTTTGAATTCCTGAGAAAAGTGTCACATTCCTCTATTTGCAGCTAATTCTGTTTAAAATGAATCATGAATAGTATAGCTGGGATAACACTGAGTAAAGTTATTGAGAGATACCTGTTTTCCATAACTTAAAAACAAAGCCTGAAATACTGAACAATCCAGAAACTTTATTAAAAGCTGGATATCAGAAACCTGGCATTAATTACAAATTCCAGCCCTAAGGTCTGTTGCACAATAATAATTTTATTTCTTTTCAGTTAGATTTGCAAAAAGAAACAAACCCAAGTCAAAACCTTAAAATATTCAACTTTTTCCAATTACTTCTTTCGTCAGATCACCTGTGTACCAGTGTTAATGTATAAAATCTTGCAATTGCTTTTCAGGAAAATGGGAATTCCACCTTTATTTAGGTTATGTCCCTTTGGAGTCATTTATTGTTTCTTTTATTTGGATTTTTTTCCTGTCAAAAGTTCCTTCTGTGTCTCCTTGCTATTCCTTGTAGCAACGACAGCTTTGATTAGGCTAGAAGCAGCAGGATGGAGTTAAACCATGACAAAGTAGTTTGATAATAAACCATTAATTTTTACTTTACTGATGTATTCTTAGTAACTAGAACTTGCTGGATTTTGAAATGAGGTTCTGTAAATTCCAGGTACTACATAAATAAAATTAAAAATAATAAAAATAAAAAAAAGTGTAAGTTTGGTCTGTGAGGTATAATTTGAGGTCTGTCTACAAATTGTTTTCATTTTTTTATTATTCTGCATGTTAATATTTCACGGTAGGATGTAGCTGCTCATAGTGATACAGAATGTTTCAGTCTGGTTTAGGACTGTGGTACTTGACAGAGGGGTCCGTACTATAATTATTAGATGATCCACAGAAAAAAATTGATTTCCAACTCAGAGCAGCCATGTTCAGTGTTAAGAATTTACATCCAGAACCGTTTGTAAATTCTGCATTCCTGTGAGAGGGACTTCCAAGAAGTGATAACAGCCTCTTTGCCCATAAAATATCCCTGGATGATATCAGAGTATATTGACACCTGCCACTGAACCCCAACTTCACAACTTATTTTAAAACAATAGCAGTGGGAAAAGACAAATACTGCTTTGGGGAATCAAGTGAAGGTGAGAGAGGCTAGTCCAAAAAGGCAAAAGACAAAATTCCCATCAAATTCTCTGATTTATTAGATGACAGTCAGTAGAGTAAACTTACCTCCCAGTTTCCTACCAGTCTACTTCAAACTAAAACCAGAGGAGAGATCCTTCAAGTGCATGAGAGAGGTTGGCTATTAGAGTGTTTTCTCCACATGTTGGCTACCAAGGCTGTGAACCAGGGGCTTGACGTGTCCCATGCATAACCCCGCTGGAGTCAGGGGAGTCCCGCTCTGGGAACTCAGCCTGGCTCCTTCTGCTGCGAGCTGCAGTAATAGCTTTCCTCAAGTGGAACTGTGTTTACAGAAACCAGACTGCACTGGCCTCACACAAGCCATCATTATTGCCTCCTAGTAACCTTGCAAAGCACAGGACGACAAGCCACTGCTCTGCGTTTTCATAACTCTCCGGTAATTAGTGCCTGGCATCTGTAATGGAAATAAAGTGCGTAACATCAGAGTTTCTAAGATGACACTGCTTTCATTATATGTTTAAATTTTCAAAGAACATAAAGGCAGATACACCAATATGCCAAGGAGCCTTTTTTAATTAAAACCTCTATCTCTTTTCTTTTCAAGATATGCAAATGGATTGAGCGATTAAAGAGATAGATAAAAGGAACCCCAAACACTGTTTATACATAGCCTTTATCACTGCAGCTACTTATTTTGCAGGAGGCATTCTTTCACCTGGAGAAAGTTATAGTGCAGCTTGACCCAACTCAAGGCAGACAGTGAGTGGAAGGATGCCTCACCTAGTTTTGGGAGGTTTCACCTCACAGCATAGATCCTGCATCCAGATTTCACGCAGTGCTCTGCCAGAGGTGGCGTTCTTATACCCCCCCTGCCATTCAGCTATTTATGATCACGCTTTGGGTTACTTGGTTGGCCCAGGTTTGGAGGAAAACAGGAGAGTGGATTACAGCTGGTTCCCCTCTCCTGTGATGAAGCTTCCTCTGTTAGAGCTTAATACCCACACTATGTATGACTGATTGTTTACCATTGATATAACGTACCTTACATAAGGTACATGTAATGTACCTTCTCTTCAGAACAACAGCACATTATCCTTGGAAAATGGGCATAGCTGGCAGCGGGTGAAAACTTGTCTCTGTCCAAATTGCTGACATAAATCTTCCAGACCGCTTAGCCCAGGATTTCACCTGAGAAGCTTGGGATCAAGATCCATGTCATTTAGTCGGCAGGACAGAGTTTGGGTGGTGGGTTTCACTGAGGTCATTTAATAACCCGGCAGTGTACCTTTTCTGATCAGCCTTGAGATACTCAGCAAGGACGTTCGGTTCTGTGCTTCACTGTAGATGCTGCCTGACCTCTTGATTCCAGGCCTAGAAGCCAAGTAAGTTCAAATAAACTGATCCAAATGCTGAAGTGCTTATTCAGGCAAATTTCACTGTTTGTTTTCCTTAGATAAAGATTAAATAATAACTGAATCAGGACTCCTGGAACTGGCCCCTTAAAAGCTGGAAGACAACACTCCAGAGACAACTAACAGAAGATCAATGAGTAAGAGTTCAGTAGAGAGTGCACTATTTTTTTATTTTTATTTTTATTTTTTTCTTATATATTATCTACAAGCACAAGCTTTCATATTTTGAATGTAAAAATGCATACAGATCATTATATATATAAAAATCAACTAGCCTTGTAGCAAACTGCCAGATGCAACTATCCCCAGGTTTGGGGACAACTTGTCTGGATCCAGGTGCAAACCCAGTGGCTGATCCTCACTTCCATCCGTGGTTGCACCGAACCCCCAGATATGAAGATTCTCAAAGTTCTAGGGAAGTCTTTGTTCCTGATCCAGGTCTTGCAGCATGGGCATGACTAACTCTTCATCAATTGAAGATAAATATTTAAAAACTTCATAAATGACAATCAACTTGTTGTAGGTAACAAGTATCCATTTCACCTTTCCTCCCCTTTTTTGTTTATTGTCCTTCCCATCCTCTCTCTGCAGAAATGACAATGGGCAGAGGAGAGAAATTTAATGTTAGTGTCATACACGTACATTTAAATAGCAGCAGTAGAAACAGAATTTAAACTGTTGATGTCTGCTGCGGAAAGGCTGCCGAATGTGGGTCCATGTTGCATTTGGCCTTTTCCATGCTTGGGCACTTTTTGGCTCAATTTGCACATTGTAGAAATATGGCACATTTATAGCATAGCCAATAATATGTTGCAACATTGTGAGCAACAGTAAATCAGATTGCATTTAATACTATGTAATATGTATCAACAGATTATAATATACTATAACTGGCTTGACGAGCAGCTCATTACACCGAGGAAAAAAAAATTAATGAGCAATTAAGTAAAATTTGTGTTTGTGTGGGAGGAAAGGTCACAAAATAGCAGCCTCCTTTTTGACCGGGTGTTTATCATGTTTGGCAGTTTCCAAATTCAGTCTTTGCAAAGGAATGGTACTATTTTTATTAGAGGTTCTTTATATAACAAGTCATGTTTGCACAGTGGAACATTTTCTTTCACCAGGATTTTGTAATTTCTCCATGCAGACATTATAAAAGAAGATATAATTTTCTGGAATTCTTTTGGAAAGTATGAGGGCCACAGCTTAGCCTCTCCTTCCTTTCAAGTATCCTAATATGAATATGATTATTTTCTCTTATCATTCATATATTACCTTTTTGCATTTTAAATGCATCTCAGGTCTGAACTCCAAGAAAGGTTTTCTGAGAAAAGAACTGTTGAAGTTGTCTTAGAGAGGGATAAATCAATTGCTTAGCATACCAATATAAAGACTTTCCTCTCAGCTATGTTGCCATGGGATTGCAGGTAAGGATTTTGTTTACTTCAGATTCGTGCAACAGCACTGATTTGAAAGATAACAGAATGACTTAGTCCTCAACTTGCAAATGCTCACTCTGGCTCCTAACGTAACATACATGGTTGCAGGTTCAGACTTTCAGCTAGTGACTACTGGTGCAGGCACAGGCACTAGCTCTTTCTTTTACACTCATTGATTCTGCGTTACTAATTTTTTTTTTTTTTTTTTTTTTACAAAAGTTAGTGATATAATGAATAGTTTGGGAACAGGTGTGTCACAGAGATAGTGATATCACCTGTTGCAGGAACCCCCTGCCCACATGCACATGGTGAGGTTTCCATTGCAGTGCGTCTAGCTGATGTATGGCAACATACCTGAATATGAGGACCAAAATATAGACATTGATTCCAGAAGAGTGAAATAAGTTTTCACTATCTAGAATAGTGGAAACAGAGAAAACAAACAACAGCACAAATAAAATACACATCTGAATGTGATGATCTTTGATGCTGGTTGGCTAGACGAGAATGTTTAAAAAAAATGTACTGTGGAAAAGTATCTTTTAGCCAATCCTTTTGAAAAAAGTCCTGACTTGGGACTTTTCTCTGTTGACAGGGCTTGATTCTCCAGCTTGTTTCACCACTTATATGGCTACCTATAACTCTATGAAGTGCTACCCAACCAGATATCCTCACTCTCCTACATCTGTGGTAATTTGTGTTTGATAGCCTTTTGGTGTTACTTCCTCAGAGAGGCAAATAACCATATGAAGTACAAAGCAGTGGAGAATGAAGTTGTAACTAGTTGCTACAAGTGGGCTGTTCCTCAAAGGAGAATACTGCTAATATTCCCATTAGTCATTCCAACCTTTGGCTGTGGTTCTACATGATGCCAGTCTGAGCTGCACACCATGCTGTCCAAAGGGATGCAACACAACTGGTGGGACACCAGCACAATCTGAATGAAAATCTTCCAGTCTTGGTTCTTGCATCTCTTAGCATACAAGTAGACTGGAGGCAAAACTTGACAGCTGGCTTAAATGAGATGCATGAGGGAGGAGGAAGGAAGAGAAAAAACTGGACACTTTTTATCGCAGGCATAAAAATCTGATAAAATGCACTTTCACTTCAATGTGCCAGATAAGAGTCACAAAAAAACCTGTGCTGGTTTAAACCACAGAGTGCTTCAAGCAACATCTGGAAGTTTAAACAACTGGAAATTATGGCCTTTTGATATGGTGGAGGCCATTCAGATCTGATTTACATTTGGTCTTAGACTTTAAATACTTGCCTTCCCATGGATTCAGTTCTTCTTCGGTGTAAGGTAGAGTAAGAGGAGACCAAAACAAAAATGCAAACAAAAGCTAAAAGCTACCCATAACTAAATCAATAGTAATATGGTTATTTTTTTAGTTTGATTTCCCAACACATACACGCCATTTCCCCAAGCACAGTACTGCACTTTCAGGGGGAAATGCTGAAATGCCACTGGACTAGCTGATTATTTCTTGATGAATTCTGCAGTTTCAGAGGATCTGGAAAAGCAGCTGAACTTCAGGTCTGTTGAAATGTGTCTTGCTGGGTAAACACTCCATGAAATAGACCTTTCCTATATTTTTTGCGTACCTTGCTAAGAACATCAGCATTCATAGATTTGACAAAAATAACAACAAGGAAGGACAGTTTGGAGTAAAAGCACACAATGCACCAATTTAGAGCTGGTGAAAGATGTCAGATGAACTTTCTGGTACAACACAGCAGCCTCTACGTGTATTCAGTCCTTGAGAACACTGGTTGTGATGGTTGTTGATGGACTGAGGGCTGACTCTTAATCTCCAATGGCTACTGAGCAGCTGGCTGGCCAGAAATGATGTTTAGGCACTACTGACTTGCAGGGGATTGGAGCCAGCCTTGTAGAAGCAGAAGATGCTCTGTCAGTGCCAATCCCCACAATCATCTGGTCCTTTGGAGTTTGCTTTTTTCTTTTTTTTTTCTTTTTTTTTTTTTTTTTTTCCCCCACATTAGCCAGAAGCAGTGTGGCTAAATACATTTTGAAACAGGAAAAAAGTCTGACCCCAGGTTACTCAAAAAAGCGGTGTGGTTTGTCTTTTCTATTTATTTTAATTGCAAAGCTTTGACCATTTTTAATTAAATGTGCTCTGCCTGCCTCATCCCTACTCCAAGCTAATATGCTCTAAAATGCTTCTCTAGCTTAGTACAGCTCTTTTTAGCTGCTGATTTTGGTAAGCATCTTATTAATTGCCTGCTTGACGTGGGTGGTGGAGCTTCGTCTCCGTGTCTTGCCCTGGACCATCTTTCGACGCCGTACCTCACGACAGAGCTCATAGAAGGCCTCCATAATGTTGCCCTCTCCTGTGCAAGCAGAGCACTCATAAAAAGCACATGCTAGTTCAGTGGCCAGCTTTTCACCTTCCTCTGTGCTGACCTGCCTGGAGTGATCCAAGTCTGCTTTGTTCCCCACCAGGATCAGGGTGACGTTTTTGGGTTTTTTAACTTCATCCAACAAGTTCTTAAGTGGCAGCACTTCCTCAAAGCTGCCTCTGTCCGTGATGTCATAAACCAGCACGAAGCCTTCACCCCATCGCACGTGTCCTTCTTTCTGAATAGCATCCTCCTGTTTTGAAAAGACAGACACCAGCCTTAGGAATTTGATTTATGAAGAAGACACCAGGCCTTCAGACAGATGTTGGTCCTCTAAAGCCTACAAAGCCATGTACATCTGCTCTACTTTATACTTTACGCACATCACTTCTTTTATCATGTAGCATAGGAGATCTACTCTACCGAGGTGCCATGGGCTGCCTGTGGACAGGCTGGTAGCAGACAATTGGAAGAGGGTCTTTGCTGAATCGTACCCAGCACACGAACTGCATAGGACTGCGCAGCATGAGCACCTGACATGTTTTGAAAGGAAGGGAGACCTGACTATGACAACACTGTTCTTCACTTCGGTGGGGATCGTTGACTGAGGTTGTAAAGCCTCATCACTTGACTGTAGAAAAAACCTGTGACTTTGTGCGTAATAATAACAACATGTTGGGTTGGCCCTGAATCAAGGAATGAGAACAAAATCATTTTAATCCCAGAGTAAACCCTGACTTGTTTGTTCTTCCAGTGTTCAAAAACTCTAAGGAGGGTCCCCTGCAGAAGGGTCTGGATCCAGCGTGCTGGGTCCAGCAGTAAGGTGATGGTGGTGGAGGGGGGGCTCTGCTCAGAAGCAAGCTTCTGTCCCAGAAGTGGAGCACACCTGCCCCCCACCGCACTGCTGTCACAACCACACTCCCCTTCCCTGCTGTCTATCTAAGCCAAGGTATTGGATAATAGTACATGTACCCACGCACCTGACCAGCTGTATCTAGTATCTCCATGGAAACCACTTCATCATCAATGGTAGCTTGGTGACGATATGTAGACTCTAAAATAAGAACACATTTTGTGAAACTTATTAAAGGAAGGTAAGTTTTTTTTGTATCTTCCTTACAGCTATGCCAGCACAAGACCTGAGATGTGACATACAGCTTCACCGAATTTTATTTGTTGGAGCTCTTCCAACCGTTCTGGAGCATACTCAAGTCCCTCTTTCTATAACAGTGACTCTTTTACCTCTCCCCAAACCCTTTCGTTCTCATGTCTTATACCTGCAGAGGGCTGTGCCTGTGGATGCTGCACTCTGTGCCCAACAAGAGGACAGAGTTTTCTGTGGCAAAGCTCTGCAAGGCTGCAGCCCATTTTTCATGTTTGCTCATAGGGAAGGCTGCCACCTCTGAAACGCAAATACCACTACTCTCAAAGTACCCAGCTCAACAGCCTGTCACTGCATAGCTTGAAGTCTCACAAGATCAAAACCAGTATAGTCGGAGATCAGGGAACCTAACCACTAAGCTCAGGCCTTATACTGTGATAAAATTACAGAACAGTTAGCTATTTTAGGAATGTCTCTTTGAAACATGCTGAAATCATCACATTCCCCTCTTCTAGCAAGGGCTCAAGCGGTGATTTCCCTGCATATGATTTATAAGGGTAACCAGTGGGCATTAAGCATTCACACTATGCTACAGGAAAAAAGGAACCTATTTACTATGTCCCAGGTCCTGGAACCCTGCAACTAATCGGAAAGCTAATGAGAAAAGGGCTTTGTTTTATCTTAATGAACTGATTAGTTAAATTTGATAGCATTTGACCTAAAACTTGGAAAATTATCTCTGCTAACACTCAGATTTATTACTGTTGCGAGCTCACAGATGTCCTATATCAAAAGGCAAATGCATATGCTGTAAAACTGTGGCCAGTGACTATGAATGCTTTGCATTGTCAGAGACACAATTCTTTTATTTGGTGCAAATCTCCTCAACAGGAATGAAGGATATCTTTAAGGAAACACATTTCTTTAATTTGAACTTCTGAAAGGGCTCATGTTTGGTGAATGCCTTCTTTTGTTATGTACTTAAGAATGTCACTTCTTCATAATCATGAATGTTTCAATGCTATCAGTGCTGCAAACAGTCTCTTCCCAAACCAAAAATGTCACTTCCCTCCTGTGCCACCTTAATTGTTTTAAGTAGCACAGCTGCCTCTAATAGGGACAAATGGTCAATTTAATTAGGCAGATGGCAAGCAATCTTGCTGTAGGGTTTCAGGCAAAGACGACTGTTTTTCAAAGGCTGTAACTATCCCTTCTGTTTAAAGGAGGAGTTGGAGTCCTACCTTTGTGATCCTGAGGCTATACCTACACAGCAGAGTAAGACATAGCTAAGTCTCTCAGTGGTATGTCTTATCTGTCCCTCCTGTACACCCTCCAGGCTGTAGCAATTCCCCCAGGGGAATGCAGAAAAGGCAGGAGCTCTAGTTTGGCGTGGAACCTTCAACAAGTTATTTCAGTGGCTAAAATGTCCAGTGCTAGGCTGGGACTCCCTGTGCAGCACTCCATGTCCAAAGTCATTTAGGAACTTTGGCTTTGTTTCTTTTGGGGACAGTGCTGTGAAGAAGAGATGGCTCTCTGAGTAATGTGATATTAGCTCCTTACTCGTTTAGGCCTTGCAATGCTTGAATGCCTTCAACTATCTGGTCCTGCTTGACAAGTAGCTGTTGAGAGTTGGTCCACACAGCTTGAGAAAGTGGTCATCCAACCATGTTTGCAGCGTATCTGTGAAATGTCCTTCTTAGGAGGCAGAGTGCAGTAGGCCATACAGCTCTTCCCCGTGAAATGGGAGAATAAATCTCAAGGAGTAGACTTGTGCTTGCTGCATAAAAGCGGCATGATTCTTAAATGATACTTGAATTCTCAAAATAGGAGTCTGGCAGCTCTTTGTGTTGAAAATTTAACTCGCTTTGGCTGCTCACATTGGGATGGAATTTGATCCTGAACGAGTAGCACTGATTTGGGTCAGATCAGTGTAAATATATCTTAGTAAATGTGTGTCTGTTCCTGTGCTTTGGAATATGTGGTAGCTGGGTGAATTTTAATGAGGAGTGTAAAACAGCTGGGCATTTAAAGCATTTTTTGGTGTAATCACAGACGTGGCTTCTCCTTCAAGGGAACAGAAACATCTGAAGTGTCTGGTTATCTTGTAAGTTATGAGCCCTGAAGTTGTGGTTTCCAGTCTGTTCACATCAATCCCATGGTACTTCACAAATGGATTGCCTTGCTTTGGGATTTATTAATATCATTTTCCCTGTGGCACTTTTTTTTTGAGACATGCAGCTAGAGAGAAATTAGATGACTTGAGATACCTGCTGGATCCCTAACTGAAACCATCGACAATGCAGGTGTCTGTGTCTCAGCTAAGCACCCTTGACTCGTAATGGAGTTGAAGAAGTAAAATAGGTGTTGGATATAGTTTGTCTGATCTCTCTCCTGGGATAAATCACACTCAAAAGCACTCAGAAGTCTAAAATTGGTCAGATGAATTCAGTCTTATGCTTGTGTCATCACAGTCAAGTAGAAAGAGAAAAGTGTAATGCTGTACCAGTGGCTCCCAAGATGATGATAGGCAACTTTCTGAGCTTCTGATTGTCATTTGCACCAGGTGATGCCTATATATTACATCTATAGCTCTATGGCTAAAACCTCATCGATAGCAAAGAAACCTCAGAGCTGTGTTTTGCTCTTCATAGACTCAGTCTCAAAACTGCTAGCCTCAAAGCAGAGTTAGGGAGCTGCTGCTGACTGAGCCACGGTGTGCCTGACACTGCTAGTGCTGTGGAAGTAGTCATATCTGGTGGTTTGCTCTGTTTCAATATAAGTAAGTAAATCTGATCCATTCTTGTTGGTTTGAGGGTGTGTTATGCTTCTAGTCATATTCCCAATAACAAGATCAAAGGTGCTGATGAGTGTGGTTTTGAAAGCTGATGTCAGATTTCAGGGTCCTGCTTGGTTATAAAGCTGCAATCCTGCAGCACCCTTGTGGTGCAAAACACTCTTGGTTCTCACAGTCCTATCATTGGAAAAATTTAAGTTTATTCCAGAAACATTTAGACCTGTCAAGAGGCCTGAGAAACTTGTTGGAAAGTGGTAGCAGTTGGTTTGTTTTTTAAGCCTATAATATATTGCCACAATAATTCATTAATAGGAACTGGATAAAATTACCACAGCTGCTGAATAATTACAGAAATAATTATTTTGGGGAAAAAATTAATTTAACCACCCCCCCCTCCAGGGCTCTCTGTTGATAAGCGTATTACAAATCTCCCTATTCTTCTGAGCAATGTGATTTTAAAAAAATGCAGGAAAAAACCTACAAAGCTTATATAGAAAAAACTTTGAAGCCCGTGATCCATAGACTGTCCATGGATATGATATTCAGTCACAGCTTGACCATATCACATCCTTGTGCTATGCTTATTGTGACATTTAATAGAGTTTTGGCCTGTAAGACTTAGCTGGTCATTTATCAAAACTATTTGTCCAGTACTATCTACTGAATATATCTGTTCCAGAAGATTATATTTTCTGGAGAAAAACTATTATCTGAGAAGTAATTGCTAGTTCTTGGTTTATATTTGCAGTGATGTAAAAAGCTGTAGTGATGTAAAAAGCTGTTTTCAGTACTTGTTTATTTTGAACAGGAAATATATATCAGGGCTATGTCACAGCTCTGGAAGGAAATATTTGCATTGGAAGGGTTTATTGCTTTTAGGAAAACACTTGTAGTAGGAGTAGGTAAATCAGCTGAGATGGAGCAATGACATAAACCATTTTACATGGAAATTTAAGGAACAGCCTGGTCTCTTTTGTTTGCTTTTAAGTACGGAGGGACACAAACTCTGTTTCCATTCAGAATTTTAGTTCATTTTTGTCAGGAAAGGTTAATAAAACAAGGACATATAAAAATGCTCTAAGAAACTTTGGTCTCATGGTGGCTTTCAGCCAGTTGGATCTGAGAACTGCAAGAGACCTAGAGAAAGAGCTTTTGTGTAATAATTATAGCTGAGTTTCCAGACCAAAAAGCTTCAGGTAATAGGTGTGAACTTCTGAGTTATGGTTAAGGTCATGTGGGATGGCAATGCAGCAGTATGTTTAAAAGACTAACATTTCCCATAATTATTTCTGACTACAAAATTAAGGTTCCTGTTGTTTGTTTGTTTGTTGAGCAACTCCCTGCTCATTTAGACTTCTGCAGCCTTTGACATCCATCAGGATGGCACTTGTCTAGCACATTTGAGAACAGCGACTTTGACAGCCCATTGGGGAAAAAAATTTACCTCCGTTACTAACCCTGGTGTTGTCTGATATGTTCTCCAGAGCCTTCCTTCAGCCTGCCTTTGTGAAATCTGTCCCCTTCTGCATTTCCTTGCTGCTTCAGGAACTTTTTACCTTTCAGAAAGCTCCTGTAAGTTAAATGTACCTTCCTGACTCAGAAGGTTTCTCCTGCCTTCTTCCTTCCCCCACCCCAGTTCTTCTCAAAACTCAGCTGAATGTATTTTTCTTGCTTGCATCTGGCTGTTACTTACTCCATCCATTATTTACCTTAGAGGAGGGGTTTTATTTTGCAACCTTCAGTGGTTTTTCAGTAAGCACAGTACTGCCTTTGTGTATTTAGAAGGTATTTCTAATGCTAATGTAGTGTGTCCCCACATCTCTTTATTAACTGCTACTGCAGACTCAAAAATAAGCATAGTTGGGTTATTTATCAATAATACCATCAAATGATGTGCCATGCATTGTTATTGCAATCTTTATTATCACATGTAAAAGAAGAAAAAGTAGTAAAAAGAAAGTTACTGAAAGGAAACTGTGACTGACAGCTCTGATAATTGGACTTGGATTCTTCAATGTTGTGTTTCTGCATGTGCAACCCCCAAGAGTCAGGAAATATAGAAGGACAAGTTCCTGGAGGTTGTACAGTACCTGCAATGTGCTTTATATATATGACTACTGTAGTACAGGAACATTCGTGTCAAGCTACACATTTAAACCAAGATGTGTATGAAAGAAGAAGGTATTTCTTTGCAGTGATATTTAATTCAACTCTAGGGACTCCAGCCTGCTTCACACGCATCCTGCTGTTGTGAATGCTGCTTTTGGAATTGATATGGTGATGTGCAAAGGAGTTTCTTTTCTCACTTCATTTTTGGCTTTTTTGGCTGCCTTCTATAAGGCTACATTTGCTGTAATCAGAGTTACGACTGCAGTACAGCAGGTATTCCCAAACTAGTCAGATTAAAGCTGAGCACAAAAAAGCCATGTGGGTGGCACTGCAGGCAGCGAGTGTCTTACCTTGCTGAGCTGCTTTTAGTTGCTGCTTTCAGTCCAAGGCAAAGCTCTCAAATATTTCTGACCCGTATAAATCCAGGCTGGGTAAGAGTAGAGACCCTATTAATGCCCCTAAGGAGGCACAGGGCAGAAGAGCCAGTGTAGGCTCTGGGCAGTCAGCAGGCATGTGCCTCTGTGCAAGCCAGGGTGTGGGGCTGTCCCTGGTCCATGCAGACCGGCAAAGACTATCAGTAGGTGACCTTAGAAGAATCTTCAGGTGCTGTGGGGAACTCATGGGGGACAAAGGATGCTCCACGGAGCACGGGGACACATGCAAAGGAAACGGCTACTGCAGTATGAAATGGGGAACAAATTCAGAAGTAATAAGGCTTCGTTAGCTCTGCTGCTTAGTGAGCAGTTTGGGTTTTATCATGTTTTCCTATTTTAATAAAGTAGGAAGATAACAGATGGCTTGTGCCCCACTAGTGCATAGCCCCACTAGATTATAAAGTTCTCATCTTGATATAAAAGGATCTGTTGCATCCCCAGAATTTGCTTTTTGGTTAGAACACATTGGGGAGATATAAAACTAGTCTACAGAAAAGCATTTTTTCTTGCTGCGTTGATATTTTTAATAAATAAATTTTGGCCTCCAAACAGAAATCCTAGAATACAGTTTTCTTGAAGATACCTCTAAAAATAATGGGAAGTATGTCTATCTGTTGGCTTCTCCTGCGTATGATTTTTCTCCTGCATGTGAAGACCGGGTTTCTTTTGATGAGAAAAGGCGTGGTGTTAGCTTGTCATTCCTACAGGTTCTGTCCTCATCCAGCTTTTACTGAGATAGGCAGAGAAAATGTGTACAGATACCTGGGAACTAGATTAATTAAGGCCTGCTGAAACAAAACCAACAAAGCCAGAGCAGTGCTAACTAGCAGCAAGTAAGCTTCAAGGCTTTAACTGCTTTTTAATTTTCTGATTTAACTTTCCCACCAATGCTAAGCAAAGGCATTAGTTGCTGGTAGGAATTACACCCATGACAAGTTTAAGTCTAAATAAACCATATTTTGCTACGCTTTTTTGTTTGATTGTGGCAAGAACTCTTTGTTAGCAAAGCTGTGAGTTTCACCTTATTTCTGCCAATATAAATGAAAACTAACCAGCGAGACTTTTCTCACACCTAAAACAAGCAAAACAAAAGCTTGCTCTCCTGAAGGTGCAAAAGCAAGCACTGGAAACTTCTGCTCATCTGGAGAACATTTCAGAATATGATGAGCAAGAAAAGTAGGGGCAAAATATTTTGCAGCTGTAGCTACAGCAAGAACAGCCACTGCCATTCTGATTTTTGCTGTCTGTCGAGCTACTGTAAAAAGGCAATATTTTTATTACTGGCATCAGGAGTTATCTTCATCTTGAGACTCATATGAAAGAAAAACCACATTTTCAGATAACTGCTTCCCGTGTTATTTTAAGCATCTTCCTCTGCTGCTCCCAATTACAATTTCATCATTTCAAGTCTTTGCTGAGCATTTTAGAAGCCAGTGTTGGGGGTTTAAGGTGCTCTAGGCCATACCAGTCCATTTCCTTACAAACACCTCAGAGAAATCAGGAATACTTTCACGGCTCATTGCTGTAATACATTCAGTATAAATTCCTACTGCTAAGGAGTATAGTAAAAATGTTAAAATGTATTAAATGTGTACCCAGTTAAGTAATGTTTCTACTGTTTTGAAGTGGGAAAAATAGAAGCCCAGGAAGATGCCTAGGAAGGCATAATCTGGGCTATTGAGCACTGAATGCTTTAAGCAGTGAGGCAGAAGGAATGAGTAATTTTGTTAATAAAAATTGAGGATACTAATAGCTAGAGTCTGGCTTGAAAAGAAGGCTGGTTTCCAGCAATTTATTAAGCGTCTACACATTTGTCATGGTACTGCCTGAAACACAGGTTGGCAGCCATTCCTCCTAGCCCCAAACAGTTGGTTACCATTCCACCTCGCTTTGGCTGAAAGCCCATACTGGACCACATATGTTATTCCTAGCTTGTGCTTGGATAAGCTGTGGTTGTCAACATGGGTGTTCAGATGAAATATGCAGAAGGCAAAGTTCTGCAAGATGATGGCAGAAGTCACTCCTCTTTTGCTCGCTATGGAAAATGGTTATTTTTAATCATGAGCAAGTCGATCTGGTCTCTAGCAGTGTGTAGACTGCAGTACCCTGTTGTGCAGCAGGAGGAAGAGAGGGCTGGGAGGGGAGCCTTCCCCAGGCTGCCTTCCTCCTGGGGCTGCTGGTCTGTCAACCTTTACACCCTAGAGCTGAAGGCACCATCAGTTAATGATTTATTAACACTTACTTTAGTATGGGCCCCTTTGTTAAAACTTCTGTTTGCTGGCTGGGCAATTTCTTAGCTGTGCTGCTGGGAGTTAGTATTTTTAGGGTAGAGGCAGGCAGTAAACCTTCAGGAGTGTTAGGACAAACTTGCTGAGTGAGCCACAAGTCAAGAAAACTAGAAATCTACACTATACAAAGACATGTGTTTCTTCAACTTGTGATCTGGAGCAGGGAAAGCAATTCTGGGGATGAAGGGCTTGTATTCAGATGGTATTCCAGCTGTCCAGGCAACATGTTAGCTGAATAAACCAGAAAGCAAAGTGAGTCCCTGAGAACTGTAGTTGGACCTGAGGACCTCAGCTCTTTTTCATGGCTCCATTGGCACAAAATTACCCCAGAAAGATAGTTCTTGCATCTTCTCTTGCTAGAGTAAATTATTCTTAGTGAGGTCTTAGTTCCCACTGCTAAGTTGTTTCTGGTTATCAACCATTTTGATGGAAGCTAGTTCAGATATATTCCCACTCTGCTCTGTTGTTTATGTTGTTTGTACAGATCTGTATTTATCAGGTGCAGAAGAGAAATTCAGGCTAGCAACATTTGCTAGTGTTGTAATGTTAATTACATTACACGTGGTATCTGCAAACTTCCCTTGTAGTCCCTGAATGATACCGTTTTGCTAACAGAACACCCAGCTACAGATGTGGTTATATAGGCAAAACTACCCTTCTAATGTAAAAATAATCTTGCAACAAGCTTTCCAATGGAAAAAGCCTTCTTGCCAATGTAGACAATATATTTGCAAAGTGATTTCTGCTGTTCTTGCCACAGCAGTGAAATTTGTAAGTCTTGAGCTGGTCTATAGGAGATTAAGTTCTTTGCTGCGAGACAATTCAGGGCACTAACAGAGGTGTCTGTCTCCCTCCCTCAAGCACTTGTTTACCTCGTGTACCTTTCTGCTGTCCTTTGGCTGTTTCATGTTATGCTGGAGAAGAATGGTGCTATCATGGGCCTTTCATAACTAAGCTAGTGGGACAACAATTTCTACCACCTTATCTCCTACCTTTGCTGCTTTACTGATACCTACACATTTTACCCATGTTTGATGGTGTCTTATGGGCTGTCGGTATGTTGCATTAGATACGACTTTACAGAAACACCAACTCTGGGTTGTTTCCCTCCCAGTAGAAAAAGAGCGAACAAAAATCCGAGTGACCTAAAGAAATTGTGACATAGTTGGAAGCAATACTCTTTAAAAACGTCACTATTAATCTGGTAGTCCTAGCAAAATTGGAATTTTTCTTAAGACTCATGTTTCTTTATGGTTGCCTCTGTTCCTTCAAAGTAATGGATAGTCTTTTCTCTATCCCATTCAAATTAAATAAACTCCTATGCTTTCTGTCTCTTTGACTACATAGACAGGCCAGTCTGTCATGCACTGTCCTGCTGATTATCTGCTCAGAGACAGTTTTCCTTTCAGAGATTTAGCAAAGTTGTATGAAATACGTGAACAGCTAGAGAAAGACATCTAGGGATAGTGTGAGAAAGCCAAGTGACTTTTAGAAAGGTCAACAAAAATACTATCTCCTTGGTTGCTGTTATTTTATAAGTAGACTTTTGTTTAAAATTCAGTCTCTGGAGAAATGCTTTGTGTTTCTGTGCGCCTTTGATATGTGAGTCTTAACTCTTTGAGCACCAGGGAGAGAGACTGCGGGCAACAAATCAGTGACAGAATCAAGAAAAGAACTGAGAAACCTGTCTCCTGCACTTTCTTTGGGTTTTATTTGTTTGGTTTTTTTCCCCATATGGCAAAAGTGGATGTTGTAAGTCCCTGCGCATCAGAAAGCACCTGGTTCTCCCAACTATACATAGAAATGCTAATTCAGAACAAATGACACAACCCAGTTCATAATCCCCTCTTTTTTTAAATTCTTGGATATCACAGCTCTGTTTCTAGTTAAGCAGATTGTCCCGATTATGTTAGAACAACTAATATGTTCTCAGAGAAATACTGCAAAACTTATTTTAAAAAGCACCCACTTAGCCATAGCTATAATGAATTTTCTTCTTTCATCATTTGATCCAGGAGATCCTCCCTACATGTCATGGTTTATAGAGGCAGGTAATCTGCCCATGAGGTATTCTGCAGGCCATCAGTGCTGTCTGGCTACTGCTGTGATGACTCTTTGGGCTTCCTCCTCCTTTTTTGCTGTCCCCCCTGCCCCCCTCCAGGAAAAAAGAAATTTATCAGTTCCCTTGATGACTTACTCTATTTGGCATCTCTAATTAATATCAATTATAAATCACTTATTTGATGGCAAACCACAATGTCTCTCCACCTTTGAGATCAGCTGAAGGCACCCTAAATTCTGGGCACCGCCACTAGCTCATGGGGAAAATTGCTGAGATCCAGACTGTTATTCCTATTTACTGGCACTGAGGAGAGCAGCTATTCTGTTCACAGCACCCTCGAAAACCATGGTGTGAAGCCCTGGGTCCCTGAGGTCCATGGGAGCCCGGCATTCAGGCTACGCGTTTACCCACAGAGGGTAGGTGGCCAAATAAAGGTCTTTACGCCTCCACCTCGAAACTCATCCCCACCGAGCGTGTCCACCCCTGAGCCGATGCTGGCTGGCAGGTGTTACACATCTACACGCTTCTGGTTCTGTGGCAGCGGCGAGGTGGTCGAGAGCCACCTGGAGCGGTGCTGCTGCGAGGGGGGCTGCAAACTCTCCCCAAGACAAGGTGCCTCGGTGGCAGGCAAATCGTCACCCCGCTGCCACCCCGCTCCTGGCAAGCACCGCTCAAATGGTAGGCAGGAATGCTCGTTTTCATGCTACTTCTATGAACCTCTTAATAGAGCCAAAATGAAATATAGCACAAATTTCCAGGTCTGTGTTAAATCCACCGTGGATGCGTTGCTTATGTTTGTGAAGTGCTTTTAGGCTGTGGCTTAAGTGGTGCCCTAACCAGGCCAAGTGTTTTTAGGCCTTCTAACATCACGCTGAATTTGCTTATCAATTTGCAAGTTGTGTCCTATTTAAAAACATATAAACATTAATGAATTTTGGTGAAATCCACGTGGTAACCCAATCCCCTTTCTCAGTACCTATTTAATGAGCTAAAGAAGACTAAATTTAATGCTGAATTCAGATATTTAATATTTTATAAAACAATTGTATATATATTTTTTAAATGTGCGTTTCCAGCCTATTTCTACATAGAGCTCTTTCATTGGACCTTCTAATTCTGTTGCACATGTGAGATAGTTGTGTGATTTATTACAAGGATTGAAAGTGGAAACTCATTCACCTTAATAGTGCCAGATAAGCACTTAGCCTGAGAGATTAGGCACTTTTTTAAAAAAAAATCAAACAAACAAAACCAACCATGCCAAGATGGTGACAGTGACTTGCCAGTTAAACAGAACTGATGGAGAAGTCAAGGCTGATGGTTAACACTCCCCAGAAAATGACCTTTGCTGCGGTTGTTACCCCTTGGCTGAGAATAGTAAAATAAAAAGCGCAGTGTAAAGTACTTTTGCGAAGATGCAGCTGTCAGACCGATGCTTGCACAGATCCAACATCATGCACAAAAGTGGCAGAGCTGCAAAGCCCTGACTTCAGCAGCAGCTCCATGTGCCAAAGCTTGCAAGATTCAGTGATGCTCCTCCCGCCAGAAAATGTTATTTTGTGGTTTGTAATTTGGCTCCTGGAGATACAGCAGTATATCCAGATGCTGCTAAAAATATGGTCCTTCATTTTCTTCTGGCAGGTTAGAGTAGTAAAGAATATTTATAAGGTGTGTTTTTTCCTTCCCACTTAAAATGTGCCACCCTTGAATTAAGAGGACAAGGTTTTTACACTGATGCTTAGTTTAGGATAATGTTGAATTTCCATCAGGCCTTGTACAGCTTGGTGAAAGCTTTCCTAAAAATAGGAATTATCTGGAGATTCCTTGCATCAGGGGGGCTAATGGTTGGTTGAAAACTTGACATAACAAACAAACTATAAATATGACATTTTTGTCACAGCCCCAGTGATTTTTGGCAAAACCTCCTGTTGCTTAGTAGCTAGGGAGTTTGCATCTGCGTTACTCCTGCCCTTTCAAAATTGCTTGACAAAGCTACTTATTCTCCCTGAAGGGCAAATGGGTCTCACTGACACAACTTAAACTTTTTATATTGGTGGAATATATAGATATCCCTCTTCCCACCGAACTGCCAGTCCATGACTGCTAAGAAGAAATGAATACATTCAGCTAAAACTTCTCAGTAAATTCAGCTCAGTGATGTTTACAGGTAACTGGCCACTAAATCACCACAGGATGATCATGCTAAAGACAGAAATGGGTTCTTCAAAGCACTGTTTCTCGAAGCTTTTGAAGTTACAGTGCTTTTCTGACTGATCTCCAAAGGCCTGAATAATAGTTAGAATGTCAGGAGATTTTTTCTCTAACACTTCAGAGCCTTCTTTGAATCCTGTTGTGATCCATAGTTTGAAAAAACAGTACTCTAAAAACCAATCTCTGGTGGGCAGCTTCCACCAGAGATTACTGTGATTATGAAATAACTTATTGATAATAGTTTATTAGTTTTTGCATTTCTCAAACCTTTTCCTCTGAGCAACTTAAAGCACTTAGCTTTGCAATAACTGTAATACATGATTTAAGCTGTTATCCTCTAAACCAAATGAGAACATAGAATTCAGTAAGTCAGAAGAGAGTTAATTTTTATTTTATTGAGATAGGACTGTTGTCTGTTTGAAAGCTTTTCATATTCCAAACAGAAGATGATTATATTCCTGAGGGGCATGGACAATTTGCAGTTGTATTCATTTGTAAAACAGAAACAAATGTCAAGTCTTGTACACCAAAAAGGACATAGGGCCTTCATAACGGGGCAAAAAATAATAAACCTTGCAGCTTGCTAATAACTTACTCTGTGTGCTTAAACAAGGCAACAAGGATACTTTTGCATGTACTGTCCCTGTTAAGACATTAATAGACTTGGACTATACTGATACAAAATACTTATATACTACTTCTATTGTCAAGTTCTTAAAATTATACATTAGTGATAGAGATGTGAAGTACTAATACTAATAATACTAACAAAGCATTATCCTGAACATCCCACTGTGCAGTACAAGGCAGGTGACTTATAATTCACTGATGAATATATTGATATTAGCAGAAAAAAAGAATGTATTTGAGCTCAGGTTGTTCTGAGAATTATTTTCCCAAGATGAGATTTCCAATATCTGTCATTTCTTCATCCTACCAGATGAAAATACTTAGTTCAATACTGGATACTTTTCTTTGTTGAAAGGGCTGCCTGGGTTTTGCAATCAAGTGTATTAAACTTTCATATTTGTTTCTGCTGTGCAAATTTATGGAATTCTCTATTTCTTTAGTGTGACCTCATAGATAAAGAACCCTAACAAAGAAATAGGTATTTAACTGCACGATCTGTATTTGAGCCTCCAAAAAAAGGTTAGGAGGGAGGTAGCAACAGATTGTAGGAGAAAAGAGAATTTTCCAGCCCCTTACTTCATGTGCAAGTCACTTAGTCCTGAGGTATTAAAGGTGCCTTCTAAGATGTGAATGCCTCATCTCAGACTTCTTGGCCTGGATTTTCCCTAGTGCAGAGCATTCAAATATATGCTAACTTACAAAATACTAAAAAATTGGACCTTGGACTGAATTTTCAAGCAAGGCCTCTAATTCAGAGCAATTGTTTGAGAGGTTTTTTTGAGGTATCTGTGCCAGCTTCTCAAAAGTGCAAGACCCAACACAGCTAAGTGGGAGTGGTGGAGGAGACATGGATGTTCTTTTGATGACTGGTGTCCCTATCTGGTCACCCAAAAAGTAAGACACGATGTATGTTTGAAAATGAGGACAAAAAACTTACCTAAGGGTAGGTAGATTGACTGTAAGTACCTACTTTTTTTTTTTCCGCTTGAATTTTTGAGATCTGTATCCCAGCCACCTTATTCTCTAGCAGCTGATGTTTGGGTTATCCGAAAGCAGAAAAGTGATCGCACACTAAATAATTTTCAGAGTGAAATACTAACGCAATTGTTTTCAATGGCAAAATTCCCACTGACTTCTGTGTGGGTGGAAATGTGCCTCATATATTAATTCTGCTTTCATTTGACTGTGTTACTGCTTCTCTATTCTGCCATCTTAGGTAATAATTTGTTCCAGCTTTAAATGACTATAGAGAAGCTTTTTACAGCAAATTTAAAGGTTGACTGAGGCTTGGAATATTAACTCTATGACTTTCCATTACTTCAGCCCTGGTATTATATACAGCATACCCCATGTATAGAATAAAATGCAACCTACCTAGTGTCGGGTCATACTCCCAGATGAACCGTTTGGTCAGGAAGCGTACAACAAGAGCTGGAGGAACAAAAATATTCCAGGTGAGATGCACAAGCCATCAACTCATCTGTTTTTTTAAAGCTTTCCCAGCAAACTTTTCTGTGTGAATGGGCATGTAGCAGCTCCCCTGAACTGTGAGCAGAATTCAGCTTTGTTTATTGGGGGAGTCAAGACCTCTTCACTGTTTGTGGCCCACTTTACACTTTTAGAGAGGGGAAACAAAGTGAAAACAAAAACTCTTTACCCATGCAACAATGCAGGACAAAGAATACCAAGAGATTTTCAATGGTAGTTTCTAACTTTTTTCCCCACTTATTTTTTTGTCGCAATAGCTTCTACCATTAAAAAGCCAAACCAACCCCATTTACAGTGCTATGAGCAGACAACATTTGAAAAAACCCTATTTTGGATGCTTTAGATTTCCCATAACCAGTGGGAAAAAGGGTTGGCAGTTTTTGATCCAGCATGCTTTGAAGCTTCAAAACTAGGGGTGTTCAAAATAATTTAATTCTTGAAAACTTTCCCTTCAGATTTTAAACCTTGGAAGGTAAAATTGGCTAAATAGCTTCCTTCTGTATTTTGGCATGCATTCCTTGCAACAATTTATCTTCCGTGTTTTGCCTACTTGTCACTTGAAGGAATCAGCTATAACACTTTAAACCAATGGTCAACAAATGCTATTAATGAATTTTCAGAAGTAAAAATAAAGCTTTAGATTTTGGAGCACTGGATAACTAGGTCTCAAGTTCAGTTTATGGGCTAAGATCTTGCTACTTATGTTCTTATATTTAATTTTTTCTATTCTTTCAGCCCCTTTAAAAACAATCTATAAAGGCTTTGTTAGGATATTGATTATGTTCTAATTTAAAACTAAGCAGTGCCTTGAATTTCTAGGGTGTAAACAAAGTGTTCACCACTGCCAACTATTCAAAATCCTTTCTGCATTTCCAAAATGGAGCTAAAGATACTACTGTTCTAGCTATGATTGCAGTAATTTCAGCTATAGGAAAAGTTTTCCTTGTTGTCAGCCCTACAGGATTGTTCTGCTCTTTCAGTTGCAGACAGACAGTAAAAGGTGACAGCTAAACCCAGTTCTGATCCTTTTCAAAATTAAAGCCATGAGAATGCCCCACATCCCAGATTTCTGTGCCCAAGAGTAGGACAAGGCAATACTCTGCAGAATAAAGATAATTAATTAAGCTTTGCTTGATCAGAACCTATTTTTTAAATACAACCAGAACATTAGTTTTCAGAAAGATTTAACTATGCCTCACACTTGGAGGAGTAAGAAGCAGCTGATCCTAAGGAAATGAGATCACTGCACAAGAAGCATTTTTAAATCGGTGTTATTTTAAGTTTCTATTTTCCTTAGGAAATCCTACTTTTAAAATTTTTTTTTAGCCTTTGCAGAAATACTCTCCTTGGCCCTCAGACTGAATGCGGCAATTCTTAGCCAAAGTAACTTTTCAAGTCATAGTCCTGATGTGGATGTCAGTATACTACAAGAAGGTCTCTGTATAGCTTGTTTTCCGTCCATGATGATGTCTGCACCAGGCCTTTTTTCATAGAATCTTAGAATTGTTTGGGTTGGAAGAGACCTTTAAAAGTCACCTAGTCCACCCCCCCTGCAATGAGCAAGGATATCTTCAACTCGATCAGGTTGCTCAGAGCCCCGTCCAACCTGACCTCGAATGATTCCAGGGATGGGGCATCTACCACCTCTCTGGGCAACCTGTGCCAGTGTTTCACCACCCTCATCGTAAAAAATGACTTCCTTATATCCAGTCTAAATCTACCTTCTTTTAGTTTAAAACCATTACCCCTTGTCCTATTGCAACAAGCCATACTAAAAAGCCTGTCCCCATCTTTCTTATAAGCCCCCTTCAAGTATTGAAAGGCTGCAGTAAGGTCTCCCCAGAGCCTTCTCTTCTCCAGGCTGAACAACCCCAACTCTCTCAGCCTGTCCTCATAGAAGAGGTGTTCCATCCCTCTGATCATTTTTGTGGCCCTCCTCTGGACCTGCTCCAACAGGTCCATGTCTTGCACTGAGGACTCAGGAGCTGGACACAGTACTTCAGGTGGGGTTTCACCAGAGTGGAGTAGAGGGGCAGAATCACCTCCATGGACCTGCTGGCCATGCTCCTTTAGATGCAGCCCAGGATAAGGTTGGCTTTCTGGGCTGCACATTGCCGGCTTATGTCCAGCTTTTCATCTACCAATTTATCATTTTTATTCCAGTCAGATAGGACTCATTTAACCTAATTTTAGCCACATGAAGAAGGTTTAGGTAAACATCTAGCCTCCCTCTACAGTTAGTGGAAAAACAGAGGGACATTCTAGGATACAAGTCATCAAGCTTGAGATGATCTGATGAACTTTAATGGTCCTTTCTAACTCAAACCATTCTATGATTCTACGATTTGTCCACTTGTGTTACCTATCTCTAGAAAACCTATTACATGGTTTATTTACATGACAAAGCTAGACTGATTCTCTAAGATTTATGAAGCTAAAGTAAATTCCCTACATTTTACCTCAATTGGAATGGTTTAAGCATCTTGATGTTTCAAAAGTTCGGTCATGACTATTCTCTAATTGCTAGTAAAATATACAGCATGTTCTTTTTTTTTTTTCTCTCTATTTTCACTGGGGAATTGCAGGGTAAAAGTTCTCCTGACATGCTTTCAGAAGACTCCTTACCATCATCTTTTTCAAGAACAGATTTAAAAAATGCTTTCTTCTTTCTCAGCTGTGCTCTGAAGGAGTAGTGATGTGCTACCTGTGTTGCAGTGCCTTACCCTGAGCCTGTGCCTGGACCTGGAGTAGATAATGAAGAGAGAAAAAAAGCAGAAGAGAGTGGGGGAACCTGCCCAGCTATTTTCATATTTAAACATGGTCCACTTTGTTATGACAACCTTGTACTTGTAGATGAAAATCGCTGGAGAGGAGGGTCAAAGTGATGAAGGGGCCTGGAAGAAAGTCTGTCAAGCACTAATGTCAGAGAGAGGTGATAGAGAGCAGCATCTCTGACGGAAAAGAGGGAAAAGAGCTGATTTTGGAGGTAGCCCGAATGAAGGAGGGGAGAAGGTGACAAGGGATAAGGAGGAAAGGTAGAACTGGGCCGCAGCAGCTGAGATGAGCCTGGGAGAAGAAGAGGTACAGCCATGTACATGGGGTAAAATGGTGCAGGCAGTGAGTGCTACAGAAGTGAAGAATTAGAGATCGCAGACGTAAGCTCTGGTGAGGAGGGAAAGAGTAGGTCGTATTCATCTCCAGCAGGAAGGCCTGTATGCAGAAATAACAAATGATCACATATGCAGGAGGGACCTGAAGAAAAGCAAGGAAGGGTGGGAGGTGGCTCCCATGCACGGGGCCAGATGGCGATCGGTCTCCCTCGCGGACAGGTCTCGGTGGGGAGCACAGCAAACCCAGCGAGTTGCTCGCTCGGCACTGCCAGTTATCAAGTACTTGCATAAGGCTCGCTTGGGACCCGTGAAGGGAAGAAAATGCCACCTCAGCACAGCTCCAGGTGAGTGGGGAAGTGTCAGCATCAGAGCCACGTGCTCTGTGCCAGTTTCGGGGGCATGCCCACTTGGGGCCGTGCAGAGCTGCTGTTCCTGGCTATGCTCAACCTCCCTGCTTCTGGTCTGGCCGATTCCCTCAAAATACTCCTGCTTTCCTTCAAGGCAGTGGTCACAGCCCATCCTAGGGAGCTTTTTCACTTCCACACATTTTTACGAGGCTGAAGATTAGCAGCTGCATTTCACAGGTGGGGAATGTGAGATGCTCTTGATCCAGTGTCTGTCCTGTTTATAACTATCGCAAACTATGTTGGATGTGAAATGTCTTCACTTTTGCCTCATTAGGGTGCTTAGCAGATGGGCCCCTGACATCCAGTTGAGTATTAAAACAATGTATGTGACTTTGCTGTCCGACTTGACTGAAAATAGTCAATGAGAGGAGAGCTGGGAAGGGCATCCAAGTGCTCGGGCTGTCAGTCCAGAGACCAGCTTGCTGGCTCCCATCGCCTGCCCTAGCAGTGATCCCCCTGGAGCAGAGGTATTATGTGGAGCCATTTTGTTTATGCTGAGCTCACTTACTGCCAGGTTACATCACTTTTAGTAAAATAACTTCTGCCAGCAGAAGAATCAGAAGTGAGGATATTAGGAATTCACTACACTTAAGAGCTGTAGTGCTCAGATTTCTGCCGCTGGCTTAAATGACGCTTTGGGCAAAGCAATAAAACTTCCCCGTGTCTTTAGCAATGCTGCACAGAAAGAGTTGAGATGGGCATTAATTCCTTCTCACCTTAGCAAAGGTGTGTGCACCCTGTTTGACCCATCAGCCTTATTTAGACATGCTTAACTCTAATACTAATAATGAGCCAAAAATAACCCAATACACTAGAAAAAAATAATCCAAATGCTGGGGTTTGATTCGAAATAACATTGAGGTTGAGAATGTCTGAAATGCATTATTTTCTGATTAAATTTGGTGACTAATTCCAATGTTTGTATTAAAATGACCATTACCAGTGTTTATCATCAAAGAAGATGAGATGCATTTTGAAGCAGGCAAGATTCGGATCCATGGAGTACCTAATAGGAGAGAATTTCATGGTCCTCCACTGAGACTAGTCCAGGCTCTTTCCTGAACACTTACTGCTTGTGAAATACAAGAACTTGCAGGCTTAGAATGAAAGAATCTCCAACAAACTGCAATTTGGATTCCCGCTGTGTTTTTTGGAGACATGACCATTACCTAAGAGAATTGATGTAATGTCCCAGCAAAGGAAGAATAGACTCATGTCTCTTTCTGCCTTTCCTTACACCCTTACTTCCAAGTCAGCTGTTCTGTACAGGGTTTAAATTAGGGTAGAACTTGGCCTAGGACTTTCATTCACTCATGTTTAAACCTTCTGCCTTAGAAGTTATTCTTGGAGAAGAAATATGACTATCTGTCAAATACATTTGCAGTGTAACTCCACTGAAGACAATGAAGTTATATCAGGAATTAACTTGGCATATAAACTGAGATTATCAACCACATAATTAATCAATTTCTTTGGGACTTGTGTGGCTGAGTCCCTTACTTAGCTTTAAAAATCTCAGTCCATATCTTTTGCAACCTTTTTTTTTTTTTTTTTTGGTGGTGTTTTGTGTCTTGCTTTAGATCTTTGTTTGGATTTAGTAACATATAAATGCTCTGGCTAAATTTACAATCTGCCTGAATACATATCTTCACGAGTTTGTTATTGTTCCAGCTAATACAAGCTGAGCTTTTGGGGGAAGAATGGAAGCAGGGTTTTATTTGAAAAACATCCCCCTTCCCCAAAAGCTACAGAGTTCAAAGTTATTCTAAGAAAAATAACAGTTCTCCACAGTGAAATAACTGTATGATGACTCTTTTATGCCATGAGAATTTTCAGCTATAAAAATGGTCTGAAAGTAGTCCCATTATTTAACTTATCAACAAGTCCATCCCTGGTGCCATGATGATGTGTCATCAGTAAACCATACTTGGCAGGAGACGCCAGAGTGGTTTAAACCAGAGGTTATAATGATCAAAAGGCACTTTCACAAATGAAGTATCTGATTTTTTTAAAATGTGTATTTTTGTTAGAATTCATCCCCCATTCACCCTCTTGGAGGCCCCTCACGTATTGGAATCCCAGTCCTCCTGGAGCACGTGGCAAGCTCCAGCCTGCAGGATGGCGGTGCCACAGGATTCTGGCGTGTGATGTGCTGCCTCCTCAAACAGCTCTGTGCCCAGCTTTGGGAAGTAATGGTTTGTTTTAAAGGCACTACCATAAGAATTTAATTTGCTCCTGAAAGTGCAGGTCATTTGGGGGTGTCTGTGTGTGTTTGGGTATGAACTTATAATGCAGAGTCCTTTTCTGACCCTGGCACGCCATGGATGTAAACATGCAGTCATTACTTCTGGCTCTGCATCTCTCGGCCTGGGTTTGACTCAGTTTTGACAATACCTCTGGCAGTTCAGTGATATGGGGATACGAGGGGTGAGAGAGACATCAACAGGAGGTTTTCTCTGCCTCCCCTTCTCTCTTGGTTTGTTCACTGGAGTCACTTCCGATGTTGAGACCTAACGTGCTTGTAGTAAACTAGAAGGTAAATTTAATGGAGCAAAATGAGATCAGTGGGGGGAAAGGAAAGGAAGAACTGTAACAAGTATAAAAATCACCTGGTTTACACTGCCTCGCTGTCTCAAACTCCGCATATTTTATGCATATTTTAATCACTGCCTTAAGCAGTGAACTGTTCAGAGAAATTACTGTATATGCTTGTATGTTTTTTCTGTAACAGCACAGTGAGGTCCTCCATTGACTGACGATATAAATATAAAAAGTATATATACTTTTATATATAAATATCAAAAGTATACTTTTTAATATGCTTATATATACTGTACAGCAGTATATATATAACTGTGTGTGTGTGTATGTGTGTATATATATATATATACACACTGTGTAACAGTAAATACAGACTAGGATTGAACAGCTACATGATGAAATGTGTTGCTCTTGCCTTTCAGGAGGTTATGTTGCTCAGTGTAATGCAAGCCTTTTTTCTTCAGTGGTAATGACGTGGGCTTCCGTTCTGTGGACCCAAATCTGAACATCAAAAATGGTTCAAATGTCTTTTTGTTCTGGTGGGGTATAAAGGGACTGGAATACCTGTCTCAAATCTCCATCTTAATCCCCACAGCCGCATCATGGACTAAACAAACATCCCATGTTCAAGAACTTCAAAATCACTAACACACTTTCAAATGTAACAATTAAGCACTGTGTATTGGATTTGTCTTTATGGTAAATAATATTTTACATGCTGAATATGCACATAGCAGGCCTCCAAAGACTGCTTCAGATGCTAATTCAGTAGGTTGTTCAATTAGACGTCAATAACTGACCTCCTTTTGACAAGTTGCTTGGAAGGACTGTGCTACTGCGGAAGAGACAGAAACCATAATTCTACTCATCCTTGTTTTTTAGCAGTCTTCATCAAGACATACGTTCTTTGGCCTGACCAAATGTCAGTGTAATTAGTGTAATTTTTAAAATCACTGTCACTTTTCAGTTTCTACTACAAAGTTTTGGGGACTATTTCTTTTGTTAGTGGCAATTTCAGTTTATCTCGGATGTAACTGCATTTTACTGCTGTGGGAAGTACCTGATTTTAGGAACTTTTGAGTGGAAAGGGTCTGTAGAAAAGTAACTTGTTTCAAGGAGCTCATCTGAAACTCTGGTGATCCATAGCATGGTGTATTTACTAATTTCCTCTCAACTGTCTTAATAGCAGCCTGGAAGGAAGCACTACATTAGATTATTTTGCAAGCTCTTTTTAATTGCAAGGAATGAAGTGAACAATAACTTGTGCTTTTATCAGAGCATGCCCAGTAATTTACTTTTGCCACCACTGAAAATTAACATAAAAATCATTGGCTTCAGTGTAATGAAACTAATGCTTGCAGGTGCTTGTGAAACGGAAAGGTGAGCCATCCATTTCCCAACTTGCACAAGGGGAATTGCTCTACCTATGTTCACACTTACTGCTAGGGTGACTGTTTACCCGGTGCTCTTCTCCCTGCGTGTTTCTGCTCTCTTGCTCACCAACCAGACCATGTGTGGGCTGCCCAGGCTTAGCGGTGCTACCTGCCTGCGTATGCCCACGCATGGGTTCTTGTGGGTGCGCCAGCTCTTCTGCAACACCTGGCTATGCCCGGTCCTGCTTTTGTAGGCTTGCAGCAGTCGCACAAATTGAGTCCGATGTTAGGGAACGGTACTGACAATCTCCCTTCACTGACAGAGACGTCTGGCCCCCAGGTTAGAGGCAAAATTTGCCACTACTCAGAGACTGGGGAGAAAGTAATCTTGGCACAGGCATGTTAGCGAAATGAAGGCCACTTTCCTTATTCAGTGCTGAATATGGAAAATACAGGAATCGTTTGTCAAAATCTTTGATTATAACCACATCCTAATGTTAACAGCAGGAAGTGTTTCTTGTCTTGCTTCTAGCATGGTAATTTCACAATAAAAGAACCTCTCTATATATTCATCTGGAATAGTCTACTGTGAATTTCACAAAATACACAGTATAGTAGTCATTCGTCCTGTCGCCACTGAACGGGAGGATTTTTGTAGTAATGTTCTGCCCATCGCCTTCAGTGCTGGAGGCCTTTTTTTTACAACAGTTGCTGCATATGGAATACAAGCAGGAGGCTTAATTTATATTACGTTATCCCATTCCATAATACATTGCTCCAATATAAGGTTGTTTATTTCACAGGTCTCCTCTCATCTAAAAGATAAATGATCAGACTAGTGTGTCTAATGGTTTTGATCATTTTAGGAATGCAGTGTGTAATATGCACCCTTCTACCGTTTCTCCTCTCTTGGCTTCATTGTATAACTTGTTATGTCACCCCTTTGTGAAGACTAAACTTTCTGGTGTGCTATTACTAACACATATGGTTTTCCAAAACATAGTTAATGGTAACACCTCCAGATGTTTGTGTGTCTGAGACAGAGTATATTTGTGATCGGGCTGTAGAGCAAGTCTTACAGATGAAATCACAAAAATAACTGTTGCTTTTCTAGATGACTGACACAGGTGAGGTTTGAACTTGCACGCTGTTTTGAAAGACATTGGGCAAAGTAAAGTAGAATAGGATTCTCAGGATAAAACTTTGACATAAAATCCACCCCTCCATCTCAAGGTAAAAACTAAAAAAAGATTTGATTTATTTAAGAAAAAATTGGGGAAAAAAAAGAAAATATTTTCAGAAGAAAGAAGGGGTGGAAGGCTTTTTTCTTTAAAAATCCAGTACGTCATTACGACAATGGCAAGATGACAAAATTTTCAGGGTTCTCTAGCTTTTTTGTACATTTTTTCCTGACGTTTCTCCCACTGTTGACTTTAGAAAACATCCCACTCTTGCTCAAATTAGTTTTTCATCTTTAAAAAGGAAAAAGAAAGAAAGGAAAAACAGGAGGGAATTCCGTAATACTTTAGATGGCAGGATGATCTTCTGGTTATTGTCAAAGCATTTTTGTATGAATGAATTTTTGTTGGAAAATGCATTTGTAACAGAAAGGCCATTTTTTGGAAGCTAGTTTTTTTTATTTCTCTTTCAAAGGAAATGCCTGAACACCTCACCATTTGTTTTCAAAGAACTCGTAACTTAGGAAATGCAGATTTAAAACAAACAAACCAACACAACCTCACCAGCCTCCATTTTGTTCTTTTATTCACTGCAGTGTTATTTTGTATTGCACTGGAGAAACGTGTGGGACTAAATTGTGGGTTTTTTTAGCCAGATGTCACGGTTACAGGGAGATGGCAAAGATGCACTTTCTTGGCTGCTTCAGCTTATCTGTATGTACCAAAAAGTTGATTTAGCTCTGCTGATGCTAAGCCTGGCTCAAGCTGCAGGCAATGTGATTTACTTGAATGGCACTCCTGAAAGGAAGCGTTGGCCGATTTTGGAGACGCCTTGAGCTGCTCCTAGGACAGTGTGGAGCTGCTGCCTCATCCTCTGCCAGTGCAAAGGGAGGAACATGCATGAGCACAGAAGGAAGCCACTGCCAGTGCAGGAGTGGGGATTTTTGTTGCTGTTCTGTTTCTTTCTTTCTTTCTTTCTTTCTTTTTTTAATTCTGTTTTGTTGTGGTTTTTTTTTTTTGTTTGGTTGTTGGTTTTGGTTTGGTTTGGGTTTTTTTTTAAGGCTCTCCTTCAGCTCTTGCTCTGATCCCTGCTCCCTCTCCCTTCCCATGCTCAGAAGGCAAGAGAGCAATAGGAGGAACTGGAAGAAAGGGGAGAGAAGTGAAGTTCCCTTACTAGAGAAGGTCTGCATGTCCTGGGAGAGCCGTGGACTCCTTTCCAGGGAGTAGGGCAGGGAGCGCAGTCTCATGCCCGAAGGAATGAAGATATTTTTCCAACGAAGTGAAAAGCCAGTTCTGTGTGAATCCTTGGTCAGGGTAGGGACTGTTCTACCAGGACCAGCTGTTCTCCAAGAGCACCCTGGCTGCTGGCAGCAACCTGCCCATCAATCTTTACCCCTGCCTAAGCGGGAGGCTGCCGGTAAGGAGCTCAGCGAACCAATTTGCCTCACACTGGGGTTAGTGCTTGATAGTTTTGGGGGCTGGCTGGCGTTTCGCCATCCCACTGACTGCTGTTCTTGCCAGTAGAAAAAGACATTTTGTTTCACGTGGTATGTCCTGGTCTGACAAACCCATCCTGGAAAGGCGCAACATACCCTTTTGCTGCTAGGCTGAAGACTTAGTGTAACCCTAAATACATAAAAATAGGGTTTTATCAGGCCCTGGTGAGTCAGCCTGGATGAGAGGGCAGTTAGCACACTGTGAGCAAGGCCACTGGCATTAATGCTGGATCACTGCCTGTATCTGTAACCTTCATGATGGCAAAAAGTACCTTTGTGAAAATGCCTTGCTGTGCTACTGTTTCACTAAGTCTGTACAGATCAGCACAAATGGTAATAGAAATGGCATAAAGTGTACCTTCTTCTCTCATTTGCCTCAGAAACCCAGTGATGTAAAGGGATGCAGAGCTCCCTATTTCATTTTGGTAGACAGCACTGGCTGTTTCTGTGTGGTCAGAGTCTGGACAGACTATCTATCACTCTCCTCAGCTTGACTGTAATAATTTTCTTGTCTTATTTTAAGTCCGTGTATACTCTATCAGATGAGACTACAGCTTGCATCAAATGAAAAACAAGCTGTTCCCTGTTTTTTTTCTGTGATATACTTCATTTCATTTACATGCACACCCTGGCTTTCTGGATTTGGCTCCATGGAAATGTCAGATAACCCAGAAAAACTTTACACTGTGATTACAATCCAGCTGGAGTAGGTTATATGGGAAAATCTTGAAAGATCATATGTTCTGTGCTATTTCTGGATTTCTTTGACAAAGGACATTAGGTGAACACTAGAAGCTCGTATCAGCCCTACTGATTGATGAGCCACAAATCAGTCAATAGATGCATGACTGTAAGGTGCCTGTGTCACAGGGAAAAGAAGAATTAGAGCAACAAAATACATTGAAAACTGACTTAGGGATTTTTCAGGATCCTCTTTCTTATAAGCCTGATGACATACACATTGATAAATGTTACATCTTTTTAATACCGTGCACAATACAATATTTATGGGAGCTCATTCTTTTCAAAATGTGCTATTAATTGATTTTGCATTAGAGCTCCTTGGCTACCTAGACTTTTAAAGACAGAAGATAAGGAATTGTTTTCTTTCTGATGGGCTCATTGCCAAGTACCTGAACCAGACACCTGGAGAAGTTCCCAGAAAAATGAATGGAGAAAGGCATGTGAGAACAGATATATCAGACAGTGACATAAACCACAATGGTTTTCAGGCTTGTGTGACTAGGTACTAGCAACATAGTATATAATCTTCCAACAGCCTCTAGCATCGCATGGAAAGTGGTGGCAAATGTCCTGACGGCTGTTCTCATGTTTTATCTATGCTTTTATTTTTTACCCTCCTTCCTTTTCCCTGTGTTGTTAAGACATCTGCTCCTGTTACTCACTTGCCACTTGGCATAATGAACTTTTGTTTGTACCAGCAATTTTTTTGTACAGCAGACAGCTTTGCCGTTACACATGGAGAATTAAGAGACACACAGCAGCAGGAGCAGAGAATCTCTTTAAGGACAAAGGTATCATTTGCACAGTAGGGTCTGCGATACTAAAGAACAAGAAAAATGAATGATAGGCTGTGATCAACAACTGAAGTAAAACATAAGTTAAACGCTATGCACCACATGCTTCTTTCTCACAGTACAAAGAAGTATGTTGCAAAGTGGAGAAATGATTAGCTGAAGAAGAAAGCTCAGTCTGAACAAAGGTTTTCTAACGTGCTGTGGAGATGCTAATTTCTAGAGTCAAAAAGATCACCCTAAGGGAGATGGGACTGGTAGCCACCTAATGGTATACTAACAGCATCACCTGCAGTATCGCTTCTTTTCTTTTGTGGAGCAGGCTAGAAGAGCAGGTGTGGGTGGAAGGCAACTTTCCATAAATCACTAGTAACCAAAGCCTTTTTAAATCTGAAGCCTAACTGGTGATCTGCCTGATCTCAAGTCACTGCTCATCCCATACAGCCGCTGTCGGTAGGAAGATTAATTCATCCCAGAACCTGGAAGTAATGGTTTCCTGTCAGAGCTATGGCATGTTACGATGGGCAAAGACAAACACTGCTAAGTGGTCCAGCCAGTATACTACAGTGTGGTGTGCTTGGTTCCCAGTACTAGTGACAGCATTAAATGAATTTAAACTAATTCATTGTTTTGATAAATAACTATCATCTATCTCTGGCTGCAACTACAGTTTTATGTAGTCTTATAATAATGTAGGGGTTATTATTAGCATCCTGCTTGGAATCTGGACACGCAATCCTGGGAACAGTTCAGAGTAAACTTTAAAATTATGTGTGTGTGTGGCAGGGGGAAAGCATGATCTAAATTTAAATGGTTAATTTCTGCTTTCATACTCAATGCTTAAGGGCACTCAGCTAATGAACATCATATGTCTTCAAACAAAATAAAAGACACAGTAGTAGATAATGGATGTTGTAAAACCTCTGACTTATCTCAAGTCTGAAACTTGGAGGATTAACATAACTTAGTTTATGATGTTCATCACAGCTGCCAGGAGACCTGGCCCTGCCTCCCCAGAGTGCAATAGCTACAGGGAGCATTCTTCTGGTCTCAGCTAGCTAATTAGCTATACTTAGCTAAAAGTCTATATAGAGAGGAAGATCTGCTAAATTTATTCATGCTGAAAAATGAGTTATACCCCCAAAATCTGAGGTTCTATCTGCGTGAGATTCTCTTGTCCATAGAAATTACACAGATAGCAAAGATAACAAGTCATATATTCAGGTCTCTCCCAGTCATTATCTCATTCAGTGGTTTGTGTAGTTTGAAGTGACCTTAGTCATGGGATTTTCTTCATTCCTTTTACATGAGGCTGCCAACACCAAGTTCCTGTTTGTTCTAGGGGGATGTTAAAGATCCCACGGCAGTTTTATAAGTGTATTGTGTCATCTTTCCCTGGTAGGATCCTCACCTCCTTCCTGAGGGTTGGTAGGTACATGCCACTGTAGTGGGTAAGTGTCAGGGGCTCAGAGATCCTTAAGGACTAAGGAAGTTTGCAATTATGATGATATTAGCTGCAATTATTTTCTCAGGCCAGCATGATAAACCTCTTATCACTGAGTTTTTCTTTTAATGCTTTTTTTTAAGAACACTTCCTTAGTTTCACCCTGTGATCTTTTTAGAGTGAGCAGAGAGAATATAAACAATTCCACTCTCTTTGCCAGCACTTGAATAAAACAATATATATTTTTCCTGTTACTGCCCTGCAGAGTGCCGTATACTGACTGCAGCAATCTGTGTTTGCTTAGCCATTCACAATGACATCATATGAGCCATGAGGAAACACAGCCCTGGGAATCTACAGTCTGACAAATAAGAAAACCTCCAATTGCTCATAATGAAGGCTGATGCAGTGGCTAGGGAGCCAGCCCTAGATGTGGTTTACATTCCTTGCTTTGCCGTGCTTTTTGTTTGGCTTTGCCCAGAATAATGGGTGATTACATTTTCAAAGCTATTAGTGTGCCTGGCAGGGCAGAGAGCTAGCCAGCATGATGCCCAATAGCATTTAAATGGTGTTGGTCTCTAAGGATGCCCTTCCCCAGCATTCTCCCATCCATCTCTCCCCACCAAGTCTCTTCTTGCTCCCCAGTCTGCAGCTCTCCAAGTCTACCTACCCAGCCATGCTGATTCACGTGTTTGTGGGGATGAGCTCTATGTGGAATTAATGAAATTATCCTGATTCAGAAGATGCTCTTTCCTCAAGGCTGTTTGGGGTTTTTTGATATTTTTTTTTTTTTTTGGTTAACCCTGATCATTCCACTGATCCTGAGAAAGCCATGGTACCTCCAACAGCCAATGTGGCCAAACTGAGAGCAGAAGGTGGTTTTGTGGCAAAGGTGGGGAATACTTAAGTTGGCTTTGCTGCTGGAGAAAACACACCCTACACCTGGTGATTTTACTTTCACTAGGGCATTTCTAGAAATTTCTTTTGTGACCTATCTTCCTCTTTCAGCCCTGGAGCAATTTGTGAAAAATTTGGTCTTTAGTTTCTCTCCAGATTCCTCATTTTCGTCTGGAACCTGGGTGTAATGGTGTTCCTGCCGGGATAAATGGATTATCACTGCAGAAAGGCTGATGCTGACAAAGCAGAAGTGTTTTGGAAATATAAATAGTACTTTTTACTTGGATGCTGAAACAATGCTTTCACAGATGTACCTTTAAGGAAAGCATTCATTTTATTTTATTGTTTGTTAGAAGCTGCATTTTTAATGAGCTGTTCACAGACAGCAAGAATAGTCCGTAACCATCGGTTCCTTCCTGCTTTCAAAATGGAGGCAAATTTAGCCGGCATTTTTAACTTTCCTGATGCACCCTGACATAGCCTCCCCAGGAGATAAAGATGAGTCTTGTGGTCTCACAAATGACTCTGCTGCAGGGTGGGATGAACTCTTCAGCTCCAGCTGAGTTCAGCCAAAGCTAAGAGCTTTGCTCACCTTTCTTACAGGAGCAAGGGTTATTTTTAAAGTAGTCTGATCCCCTCTTTATTGTTTTGATTTCATATAGAAGAAAAGATATGGTCTTATGCTCCAGGTATAGGTATTATCCTGCCCTGTGGGCTTGCTGTTTGCACAGCAGAGCACCTGGGAGGGCTGTGGCACCTCCTGCTCATCCACCTGGGGTAGATGTGATGGAGCCCCAGGGGAGCAATAAAAGCCACCGGTGATCCTGGTCCTGCTCCCCAGCAGCATTGCTCTGTCATGCTCCTGCTCCAGGCAGGCTTCGCTACTCTATCTGCTCTACCTGTTGTCCTGGAGGATAAGCAGCCAAGGCAGTGACTCCTGCTCTCCCCACTGTTATCAAGGTCAGAGCTGGAGGAGGAATTTTGTTATTCCTCCCCATTCTCTGAATTCCCTTCCCTCCCATTCTTCAGAGTTTAGCCCAGCAAAAAACAGGAGAAGTGGCAAGAAGAGATGAATAATTCACTACTCTAAAAGAATGAGCATGGTCTGGTTAGAAATGGGGCATAGGTTGTACTCTCATTTTAATTAGATGAAGTACAACATTTAAAGCTATGTCACTCATTGATACAGGAGATAAGAAGGCCAGGACTGTGTGTTTGGGAAAGCAGAGAAGCAGCAGGCTCATTGCAACCTATTGTCAGATAAGCCACTGTGACAGAAAGCATTGGCTGGAAAAAAGAAAAACATTCCTGGAAATAAAGCTGACAATGAAAGGGCAGAAATCTCACATGCCACTGAAATGTTTCCTAGAGGAACATGCATCAGGAGGCTATTTTCAATTTGGCTGTTAAATTGTTCAACAGCTGGGAAGTGCCCTGCCATTGCTCAACGTAGCTATATATTTCTGAGATGACTTTTGTACTGAATTTTTCCTTCCTTGAATGGAGCCTGAGGCACAACCCACTGAAGTCATCAACAGCTTTGCCTTTCTTTCCCTAGGTTGAAGCTCATGCCTCCAGGGAGTTGTTTAGGTGCGATGAGATAAGTAATGTTCTCAAATTGATACCAGCAGCAGCCCCACCCCTACAAGAAAGAAGTTAAGACTGAAATCCCTGTGCCTGCAATAGCTGGAAACGGGAGGCCTAGGCTAAATTCCTGCATTGTAAAGTAGTCTCCTAAAGAGAGAGCTTCTCATCCCTCCAATGTCTTCTGTGTGAGGGTTCTTGCAAACATTTCACTAGTTTTTCAAGTGTTTCCTTTGCTATTCATGGCTCTGAAAAGCTTGATTGCACGCACCTGGAAAATCATCTTGCATGTAAATTAAAGTACAACTGCTAAGTCTCAACAGCTCTTATGTGGATAGGCTTACTCCTGGTCTTTCTCTTATGAAACTTGGTTAAACTAAATCAACTTCAAAAATCATTGGGAAAAGGATTGTTAGATCAAATTCTGACTGTTTGGGCAGGGAACTCCTCGAAAACCAGCTGGCTACTTTTTCTCCCTGTTCTTTGATTGCCTGGGCCTTCCACAACTGTCTCGATGGTACCGGTGGGGAGCACTGCAGCCGCTCACCCGTTACTGCTGGGGGGGTTTAGGCACCTGCTGTGGAGTGTGTTGGCAGGGTTCGTCCCTTGGAAGTGCGTACATTACAAGTGTCCAGTTTTGGTTGAAGGCATCACTCCAAATGCCCACCTGTCTCTTTGTGCCATTCTCACTAAGCCAAAGGCCTCATCTATTTATTCCAGCAGGTCTTTCTTCAAGCTACACTAATTACAAAAGAAAGCACGTAGCCTAACAGAGGAGGAAAACAACATCCCACAAATGTCCATAAACACGCAGCTAATGAAACATGGACAATAACTGCTAGGATTAGACTCAGCTGTTGCTTCATTACGGTCTTGCTCCACCAGACTTGAGCTAGCTTCTTGCTAGCCGCGACCAGAGGGCCTAACGCATGGCAGATGGATGCGCTGTAAACCACAACAGGCGACTAATGAATCCAAAGAGGTATCGCAGGGTTGTGTGCCAAAGGCCTCATGGTAAAAACGTTGGTTTAGTACAATCACAGGCCTGAGGGGAGGGGGGACAGGGTAGTTAAGTTCAAATTTATATGAGAGAAGTAGACGAAGTATGTAGAGAAAAATGAGTACATTACAACTATCATTGCCCTGGTCAGTAGAGATTTGACTGGAACTCTTTTGATGAAAGTGTTGCCATTTTAGGCTATTGCCCTTCCAATGCACCCCTCCCATTTTCTGAAAGAAAACCTGAAATACTTCAACTTTAGATAAAATTTCATGGCAGGTTTCCCCATCCTTCTGCTTGATCACTCTGTCTTTCTTTTCCTGCCCTTTCAGGAAGGATTTTTTTTTTTTTTTCACTAGAAGGATCTTAAGACAAAAAAATGTGATAACTTCTCTGCTAACTATGGTTGGAACTAGTTCTTAATAATAACGTTCCCACACCTTGTCTTTCCCCTTACTCATCCAAATAGCATTGGCCACATTTCCCAGCAGTCTTTAGATTTCAGTATCTGTGTGAGTCTTGATTCTCAAATGTAGGCAAGTAAGCTGTGATCCACTCACGCAGAGGACAAGTCTATGATTTCAGCCAAATTAAATTCTCTTTAATTCCATTTGAAAAGATTATGTAGTAAATAAATCTTCTTATGCTTCTCTCCAGTAGGACTTGAATTGCAGCAAGTATGCTTTTTTTCCTCCTTTGATCAGGAAAAGTGCAAGTATCATAAAAAGGGGGTTAATGAGTAACTAGTCACTCCATAAGCTTGGTGCATGGCTGCACAGCTGATGGCCCATGGGTCTTTTCCACCCAGGCCTGGCAAAATGATTTTTCCACTGCTCTATAAGATCATAAAATATATTTGTCTCCAAAAGCCCAATCTGAGCAAATTCCTATCATATCATTTGGTCTATGGTTGTCAAAATTTTGGATGACCCCAACTTAAAAGATTGGGAAATCTTTAAAAGGCATTTGAAAGATTTCCCAATCCCTTCAGTGAGGTTAGATTTTTTTCAAAGGCCCAGATCCAACATCAGCCTCCGTTGAAAGTTCTCATTTACTATAAGCATAAGTATATTTAAGCTCTTAAGATGCAAATAGGGACCTAATCAGATTTTCCAGAAGCACCAAGTTTCCTGGCACTTATTTGCAGTATTAGGGACATACTTCTGTTAAAAATATTGGCCCTCAGTCCCTGTTTATAACTTGCAATTTCTGTCATTTTCATTACTTCCAAGAAGAGATACAAACCTTACTAGTTTTGCAAGTACTAATGCACCTATGCCAGTTTAGACTTTCGTTATAGATTATATCAGCAATATACCTAATTATTCCTATAGCTTCTACTTTAAAATAATTGGGAGTTTTGTGCATTATTATGGAACTGGATTAACAATACTATAGTATACAGGACAGCAAAGTAGAGGTGAAAAAATAGACATAAATCAGGAGCAAGTATAAAAGTGTTAGAGTTTTTTGTTTCCTCGGAGCTAATCATGCTAACAATGTTTTTCCGCAAGTCAAAGTAGTATATTTTTCAGCTGCAAATTCTACCAGCAGTACTCAAATAGAGAAAGACAAGTAAGAGGGGCAATTCAGAGGCTTAGCTGAGAAATCATTAGGAAGCTTCAAATGATTTTTAGATTAGGTTCTTAAGCCTAAACAAATCAATGCCCAAGTTCTTGCACCCATCTTACTTAACAGACATGAAATACATAGCTGCTCACTTGCATAATCAGCTAAACACTAGAAAACTTGGAGGCTTAGGCTAAGATCTAAGATGTGTTAGGGATCTATTTGCAACAACTGTCTTTAGCCTCACAAGACTAATTTCTCCAAGATTTTTTTCTAGTTGATAGATTAGGTTCCTGCATTGGATTACAATCTGGAGGAGCCCGACTCTGACCCTTGGGTAAAGAGTTGCAGGAAGCTAATGCCTACATTTAAGAATATCCTCCCTGCTTTTTCCCATTACATACATTCAATTTTCAATAATGTTAAGGATATTTGGGTTCCTTGAATATGCAGGGTCATTTTGGTGTCCTGTAGGAAGGTTAGGAACAGCGCAAGGCTCTCTGTGAGTAAACAACGAGCCTGTGGTTCTTCCACAGTGAACTGCTAAGAAAACTCTGCTTCTCAGAACAAGAGATGAGAGAAACAAGGAGCCAAAACAATCAGCACCAACCGACCAGGTTTGACTTCTGTTTGTACTACAGAGTGGGTAGGCTACCAGCCCAAATAAAAGCCGAATTCAGGCTTGGCCCATTTGATCCAAGTAAAAGTAGTTTATCTTAAGTCCGAGGTTTTCGGTGTGTTAACAGAAAAAGGTTGCATGGAACCAGAGGCAATTCACTGTGAGCCGGATGAAGAGAGAGAAAGAAGCAAGAAATGTCAGTAGATCCCCAGTGGAAAGGACAGCAAACACTGACACAGGCAAACGTAGTCCACAATTCAAGCCAACTGAAATACCAGAAAAAGCAAAAAAGCCCAACAGAGCCGCAAGATTCACCTTTCTGCAGAATTCCTATTTTGCCATTTAAGTCCATATCTAAGTTGATGGGACTGGGAGAGAAAGTGACTATTTAGCACTGGCCAGAGGCTCTAGAGCTGGCATCTTCACCTACACCAAAGAAACACTGAATCAGACTCGGGCAAATGACTCGTCTGATCTTCAGGGGCACTCTTACATACAGGGCTATTTCTGACATACAAATGAAAACAGAGCAGAGTCACTCATACAGATAATGACGGCAATCTCCTGGCCACACTGCCTTTCCTTCCATTCTAGCCATGCCTTTATGCTTTGGTTTTGATAAAGTGAGCTAGTATAGAGGCCTCTGGACCAGAGCATTGGCAGTGGAGGATCCCCATTTCTCTGGATACCTTCCCTTTCTTTTGCCAGCTGGATGACAGGCTACTGCCAGCAAATCAACACAAAAATGGCTATGCCACGTAATTAGATGAAGCCCAGGGATTCTAGCATGCTTTGCACAGTATCTCTGCTTTGCACTCAATCATAACAGCCTGCTGAGCAGACCTGCTGCAGTTTAATTAGACCGTCTGGGTTCACCTCCTGTTCCTCTTTAATAACATTAGTCAGAAGTGAACTGTCTGGTTCCTGCCTCTCCTAGCCTAGCCTGAGCCGCTGACGTGGCGCTGGCCAGAGTGGTTAATTGCACCCCTGACTTTTAAAGGTCAGGTCTTACAGAATCTAATAACATTCAGAAGATTTCTAAACCAAGGTAGATTGGAAAGAAGAGCCTGGATTCCTCCCAGGAGATGCTGCCTATGAGCTGTAGGACGTACCAGCCACCCCTGCAGCAGCCCCCAGCAGAGCAGCTGGCTGGCCCAGCCAGCAAGGTCCCAGCCAGACGGTCCAGGGCACCTTCAAGGGCGGCTTCCCTGGGGTTTTGAGCAGCTGGCATGGTGCAGGGTTGCACTAGCTTCTGGGGGTGTGAGCTTCAGGAGAGAGGACAAAGAAAGGGACAAGTGTGTCTAAAAGCAAGCTGTAAAAACAAGTCACCACTCAGCTGATTCGCCCTTATATAAGGGACTGCATCATATCCTAGAAATTCTTCATCCTTGGCTTATCCTAATAGGGAAGCTGAATGGTTGCTCAAGCAATATCAGTTGAGGTAGAAAACCTCAGAAACCTGAAACCTCGCTTGAGAAGGATAAGACGTTTCAGTAAAGGATGCATGTCTTCAGCTTCATGCAGCTCTAACCGTCCCAGTGAGGAAGGGAGTGGTTCTGCTGAGGGGGACACCTAACTAGGATCTACGGTTTGTACGGTTGAGTCATCAAAGCTAATAACCTCTGTATTTGAAAAGCAAATTCTCTTCTGTTTTAACCTCCTCCGGAGGAGGGAGCCCAGCAATCTGCATCATCAGCACCTATTTCTTGGCAGAGGAGGGGAGGCAGCTGAGGGCAATTGCTGCCCTTTTCCCCAGCCGGAGTTCCCTGGCAGGCTGGAAGCTCCCCTGGCAGGAAGGAAGGGAGATCCTCAGCTGAGGCACTCCTTTTTTCCCCCCAAATAAATTTTTTTCCTCCTCATGCAAACACCTGAATGAAAAGGCTGTAAGACTCTCCAGTCCTCATACTGTTCCTAATTCAGCCTCCCTTGAGCCAAGTGGTCTTCACTGCAACAGCCACAGAGAGGGGGAAGTTTTGAAGAGCCACCAAAGAGGAGCTCTTGCTCTGCTGCTTCCAGAGGAAGGAGGAGTCAATCTATTTAATTACAGCTGGGACTTCCACTTTTCTTCTTCTTGGCAGCCAGCCTTGTTTAAAATCTTCCATTTGCCAATCCAGAACTGAGTTTATTAAAGATGAGTAGATATTTTTTTGTCTTTCTGTGGTTGACAGTTTTCTAACTTTGTTTATCAAGAAAAAATTTGAATAATTACTTTTCCCCCTTGTTTTTCTTCATCCTTCTTCATCCCTTCTTATTGCGCTTTTAAGGGCTTTTCCCTTTGAATTTTAGCCTGTGTTTTGCATGTGCTTTTTTTCAGCTGACTCGCATGTAGATGATGTTCAAGTGAACATGCAGTTTGGGTAAGGAGATGTTTACAAACTGATATTAAAACATTCTGCTTGTTTGTACAAAACAGTAATTGAATAAACACTAGTTATTAGTTAGTTTACTTGCATATTTGCTTTGCATTCTTTTACTTGGTTTCCACAAACAACATAGGGGTGTTTGTTTAATAATTAATAGCGTTCAGAATATTCTAAAAAAAAAAAAAAAATTCTTGGTGTGGCCTCTTCATAAAAATTCTATTTTTTCAATAACAGGACTTAGGGAGTAGCTTTAGGTTTTCACAGTATTGCTGCCTTCCTGATTATTCATATCCTTTAATTTTTTTGGTTACATATTCACCCACTGAGCCCATGTCCTTTTTTGTTGCTTATTCTCCCATTTCCTCCAGTATGCCCATTTTGCCTAAAGCATGCTATAAAATTAATAAAGGAAAGCCTAGCATAGATGTATTTACGTTTCAGGTACTGAAACAGCTTTTATACTTAAGATTTTTGTTACATTCTTTCTACACTGATAGGAACTTTCATTCACAAAACCCAAGCACATGCTGCTGTTCTTCACAATCGAATAATGTTACAACCTTTGATTTGTTTGTAATTCAGTACAGCTTCCAGATCACTTTTGGCATTACTCTTTTCCAAATTTCTTACGTAGTGCCTGTATTACCTTCCTTCAGCTATTACCTTGACTTTATACGAGCTAAATTCTGGGTTCCTAAATCCTGAGTATGTATCTAGCAGCCTTCAAAATATTTTGCCAGTCCTACCAATTTATTGGTGATAAGCAAGTGATGTTTCCTGTTTTCCAGTTAATGCTTCACAATTACACACTTGCATGTAGCTTCTATCCATGCAATGTTTTCAGCTATATAAGCAAGTTAATATAAATATTTGGTATTAGCTCTTACATAATTCTGTTTACACCTACAGTTCTGCAAGATGACTTAGTCACTAGAAGAACATACTTCACTGCTGTGTGATAAACACAAGGTACATGGATACGGCATAACTTGCTAAGAGCCACCCTGCAGTGGTGACATAGACAGAAATCTCCAGTTCTGGATTCCACCAGGTAACGCTACTATGTGATGTCTTCCTGTGTAGGCTGAAATTTTTCTGTAAATTAAGACTTTATTGCCTATATTTTTTTTTTCATAAAGTATATTACATTCACTAAGTATAATTCTATAAGCAAAAACAGTACTCAGATTTACTTTGAATACCATCTTGATTTCATCCAAATTAAACTGTTTATTTGCTTCTGTTACTTGAAGCTTCTCTGTAAACTGAAATTGCTTAGCACTTCTTTGGAAGTTGGAAATAGTTCAGTTAACTTACTTTTTCGATTACTTTTTCATGTGCTTCTGTTCTTGATGGTTTTGAATGAGACCAGGAGAAAAATACTGAACTTTCCTCACAGAAGGTTCTCTTAAGATTCTGATATTACTTGTGCAACCAGAGGTAGGTTGCAACAAAGCACGAAGACATTTCTGCACGTGCAACCACAGTCTTGAGCTCTGCCAGCACCTATGATATGCAGCATTAAATAATGTATAATGTGCAGGCTCATGAATAGCAGCTGCACTATGTAAATACAGTAATTTGACAAGCTTTCATAGCATTGCAGAAGTTCAAAGCAAGCACTGATTAGATTAAACGTTCCTTCAATTTGCCATCAAATTACTCTCTTTTAGCATTAGCATTCACTTAAAGCAACAAACAATGCAAGGTGTATGACAGCAAGGGTATGCCAAAAATTCAGAGGGCAGGTGAGGGAAAAACAGTAGGTTCATAATTCTGTGCCTGCAATGACCTATCTAGAAGTTGCAAGTATCTTTTTCTGTATTTTTACCTTGCCTTAAAATTTACTTACATATATCTTTCTGATATACATTTAGTTATATAGTTTTTAGCAAAATTGGCGTCACATGCACTGTTCTTATTTGTGCATACGGATAACATAGAAGAGGGAGCATGTACAATTAAATGGTCACTAAGTCCCAAACTGACTCTTGGTTCTTTAAGCTATGAGTTGCAAAGGACACAGCTCTAAGATGCTGGAGAAAATATGAGTTTAGTATGATTGTGATCCAGGTGGCTGGACTACACAGGAGAGCTGAAGATCTTGCTAGACCTTTATGCAACAGAGCTGAAAGAGCTCAGACAACAAGAGGGTTCTGGTGTTGAGAAGCTGGATTTCCTGGTTCATTCCTCACTGCTGACAATCCTAGTCTCATGAGCATCTTAACAATGTGTAGGATCTGAAAAACTCAAGTGTAGAATCATACCAGATTTTCAGAGGTAACTGGAGTAGTTTTCTTCCAAACTGTCTCTCAGTTGTGAGTCCCAGAGGCGCAGTGACACAATTTGAGTACTCCGATGGTCTACAAAGAGGAGACAAGGAGGGAGCGACCATTCTGGCTGCTTCCTTCCTGGGCTGTGAAAGCCTTAAGGAGAGCAGGTCAGAGGTCTCACTGGCTCTAAGTAGAGGGAAAATGGTCAGTGAACCGTGACCTGCATGAACTACAACGGGCAGTAGGGCAAACCCTCTGTGCAGACCGGAACAGTGTGACTGAAGCCAAGAGACAAGTTTGAGCTTCATTTGAGTTTCAGTGAAACCAACAGAATCATGCTGATTTACACCAGCTGAAGATTTGGTCCAGTAGCACTGGCTTGTCTTGAATGTAAAAAGAAAGTGTTGCCAAAAATGAAGCTCTCCTACTGTTAATATTTTTTAACCGAATAAGAATTTGGGGGGGGAGTAGCAGGGGGAGGTATAAGAGCTAGTGAGTTCAAGGTGGCTGTCATCTCAACTTGGAGACAGTCAGTTTCTATTCTATGCAAGTGTGCTGCCATAAGATGCCCACTTTTATTTCTAGATGAAGTATGTTCAAAGACCTTTCCAGATTAGGATGTGTTTACTATCCAATATTTTTAGGAGTCAGGTTAGGAGTAAATCTTACTTGATCTTGTAAATTCTGGCATGCTTGATTACTGCCTTCTAGTGCTTAACATTCCTGACTACCCACCAATGTAGACCTTGGGGTTATTTTTTATGCTGTGGACTCAGATTCTTCTGGTTAGTCATGGATTAGACATTCCTGGTAGTGTGAGCCCAGCATTTATATCCATGATAAAACAGACCTCAGGCCTGGCAGTGCTCCTCTGAAGGTCTAAATCATGACTCTTTCACAAAGCCCTCCAATGCCCTACCACCTATAATTAGAGATATTTATTGAAGACCAGAAACTGTTTCAACATTTTGACAATGCAAGTGATGTGATGATCTCCTCTGGATGTGCAATGCACAGGTTAAACAGCTGCTGTTTGGAGCATCATTTCCTCTTATGTTGCTATAAACTAGATGTACCAACTATTAATCTTTCCAGAGAGTGATCTTGCATTGTAACATTAGATAAACAGGAAGAAGTGACTAGATTTCACCTTTCCTTTCATAATCACATTCTCTCTTACTTCTCATCTGTATTTAATTTGTATCCCACACTGTGTAGATTCTGGTGTGAACTCTAATTTTCTGTAGTGCCCTCCTCCGAATTTTTTAAAGCTCAATTTTTGGATAAGGTAGAGCTGAAGCAGCCTAGAGTTCAGTAGTTGGGAATTATGATAAGATTGAGTTATTGTGCAGTATAATTTTATTATGGTAGTTTTTGTTAGACCCCAGACCTGTCTAATGTACCCATTGAACAACATTTACTCGGGAACCAAAGTACTAAGGCACAAGTGGCTATTTCTCTTCAAATGTAGGGAGGTTTGAACAGGGTGAACCCTCTGCCCATCTTGCTTGTTGTTGCTTCTCCTGCTATGGGCTTCAGCTCTCATTAAACTATATACTCTAGTTCGAAATTGAACCTTGAAAAGTTGTTGCACTGCAGGAAATTCATCACAGGGAGAAGCTGCCTTGCTGCTACTAGTGGGAGTGGAGGACTGGCAGCTCCTACAGTAGAGAACCGTATTTTCTTGAGCAGTGGAGCTTGAGGCTTTGCTGGAAAGTTACTCCTATTTCTATTGTACCCTCTGGATGCCACCAGGGATTGCATGCAACTAATAAAGTCTTTCAGTCTGAGAGTTTCAGCCTCTGGAGCTCAGTCCTGGGATCTGAATAGGGCAAGGAAAGAGCAGAGCCTGTAGGGAGACATCCCAGTCAAGGCTGTAGCCAAGTGTGAGGCTGCTCTCGAAAAATCAATGCAACTGATGAAACTTGACATTTTAATTGTCTTGTTTGCAGAGCTAAATTAGGTTATGAAGAACAATGATCAGTGATTGTGATTAAAAGGTTGAAATGTGCCATGTATTCTGAGCCTTGTACTAGAGTGTGAATGTACTCTGCAAGTTCTGGGTTTGAAGCGGCTGTTAGTAAAAAAGGGGCCAAGAAAACAAGCAAGATTGTCAAAGCCAAATGAAAATGCTTTTCCTCCTCCAGGTTGTCCCCTGAAGAGCTATTGTATTAGAATTTGGTTTCCAAAGTTACCATTAATTCGTGAACTAGCAGGATTTTAATGCTGCTTTAAGTGCAGTTTCGACGTACCTGTAACACTGAAGTCCCTGTAATGGTATCTCTATGCTGTATTTGACCTGCACCACAGCAACAATTAGTTAAGTGGAAATTACATGAATGCAAAGGAGCACATATGTGTCCTTGAGCTCTTTCTATCTCTGCTAGGGCTTAGACCACTTGTTTTGCTAAAAAATCTCTAGGATGATGCAGCCCTCTACCTGAAAGATGCTTGATATTTTCCTTCTTAAATTCACGCTCCAGCAGGAAGTAATATGTAACACCCAAGTAACCTTGAGCCCAGATAAACAGCCAAGTGTTGTTATAGTGCAAAACCTCCCCGTAGTTTTACTGCCCCCTTGAAACACAATTGCTATAGAAGTGTCTGTGAGAAACTGTACTAAAACTGTCCCTTTGAATGTATTAATTAGAATCTGTCAAGCATATTTTGACTGGAAACAGTTCATGACACAATGAACATATTTTTGGCCTTAAAAGGATACTAAGACAGGAACAACAACAAAACTTAGTTATTAAAGTTAGCATAATTCTCAGCAGGGACTACTCTTGATCTACTGACTACAAGGTCTGCCTTGTAACATGAAATTCTACAAAACAGCAAAGCTTTTTACTCTTGGTTGCAGGCTTGGTTTGTTTTGGGCCTGAGTGTTTACTATCTAGAGACTTGGATTCATCAACCACACATGAACATGGCCTTGTGTTGAGCGATTAAACCTCTGATATTTATGGTCCCACACTGTTGTAGGACGAATGAGTCACATATTTACTTGGGAGATTAGACACCAGGGACCTGTTGCACAGCAAACAACCATGCCTGTAGGTTCTGAAGCACTTCTGGGCTATAAAGCACTAGAATAATGATGCTGTTCCTCCTGAGTAACGTCAAAAATGTCTTTGCTACTTAAATACAGCTTCTGATGATATATAAAAGAGTACCTGAGAAAGGCAAAGAGAACCAAGGACAGGAATTGAGAGGCAAGTAAGCTGGCTAGTTGTCACAGTTCAACATCCCAGGATATCGAATTGTTTTCTAGACCTTGAGCTGGACTCACTCTCCCCACAGAGAACTTTACTCGTCTGTGTCAGAGAAGATCTAAAAGTGTAAGAAGACAGGAAAAGAGAAGGGCACAGAGATGCACTGCTTCCACTCTACTTTGGGGCAATTGCAGGGAGGCAATTAATTTCTGTCAGAGAAATTTCTGCCTTGGAAAATCTTTTGATTAAGAGAACTAGTGCTGTTCACTCAGTTCTTTGGTGACCAGTGCCACTTACTTTCTGGGCTGTGCTTGCTGCTTGGCTGTCTGCATAAGGAGCAGTAGAGACACTTAGGGCTCAATTCAGTTGGCTGAATGCAGGTATGAAGTGGCATTAGAAATTCCCTATAGTAACTTACGTGGCTCTAGCTGCCATTTAGAAAAGAATGGGTCTTTGACAGGTCCTGTCTCACACCAGCCAGCCTCCTGTGGCCCTCTCAGGTGGCACTAGGTGACTCTGTTTAAGCAACTTCATAGAGCCCTGGGTGGACATGATGAGTGTAGACCCTTCGTTCCCACGTAAACATGAACATACAGGCATGCTGAACTTTGGTTTCTGAAATTGAACCATACCCTTACTTTCTCTCAACATCTCCTCCACAGGAGACTTTCCATGGGACTTGACACCTAAATTCACATCCACAGGATGTCAAACAGTTTGGGATTAACTATGGCTCAAATGAGGGAGATGACGTAATGCAAAACCATTGGGATTTTTACTTTTTTCCTGCTTCCTGCAGATGAATATCAGTTGCTTCCTACTAATACCTTTGATTTACATCTCTAAGGATTTTCCTCCTTACAAGAATGCAAAAGACAAGTAAGTCAGCGCCCACGCAGGAGAATACCCACCTGTGACAGTGCTAATGTTACAGATTCATAATCCTACTGCATGATCCAAAACTAAACCATTTCTGTTAATGCTGCTATGGGGAAGCTCATATACCACCAGATGTATCAACTGAACAAGGTTATAACGTCAGCTGGGGATGATCTCTGAGAGGCTAATACCCATAGTTTATCTCAGCTTAAATTGCTCCCACAGACAAAACATTAATTTTGCTTTTTAAGCAACCAGTGGGATAGCAACTCTGTTGTGAAAAATGAAGACGTACTATTTTGACAAGGACATTTGTTATCTCTGACTGGGAGAGGAAGGACATTTACACTCAGAACAAGGTTACCATGTCACAGAATTAGTGGAGAAGTTAAGAGGGAGAAGGTAAAATTTAAGTTTATTAAATAAAGATTTTACAATCAGTGGATGGGAAAATTAGATGCCATTGCCCTCTGCTTTGGGGAGATACTTTTTTTTTTTTTTAAAGGAAGACCAAACATAACGAGCCGACATCAAAATAGTCTCTGCCTTACAGGAAATATAGGAATTCCTAAATCTTATTCTGCACATAGAACTTCCCCCTCCTCACTGCCCAGTTACAATCCTGCTTTGTGCAAAACTAATGAATCAACTGACTGGAAAGGCCCTGATGAAAATAACATACATGCTCTTACACTGGTGAGATCAAACAGAAACCTTTGCTGCAAGAGATCAATATCAATGTTTGTGACACTACATAAACCACAGTACAGAAAGACAATTCCTACCCCTTAAAGTAGACACTGACATAAAGCAGAGCAGGTCAGACAGGGAACAGGAACAACTGTGCAAATACTTTGGGGTTATCCTTACCATTAGTTGATTCTAGTACTATCCATTCATGCTTGCTCACTCACATCAGTTTGGTGGAAGAGGGGGGAAAAGCTCAATAGTATAAAAGCTTCGGTGTTCTGTAATGGATTTAGAATTGAATTCTGTTTTAGATTATGTGTTGTGCGAGAACTGGAGATCTTCACCTTATTGCTGCACAAATCAGAGAATTAGACAGTCTTTGTGACCCCTAAGTAGGACTGTGTTCTTGCTTATGCTACAGCTCTATCTTGGAAAACCAGATGTAAAAGTTTCTACTCTAATTCAGTACATATTCTTTGTTCGTGTTTGGAACAAAAGAAAAAGAAAAAAAAGACCATTTGGATTCTGAGAAATTCCTGCACACCGTGGACGAATAAAACACTGTGATTGATTTCCATAATTCTCATAAATTTTCCTTCTCACCCTGGAGTATAAGCTTGTTTTCATTGCCTAAGGTAGGAGTGATTGAGGAAGTCAAGTATTCAGTCATTTCATGCTTGATGCTATGAGATTACATCTTTTTTGCTTTAATTTTCTTTGGAACTTCTTTCCAAGGATGCTACTGTGTTCTGGATTAGATCACACTTCATGCTTTTAGTTGCTACATGCTTACACAGTAAGTGTGCATGGCTTCAAAGCACCATCTGTAATTACCTAACCAGTGCTTGCTACTTCATATAATGCCAGTGCCACTGCCTGTACTTACACCTGCATTTTACATAGCCTGCTGTTTCAGTCAGTGTCTTTGGTTTGAGCCATCTTTCAAATCTCAGGTTCCCTCTTATCTTGCAGCAGTAGTCCTCGCCTTTCCAGTGTGTCCCCAGGCTTAGAGACTGCAAGAGAGGGCTCTATTTAACCTGAGGTTCCCAAACACAGACCTTAAATTGCAGGAAGACAGACCTTTGAAAAGATTAGGAAAATGTGGTTGATAAATACAATTAAAGGGACTGAAAAATGAAGCTCCAAACAGGTGAAATATTTCATTTGTATCCCTTTCAGTCACTCAGGACCTTTTTATTAATGAATGACATTTTTGCAACCAGTCTATCAGTGACACTTGCCTTCCTTTAAGGAATATGTTGAGATCTTTATCATGTTGCTGCTGTTTGTGATTGTAAAATGTCCTGAAGCAAATATCCAGCTCATGTAATCTGACATAACTCCATGGAAATCACTGAAGCTATGAAAGCTTCTCCAGGGAGAGGATCAAACTCAGAGTATATATGTATCTGTTTTTTTAGGAACATATTTTCATTTTTGAATGCTTCAAAAGCCCAGTTGTGACTAAAAAATGATTTTGACTTCCCCCAACTCCCTGAGTGCTCTAAAGGCACTTGCCATTTGGTTGAAAAAAACCTCCTGAGCAATTCCAGGCTCAAAGATTATTTTATTTATAAGCCATGAAGAACCAAAAATAGCTGTGTAGATAGAGGAGAATGGCCCTTTCATCCAGGCTCTGCGTTTGATAGTTGTGATTTCATGAGCTGTGGCCAAAACCAGGAAATGGGCAGATCAAATTTCTCATGCTGTTAGTGCAGTTGATATTACCTCAGGGAAGTAATTATTGCCTTAGAGTTTGTTATAATACAGTGAACACAAACAATTTAAAACCACTGTGTACTGCATCCCCTTCTGACTCTCACAAACCAGCAAGAGACTTTTCCCTGCTTGAAGGTGCTGGTAGATCTGTTTTCCCACGGACCTGCCACGCCAGGGACAGCAGTGCCACACGCAGCCCAACGTGCAGCACGGTGCTGCTGCGGTGCAGAGCCACCACCATGGTCTTATCTTCACAACGGGCTTACGCACAATCAGAGCGGTGGCCTGATCGCCGCCCACATATGCTTTTCAAGAACTCAAGCGAGGCTTCAAGCTGAAAGAAAAAAGCTTTCTCCTCCAGATGATGGATGTAGGGGTGGAGCTGGGACACAGAGACAGCTCTCCTGGGCATGGTCTCACTGCTAGTCCCGTTGCTCTGTATGGCTGCTCTCACTCCAGGTATATTTGCTTAAACGTCCTGATTGCATCGAGCAAATCAGAGAGAATATATCACTCTCTATGCTCAATTCAACAGCACAAATTCCAGTTAGATCAAGTTAGGATGTGATGTAGGCAGCGACCCATCTCTACAAGCTGTAATGAGTATCCAGTATCCTGGCTTATGTCCAGATGCATTTGGATGGGAAAAGACTTTTGACCAACAGCCATGTGGAATAGATCTGAACCAAGGATGAAAAGCAACATAATCTTTTTGCTGCTTTCCCACATACCAGTCATTAGCTCCTAGCACGAACTTTACAGTTCACTTTTAGCTGAAAGTCTGACAAGGTAGAAAATAGAGCTAGTCATGCCTGCTGCCGCTAGAAATGCTTCCCCCCGGGAATCAGAAATGCATTTAGTAGCTCCCCTTTACAAACATTTTGTTGATTTCCCAGCTAGCAGCAAAATACTCCAAAGATGAATTTCACTCTGTTCTATGCAGATGACATACATAAGCAACTCCCAAGGGCATAATGAGATATACATTGGAGATGCATTTCTATGAAAAACTATTTTCTGTATTTTCATATTTCATGGAGCTGTTTTATCACTAGGTTCCTCCAGTTTTACACTGGTGTATCTCCACTTTGATAATGTGTTTTCCCTCACCCTGGTTTACTGTTAAAGTACTTTTTTTTTTTTTTTTCTGGTGGACCTCCTTCTTTCTTACAACCCTGCAAGCATGAAGATACATTTCACTTTTATTTTGCTCCATTACCAAACATTTATTATACAGAATGAGGACAGAATCTGGCCTACAGTGTTCACTAGTGTTCAGAAAACATCCACCATATTTTTTAATTTATTTCAGCCAAGTCAATTCATTTTTCAGCTCTATTTTGTGTCAGATTATGAAATAATTTGTATTTGAGGAATGTTTTCTGTACAGAGGAATTAATCCCAGGGTAGAAGGGAGCACTCAAACAGCATGTACAGTTAAAATATACTCTGTCCTCACAGTCATACAAAGGTCTTAGACAGTTTTTCCGTGTTAGGGTGATCATTACTCTTGAAGATGCTTCCACAGTGCAAAAGTATGTGTAGTACCAAATTTTTCTGATAACTTGCTTGGACTCCATATCAGATAGGAGAGGTCATCCATCAAATTGAAGACAGAGCATTTCCCTAGTTTCCCTGTTTTGGGAACACAAAACCACACATGGCTAGTGTGTGGTAAAATGCAAATGAAAAACATATTCATATTAATGTTACTAGTGCCTTCACTGTCATGCATATTTGGAATATGAAATGAATAAACATTTATGAATAGCAGTAGCACAGTCTAAAGATGAAAGAGTGGCCTCTGACCTAAGGCATGTTTTATCTTTGCCTCTGCCACACCATGGGAGGGGATCACAGTGTCTCTGTCCGTGTCTGCATTTCCCCATTTGCAAAGTGCAAGGTGTTGCGAGATCTTTATTACTTAGTGGTAAGCACTTGCAGAACTTTAGGCCTTCTGAGATGCATGCAGGGCTCCACATGGTCTTTAAACAGCTGCTGGAAATGTGTCAAGGAGCAGAATTTGGCTTAATGAGGTTTCCCAGATAACTCTGTGGGACTGGGTTCTTCTGCCCCAGGTAAATGTCATGGCAGGGGTGATATATCTTGAAACTTGTAAAATGTTCAGTGAAAAGGTGACTTTGTCTCCTACAAAATTTATTATTATATAATAAGTCTTCCCTTCAGCCAGTGGCTCATCTATCTTCCCTGGATTCATTTCTTAAGCAAAATCATTCAAATGCAAGGAAGATGGACTTTGTGCTTTTTTTAAGCTGTGACGGACTCTGACTTATAGAACTGGTTTCTCCCCTATCTTGTAACGCCATATATTATTACAAGCCTTTCATTTAAGAATAATAATGGACTTGGAAGTTGTGTAGAACCTTTACAAGAGTGGGATCTAATTCAGAAAGAAATGAGATGTGCTGCTTTTACTACCAGCATAGCAGAATAAGGATGAGTTTCTCAGCTAGTCCAATGCTCTATTTAAGCTAACAACTGATTTATGCTTGCTCTGGATTTGGCCCTGCTTTCTTATAGTGTCCTGTGTGGGCTATAAATCAGACCTGCCATACAACTATGCATGATCTTTAGAATAACTTTTCAGTTTAAAAAAGATTTTTTAAAATAAAACTTAATTTTCCACAGAATTGTTTTGCTTTATTTGCAAAATGTTCGGGAACATTTTTGTTTTGTTTCTGCACCAGCACAAATGAAAAATGCAGGCCTTTTGGTTTTCAGTTGCTTTTCTTTCACTGACAATTTTAATTACTTTGCAGAATAGTCCAAACTTTTACCTAATAGGAGCATATTAATTTTCCATTATAAAGTAAAGTACCTTCATTTTCCAATACTAACCACCATAAAATAAAAACAAACCTGCAGAAGAATTAAAAATATGAACAGTCATGTATTTTCTGAGACTTCTCCCAAGCCCCAATTATTATTTTCTTAAACACGCTCTGTTAATAATACCCTCTAAGATGTCTTGGAATCTTCCTAATTTCAACAGGATAAACTACTGCTTTTGGCAGTGTTATTCTCAATTCTTTTCATACTAACACTCACATAAAGCATATCAGCCTGTTCTAAAATCCCATTGATTTATTCTCTTACACTCAGCCAAATTAGGATAAAATTGCAGTTAAGAGTCTTTTCTTCCCCTGATGTGAGATCATTGCACATTTTACTGGTGTTAATAAACACTGTCATTACAGATTAATTGTCTTATCTTTGAGACCCCTGTGTGGTCTTTGTTCTGTGCGTAGCCACAAGGTGCAGCTTGCCTCTCCAACATCTGTACCAGTGATGGAGACAGAAGGCTTCTGAAATGACACCTAATAAGCTATAACCACCGAATTAATGGTTTATCACTGGATGTGAATGGATTCACACTTGGTCTCCCCAAAAGTTCATTTATTATATTGGGCACAGTGTTGTGCAGAGAGACCGAAATAAATGGGCAGTAAAATATAGTTAAGCCTGTTTAAAGAAAAACTGCAGAGATTCATACTTACAGCCATTTTAATTACTGATCAGCATACATTTATGCCTGATGAGAAACAGCTTATTAAAATAGCTAAACATAATTATCTAATCTCTAATCTAGACAGATCTGACTGTCCATTTCCAAAAGCCAGTGTGTCACCTCTTCATTGGTATCTGTAATCGTAAGCTTTTTCCAATCTATCTGCCCAACAAGCCTTTTAATATGTAGAAACTAAGTCCACATCCTTCTTGCAGTTTATCAGTAGGAATAATTGATTCAATAAAATTCTGTTATATCCTCTTTGTTTGAGCACTCTGACTGGTGCTTTTTGGAATTCTCAGTCCACGATACCAATTAGTCCTTTACAAAGAGTTGCTTATTTTTAACAGTAGTTTTACATAACCCAGTCTGGGTTCATATCTCTGAGAGAGAGAGTACCATGGACCCTGTTAACAGCATCTGCTGGAGGAACTGCCCAGACCAGTGTTTTTAAGTGGGTCACACTCCCACCATACAGGCTTAACCCCACTTAGAAGCAACCAGCTGCCTTCACGCTGCCCAGCACTTGGCCCTGATCCCCTATAGACCCCATGGCTCTAAGAGACAGTTGTTTTCTTTCTTGCAGTTTTCACTTGGAGATGCCTGAGATCTCACGTAGGCTATATGACAGCTTGAAAGACAGTGGTGTTTCTATAGCCCAAGAGCACGGGTGGTTATTGCATGCCATGGGAGAGTAACAGGAGAGTGCGAAGGCGTCTTTGAGAGTGCAGGGCTGATGGGGATGTGCTGGAGAACATGCTTTGCTCTTCATCCCTACTGCTATAGGAGCAGTCCACGGGGCAAACTACTCTCAGAATCACACTTGGAGGGGTGTGGAGAAATACAGTTGCTTTACTCCATCTCGTGCAGATGACCAAAGGACCAGATCTGGGAGCAAAGCAGGCAGATAAGTTATTTGACAGTGTGGATGTATCTGAACAGGTTTCTTTGCAGCTGACCTTATGTATACAAATATGGGTGTGTATTCTCATCTGGTTGGCTCCCTTTCTTTTTCCATTTATGTTAGGTAAATATTTCATTTTATTTGTCCACAGTTCAAAAGCTTTATAGCTTCAGAACCAAACACATGAAGTTTAAGAGAGCTTTTTATTGACTTTTTCCCTGACTTATCCCAACACTGGCTTTTTATTTTACAGCTCCTAAGGCGCCCCTAATATCCAAATTTTCAGTGCTGTCTTCACCACCTTTACTCCCATGGCTGAAAGGTGACTCAGACATTACAGTGCATGTTGTTATACATTCCTGTCAGGGATATTTAAAGAGATGCTTCAGCTATAAAGATTGTAACCAGATCTCAGTCTGTCTGAAAGGCTGCGTATGTTTGGATCCAATTGTTCTGCTTTATATCAATCTCTAGCAATGTTTAGTTATTCTTTAACTGTAAATGATGTTATTCATATGCGTATTTGCTGTAATTTCTTCTGTTATAAGTGACATTTAAAGTTTTGCTCTCAAGGAATTAGGGTAGAAATTCCCGAAGCACTTACTTAAATCACTTAAGCATACCAGAACATTTCAGCTATTACAAGCTGCAAATGTTAGCCTCTGCCGTCAAGCTAACAAAGTTACTTAGAAAAGGCTGTGGGCTGATATCTAAACTCAACACAATTTAAAAAAAAACCCCAAACACCACAACCTCCCCACCCCCAAAACTTTAGCAGACTATGAACTTTGATCACAGGGGCAGGAAATGTAAGTCCACTAATTGTGATTTCCTTCAAAGAGGCTATTCTTAATTGTAATATTTTAGCCTCCTTTTGAGACTATTCTGATCCAAATTCTGTTGTTCTCACTATGTGATGGCAGGCTCACTGCAGAGGACTTGACTCTGAATAGGAACCCTGGGAACGGAGTGGGAATTCTGAAGCGGGCACCCCAGCTGCACTGTGCCATGCCTGCCTATGCTTTCTTCTCCCCTTCTTTTCCCTCTTCCCGTCCGGCTGCTGCTCTAAGCTGGGGTTGGCACGCTGCTACGGCTGTAGCTGCTCTGTGCGGTCAACCCCATTACAGTACCAGGATTCTGGTGGTGTTCTCCAGCTCTGCCCCTTACACAAGTGAGTGCCTTCAAACGGCTTCAGACAGGTTCAACAGAACTGTAAAGGCAGAGATCCTGGCATATAAATACGCTGATCCCTTTCTGTTCTAACTTATTGTTGGTATTTTGTCATGATGCTGTTCCCATTCAGAGGGAGCGAAAAGCAGTTCCATCAAAGCAACTGCTTCCCAAGTGAGGCTCCAGCATGACTTAGAAAGGATCTGTTAAACAGGACAGAGCAATTAAAAATCAAATGGAAAATATTTACCCTTAACTACTCTCTAAACTTACATTTATACCTTTAACATTTATACCTCATCAACTTCAGATGGAATTATTACTTAGGTTTGCTGATACAGCATACATAAAAAAACCTCTTGACTACTGCTTCGGTTGCATTGTAAATAATACTTAATTAAAACCACAATAAGCAAATGTCAGCAGTAGCCTCCAAAGCTTTGATGTAGGAAAAATACGCAGTTTAAAAAAAAAAAAAATCTCTACAACTGCCTCTTCAGTGAAGTATGGTGAATTAATCTACTAATTTCTGCAAGGTTTAACGCAATAGTTTTATTATTCAGAAAAATGGGCATGTTCAACCACTCTACATATTTGGGAAGAGATCAAATGTAGATGAAAGCTCCCACTTCAACCTTTATTGATGTGTAATGAGACAATTTACAGAGCTGCTCTATCTTCTCTTATCAGCAGCCTTCTAAATCTCCTGGATTGCTAACGGCTTCTGTGAAGCAATTCAGATCAGCATCTGGTGTCTTGTAAAAACCAGTGCAGCAACATGTGCCGATGCCTGAACAAAATCTGATTTTGAGGTCTGAATGATACAGAAATTTCCCATTCAAACAGCTGGAAGTATTTTGTTTCACTCTTTCTCTTTTCTCCCCTCATCAGTTTAGTTGGAACCCACAGATTCAGAAAATTGAGTTTTCTAATACATTGCTTTTACATTTTGCCTTAGAGGGGCCTGGGGTGAGGAATGTCCTGGGACGTGGCTGCTGCCATTAGCAGCAGGACTGTTCGCCTTTATCGCTCCCTCTGCCTGTCTCTTCTCTTTCCAAGAGGTAAGCAGCCAGGATGAGACCGTTGGGGGATATGCCCTCAGCACAGCCAGAAGTGTCTGGAGATCCACCCTAACATTCCTCTCAAATCACCTGACTACCTGGCTCAGAGGAACATGAGAAACCAGCAGGGATCTTCATGTTCTCTGCAGGCCTACAGCTGAAAACCATTGCGTTGTTAGTGTATTTTCCCATCAGTCGAGACACGGTAATCAACTGTGCGTGTGTCTCCGGACCATTGCAAATGTGAAGACAGGCTGGTTAGCTGCTGCCTTTGGTGCTGTAAGCCAGCCATGTTTGCAATGTACTGGGAGTATCATATGCTGAGCCTTTTGCAGCTCTGCCGAAGGGAAGCAGCTTCTAGCTGTGGGGCAGTTACTATGGGCTGTATCGCCGGGCTGTATCTGACTGCCGGTCATCCTGGGAACCCAGCAAGTATTGATGAAAACCTCCCTTAATCAAAGGGGAAATAAATACTCCTACTTAGAATTTACATGTGTACAGGTTGGAGGAGGAAGGATAGGAAGCCTCGCCTCACCTCTGGTAACAGCTCAGCTAGTTTTTGTTTTCAGCAGAATATGGGGAGTAAGTGGAGCTGAGCAGCTTCCCACAGCTGGATGGGGATGGAGGGGATGGAAGCAGCATGCTACAGTATCAGGCCAGGGACAGGTGAGGGGGTAGGAAAAGAAGGAGGTTTGTAAACAAAATAATAATAAAGGAAAATGCAGCTTTAGGGAGACCAAAACCATTCATCAAATCAGCAAGCAGTCTGGTCCGAAAGAAAGGAGAAAATTGTTTCAGAAAAACCAAAGTGATTTTGCTTTGGAAACAGCTTTTCCATTGCTGATTTGATGTCATTCTGTAAAAAGTATAAACATAAGGCTTTACTAAGGTGAAGAAAAGAAATGTGATGTTTCATTTTGAATTGAACAAAATGTTCCAGCTGCCCCCTTCCTTTCAACTTGGCCACCCTACCTCCACTCGTGGTGGCGGGAGGGTACCGTCACCCACGTCTGAGCTCTCGAGCCCCTAAAGGCATCCAGACTCTTTTCTTTTCCCACTGCATCGGCATGCCCTCCTCTCACCCCTAGATGAAGGGACCTGCAAAGTGCCATGGTCATCTCCTGAAGCGCTTATGTTACGAATAAAAGTACGCAGCAACGGAACGCCAGATGACAGCAATCACTGGGGTGAAGCACTGCATTTTCATAACCATCTTACTGAACCGCATACATATGTTTATATCATTACCTGCATGAAATGAAACAGATATATCCCATTATGTAGTATTAGCTTGGTAAAGGAGTGGGAAAATTGTTATCGAATTACCTAAAACACTTTGGTTCAGTGCAGTTTGTCATTAACTGCCAGCAATACCTCATTTTTACATATGCTTTCCTTTTTAAAGCTATGCTTTCTACTAGCATTTAGCATACTGAACTGGAAACTGGAACCTAGAAGTTTAATATATCAAGGTCAGGGATGGCAATTTTATCTGAGGGAAAAAAAAAAGGTGCAATTGCAAATCCCCCCCAGACTACTGCATTTTGGACGCAGAGTGTTTTGCAGTTATAACTAAATTGGTCTACCTGAATCTGGGCTGTGGATGCTGTATGTGAATATGTATGTGCAGAGCTGGTAGTATGCATGAGGCAGATACTTAGGTGCGTCAAGGACTGCGTACATAATGTGATGTCTGAATAATTATTGTAGTGGACAATTAACCTCCAAGAGCATGCTTTAGAGCTATTTACTGTGCAGCTGCAAAAGCTACATGACGAAGTGGCAGTCTGTGAACAGAACTGTCTGCTTCCTCTGACAGCATTAATTGCAGTTCACATCATCCAGCACCACCATGAAATAGTGGGGTCATGACTTTGCCTCACAGGTCATCAGAAGAGCAGCTTAGACAATCTAAAAATCAGGTGCATGGGTATCATTCTCCTGGTTTTCAGTTGTCATTTCTGAAAGCAGAGCCATTTTCTTGAATTATAGATAGAAGAGCTAATCAATTAGAGTAAATTGAGGTTAGAAGTGGGCATTTTAGTCATTCAGTTACGGATGAATGTCACAGCACATTTAGATGATCTACTTGTCAAACTCGTGAAGATAAATGTGTTATGTTAACTCACTTTGTGAATACCTGACATATGCATGATGGCCATAGCCTCGCATGCTTTCCTCAGCTCTTTTCCAAGCAAAGCACCCCTTAAAATCCATGAGCACATTGCTGCATATTCGATAAGACTGAGTCAAAGAGAGAATATTTATCCGCAAAGGCAGCTTGATTCAGCGTTCATCAGACAACACACAGGTAGCCAAGGTATAACAATACTCCTAGAAAACCTTAGGCTTGATTTAATTAACACTGTTACACCTTAAAAGTGCTATGACAAACACACAGGAAGACTTGAGGCAATCTTCTTCCTCTTTTTTTAACTTAAACCAGGGAATAATCTTTGACTGAAGAAGCATCTTTGTCACTTCCTGATTTTTTTCACATTCCTAATCTCTTTTATTGTCACCCTATCAAAGCAATCTGCTATTGATTTCTACAGTGTAATGTCTTCTTCAAATACTGTACTTATTTGTTAATCTATAAAGTAGAAAACAACTTATGAGTAAGGCAATTTTTTTTGATACACTATTCATGTAGAAAGCAAATATCCGACAGGGGACTCATGACATGAAGGATTAGACTCAGTGACCAACCAAGCTCTCTTCCAATTCAATGTGCCTATACCTCCACTCCACCATTTACATATAACAGCTTGATTTACATGAAATATAATATAAATTTTTAAGTATGTTATGTGCATAAAATTAATGGACATCCATTTTTTAATACTAGCTGTCATAGACACATAAATATTTTTTTTGTTATTAACATGCTTGCTAAGTTTTTAAAAAATCAAGCTTCAAGTATTTGGCATTCAGGTTGTCCACAATATCTTAATTTAATTACTTTGTGCCTATTACACAACCTTTACATACATGATCGTGTATTATTTTTTCAAGACTGCTGTTACATTTGATGTAGTGGATGGAGGGTGGAAGGCAAAGCCTTGATAATGAATGAAGTTTCTGTATATTGGAGATCTGCTTCATTGATTGGAGAAGGTGGACACTGTGCAGTTAAGTTTTGGATCTGATTCTGTAAAGCTCCACCTGAGAAAAATGGCCTTAACACATTTGATATTACAGTAGTGAACATGTTTAGTAAAAGAAAGCCCTTTACTTCCCACCTAAGAATTCCTTATGGTTATGGACTACAGCTGGTCATAAATTTGTCATCAGAACCATTCTTCACCTATAAATTGGCTTTTGATTAACCATAATTTTTATGAAATATTCCTCTATATAACCAAGCTTATATAATGAAAGAAAATCATACAGTAAAACTTCAGTTTTTCAGCATGCTGTGCTTCATCTAAGAGAATTAGCTCTCAACTCCCACTGCATTCAAGACTAGGATGTGAACAAGTATGAACATATGTTTTTTAAATTTTGACTCTATTCCACTTAATCTAATGACCTTCCAAATGAAACACTTCAATATACAGACCCCATGTTTCTTTAAGAAAAACAAAATAAAATACAGCCCCCAAGAAGGGAGTATAACTGTAAAACTCACCCAAGTATCCTGTTATTTGCATCTTCATTGTTTAGTATTACTATTATCACAAAGACCTTTGGTGACTGTTAATAATGTAGAAGCTTTGTTGAGCTGATTAACATTGTGATCTGTGCTTTCAAGCTGTACTGGCTAAATTGTGCTAATAGATGCTTTATTCTGTGGGCTTTTTTAGGCTCATGAGCAGAGAATTATAATTCCCAGCATTACTGGAATAGCAAAATGTCTTTCAGTTTATCGCTTCAAAGTGTAAAACATGACATTTTCAGAAGTCCTACCAAGTCAGATAAAGCCCCCAGCTAAGATTCTATTGAGTACTTTTTTTGTCTCAGATAAGTAATTTTTCCCATAGCATAGTGATTTCTCTTTAAAAGATATTAAAAGCTAAATTTAGTTTCCTGAAATAGGATGAACCCAAACATATTAGTAGTTTCCACCTAAGCTTTTTAGGGATGGGACTGTGGTTTCTTTCATATTTGTATACAGCAAAGAACCGGTTCTGAGTCTTTTATAACACAAACAAAATAATGGTAACAATGCATAGTAACTAGAAAGGGAGATTTAATACAAAGAATCATTCTAGATTTTATAGAATAAGGCACATAAAATGCCCAAAGCAAACAGAAGAAGGAATTTGCATTAAAAACCTAAAAACTTTATTACTGATGAACAAAAGAAAACATATAGGAAAGACAATATAAACAGTAGAAGAGATGCTGTACTCCTCACTGACTGAGCAATTCCTTTCCATGCCTATTTCTTCATTGTGCTGAGATGCTTCAAGAGGTAAAAACTAATTTGAACTGATTATACATGTGCCTAGAATCTGTTACTTCCTATTTCAAGAGTGCTCATTTTACACTTATTGGATCAAATTCTGCTTTCAGTTACATAGATAACTAAAGTTGAATGTTATTGATTTCTTTGAAATTACTTTGACCTTGCCTCAAATAGAAGTTGGCCTATTGTCGTTATCCTAAATATACGGAAAAGTGAAGAGGTGATAAGAACGCATGATTTTCTTTTAACTGGGTTGGTCTGTGGCATGTTTCAGTTTTGATATCCGTGTAGCAGGGATGGAATATATTCATAAACTAAACACTAAAATGACTCCTTTATCAAAAAATAGCGAATTATTAATATTATTAAAGCAGATTAGGTTTGGGATTTTGTTGTTGTTGTTTGTTTGTTTCTCTTGATGCAGGCAGCCTTGTATTTGTGTGTAATCCTTTGAAAAGCAGGAAAATAGTTGTCCTCCTTCAGGATGTATAAGCACTTTGAGCTTGATTTCCTTCTGGTGGGGTATTCCAGAACAAGGGAAAGGTACCATTTTGTTCTGCAATACATTGTGCAATTAATGCCTAGAATGTAAACAAAAACCTTCCCAGCAAATGACTGACTGGTATGACAAGGCTTCCCCAACTCCAAAGTGGAGGTCTAAGGCCTTTGTCATGCTTAGACCCACACTCCTGTGTTCATTTTTCAAAGGAGGATTTAAATAACCCTATCTATATCAAAAGGATCTGAATTCTTAGAAAAAGGAATTCAGAACAGGCAATCATATTTTATTTTGAGCAATTAGTCATTGCCCTGTCAATGCCAGCAGAGTTCAGTGGGAGTTTCATGTGTACAAAAATGGTCTTCGTCTTATTTAAGCACTAAGGATTTCTAACAGTAGTATGAACTACAGCTCTACTGTAATACTTTAATTTCAAACTTGTCCAGCTTTTCTAAACCCAGACTTAATCTCTGCTATACTACATCAGACTTACAGTGAGATAAGGTAGTAAAACCCTAGTGGCACAAATCTGCTGTGGCAGAGTAGGGAATCTGGTCAGAGACCACCTCTTTTCATCTCTTCAACATTTGCTACTTCAGAGTAACATGAAAAGCCTGCCTCCATGCTCTGAAAGTAATGCAAGCATACGCAGGAAGGGCTGCAGGATGGTTGTCCACTTTCAAGGTCTCCCAGTCACATATTTAACCGGGGCACGTCAGGAACTCAGTGCTGGTTCAAACCCAACTATTCCCCAATTGTCCCACACCATTACAGATTTTTAAAGTTTGTGCTGCAGTTGAAGTATAAATCTCAGTATGCATTCCCTAGCATTCAATTTCCATGGAAATCGTTGAGACTGGAAAATAAGAGGGATCAGAACTTCTCACAAGATTTCACATGCTCCTTGGTTCCTGTCAACTCCAAATTGCCATGGGAGCAGTCTCTCCTGTGGAATTCTGCTGCCTCTGTTTCTGGTTGACATCAAGAAGTATTGAGGTATGTGTAAAAAGTTAACTTCCCCCCACCCCCTGAATACCAAATAGCACGCAAAGTTAAATGCAGTCACAATTAGATGTCGGTTATAAGTTCTCCATGTCCTGGCTACAGATATTTCATTTCTAAAAGCAGCCTGTTAATGTCAAACATTTCCATTCTAGCATTCAGAGATTATGAGTTTATTGCAGCAGCTGTAATCTTCGTGTATTTCAAGGGAAATATATTAGGAGACATTTTAAATGCATTTTCCTCTATTAACATAAATCTTGGCATCTTGTGTAATAAAGTCAAATAACAGGGCATAAATTACACCAAAAGTCCTGCAACAATAAAGAAGTCCTAAAGGAAAAATAAAATTAAATTAAGATTTCAGGTTTAAAATTTTGTGTGGAATGCAATTCCTCAACACCAGGTATTCCTTCTGTCATCAGCATACAAAAGCTGAGGTACTGGTAATGGGACACAAAACTTTTCACTAGAAGGTTAAATCCCTGTAGCTCCACAGTGTGTGGAAAATATGAGTCTCCACTGTCTGGCTGCTTCTTGGTGGCTTCTGCAGTGCAAGTTCCAGGGAGACATTAGAAGCAGGCTAGAATCTCCTTGTATCTGTCTTTCAAGTTTTTTTCCCTTTTAGGCTAGCTATAGTCTAGGCTGCTCAGGCCCATGTTCAACCTAAACGGCTCCAGAAAGTTCCCCCGCAAATGCTCTACAATGTAGAAGGAAAAGGGCATGGGCAACGCACCTCCATGTAGCGTGGGTTCATAGCTGCCAAAACAGCCCACGGGGACCCTTAGCAACTCATACACTTCGCCAGCATGAGCTGGCCACAAACCCAACAGCAATCGACGCGTGAGCTGAAATCCCACTCCAACCCTCCCCCTCGAGCTGAGTTTAGCTGCCGTCCTCCGTAGCACTCTCTTGCAGCCCCAGGCTCTGACTCAGCCAGCCACCCTTGCCGTCTCTCCAGCACACTTCTTCCACCCAGGCCGCTGACAAACCCCCCTGCGGCGAGCGTAAAACACCAGGCATGGGAGACAGGCCAGGGTTTCCAGGGCAGGGAATAAGCCGTGAAGAGGGACCTGCCTTCACGGACACGTTAGCTGTGGCTGCACATGGCAGCTGGCTGCAAGAGCTCCCGCGCGGGACGTACGCTCTGGTAGCGCGTCGCAGGCTCGGCAGCTGTCACCAGTGCTAAATGTATCTTGGAGAGAAAAATCTGGTGCTGTTTTCTCTTCTGACGCACACGTGAAAGCTCGTGCTGCTCATGGCAACTGAACGTGTCGGATGCCTACTCAGGATTGTGGCTGCGAGTCAGCAACATCTTTGAGCACATACTCAACACTAAGGTTGAAGTGGTGAGTCTACTGAGAGGTTTGAAGGTAAGCATGTGTTCAAGTACCCTTAATGGCATATTGTTTAAACTCTGATAGTGCATCTGTTAGGAGAAAACAGAGATGGTAACTGATGATGATTCAGCTAAATATTTTGGGTAATCCCTTCATTTAAAGTCCCTAAATTTGAACTTAATTTATATTTAGTTAGATTGTTGTCATGCCTTAATAAAATAATACAGGCTTGTTAGGGACTCATTTATGGAAACTTAATTTCATTGCTGTGAGACGACGAATACTCTGCTGCACACTCGATTATTTCAGATGCTCTGGCTTTACGTGGCCTTCTTTTTTCTAGTTGCTTAGCTAAACTGAATGGAGGCTATCTGGGGGGAGCTCCGACGGAGGGGATATATGTTGGAAATGTGATTATTGTATGTGGTGACAAACTTGAGTACCCACAGTCTAGCTTGTGGTATCCTGATACCAGCTCTGGGTAAATGAACACTGGCTCTCGCCTGTCTTCACAGCTGAGTTTCACCTCCCCGTCCAACAGAGCAGCCTTGCACTGAGCATCTGTTCCCAGACTTGCCACTTGGCTCTCCAGAAAGCAGCCTTATTGCTTACATTAAGGTGACTACAGAGACACTGTTCACATATGTCCAGTTTGGTATGTACTGAAACATGTCCCTGGCCTGGACTAGCAAGTTCAGCCCACACCTTTCTCCATGGCACAGCTCTATGGCAGGCTCCTTCTAAATAGGATCCTAAATACAGGTATGTAGACACACTCTCTCCCTCTGTGCCTTGTGCAAATGGTCGGTGGTTCTTTTGTCTTCTGCCTGCTAGACCTATGTCTCTGCTAGCTGAATAAAAGATTTTATCCCGGGAAAATAAGCCCATAGGAAGGCAATGAAAACATAAGAGGCAGTACAGGCAACCAACCAATCTGTCTATCCTGGGTTTCTTAGCTTGATGCTGAGAAAATGCTATGAACATTATTTCAAATAGAAGAAGTTTCTATGCACCCTTAATCCAAATCTTCCCTTTTTTACCACCACTTTATTCACTCATTCCTCCTCTTTGATTTGATGCCTATTTCTGTTTAGGAGCCCACCTAATGTTTTATTTATTGATTACATAGTTTCAAAATGGAAATAAGAGATAGGGAAATTCCAGAAGAAAGACATTACTTTGGAAAACACTGTGTATGTGCCGTGGTCAGTGTAGTAAAGCTCTTGATATAGTAGCAAACCCAGTAATATTTTTTCTGCCAACGAACAAGTCTGTGTGCATGTCAAAGCACTCACTCTCCCACTCCCCCAGAACTTTCTTGCATTCTTAGACAGAAATCTGAAAACTAAAATAAAAATAGAGTTTCAGAGGTTGTACACCCTCTGTGCCTGAAAGTGATCTATTTTTGACTCTCATTATCTCTTTCTCTTGGCTTGCTCAAGTGTATTTTTAAAGTATTTTCTCCCATGCATAACATTTTATGAAGAGCCAAGTTAGAATAAGTCTGCAGTATGTAAGGACTGAAGCTCTAGGTAGCCATTTTAGCTTCTGCAACAGGCTCCAGGAGGAAGTGAGGCCAGTAGGACTTTAGATTTCTTTCACAGATGTCAAATAAGAATCCTGCTGTAAAGCCTGAAGTAGTTGAGCTCTGAATGCTTTTGTTTATGTGGCCATGTATGGCCCAAGTTGCACCATCATCTGCGCTGGGAGCGAGTGGTGGGCAGTGACCCTACCATTACCTCTTTACTGAGCATCCTGTGAAGGCAAGTGGCTCTGAAGGTGGAACACATCATACAGCCTGCGTCAACAGCCTCATCTCGCTTCTCCACTCACCCTTGTACTGCTTCTGCTGCAAGCTGCCGTACGTACTGAACGGCTGCTGTTGCCAGTGTCAGAATCAGTAAGTACCAAAACAGAGGCACTGTCTCTGGTTGCTCATTTTTGCCCAGAGTGATAAAGAAATGGTGATGGTATTGTATTGAGCTCTTCCTCTTTTATATAGGCTTTATTAACAAATAATTGAAAATAAGGACCCTGAGGTCACCAAATCTGCCCTGCGAAAGTTCAACTATATCTATTCTTGGCGGATGTTTATCTTGTGCGTAAAAGCCTTCTGTGATTCTTCAACCTTCTCACAGCAATCTGTTCCAGGGGTCCGTCATCCTTGCTGTTAGATGTTTGTCCTTAAAGTCTAACTAAACCCTCCTTACTGCAAATTTAAGGCCATTGCTTTTATTGTACCCACAACTACATTTTAAATATTGGAGAATGCTACTCGTTGCCTTCTTGGTCTTAAGCATCTCCAAGTAGAGTGGAGTGATTATTACAGATGATACTCTGATTTAAACATACCCGTATAGTATCTTCCCTCTTTGCCTCAGGCTGATTGACTCATGGGCATAGCTTCTGATTCGTTATAACCCTCAAATCCTTGCTGGATAAAGTTATACCCAGCCAGACATCCTCCAGGCTGTGTTCATGTCATTAATTTCTTCAACCTCTGTGCCACAGTTTCCACTTCTCTGTGTTGTACCACAACTTTTTCTAAATAGAAGTGGTCTTTTCCTTAAAAGAATGGTTCTTGCACCACTTCTCCAACTCACCAGGATCATTTTGAGTTCTTATTCTGTTCTCTGACACACTTCTTGTCCTTCCCAGCTTAGTATCATAAGCATATTCTCCATCCCATCATCAAAATTATCAACTAATAAGCTGCAGTGTGCCTATCAGATGTCAGGGGCTAACAAAGAATATTTTCAAATTGACCCATTGTCTCTCTGCCACTGCTTCTCTTCTCTGTTTAGTTCTTTACCTGAATCATTTTCCAGGCAGGTCCTCTTTGAGACTTCCATGTGCATGCAGTTTTCTTATAACTAGTTTCTGACTGAACTGGGAAGAGCTGCTTTTTATGACTTACTCAAGGCTGTCTCAATTGTTGAAAAACAGTCCTTGATCTCACTGCAAAGGACCAAAGTGCTAAAGTCCACTTGTTTCAGAATAAAATAGCAAGCTGTTAGAAATTTCTTTGCTACTTCAGACTAAAATTCAACTGTCATTTGAGGTTTAAAGTTCAAATAAGTTCTGCTTTTTCATTCTTCTGAGCACCTTGGTGAGTGATGCACTCAGTCTTGTCCAGCACCCAGCTTAGCTGTGTCGTATTTTTATTTCTGTCTGCTTCTTCTGACCAGAAACATAAGCCTGGCCAACACAAAAGAAGCCATCACCACTAGCAAAGACTGGGTCAAGCATGATTATAGTAAGCAAATCTAATGAAGTTAATGCAAATAAGACTTGGAGAGTTTATTACTCTTGAGTACCTTAGTGAGTGATTCAAGCTGAGAAGGAACTTTCTCAGAATTTGCACTGGGATGAACCAGAATGCGTTGTCCTTGGTAACCACTTGTGCCTGAAAAGTTAATTTCTAACTTCTGCCATGTTGTCATTTCTAGTGAAAATCAGCATTTTTCTTGGAGCGTTGGCTCTTGGAGTCACACTATGGTCTCCATTTTTATTACTATGCAAGAAATTTATGACTCTTGGTTATAAAGATGAGATAAAAATGTAGCCAAAGACATTACAAAGACTAAAAAATATAAATATGAAATACAAGCAACCCTTTTTTTTTTTTTTTAATTTACAAAACCAGTTCCACTGGCTTGTGAAGAAATCCCATTAATTGGGCTGAAATCTAGGTCATGATTTTTGAGTCCTTGGGCTTGGCACCATGATTTTTGGCCTGTAGCTCAAAATGGAGCCTGCCATCTGCACTTTGGGAATCCATTACCGTTGTCAGAATCACACAGTGTAATATAGCAACTGCCCAAAGCAAAACAAAACCAACTGAAAATACTTCAAGATACTATAGTCATTATATCCATCTGTCTAGCTATTTATAAACTAGTTAGCTGAGGTACTCCACACATTCTGGAGGCAATAACTTGCCATTCCTGTTTATTTTTGCAGGTGCCCTTGAACCAAGTAAAAAAAAGCAAAATGGCACAGGGTTGAGAAGGGTAGAATTTGTTTGCTGCACACAGTGAAACAGTAGGTTCTTTTCTCAAAGCCTGAAAAATGATACATGAACTGCAGTGAAGAATTTCTGGAGTTGGTTCAATTCATTTTGACACTTTGGGGAATACTAATTGAGCGTTCAATAGCTTCAACACTGTGGGACTGGGGTAAGCCAATCCAGGAAAACCATCAGCCATGGGGAAACCAATTTCCTCTCTCAAACTTATTGTTCCTTTATGTCAAAGGCGATCCCAAGAGATTCTACTTGTTGCTGACACATTCCAGAAATCATTTCATTTTCCCAGTACTTCTTTTTTCTTGTTCTTTTTCTTTTTTTTTTTTTTAAATCAGCAGAAGCAGGCATGAGAGTTAAGTACCACAAGGGCAAAAGAGAAAGCTTAAGCTTATAAAAGAAATGTTCAGAAAAGAGGCGAGATAGCTAAGAAATGGCAAAAATGCCAAACCTGCTGGTTTCCACTGCCCTTGGAGTGCGATGCTGTCCATGTACATATGTGTGTACAAGTAACTACTGTATCTGCAAAAAGATTATTTACTTGACCCGTCTCTCTGCTGATATGAAATAGAGTAGCCCTGCTGAACTCATTGGAATTACGTATTTGTTAGATTGTGGCTGCTTAGCTCACTACAAAACAGAGATAGATGGTCCTTGGAACATGAAGCTGAGATAAATATTGCTAGCCCTCAGCTACAGCACTCTCAGCTTCTGCTGAAGGCGTGACTACCCCACACCGTAAGGATGTGCCAGATCTAGCCTTATTTTTCAGCTGTGTTTGAGAAACTATCAGGAAATGAAAGAACTGCATTAGAAGCAAAATCCTTTCTATTTCTCATTAGAGAAACCTCCCCCCAAACAGGCTGACATGCCTGTCTCCGAGAGGATGAGTGAAGACCCTTGACAGCCACAGGTACTTTTCACTAGGCAGGCATTCCACCAGTGAACATGTGGAACAGGCAACAGGCATCTCCTAGATGCACTTATCTTCCTTTCATATAGTGTAACTGTTAAAAACACGCGATTATCATATTTGCATAATTCTTTTACAAAACTAGTCTCTCAGCAGTTTCAAAGACATTGCTTCATCTCCCTCCCACTTCCTGCAGGGATATTAGTGTCATCTGGAAAATCTAAGTTCACCGGACAACAAATATTCTGGTGAAACTCATAGCAACAGAGCAACAGCTTTCAAATACTCTTTGCGCTTCTTGGTTAAGAAGTCAGGATTAAAGATTTACTATGTGTTTCTCCACTTTGCTAAAAGCCTATACTTTAATATTTTAAAACTTCTAAGGTTGTGTGCCAATAGTATCACATCTGTCACTGGCAACAGTACCCATTCTACCGGTGGCAGAATTCAGCTATGGAAGAAACTACTGTGGTTCTCCTTGTGTTGTGGCAGACCCACAGTAGGTCATCATTTCTTGCCTACTAGGTATTTTCCCTGAAATTTCAACACATGAAGCTATTCCTCACTTCTTTACAAAGTTTACTAGTCCTGTCATCACTGTTACCCCAGGATCTCACATTAATTAATTTATCCTCACAGCACTTCTTCGTTAGATGCCAGATTTTCCAGGGAGCTCAGACTCAAATTTTTGAGTGCTCAACACCTAAATTGGAGCCAGATTTTCAGAAAAGCTGGGTTCTCATTTAGGTTCTTAAAGAAGAAGCAAATTTTCCAAAGTTCCCAACAACCCTCGCAGCACTGTCTGCTGCCCAGATTGTGTAAGAAGCTGAGGATCCAGTGTGCTAAACTTCTTTTCTACATATGAATATTACATTTTGGTGCCTAAATCAGAGGTGATTTCCTTGTAAAGTCTGGCTGTCAGAGTGGGAGGCTGAGCTCTTTTGATAATCTGGATTGCTATTTTAAGGTTATAACTACTTTGCAGAAGACAAACTGACAGATAGAGTGAGACCCCAATGCAACAGAGCATTTGCATAACAGGTGGAAACGAAGTCAGGGTTCAGTCTTTCAAGCCGTCCATCTCTGTCCACATATGTTCTTGCAAATTGGCCTGTAGTATGGTTGGCTAATAATAGCATACGTGTTCAACTCCAGCGAGAACTGCACGTCAGCCGTGTGTGGGGTGGGCACTGGCTAAAACACAAGCTGAATAGCATCCTGCATGATGACAGAGCTGCTGTATACAACACAGGGAATGAGACAGAATTATGCAAGTTCCTGGAAAGCTGCAATATAACACTTTTTCTGCCCTCTTCCTACTCAGAGGAGCTGAGAAAAACAAAAGACGTACTGCCTATCTGTGCTTGCAACTCTGAATCAAAGCAATCCTAGGAAAAAAGATGGGGTTTTTTTCTACGCTAATTACAACCTTTTACTGACTCTGGTTTACAGCTTGAATACCACGTACCATGATGTAGATTCATCTACTGCAACTCCATGAGCCCCTAAGGTGCATGCCAGCTGCCAAGGGCTCCTGCTCAGGACGGCCCCAGAGTGGAAGAAGGCTCCAGGACTGAGTGAACTGGTAAGTCTACACAGCACAGGTATATAATGCTGAGTGACACAGGGGCAGAAAGCAAGCTTGAGCAATAGCCCCCCTCAATTCACACTGTGCACTCATCAGGTTGCCCTGGCTTTGTTTTGGACCGCACTAGCAAGCTCCCTCTGAGACAAATCTGCTTCAAATGGAGTTAGCCCTGAGCTTTTTGCTGACACCGGGTCTCAGGGCTAAGAACCGATCTTTCGGTCTATTTTGTGTAGCAGTACAGGCATAGCCACAAAGCTCAAAACAACCAGCCTTGCCAACAGACAAGGTTAATTACTCAGAGCACACATACGCCTCAGCTGGTTGTTTCGCTTCGCTTTCCTGAGCGATCACGTTCAGTGCTCACTTGGTGAGATCTGAACTTGCTGTTTCACATGGAGTAGCCATGCCTAAGGCTGGAATCCCACCAGAGCCATTCCCAAAGCAATGGTAAGACTCTGATTTTGGTGGGGCAGGAGTTTGGCTCAAAGGAAAGACTGTACAATTTGTTTACTATTATGAATACTTGGTAAAACATAGGACACAAAGCTTATTTTTAAGATATCATAGGATCCTTCCCCTCTTTGGAAATGTAGGCAGAGATCATTTTCAAGCATTCCTATTTAAGCTCTGGCAATTGTAAGGCGCTGTATTTTTCACTTCTAGTAAAGGCAGCTCAATTTATAAGGGACCAGAGCAAGATGGCAAGGGCCAAACTCGCAGGTGTGGTAAGCGCTGACAGTGCAGGCAGAGAGCGACGGTTGCTCATCGTCTATAAAGGCTGCTGAAGCATGTTTCAAGGTGGGCCCAGATTCTCAAACCCAAAGTGGCGGTACTTCACAGTCTCCCATTAACTCTGCTTCTCCTGGTCATGTATGCAGTTCCTTATTCATGCCCTCCCTCCATTTGATATCTTGTATTTTAAAAATACTTCCAATCTGGCTGTGTTAATGTGACAGATGGGAATGCTTTGGCAGCTCCCTTCTGGTGAAACATTTATAAGGTGGTGCATGGCTTCAGAAAGCAACATATTAGGAAATGGAGGGTAGGGGGTAGAGGGAGGAGCTTTCTTGTTTTAATTTCAAGCAGCAGGAGCCCAAGTAGAGTGAGTCACAGCTTTTCAAACATGAGTCCCAAAGCAAAGAACAAAATGGAAAGTGGAGAAATATAGATTAGGCGGCTAGAGCAAACTTAATGCTTTTAATCAGTGCGGACCTAGATGGTGATTTGTTTGCACATTGCCCAGGGAATGGCATGGGATGCCACCACACACAGGTGTTTTAGCCACAGAGGGAGGTAAATCATTGCTTAACTGCATTAACAGGGCCTAATTCAGCAAGTGACTTGGGACACTGAACACCGGGCACGTGAGGAGCTGTACTGACGGGCTCCAGAACAGCCAAGGGGCCGAGGCTCATGTTCAGAGTCCTGCGGGGAGGGAGGGTGTGCGGCTACTGCAGGAAAGTTGCCCTCTTCACAGCCAGCTAGGATGTTTAAAAGTTGAAAAAGTGGGAACAGTAATTACCATCACGCTGAATAAGAAGGGTGGGTGGGGAAGATATTTCTGGTTTTCCTCTCATTCCCTCCGAGCAATATCACTAACATGAGTACTCCCATAATGCGCAATATAATGGTATCCCAGCAACCGTGCTGAAATAATATTATTTTGTACTTTATGTATAGAGCGGTACCTGCGCAAAACTCAAAGCCCTTTACAAAGACGACAGCCATAATTATCCTAAGGGCTAATTTTGTAAATTAGGGAGGCAATGGAATACCGGTGATGTTTTTGCCAATCAAACAGAGGGAACAGATGTGTATTTTTCCTGAAGTCATTATTTTTTTATTTTGGCCAAGAGCAGGTTCCAGTATGCTCTTCTGGACGGCTTCATCACAAAATCAGCCTTGATTACCTGCATGGCAAAGTAGGGTTAAGCTCATAAAGAGGCACTATCTTTCTGTGTTTCGTTACATGACGTTATTTAGAGATCCAGAACTCTCTTGGTTGCTGTGGTCCAACATACCTTTAATCTAGTCTTTATTTTGCCACTGGCAGTTTGCACAGTTAGACAGCGGGGTATGCTTTCCTGTTTGCTTAGCTGGAGCTGTTGCACTTTAATGTTTACTAGCACTGCTGAGAAAAATTCCAGCAGGGTTGGGTTTTTTTCTCTTTTTCCACTAGCATTTGCTTATTTGTCAAAATTGAAATATTTTGAAGAGATGGTTTGCTTTTGACAGTTTTCCTTCACAACCCAGGAAGCTTTGGGATCAGTCAGCACAAAGGCTGGGTTTCTTAGGGCTCTTGGCATTGCACTGCCTGTGGGGAAGAGCGCCAAGATGTCTGCTCCAGAGTCCTAGTCCCATGGCTTTTTCTTTTTATAGAGAATTTTAAAATGTGTCCCTTGTCAGAATAATACCAAATTTCAAACCACCAAAATTGTCTATTAAGCAGAATAATGTCTCAATGCAGAGCTGCAATATTTATGCACTTAACACCATTGCCAGAGGCACCAAAGTACAAAGGAGTCCTATTTGGAGTATTATCCAACACTTACTTGTATTACAAACGATAATGCAGTGTCTTTCTAGAGCACATGTAAAATAGAAGGTCTCCTCTCATTGATTCATTACCACCCAGCTGACAAAGTCTAACTGGAAATGAATGCACCTTGTTAGATCTTGGAAATATCCCAGATGCTTCTCACTGGCTTTTCCGATCCAAATACTCTCCACTTTTAACAGCCATGGTATTTTTAGACCTCTCTAGCATCTTCCATCTTAGCTCTTCATAGCAGGCCTTGGAGGTGAAGGAGACATTGCAAGCCCCCATTTTGCAAATGAGAAGGCTGAAAGCGGGAGGTTGCCAAAGATCACAGTGCGGTTCCAAGGCAGCGTGGGGAGAGCAGGACAGATGGCCATCCTTGCAGGAGAGAGGAGCTGTGTTATTTCTGGCACACTCCAGCACCTCCATTCTGCCAGCCTCTACTCTGGAAGCTGGGATGGCTATAGGAGCCCTTCTTTTTCTGTCCAGAAAGTCATAGGTACTTTGTGCTATGAAAAAGAAACTGCACTTTTCCTCTAAGAAGGTTGCATTTCAGGAGTAAGCGAAACGACTTGCTGGTCTGAGTGGCAAACGTGCCAAAAGAGAAATGTTTTCCTGGCAAAAACCTAACATCCCTAACTGTGCTAACAGCAAGCAAACAATCTCCTGTCCCTCTCCCCCAAGCTTCAATGTCCGTAACGGAGGAGGCACGTGAAAAAAATGGTGGCTAGTCGGGCTAGCACGAGCCACAAAAAGTAGTTTCTGCCTGGTCAGATGGCCCTTGGGGATGTGAGCAGTACTGACCTAGGAGCCAATGCAGAACTGCACCGAGAGCAGAGCTCCACATCCCTGTTGTGTTCCAGCTGTGCCCCACAGGGATTTAGAGACTAAATAGTTCATTTATCCTGCAGAAAGGACCGTAGTGTTTTCTCAGGAGCTTGACATTGTGCAATGGCATTCGTCTTGCAGGGTACAGAGACCTTCAGCATCCTAGGCTGTTACCACTTATAGCATTTTGGGAATCAGTGAAACATGCTGTCTGTATATCGTCTGTTACCATGGCCTGGAAGCATTCATTTCCAGATAGAAGAACAGTTGTAGTAAAGTAAAAGTTGTAGTAAATAAGTGGCATATAGCTGCATACTACATCAGAACTGCTATGAAAAGCAAATCAACCACATCCATTTCTTCCAAAACCTCCTGCCATCTGCATGCTAAACAACGATCTAATTTTGCTGGTGGCCTGGCAGAACTTTCTCAAATTAGTGGGGCTGCACCTGCTTACTCAGTGCTGGTGAATTTGACTTACAAGCATAAAATGACTTTTGCATCTCCAGGTCTGTTTTCATTGCAGTTTGTGGACTATGAATAATTAACTACAGTCATCTGCAACAAAGGCATCTGCTTTGGCACATGAATTCAGGTTTTGAGCTGCAGCTGAATTCAGCACTTGAAAATAATTTCAAATGAAGTCTTCTAATTCTCCCTTTGGTTCCTTTTGGGAATATAAAAAGTGACGAAGAACTACACTTAGACTCCTTTATGGCAGGACTCTAAGTGCAGTTCTTCATCACTACTTCTTGTATTACCAAAATAAATCAATGTGGGAATAGCAACCAACACCTCCTCTAGTCCTACTAATTCTTGTGGCTGGTAAGGTTGTTTAGCTCAGAAACATTCTTATTTTTAAGTACTTCTTTCTGCCTTCCTATTTATAGCTTTCTAGGTCTCTCTGACGTGCTCTTTAATGCCCACTGAATGGCATGACGGTTAAGCAGAAACTGGCTGGTTTTGAGCTGTTTGGTTATATGCTATGGAAAAGTGAAACCCTCTGCCTGTCCCTCTGCAGCTATATTGTGTAAAGCCAATACAATAGCTACACCACGTGAATCCACAGTAACATGACATCAAAGCCCTAGAGTACATGCGGTCATCATGAACGCCAAAAGAAAATGGAGAGTGAGTGCAGAGCCAGGTTGGAGCGCCAGGAGGGCATATGCCAAACCAGTGGGGGATCTCACAGGGATGGGACAGAACTGGTCCTTGAGGCCATGAGTAAAGAAAAAGATCTTCAATGTGCCATTTCTCCTACAGTCAACAGACTGAGCTGTGTGGAAGAAGGAACAAGACAACTCGGATTAACAGAAGACTAACCACACAGGGACCCAATGAATGTCATGGGACCCAAATACAAAAGGCTTGTGGATGTCCAGTCCAGGAGGCTGTCAGAGCTATCTTTTTTCCAGGCTAGTGCTTTGTTTTGCATGTTTGTATGTCTATTTATATATATATTTTACTCTAGAACTACTAGGCATTCTTCTGCTCTGTGAGTCCTCTCATGATAATCTTTGTTCTTGTGCTCTTTTTGGTCTGTGTCTGCATAGCACCTAACACAGTCGGGTCTGGTGTGCTGAGAACTGGACTGATACAACTATGGAAGTGACTCAGTCTGGGAGGAGGGACACTGATGGAACCCAGGGGTCTTTTCAGATGTGGGTCCCAAGATTAAGCTCAGATGTCTAAAGAGGAGAGTTTGCAATGAACCATTTCCTCAGCTGGAGCTTTACATGCATTATTGGAACATAATAAGCTTCAGATAACTATCTATTTGTCAAATTTGTATGGAGTTTGGTCAGCAAATAATTAAAATGAGACAGATGGTGAGAGAGCAAGACAGTACAACAGAAAAAAAAATGCCGTTTCCTTAGGAAACCAGGATCACAACGACAACAGTAAAATGGGACATTTGGATTCACATGATATTTTCCCATTCCACATCTTTTCCTCTGATAGTTCACACTTTCCAGAAACACCTCCCCTTATTGTTTTTCCCGTACCAATTAGACTTGTATTTCTTATGCAATTGAAGTCACACCTCCCAAATTCTTAGAGATAGAATTACAGTGTATAAAATAATGGACTACAGTAAATTATTAGAGATTAGATGAGTAAAAACAAAGCACAGTTAAGATACTGTCTCAATAATAATCATTATATTGCAATCCCCTTGTACATCCAGAAAAAAGTCTTCTATGCTATGATTCTACTAGATAAGTTCTGTGATTTTTTTAGTTGTGTACCATCCTCTTTCACTTATTTTTGAGCAACAGCAATTCCAAATTCCACATAAATCCATGAATTACCATTGTAAGCAACCCAAGTCCAGTCATATAGCACCATCTCTAGTATTAATGTATCCCTGCTTAGGAAAGATTTGTTCAACAACCTGTGGAATTCAAATCACTATCTGAAATTATGCATTTCCCTGGTCCCTTCCTACACGCAAAATGCAGTAAGTTGGCTAGGACCACAGACTTCTACTGTATCTTTGTTCCCACAGGAATATGCTTTTTGCCCAGGACTACTCCATGCACAGATTCTCCGAGACTTGCTAGTTACTTCCAAATATCATTCTTCAACACAGTCTCCTGCTGCTAGTAAAGGAATTTGAGCATGTAACTGAGGTTTCATTCCTTCTTTAAACTTAGAATTTTTAACATCCAGAATCCTCTCATCTCTTTAGCACACATTTTCTGAGCCAAATCCATCAGCTGTCTAAAACCCACTTTTTTTTTAAAGCTGGGAAATGATAAAAGTTCTTCAGTGTTCTTTTAATAAGATCACATAATATTACTTGTTTTTCATGAAAAAAGTGCTGTTAGCCACATTGTTCTGATCAAATTTAGTTTTGCTATCATTTTCTATTCCTCCTGCAACTTCAGCTGGATTTGTTTTTACTCAGCTACAGGTGTGGAACTGCTGAAATGGGTTTTGTATGTTCAGTGATCTCTACAAATCAAAGCTTCTATACCAGTATCAGTCATTATTTGCTTTCCAACTTCAGATGACAATTAGCAAGAGAGATTTGAACTCTCCTCAAACACAATATATTTTGCTTTGACCTTTCCAGAGTGTCAATCAGATTTACACTTATAAGCTAGCTTGGTGGTACCAATCCCCAGCCCTCCTTAAAGAAGCTTTAAAGGATAACAGTGTTTGTTTAAACAGGTATTCAATAGATAATTGAGAAGCAATGACCTCTTTATACTACGATATGACATTTATATAAGAAACATCTCTAAGTTATTCTAAGTGGCTAAAGATGATAAGTTTCTAGGCTCTTTTCCTAGGTCACTTCTGAATACCAGTAGCAGGAAACGTATTGTGGTATACTGTGATTTATTCTTAAAGGAATATACACCTGACTGCACCATCTGCTTTGCTAAACATTGTTTATGTCTTCCTCAGTAATAAAGTAATCATGTAAAGCTATGTCAAATGTGCTAGTGTTTACAAAATACCCTCCAATAAAATACAGTAACAAAACACACAGGGAAATGTACCCATGATACACCTAACTGGTATTTTGCACAAGGGACATACAGCAGGGACAGATGTTGCTCATAAAATGTGTAAATTAACATGATGATACAGATGAAACAAAACTACATTCCCATCTCAAGCCAAACCTATTTCAGGCTCAGTAAACTCTGCTTGAACTTTGTTGTGCTTTCCCCACCCCCCCCCACCTTATGCTCCAGTTTAAGCAGAAGCAGAGCCACACAAATTTCATTAGAAAGTATATTCTTGCAAGACTTCCAAACTATTTTATAATGTTCTGAAACTTTTGGTAAATACAATTGAAATAGATTTTTTGTGTTCCTTTCTGACCAGGTTATATGAAACAGTTTGAGATACTTTTTTAACAGCAAAATCTCTTACACAAGAGAATAGTTTTATAATAAGATTAGTTACAAAACAGTTCCCTTTTATTATTTATTCAGTTTCGAAGAAACAGTCTCTCTCTGAGTTTTATAAGCCATCTCCTTCCTTGGCATTTCAAAAGGTGAAATTTGCTTATATGCAGTGAAGCATTTTAAGGCCTCAGTTCACCACAATTCCTATTATAATGATATAGGATATAAACATTGCAGAGGCCATTTGTTGACCCTTTGTACAAGGCTGTATGCCCAAATATCAAATCTAATAAAACAAAGGCAAAGTAGTGATGGGAAGAATACCTCATCTCCATCTTGGAAATGTTTTACCATTTCTCTTTTTCTTTCTCTTTCCTTTCTTTATTTTTTTTTAAACCCATGGCCCATATGGTATATGATATCTCTGCATAGATTCTCTCAAGCAGATCTCTTTTCATGTGTGCTTTCAGTAGTATTTAACATATACGCTGCAAGCCAATTAAGTCTATCTGCAAAAATGAAAAATAGGACAGATGAAACTATGAAGATCTATGAAAAACTGAAGCAGAATACTGGCAAGTTTTCAATATGTAACCCACTTCTCACATCTGCAGGCCATTGGAAATACTGCGTAACAGGCTGATAGTGCTCATGTCCTCAGATATCTTGCATGGAGTTTCTGCACAAGCAGAAAGGATTCCTCTTTACTGTGCTGAAGGGCACCATTTGATAAATTCTCCCTGATAAAACTCTCCTTCAGCTGTTAGCAGCGGAAAGATTGTGTTTTTGCTGGATAACTCATAGGTTACACAGACAAATACATCATGTCATTAGCAAGGCCAGTAACAAATGTAGCTGTAAATCATCAAAATTCAGCTTTTACTCATAGATCATTGCTTGTAATTTTGAAAATGTATGTTTAGATAAATAATCTTCCTCATCAAGAGTGAGAAATTAAATCCCAGCTTTAAAACTGTATTTCAGCACCATAGTAACTACTTGGCATGTTGTTTTTCACAGGATATAGGAACTTACTCCGGGCTCTGGCTGACCGCTCAGGTGTATTATTCTCAATTTCAGTAGCTGGAACTGGACAGTCCATTGTTGCACATGTCAAAACTCTATGTACTGCTAACAGTCTCTCCCAAATTGTTCCATACTCAGTTTTTGCTGGTATTTACTTCCTATCTGTTTCAATGGGCTTGGATTGCAAAGTGTGATGAATGCTTATAGCATGGTGTCCTCTTTCCATCGGCTTCACTCCAGAGTAACCTGCCAAGTAAAGAGAGCTGCCAAGGAGTTTTCAGAGCCTGCGCTGAAAGCTTTGCCACTGCATCTGCCCTCTCACTTGCACTAGCTGGCCCCAGGGCAGCTGTTTCTCCATCACCCTCTCTACCAGGGATGTTGGGAGCAGCCCAGGACAAAGCCCTGCTGGGAAATGCAGTCTGTGGGTGAGGGCAGACAGGGGACCAGGTGATGGGCATCAGCTGATTGCAGCACTCCCTTTAAATGGCAAGCCCTGGGCTGCTTAGGTTAGTTCAGGTTTGGAGGATGTGTTCTTTAGCAAGTGGAAAAACTGCTTGGAAATTAGTGTGCTGCAGGTCCTAGAAGAAGCTTAAGTAATTCAATATCTGGAGATGAAGTAGGAAGCATGATGAAAGAACCCAGAGGACTACAAGGTTGCTGAGGAGCTGTGGCCCCTGTCCAGCACTTCTACTTTTCTACCTTGTCCTGAGAGCGTTAAATAAATCCCACTGCCGCTTTGCTTCCTCAACAAGGGACAAAACTTTTGGTTTGTAAGGACAAGGAACGAAGCACCTAGTTGCGTGCCTGAAGCAGAAGCAGCTACCTGCCCAAAGCAGAGTGAGGACTGTAGAGCTCTGCTAAAGTGGCAGGAGACCTGCCTTGGAGCACTTCTCTGGGGGTGGACTTCTGCTTTGGCTGGAAATGGATGTAGACCACAACTACCACCATGGCGATGCAGGTTCAGAAAGCTGGGAAGGAGTCATGCTACAAAGGTAAGAGCCCTGCACAGAAATCGGTAACTGTCTGGGGGGGGTGGTACTATGAAAAATGCCAAATCAAAGTCTGAGTTTTTACACTAGAAGGATGTGCCCAGTAAATACAACAATGTTTTGTGGGAACTCAAACTCCTTGCTGTCTAGGTATTCATACATCATACTCTCAAACACTGTGCTTGCTGTAACCACCTCATTTATTTGCCATTTCCTTTTAAAATGTGTTAGTATGACTTTTATGTGTATATATTTGTGTACATGTAAAAAAAATATAATCTTGCTATGTGCAGTGCCCATTGCTGCAGCAACAAAAATTATTTTACAGTGTCTCTCCTGAAGCAAATAATGATTTTGTGCCTGGATATGCAATAGGCGTTTTCATGTCTTCCTCTCATTTACATCAACTCTATTAATGTAATACATATATACAGTTACAATACTGTAAAGCAACCAAAGAAGCAGTGAGAACTACTTTCCATTATAAAATCCTGCAGGAGGGAATTCAGGGAAGACTCTATCTTCTGGCCAGAGTTAAAAGAGCAAAGGAGAAGCCTTTAGGGATTTCAAACTGGACTGGCTGGGGCAATTTTTCTGCTTTGCCTTTCTTGTGTAGAGAGCTGCTTGAAAAACTTCCAGCTAACATTTTTTTTTTTTCTCCTGCAAAATGCCAATTCATGGAAATCAACAAGTTTCATGGGAATATGCTGATTTTTTTTTTTTAAAAACATATTTTCATTGTACAAAAAAGTAAAAAGCGAATCGCAATGGCAAGGTCAAGGAATGTTCTAATATGTCATTTCAAGCCTGTCAGTTTTAACATTTCACCTTGCATATGATTTTAAACAGAGGCAAAAATAAACCATGACTTTTATTTAAATAAGAAAATAACTTTACAGACAACTTCTGTAATAGCATGGAGTTGGAAATGGTACACTGAAAATACCAGATCTTTTGCGGAGCTCCAAAATCTGCTGCTGTTGGTTTCTGCTAGGGAGTTGTTTCCTGGGTGCAGGAACTTGAAATGGGTGTAGGCAGGGCTGTAAATGCCCACTGGTTGTCCTCTTGAGGAACCAAGGTATTGCTGTTATTAAGGGGTTTAAAAGAGTTCTTTGGATCACTTGTGTATTTCTGAGGCTGAACCTGTAGTTTCTTGCTAATGCTTTTCATAAAGCTGTGGTATACAAGCCTTGGGATAAGATGCTTCATGTATGGAAAAATCTAGTCTAAAGCTTTAATTCACTCCTGTCCCTTTCAAATTCTAACACCAGATTACTTGCATTCCCTCATCTTGTCTTGTAGGAGTGTGACTTTAATAAATCCTAAACTGTGGCTGGTGATGCTCCAAGCCCATTTCTGTAAACAGTTGTGTATGCATCTATCCTTCTGATGTGAGAAGATATAAAAGTACCATATCATCAATTTTGTTTTTAATTAGTGGTCTCTGCTCAAGAACATGACTAAACAAGTTCAGCTGCTTTAGCTGCTGTGGTTTTCCTTTTATTAGTACGACAATTTTGATTTCTTGGAGAGTTGGGGCTTTTTTGTGTGTGGAGCTGGAGTGGGTGGTATTGCAGGGATTGAATGTTTTGGTCTTCAAACTTGCAATAAATGTTAAAAGATTTGCTTGTCCTTGAGAACAAAATATATGAACATGAAACACTTCTAGAGAATAAAGCGCTCTTTGTTAATTTAGATACTCATGATCGACTCCTGGGCTAAAAGTGTTTCTTCTTCTGGAGTTAGTCTAACTGAAGCAAAGGAATCCATTTCAACTCAATTTATTGAAAGCCTGCTCTTAAAAAATGGCTTTTATGAAGAAAGTGTCATTTTTATAGTAGGACTATATGTGGACTACTTCCCCATATGCAAACCATACTTATATTCAGGGCAGAAATGTTAGATTGAGCAGATGCCTTTTGTCAGGTGATGGAAGAAGAGCAACTCAGAGGTACAAGTGCCCAGTGAGGCCATGTATTGAGGCTGGCAGCCAGACCCCCCCACCTGATCCCTGGTGGGAAGCACTTATACCTGTCCTTCTATATGAAGGTAGACAAGCCCGATGTGACTGCCTGTTTGAACAGCATGGGGTCAGACCTTTAGAGACTTTTTGGCAATCCTGCTTCAAAGGCTCCTCCCACCATGTAAGCCAGGCATTTTCTCTTATTTATCTAGCCTTGCTACTAACTTATTTTATCCATACCAAAGGCTCCAAATAGCTTCCTTTATCAGTTGTTTCCCAATGGCTTTCCTACATGCTCTGGAGCACAAGCTGAGAATTCAATCTATGTCAAGGTGCACCCTCACCACTTAATGGGAAAACTCTGATGTGATGTAACTTATATTCAGCTCCAGCCATACAACCTGGGTTAATGCAAGTAAGAGCTGATCTCCACATACTGTAGTCAAATAAACCTTAGGATGACCTAGGAGACTTTTCTACATAATCCTAATTCATTGTGGTGTGTGTTTATGAGCACATGTGCCCTCAGCAGCTTCTCTTTTTTGTACTGCCTTGATTATTTTTTTTTTAACTTATTTTGGCCCAGCTGATGGGGAATAGGCCTGACCCTGCTTACAGGTGGGTCCTATAAGGTCTATCAAGGGCTGAGTGTAGGACTACCTCCTGCTTGCAGGAAGAGCACAGCACACTACCATCATGGGAGCTACAGTGGTAGGAAGATCAGGGAGGGGTTGTCTTTTGTCCTGCACCATCCTTCTTCCCCTTCTCAGTCCTACCCTTGGCAGCATATGAGCCATGTGAGTCTCAAGCTGCTGCCATGGGCAGCACTTAATGCTGAATGCAGGAACAAAAATGAACACTGAATGCCATCAGTCCTGTCAAATGGGCACCTCCAGAGCAGAAAAGTTTGAATGTTTCTTTGCTTGACACCCCAGCCTGAAAAAGTTCTCACAACTTTCATCCAGTCCCCAGCCCTGAAAAGACTGGAGTTCAGCTAAGCTCCTGCCTCACAAGTCAGGATTGCTGCCTGTGATTTCAGGTGCTCTGCTGTTCCATCCCATGCTGTGTCTGCACTACTGATGGAGAAATGGCCTGGCAGGCTTGCTGCCTGCCCATGCTGTTTAGATGCCAGTCTGCTCTTGGGTGCAAACTCTGGACATCTCCAGAGCACAGTGGATAGACTATTTGAGTCCACTTTATTTCCTGTCCTGGAGATCAGGTGTGTCTCCATGTGCTATGGATCTGCTGCAGACTCAAATTTCTTTGTGACAGTGTTTCCCCCATAGGGTTCCTTGCTTTGAGAAAGGACTTGTCCAGAAATCATTATGTGCCCAAAGCTGTGTAGCAAAACACACTTAAATAAGCAGCTCCATCCTAGGACCCACAATGCAAAGAACTAGGCTTTTGGCCTACAAATCAACAGGCATCAGAGATGCAGCACTACCATACCAAGGCAATGCTTTTCTGTCCCCCTCTCTGGAGCTAACTAGGCTGTGTCATCTGTTCCTCTGCGTGCTAGACACAGTGCAGGGAAGTGCCAAGCAGAGCAATGCGGTCTTAGAAAGTGAGAGGTGAGGGTGGAAGAAGAGGGGTTTCCAACCAGGGCAGAGAAAATAAGCAGAAAGTGAAACGTGCAGGAATGGGTAAACAGTCACATCCTACCTCTCTTTGCATTGCCTGTGCCTAGCTTGATGTGATTTTCATTATGGTGTCAGTGGTAACTCCAATAATAGGGGAGCTGGGGAAAGGACTGAAGATAGGAATTGACGAGGAGGCTGAGGAGGGCAATGACAGTGAGGGAAAGTACGCGAGGGGAGTCCCAGGTGAAGAGATGCAGCGCTTGCTTACTACAGACTGGCCTTCATTGCTTATCTGACCCAAGCAACATGCAAATGCTAGGAAAAACTGCTTTTTAAAGGGATGTGAATGATTTGATGCCATGAAAACAGAGGTGGTGCCTGGCTGCAGTCAATGGAAAGCACTGAGAACCCTTCCTAGGCAGAAAATGTTCTGTATTGAAGGTTTAGTATTTGGGCATGAACTAGTCAGTAGGGTTCCTGTTGTTTTTTCTAGACTTTTGGCTTGACTCATTTGTGAGTGGCCTTTCTCCAAGAAAAATGTTATGCTGTTTCTATGGGATACACAACAAATCAGAAAGTTTTTTCAGGATCTGATAATCCTACTTCCCTTGCATGCCAGTGTATCCTACTATGTGATCTAGTAACTATGTGGTAGCTGCTGGTACTATATTTTGATTCAGCAGCCACCAAAACCCATGCATGTAAACACCATGTGCTGTCTAGAAAATATGGACAATCTTTTGAGTTTAGCAGCACATGAATTCCCTAAAGACACAAAGCCTGTCTCAATAAGACAGTTGGTATGCTGTATATAGGCTCAACCAGACATATGCTAGAGAAGGGAAGACCTGAAGAATAGTACAAGATGCAAGTTGGTGTCAGAAGGTCTGAAAGATTAATGTCACTTTGCCTTGTTTCTGATACAGTACTATCTCTCACCAGGTTCAGCTAAGAAACTTGCTCTTTTACTGAGTTCAGTCTCTACACATTTCAGTGTTGATCTTGACAGTCTTGGTGACATTATCTGAAGCGATAATGAAGTGTAATTCCATAGTCCTGAGCTCTAGCTAAAGAAAACTTCGTTTCATTATCTTGAACCACCCCTGCAAATCTTCATGCAGAACCTGCAAGAAAAATTGTGTAAGGCATTGAAGCCCCTCCAAACAGGGAATATGATCATGGTGGCTTATAAACCAGGATGCAAAACTTCACTTTGACAGTTCCATGTGTAGACAAGCCATTTGATACCACACAGGCAATATTGTAAGCTTCTGTTTTATTTCTGGATCCGTGATATGGGAAATGGAAGACATACAGCTTGAGCTCTTGGAGCTGTACTTTGAGCAAGGACATATACCTGGAAAATTCAACTAAATTATGAAAGACTAGATTTAAAATCAGGACAGTTGTACAGACAAATATTCTAGAATAGTCCTTATGCTCCAGGTTAACACTGTCGCTTCTTATTCCAGAGCAATTTCCTTGTCTGCTGGGAATGCAAGCACAGTTCTCCACAGGACATGCTGAGAGCTGCCTCTCATTGCAATGTGCTGAAGATGAATTAGATTTAATGTACTTCTAAGGTTGTGCTTGCTTATCTTTTGTCCATTAGGAGAACAAATTCTGCACATCTTCCCTGACATATCTATAGCTGTAAAGCCACTATGTATACAGGCAGTAATACTGGTGAAAAGTCCTTTGGCCTGCACAGCAGATTTAATTATGTCATCTGGCTTAAGCCATTCTGACTAAATAACGATGCAGAGCAGGGTGTGTATATAGTATTCATTACTAGTAAATCTTCACCCTTACAGTAGAAGTAGGGATGCTTTTTGCCTAAGTCCTTGCTTTGTAGTGACTTCTGACTAGATTTCTGTCTATAACCTTGGCTCTTGAAAGGAGGCGTTCTCATTTCTCAGTGCAGCCTGATGCTCACAGGCAGGCTTAATGTCTCAACCCACTTGGCTGCCATAGGAAAATGGCATCAGGTATACATCTAAGGGCTAATAAGTGCCACTGGGATATTGCATGAAGATGTTCTCTCAACCACATCATTCTCTGGGACAGAAGTTTCTACAGGGGAGAGCTATTTCAGATGAGTCCTTCAGTGCCAATGGGAAAGACATAAGGAGAGAGTTTAAAATGGATTGAGAGGAAAAACATTTTCTTTAAACCAACTTGCTGAGTCTCCTACATTCCATTATGAAACATTTTCTAACCTCCAGTCTTTTTAAAGCAAGCGTGTGAGCCTGCCCCTTGCCACATAAAGAGCAGAATGTTCTTCTACTTCTATTAGAAGCCAACGTGCTTCACACTTTTCAGAAGGGTCCTGGTGTATTCCTGGTTCAGGTAACAAACGTGTCAACCCTCTGCTCCAAGGCAGTACCAATTGGCATTACTGCCATTACTGGCATTTTGTCTTGCTAAACCCCAGTGCTAATTACTGACTTAGCAGTGACAAAAATTTGTACTATATTAGGCTGTATAGTATCCACACTGCACAGGGATCCCTGGATGCTGATCTGCTCTTTAACACAAACATGCTTAAATTGGGAACACAGATGTGCCATATCCAGCTGAGGCTACAAAAATACTCTGTGTGGGAATTATTCATCCAGGGCCCCAGTGACAGCCCTTTCTCTTCTAAAAACGGTTGTCTTCAAAAGCACCAAGGTCCCATCCTCTGAACTGCACAGACTTCTTAGCAGCCTAAGCCCCAGTAATTTTTTCTGGTTGTGCTTGTGGTGTTTGAATAGATTGTTCTTTGAATGTGCTGTGGTGAAGGTACTTCGGGCCAGCATGTCCTAGCCATGTATGGGGCTTGTGTGCCTAGTGAGGGTTTTTTTTGGGGGGGTGGGAAGCCTTAACAATGAGGTGGGAGGAAATGCAGGAGTGCTGGGGTATGTTTTCTAGGACATAGTGAAGGCATCTGAGTAGTGGACTCTGGCTGCCCCAAGCAGGAGCACCCAGAGTTGAAGGCTCCTTGAATTCCAGTGCCTTCAAGATTCATTGCAGAGAACGTGCTCTGTTGGGTGCCCATGGGGTGCGCAGTGAATGAACAGGAAACCTGACTTTGAGGATACTGCCAGAGATGTTTGGACAAGATGGTGAAGGTACAGGTGAAGAAACAACCTCCTTGGCTAAAAATATTCTGATTGTTGGCTTTGTCTCCCCTGGGAAACAGGAGCTTTTCCCATATTCTTCCCTCCAAACATTTCTCTGATATTGCAGTAGCCTCTAGAATGACATTTCTCAGTCTGTTTTCTGAATTGCTGGTGGTTTGTGCAATACCCGGAAGTGGTCAACAAAACAATTGGCAAAAAAATGGAGGAAAAAAAATTAAAGTGAAAACAAAGCTGCCCTGTGTGCGTGGCAGATAGAATGGGGTGTGGGGGAATGCATTTAAAGCTAAGCCTAACTCTTTGGGGAGCACTGCAGAAAGATTCTTTTTTTAATATAAGAAAACTATTTTGACATTAAAATATATTGAGGAAAAACTACTCTGGAGGCCAAGGAGGTAGATAGCAGTAAAAGAAACCTCATCTACTTTTTCTCCCAGTAAATTATTTTCCTCAGCAACCCTAAATACACTCTGTTCTACATGGTATATGCTGATATATCTTTTATTTCTTCCAAACTGTTTTTACACAATTATAACCCAAGCTGACATGAACACCTGTAGAGCCTCCCACTGCTGTGATATTCAACTACTTAAAGGTCTGAAAGCATTTATCCCCCCCAGGCTTTTTTGAAATAAAGATTTATTCTAATAATCATGATAAAAGGTGAAGTGACTGACCTAAGGCTGTACAAGAAATCTGTGACAGATGGGAAACTTGAATTCAAGTCACTAGCTTTCAGAGTAAAACATCTAATCTTTAATGACAACTACATTGTAAGACATGGGGAATGCAAACAAATTAGGGCCAGGCAAATTCGGTAGGGACTACATCATCCCATTTTCTTTGCACTAGCGCCGTGTGCGTAGTCCTTCCCAAATAAAGAAGGAAGTTCACCTCCCATTAAGGCTATGTCATGTCTTCAACAGAGTAAGAACATGCAACCATATGGCTGTTGCCACGCAGCAGCTAATAAACTATGGTATGCAATTAATGCCTGTCCCACGATTAGTTATTCGTGTAACCCTCACTGAGCACTGTGTTGCACTTGCAAAGTGAAGTTCCCTGCAGATACAAAGTGGGAAAACCAAACCATTCAGTTGGGCTGATATCTAAGCCTTCATTTGGTCTTGAAACCAACTGAGATGGCAAGCCTGTCTCCAAAATCAGTGGCCCATAACGTTAGTACAAGCAAATGGCTTTCTGCTGACATATAAAATATAACCTATAGAAGCACGCAAACTATACAAATGGTTTGTAAGAAAGGCAACAAGGAAAACTCCTCACAGAAAGTGCATTCAGGGAAAGCTCTTTAATTTTAAGGACAAACATTCCCCTGAGTCATAACTACATTTAATTTCCATATGTTAGAGGAGGAGAAAGAGGAGGAGGTTGTGGTGCAAATGAAATGGGAGGTTCCTCTAGTAAAAACTTCAGATGAGCAGTTGCTCCTTCAGGCATCTGCTTGTAGGAATATGCCAGACGAAAACTTTGCATCCATATGGTGCACTGCAAACAAGGCACTCGTCGGTATACAAACATCAGCTGATTTTTGCACATCTTTTTTGTTTGCCTTATAGCAAACAGTAGAGAGCATCCTCTAATCTCTGCTGGGGCTTGCTGGTTCTTACCATAATGAAAGAGGAAGCAGGAAATAAAAAGGTACTATATTCTTCAGGGGCTGGGAGAAGTTGAGGTAGCAAATGATTAAGTGACTCGCCAAGACCACACAAGGAGCAAGCTATTATTGATAGCCCTCAAGCTCCTATTTCCCAGTCTGTAGCTCTCATTAGTAGATATGGGGCTTCTTGCATTAAAACTAGGAATGCTCTACATAAAGCATCATAAAACTTGGAAACTGCATCAGTGCACCCCCTGGATGTCCAGATAACCTCCTGCCTACCTGTGCGCCTTTTGGCACCTGGGAACATAGGCAAAGAACCTATCTTACAGCTCAGCTCCTCAAAATAAGCCACCCTGTGCTTGGGCACAAGTACGCTGCACACCTTCTTGCTTTAATGACATAACATGTAGCCCTCTTAACTGAGGGACTTATGACATCAAGGCTGCGTGTTCAGGTTGGTAGAGCTCTTCTTGCCCTACATGGGTTTTGATAAGGATGTTTTAAAGTGCAGCAGTAAAACTAAAGTGGGGGTTTTTTTGTTTTTTGTTTTTTGGTTTTTTTTACAGTGAGACAGGCCTAACTTTTCCTCTGCTTGGCTACAGTCAGATTAATTTTTTATGCTTTAGAAATTAGTCCTAGGAATCTGGATAACTGTTTAAAAAAAAAAAAAAAACAACCACAAAACAAAGAACACACACACACAGAATGAACCAATAAAACCTCCAACACTTTGAATAGCTCTAGCTTGAAATTTTGTTAGACTTCCAAATAAGCATGTGTGTTTTTGTTACCTCTCTTACAAGGGCTGTCTAGCCCTGCTTCCAAGGTTGCCAAGTGAAAAGAACGCCCTATGGATGGCTAACTACTGTATGGCCCAGCAAGCACAGAACTGTGCCTTCCAGATAAAGTGCTCTTGCAAAAGAAAGGAGCCCGGCAGAAGCAGAATAAAACATAAGCCAACAACTTAAGAATCACATTAAACTGAAATGCAACTGGCCAGAATTTGCTCTCTGTTTCACTGACATCAGTTTGTGCGGTCAACCTCTGTTGCAGAAGTTTCTAGATGATAGGCTTTAAGACAATTCATCTGTTCAGCCTCAAGAAAAACCACCCCATGCTGCTGTGACTAGCGAAAGGGGTCCTCTGCCAGGAAAACAAACTTCTAGTGTCATCGTTCTTTTTCTAACACCTGTGCTGGGACTTAAACAACCACTACAAGTGGCACTTGTTCTTTGATGCAGACCTTTGAAATAGATTAATTCCAGAAGTCTTTTTGATTTGTGGAAGCTGAATGCATATAGAATTATCTAGATGGCTGATAGCCAGTCTTGTTTAGTCACAAAAGTATTGCCATCTCTCATGACTTTACTGCAGTTTTTTTGACATTTGCTCCCTTTACTGCAGCCCTGAGTGATAGCAGCAGACACTCTGAGAATCTCAGCTTTGTTTGAAAGTCTGTGGAGGTGTCTTCAGCCACCCTGATTATGCAGAAAAGTTTGAAAATGTTAAGCAAGTGTGTTCTGAAACTTCACACCAGAAAGCAAATAAAAAGAGTCTTAATAGCAGCTAATTGAAAATGCAAATTTAAAACAAAAAAAGAAACCTTTTTTTGGGGGGTGGTCAGTAGTAGCATATGCTCAGGGAAGTAGTTAGTCCTGATCTGATGATATTTAGAAGTCTGGAGTTAATAAGGAAAGGGTATCTTATAGGAAAAACATCAGCATGTAAAGTTACAGCGCTGTCTGTGTGATTTGCTCCCTGTAGTACAGGAGCATACGAAATGCCCTCCTGGGTCAGGCCAGCAGTCCATCTTAGCCAAGCACTTAGTCTCTGACAGTGGCAACAGGAGATACTGTTTTGGGAGAGCATGCGAGCCCGGCTGCGCTCTGTGGTCCAGTCCCCTCCTTGAGAACTGTTGTATTAAGGATGTTACAGGGCACATCCATGAATTGCTTTCAAGATCCATTTCCAGATCTGTTATCCATGAACCTGTGTAAATCCTTTTATGATCTTGCTGATGCTGCCTGTGTTTTAAAACTCTAGCACAGTTTCAGGATTTTGCTACCCATTCTGAAAGAAATACTTGCTTGTATCTGGTTTAAGCCATTCTTATACTAGTTTCATCAAGTGGCTTCATACTGTAGTATTCAGTGAACCTTGTGTTCATTTTGCCTGCCATTTTAATGATGTGTAAAACTTGATCATATCTTCCCTCTACCTTTTGCTTTCTAATTGGGGAGTCCCATTTTTTTCCAGTGTCATTGTAAAGCTGCTGTTACATCCCCTTAATTTCTCGTTCTCTTCTAACCGCCTTGACTGCAAAGCAAATTCAGTCACAAATGAGCATCTCTTTGACTCTAGCCAGACTTCTAAGAGCTACCTATCCTGCAGAAGCATTTACAGAACCATGCATCACAGAAGTGCAGGAACTCCTCTCCACCTTCCCCTTCTCTTACTCCATCCCCAGAGAATTTTCTCTATCATTCAACTTCGCGCTTGTATAACTTCTTCTATTCAAGGACTTCAAGCATTTCTCTGAGATTAATAAAGACGCCTCCTTGTATCTCAGCATAGGATGGTGAGCAAGGAACCCCAAAATGAGAGAAGTTTTCTCAAGGCTATATAATAAATAGCAGCAGAATTAAGAACAGATGCTAGAAAACTAGGACCAAAGTCTTTTGCTGTCAATCACGGCTCACTGGTTCATTTCAAGACACAATTTCTGGGTAACATTTTAATGTCACATTATTTCAGACCTTTACACCAACCCAACTTCAAGGTTAAATATTGAGATGTATGTATTTTTTCTGGCTGCTAATTAACTATTGGTGTAGACACACTTGGACTTTAGAACTGTCGTTCATTTGCTATGTGCATGTAAACATGATCCTTGTACTTGTATTCATATTAAAACTGTTCTCTTTAGCAGTTAAAATTAACTGAGAGTGTCTTTGAACATTCGTGCGAACTTGTATGAATGACACTGCCAGTCAGATTATGATTCTCTGGGAAGTGCAAAAAGGCAAGGAGATGCTCTCTCCCTATATCACAGGAGGAAAGTTACTAAATACTCTGTATCAAACTAGTAAAGCAATTAACTTTTTTGCTTCCTAAATAGACTTTAAGCCTAGTGCTCAAAAAGGTTCAAGCTCTTCCCAAAATCACCTGTATTTTTTCTTATACAGAAATATGTTGAGGGAAAATATCCATGAAGAAATAGAGAAATACTGTGACATTCTGGATCTGCAGACAGATCCTGTATCTTTGCTAAAGATCAGACTTTTATCACTCATTATAGATGCAAAATTAGTATGCCTCAGGTTAATATAAATACTGGTTTCATGCCCCTGCAAGCCACGGTGCAAACACTGAATCAATGCAGCTTTCAGAAAGCTTTGAGCAAAGCAAAGCTTTAAGCAGGAACAGGCTGACACAAAGGCATCCAGTGTGGAAGAACGTGTCCCCAAGAAAGGCAGTAGAGCTGCAAGACCCCCTTTCCACTGTCCTTCAGCAAGGGACATCTTGGAGGGAACAGAAAGAAAAGAGGTGGTAAGGAGAAGGCAGTGGAAATCCATCAAAAACCTCCTTTGTAACAGTGTAGAAAGCCTAGGCAAGAGCTAGGGTACTTCAGGCCCTTAAACTCCTACATACAGGGAGAAATGCTGGAGTAGAGTTTTCTTTCACCTAACATACACGAGGCAACAATCAGAATGATGGACTTGACACTTGCATAGACCAGTGATGCTACCCTATAAATAGATCTTAGCTAAGTTTCCAGTTCCACATACTTAAGGGCTTAAGCAAACAAAGGTACAGTTTGATTAAGATATCATGGCATATGGGATCAAGAATGACATACCAACCCATGCCTTTTTCCTGATTTTCCTTGAGTAATGCCCAAACAAAAGTCCAAATCTGGATAAACTCCCAGAAGTTTAGGGTTTTGTCCAAAAAATCATTTGCTTTTCAAGAGGCTGCAAAATTGACCTTATTCTCACTGGGACAACAGATTTTTCCTCATGGCAATTTCAGACAAGGTGAAAAATACTATTCAAACAGCTTCCTTTGGTATTGCAGCACTGAAGCAGAGAGTGGGGGGAACTGGGAGAAGGGGAGAGGAAGTTGCTGTAAAAAGAAATTGGGTTAAACTCACTTTCTGAGTGAACATGAAATTGAAGTTGCCCTTAAATGAATTATCTTCCCCACAGCTTGCTTCAGCAGCAGCTGAACCCCAGAACGCTCATTTCATTCACTTGTTGCATTTGGGTGAAAACACACAGCAGAAGAGACAACCCATCCAGTTGTGTAGTAAGAGTCTGACTTAAGCTAGTTAATACTGAATATGAGCTCGTTTCAGTGCTGAGTTGTTCACTGCATGCACTTAATGCTCATCTGTGATGTGTCCCCACGCAGTACGTGAGGGTTTTTAATATAAATTTCCTAGTCAAAACTGTGCTAATGGTGTTAAATGGTGCCTACGTTGGTGGTAAACGTGGTGAGCTACGAGGGTGGGATACTTTTCACCCCTAGTCTAAATAAGGTGCAAGCAAATCCATCTGATGAGATTTATTTAAAAGATTCATCACACTGCTGCTCTTGCTGCAGTAAAGCAGGCTATAAAATTCCACCAAAGCTAAATAACAGTGTGCTGCTGAGCTGATGTAAATGCCAATGCACGAAGTGCCCTGCATTCATCAGTTGAGGCAGCCTAAACTGGAATCTCAAGCTTCCTTGCTGCTGTGTGGGTGCTAAATCTTGTGGAAGGCATTTGGATTACTGTCATTTTTTAAAGTCTTACAGGCATTTAGCTAAGACAAACACCTAGAAGTAAAATGAACACCTAGAATTAATTTAATGCACCAACAATAGTGTCTGGGCCTGCTGCTGCATGGTGTGTATGTACTCAGGGTATTAAAACTGCCTCCCAAGCTGCTCGCTAGCCTTACTTGAACACTGCATTCTAGCCCTGCACTAAAAAGTATCTTAAAAAAAACCCAAAACCCACAACAAAAACAAACAAACAAAAAAACCACCAAAACACTCAGAGGCCACAAGGAACTGATCTCTCAATTGAAATGGATGAAAAATTAACTGCTCTCGAATGACTTCTATCTAGGGCATTAGACAAAATAGAAAAATAAATGATACTTTGATGTTCCCTTAGTGGCCCGTGTTTGAGAAGAGGCCTTACGAAGGCAGGCTTTTCTCTTTTAGCAGCGCTTCAGTTTCTTAAATTCATAAATAGCCCATATAACCCTTGTGCTGTTTGAAAACTGGAACTTGTTTTGCAGGATTGCAGGCTCTGCCTGGGCTATTCAAAAGACTGAATATGAGCTCACAAAGCCCAGCTGCCAAAAGATACTTGGAGAGATATACATTTGTGTGCGTGCATGTATATCCATCTCCCTATGTGAGATACAATACTTACTGTATATAACTTAAATTTTCTCCTGAACCAGTGAGGTAAACCTCAGCCCTGTGCTTTGGTTTATTTTTTGTGCGGGTGAGAGGTGCTGCCTGGCCTGATGGCCCTTGAGACAGAAGACCTCCGCTTATCCATAGCGTAATTACCACACAGGCGGTAGCAGGAGGGAGAACTCCCTTTGCCCACGTCTTGCGACCCTGCCCAGTACAGAAGAATCTTTAAGTGGGTGAGGCTGATTCATTCTTTATTTCTAGTTGCACTGGATGTAAAAAAGATACAGAGTGTAAAAAGCTCCATCAAAGCCCAAGCATGGAAGAGAGAAAGGCTCACGCTGATGTGCAGAGACTTGGATGCCAGATGAGGTAAAGCGACTGAAATTTTGCCACTGATCTCTGAGGCTGGGAGCCACATTTTTAGCTTCCAGCATTGCTTCCTGAGACAAATCTGTTTCAGATAAACTAATGGAAAGGCAATCTTAATCTGAAATTGCTGTTTGCTTTTTGTTTCTTGGGATTTTTGTCTCCCATGCACTTCACTACTTCTTCAGAGTGCCTCTGTGCCAGCAAAAAGGAAAACACAATGACAGCATGCCCGCTTTCTTCCATACACGGCTCCTTGAAAAGAAAGCTAGTCCTGTATCCAGAGCTGGAATGTTTTCTGTAAGGATAAACTCATGAGGAAAATTTAACTCCCAGCTCCAACACATGAAACACAACTCAGGACTTTCAGAGGCATTGGCTTGTTACCAAAGATAAGTATACTTTCGCAAGCATAGCAAAAGCATACCCTTGCTGACATGCTAACCCCTCTCTGTCATATTTTGAGTTCCTGCTTTGGGGACTGATGATAGTAGAATACCTATGCAAAGTGGCTGCAAGAATATTTTTTAACGCAGACACAACCTATGTTTTTTTCCTAACCTTGTTATTAGAAATGCCTGTATTACTTCTGCAGGCAACTTCCAGAAAAAAAGCCCCAGCCTGAAGCAGACACCCGGCATGGAAATATCCAGCCTGAGCAGTTAAATCTAAGCAATGTCCTAAGAAATTTAGAGGGGCCCTGGTACTACCCTACTCCTATTTAAGGGTATGTTAAATAGCATTGCTTCCAGCTCCACCTGTCAGACTGAAAACTGAGGCTTAGTCTGACAGATGACGCTCATCCTTGTCAGAGAAAGAAATGCAGGAGCCGCACTGACTTCGCTTACACAACTCAGCGTTTTAAGGCAGCACAGCTAAATAGTTCCTTTTATTGAACCTGTGACCCTGCTGCTTTTTCTGCTAGTAACTAGCATTGTCTCCTCATTATTTCAGTTGCCAAAGCTCTCAACAAACCACCTCTTTTTTTTCACCGCTCTGAGCAGTCTGAGCCAGGCTCATCTAGAAGTATCACATCACTGGCGAGCAGAAAAACGCTGCAACTGTGGGCATGTCCTTGCTGTCCTGCGATAGAAAGCACGCTGCTAGGTGCTGGTATCTAGGAGATGAAGCCAGTAGATTGTGGTAAGTCCGACTGAAAAATCTAACATGCTGATAGTGGTAGTTTAAACCACGCAAACAGCAGAAAGAGTCGTTGGTCCAAGAAGTCAGGGTCTAGATTGAACCGGAGAGGTCTGGCTTGGACTGCTGGCACAGCTACCACCTTGGTATCAGTTACTTCATGTCTTTGCCCAGTGCCTGTCCTCAGTATGTGAAATACGGGCTACTGCGAGGGTATATTAGTGCTGCGCTATTTGCAGTCTATTGCTGTTGCAAGGCAGGGGTGGAAAAGAAGTCTGAACTATAACTTTTTCAGATGATGAGCTTTTAGAGAATTTGTAGGAAGTACTCCAAAGTCTGAATGTAAAAACAACGCAGCACCTATGATTGAGGAAATAGCACACCACGCTTTTGCCGAGATCTATGGTTTTGCCTTTACAATGTTTGCTTTTAAATGGTATTTTGTCTTTCAATTCATTATACTACTTTCTGAGAGAGTCTGCTAGCACTGGGTGTGGGGACACCCCAGACTGCTGCTTTCCTCCCTGGGATGTGCCGTGGAGGGACAGTGGGCATGGCCCATGGCACAACTGACCCTGCTCTCCATGGACCTGCTCCAAAGCCCACAGAAATAAACACATGCTTTTCCACTGATTTCTACAGACTTTGGATTGATCTCCAGATGCCTGTCAATACTTCTAAATTGTGGAAATATTGCTCTGGAAACTAAGTAATGATGGCAATTCAGAAGAGACCCAAACCAGTATGTTTCTGGAGGCAGGGGGGGGAGAAAAGTCTCGCTGTAAATCACTGCAGATTCTCCTGGATTGGTTCTGTTCAAGTCCTTGGAGTGGCTAAGCCTGAGGAAACCTGCTCTTAACTGAGAGATTAAAAAAAAAATCCCCAAACATTTACCTTCTCGCCCTTCCCTTAGTGAGTGTTTTGAAACCTCTGCTTTTCAAATCTCTCACAGCTGTTTCTGAATAAGGAGAACCTCCTTTAAACTGGGACCTCCCTAGTAGATTATCACCTCTAAGGACAAGAAAACAGTGCAGAAGTAGTGGCACCAACAAGCTGCAATTCAGATTGTTTGAAATCAAATATTACCTATATATCAATCTCCTTCCATCTGTGAGGGCCACAGCATTTGTTCAGGGCACTGTATAAGGTTATTTAGTCTAGCATTTTGTGGAATCTTGAATTAATTTAACTAATAATCTTTAATTTCCCATAACTAATATTCTTCAGCTTTGCAAATAATCCAGTCAAATTTCCATCTAGTTTTGAAGAATTGTAACTAAAGCTCACCTTTCTGTGACTTTGCTTTTTCATCTTCCAAGAGTATTAACTTAGATTTTCTTTCTCAAACTGTCTGCTTCTAGATTTCCCCCCGATATGTGCAGGATCTCCTCTGTGCAAGCTCTTAGTTTCTTTGCCAGTGTGTTTTCAAATCTTACACCCTGGTCAGAGGTAAAAGTATTCATGTTAGCAAGAGTCAGCAGAAAGCTCTGTAATTTTGTTCTGATCTTCATGTGAATTTACAAAAGGAATTGCATCTGTATTCTGCTATTCCACATGCTCTTATTAATCCCTATTCTTGCAAATAAGCCACTGCTGCACGAATTGTGCTGTTTATTTTAATGAGTTCAAATGCATAAAATTTGCTAGTTCTTATTAACACCCCTGTAGCACACTCCAAACATTGACTCAGCTAATGCTTTCAACTTAGTGCCATAAAGTTATATGTATTTGTTTTATTTAACAGGAAGTTACATAAATTTGTTTTTTTCTTAAATACTATAAAAAGATTTCATAATTGTATTAGGAAAATAATTTGTCTTATAAAATGAGGATGGAGTTCCATGTGGTTAGACAGCATGTAGGAATAATCAGATATATAGAATACAAACTCTGCTAAGAAGAAGGAAAGTTCAAGTGGCCCAGAGGACAGGATCATGACTACAGAAGTCATTTAGCTCAAAAGGGAAAGAAGAGGCAATTAAGCACCAGGGAAAAATTTTAATTTAATACACTCATGGCCAACAAGATCATATTTTTCAAGTCAGGAAGGGTCACTGCAGTCATCTACTCTGACCCCCTTGCAATGAAGGACATAAAATGCTTGTCACTGGGGAAATTATTTACTGAGGAATAAAATCCTAGGGGGTTCATGAGTTACTTAAAATTGGACAAGGTCTGCACTGCTGAGACTACTGCTAGAAAGCCCTGCACTGACTCCCTAAGAGTAGAGATAGCCCATACGTATATCTCACGTTATTGTCATTCAGTTTCTCCAGGATTATTTAATATTGAAGTATGGTAGCAAGTGCACTACCTATGTGATGGTATTTAGGCAACAATGTTCTCTTTCAAATGCATGAGTTGAAGGAGCTGCTGTGACCTGGCTTCTGGAGATACAGATGGTGTAAGTCCTCCTGCAGTAAGGTGGTAAATAACACTTGTTTTACTTCATCTGTGCACCAGAAAGCTTCAGGATGGTACAAGTTTTTTTAGAAGTAGTGGCTACAAAGTTGTGCTGAGGTAACAAAATTCCTTGATCATGTCCCAGTGCTTCACCAAAGTCCTTGAGTGATATAAGGAGTTCACACATTAGTATCACTGCACACTCCTGTACTGTGCTAAAACGTGTCCCAGTCCATAAGGCTTTTTCAGTACTGGCTGTCCCTCATGTGAGGGGTACAGGGATAAACTGAAGACGGAACAGTCATTGGGCATTCTACAAGAGACGGTTCTCATTCCCATAGTGACACAGTGGCTCCATGCATTCATGCACTTTTCTCCTAGCCTGTTTTCGTGGGGTTCTTTTTTGAGTGTGGGGTTTGTTTTCTTTTGGTTTTTTTTGTTTTTTTTTTAGAATAGCTAAAGCTGGCAGCCCAGGAACTTTGCTTACAGGAATCAAACCTGGGTCTCTTGGGTCATGTACCATCACTTTTACTGTGATGCTAGCCTTGCTCCTCAGAAAGCCTGCAATCCAACAGGGAACTACAGAATGTCACTCTGTGCTCTAAGCTTCAGGCAGGTAAGTTTTTCTAGATGTCAAGATTCAGACTCAAAAAAAACCCCAACAAACCACATTCATTTTGTTCTCCAAATAAAAGAGCAACATCATTAAGATGATCCCTAGGATTCTTCAGAAACTGTAGAGGTGCAACTGAATTATGCCTTACAAAAGAGACCCATGTGCAAAACTAATCCCACTGGTTTAGTACTCCAGGAGGCATACCCAGCATCCTATGTTCGTGACTGCCCTGGAAACTTTTTTCTGAGCAGAACAGTTTGGGATCTGAGAGCACTTCTGCCATCAGCAGGTTCAAAGTGTTCTGAAATGTCATATGAAATATGCCTTTAGAATGTCACAGGAGCGTAGAGCCCCAACTTCTTAAGAGTCGCCTATTAAAGCAAACAGAGAAGTCCTGGAATTGCACAGTGATTTAGTACTTTTAACACATGATGTCAGTCTGCCCACGCTTGAAACTAAAGACTTTTTTCCATCTGCTATGTCTTGTTATCCAAAAAACACAAAAGCATTTTAACCTTCACCAAGAGCAAGGTATTAATGGGAATGAACAGAAAATGACAGTGCACAATCGAGCTTCAAGGTGTTTTAATCATGAACATGTTTCCCTAAGCCCTGTTCCAACTCCTGCTGTTGGTCATTGTTATTTTCCCTGCCTTTTTGAACAACATGAATGTCAGCTACCTCCTGTGCAGAAACTAGAAGTAGGATCTGAGGTGGCAATGTGCTGTTTTAACTTGGCTGTGAAGGTCACTTTTTCTGTTGAGTTCCCTGCTTCTATTCACAGCCAGTCCCGGTCCATGCTGCAGCGCTGGGAACAAAAAGTAATACTTGCTGCACTCTCGTGCAACAAAGTTCCTCAGACTTGATGGTATTAAAATTTTCACAGCTTGCTAGAAAGTATCATTCAGTAACTGTCTGGCAATTGAAGAAATGCTATAAAATGAGGCAGGCAAAATTATTTTAGGTGATTTAAAAAGTCTTTTAGATACAGACCTAATGTGAACCGAGGTGTATGATACTGAACATGAAATTAGTCCTAACAATATTGAAGCTTTGTTCAGCTGGGTCTAGAGACCTCCTGCAGGCAAATTATGATACTTTTCATACCTGTAAGGTGCTAAAAATCAAGAAATTGCTCTAGGGTCATTCTGCATTTTCCATGGTCTGTCTCTTGCCTCATCTTCAAAGGGATGTCAAGCTAGCCTGCTCCAGAGCTGATGCTTATTGTACCATGCAGCCCATGACTTTACAGATCAATATATATCATAGGTGCTACAACTGCTTAGGAAATAGGCAACTTTACTGAGGTTTCAGCATGAAAATAAAATAGGAGAATGAAATTCCTGTAGAGGGGGTCTAGCAAAATAGAACAGGCAAAGCTCCTTTCTTAGCTCAGAATCCAACGTGTCTGCCTTTTCAAGCAGGAAAGAGTGGAAATGGTGCATGATCTTTTCCTTGGAGCTCTAGAAGTCTGCAGAACTATACATAAGACCTGTCCAAACTATGCAAGTATTTCTTATAGTACGGGTTCCCAAACTCCTCCCAACATACACTAAGCACTATGTGAACTTCCACTGGTTTCCACCGTAGTGGTGCTGAGTCAAAGCTCAGGTGCCTCTTTCATGCTAGAGCCTAAATAAAAAAAAATAATGAAGAAAACAGTCATACTGAGTACGTTTAAAATAGAGGTAGTTTGTTTCATGAGAGAGGCTTGATTGTTTCAGGTGCCAGGTCAAACTGAAAACAAAAATCCCCAAGAAATTAACAAAGTGATATTGAGGATGCATGGTTGGGGGTGGTGAGAAATAGACTGCTTTAATTACACTGAATGCTAATGAAAGAGTATTCTTGCATGAGATGTACTTATTTGAGGTTACCGTGGGGCACTGAAGATTAATTAAAGGCAAGATCTTGATTTCTTGGCTCAGCCAGTGCTTTCTTTCATTTCAGCGAGACAGTATCAGTTATATGAGGAACAGGGTGGTCAGCTGGTGCTCCCGGACAGGACTGCCTCTCCCTGCGAATGGGTCTGAACACTCCAGTCTGGTCAGTCACTTGCTTTCAAGCAAAAAAAATGAGCCTGGATTGCTTTTTGTGTCATTAACTTTTGCGTCACTTACTTTTCATGTCTTACCAGTACAGCTCATTAATGAATCCTTCTTCCATTGACGCATACTGGGGAGAATTTTGATTTACATTTTTCAATTATCAAATCTCAAAAGCATGGGGCTTTCTGCCCAGTTTGGATTGTTTTCCATCTGTGGCCAACCTAGGCTCATTAGCCTGTAGCTGGATTATTCACAGTCCTATGCCCAAGCCTATTTCTTTAGTCACAAAGTCATCAATAGGACATGGTATATGAGTAATTGATAATTAAAATACAGTAAGCTGTGTCCTGGATAAAGTTGTCTCTTGTTGCCTTCAACCTTTCTGCCTGCAGCTCTTCAGAGGCAGGTGGTGTTCTTTCAGGACTGTGCACCTTTATGGGACAATTGCTGTGCTCCTTGTTCTTGTCAGCAAGGTAAACATAAATAAACAGAAAGAGTGGACGTAAGGCCTGCATGTGCAGTTGCACTTGCTAGGATATGAATTACAAGAGCTCTCGATCCTCTTACTTTAGTGACTTTGTTGACTGTGGTCAGGAAATAAGGCAAATTCCTCAGCTCCCTCTTGCAGCAAGGGGAAAGGTGATTGCGTGGGCACAGCACAGCAGCAGGAGGTAGGCAGCCCACTTCACACTCCCAGCTTTGTAAAGAAGCTTGTTTGGCCAGATCCTCAGCTGGGGTAAGCAGGCACCCACTGCCAGAACAGGTACAAGACCACACGTCACTGAAGGGCAACTTTCTAAATAATGCATAAATAAGGACACTGATAGTCCTCTCCTCTTTGATAATCTCGTGACCTACCTTGCCCCCTGTAGATAAAGGTCAAGTTTTCTTAATTGGAGATAAATTTCCTGAAACTTTGCCTGGCAATAGATCTAACAGACATGGACTTGTGGGACAAACTCATGCTGTGGATCACTATTAAATTATTTCATGTTGGAATTCAGCCTGGAGCAGAACCAGCTTCAGTGTATGTAACCACAAGCATCCAGTTGGGTTAAGCAATAGTGCTTGGCATCACAGATTCTGCCACTAAGGTTGGTTACACAAGGTGTTTGTTTTGGCACTCATACTCCCATGCCCCACGTTTTGCAGAGTGTGGGGTTTGGGACTTTTTTTGTTTGTGCTTTTTTCCTGCTCCCCATGGGTCTAATACTGCATTCTTCTGTGGTGACTCTCCAATATATTTCTATTTATTCTGCAGCCCTATTTCAGTGGAGAAATAAATAGCCCACTCCAATTTTTTGGCTTCTACATTTTCTTGCATTTCCCTGCTCCGAATGTCAGACTTGTAGTTCTCACTTGTAAAGCTCCTCAAGGGCACAGGTCAATTGCTGGGTAGGTCAGGAAAAGATCATGGTCGACAGCTCTGCGTAACTGGCTTCCGCCGAGTGGGATTTTTGTTTCCCATGGCAGGCACCGAGATAAGCCACTGAGCCCTCCAGAGTAGGGTTGTGCAAATCTATGATAGATTGCATTATAGTTATACTGAGAGTATATATATAAGAAGCTTTGGCAATGCCCAAGTCGCAATTCCCTTGGTGACTTGAGACTACCAGGCTCCTCCTTCCTTCACCTCGGTTTCCATATTGGCCACTTGAGGATAGTCATGGTGGCGTGTCTTGTGGGAGGGTCATGGTGGTGGCCCTTGTTCCCACAGCCCTTTGGAAAGCTAGAGTGCTGTTCGAGTGCTAAAGAAATTCCCTCCCTGGGAGAGTATATCCTGTGTACTCTCCAGTTGCATCCTTCCAGCTTGAAAACTTTTCAAGCCACTTATCTAAACAGTTCCCACACGGTAATGCATCGCTGCCCCAGGCGTCTGCTCTTGCTTGTCTGCAGCTTCCTTTCCTCTGACCCCTGCGTGGCAGCAGCAAAACAACCTGTGAACATCAGGAGCTTCATGTGCTTTCAAAACCAGGCTTGATGTTTTCAACATATTCTCTCATTTTCCTGTGCGCAGACTGCTGTCTAACATTTCTGGAAAGGCAGCTGGAGACTTCAGCCAATTTCTATGGCGTTTTAAAGCTGCACATATGTTTAATATATCTACTACTTCCTTCCCCAGGGCTTCGTGCTTCTCTTGCCATTCATCTTTTCATACTGTATGCATAGAATATGAGTTATCTACAGCGTCACTAGCATAATATATGGCGTTTCCCAACACCTACATGGCAAATCCATTAGAAACTAACAGCTGCAGACTAACTCCAGCAGAATGAATGCTCTACCTGGTGGGAAACAATCATAAAAAGTACTTTTCCCATTCAGAATTATGAAAGGGCTATAGAAACAGATGCACCTCCCTTCGCAGTTGTTTTTCTGACTCTAAGAAGAGGTAGGAGTCAATGAAATCGGGGGAGCTGGTTTAATCTGAGGCGAATGGAAAGAACGGCTAGTTCCAGCAGCAGGCCAGGTTGAGAGCTGGTGAGGTGGGAGCCCCATAACCAGTGAAGTGGCAATGGGGAGAGCTCATGGCAGCGCCCCGCAAACTGCGTGTGGAAAGGGAAGGAAAGCCAAGGGGTGCCTTCGCCCAAAGTTGTAACTCTGCAGCAGCGGGTAGAATAAAAGACTGTCAGTAATGCAGAGCAAACACAGACTTGGAATAAGAGCAGCAAATGAATGAGGATGCTGTAGATTCCTTGTCCACTGCTAACTTACAGGAATTTTTCCACTCTCCTGCTTACCACAGTGTTGGGAGTGCTTGCCAGGTGTGTGGTGAGGGTACACCTTCAATCAACAGCAGTTAAAGACAGCCCTATAACCACAGCTCGGCTGAAGCCTGAAGCATTTTGTTGATACTCCTACTTTAAGGCAGTGTTTTTTCCATATACTTACATATTTATTTTTGGGTGCTAAAAATGTAAAAGATGCAAGGGTGGCACAAAGATAAATGCAGAGAAAGAAAGTTTTCTTGGGAAATACAGACATAACTTGTGTCTCCTGCTCTGCCACGAAGCCAAAATAGGTGCATTTACCGACTTCTATGACCAAGGCTAGCTATGTAAAGATATTATACTGCTTCCCTTTTTAACCCGTGTGAAGCTGGCTTCACGCAATGACTGTCTGGAGCAGTCAAAGCTTGGAGCATCCTCAAAGTCCAAGCCAGGGAATGGTTGCCAGGACAGTAGGAACCACTTCAGAGTGGCTGTTCTTTGCCACATCACATCACTGCTGCCAGGTCAGCTCGTCTGGAACTCACACACTGAGCCTTTAATGATGTACTGACAGTGTGGGCAAAGAGTAACGGAGGAGCTGGAGATGAGAAACAGAGATGGGAGGAAGCACTAAGTGAGGAGGCTGAGAAGGCAACTGTAAATACAAAGTTTTCATGTAAAGTACAAAGCAGAAGTGATTCCACCATACACAGACTTTAGGAAACATGTACTAAACTGGCAACGTGAAAAAGAAGGGTGATAGCTGAGAAGAAACGAAGCAAAGAAGTATATGCAAGGCAAGGGGTAGGCAGGGACTCCAGATAGCAGGGAGGTAAAGAACAAGTTTGTGGAAGAATAAAATCTTAGCATTTCTGAAAGGATCCATTAGGGTCAGCAGCCTAGGAGATACCAGTGCATTCAGTGACCTGGTAGGGAACAGCAAACTGGCCAAAACAGTGCAAGGCTTTGCAGTAAGCCGGCGAACAATTCCTGGGACTCCAGCAGGAAGCTTTTTGGTTGTCTTTCGCAATGACTACAGGAGACAGAAGTGGGCAGGATGGCTATCTTATCAAGGCAAGAGCTGCGGGGGGTGGCTGGGCACAGGCCTAGAGAAAAATCTGTGCTGCATGCATAAATCTTGAATCCTGGCATTCCTTCCTTGGTAATCAAACAGCAGGCTATATTTAGCTCAACCTAAACAGAAACAAAGAACAGCAGGACTAGTCTTAGCTCTAACAGCTGCCACCAGCTGCTGAGAGGGGACGCAGGTAGAGCAGATGTCAGATGTAGTTAAATGAGATGGAACAGGGAAGGCAGCTATGCTTGAATGAACAAGTTGGCGTTTGGTTAGAGAAATTCTGCCTTCTATTATTTCATGGTTAGCCAGAAGGAAGATTGAAGGTCGAGCAGAGCATGAATGCTTTCTACACCAATTGCAAGGCTATAGTGAACTATGGACAGGCAAATAAGCAGAGGAAAGGGAGGAGGTAACAGATACAAGTAGACTATCTTGCCACTCAGAGCAAATGCTTGTGTGTCTAGCCCAAGTTCTTGGTGTTCCCTCTCTTCAGTTTTAGCATAACAACAATCAACAAATGCAGTTTTGAGAAAGTCCAGGAAAGACTGGTTGTCACGCAGCTGCTGACTAAATACTATACTGCTTGTATCTGTGTGGTAAGGCCAGTGGGGCTTTTCCAAGCGGCATGCTGGGGCTGCCCCCAGGTACTGCTGATCCCAGTACAGCCCTGCACTTGGTTATTATTGTACTCCCTGCCTGGCCCCAAAACTGCACGTGTTAGGTCCACTACAACAGCAGCCCCTCTCCTTGCTGGCATGACAAGGACTCTGAGGGCCACACATTCATGGGTGACAGCGACTTTTTTCACTGATCCATGAACCCAGGGCTCACCCTCTGTATAGGCATCAGCGTTACCCACTGGACAGAAGTGTGGAAAGGTCACGTGAATGCAACTGGCTGCTTGCAATATTACCTGCTCCAGGGGGACACATTTACATGCTTGCTGGGGAGAAATAATCACAAAACCTCATCCAGTGTGACCTAATTACTGTTATATTTCTGCCAGTACATATACACATACATGCACAGTACCTCAGTGAACCTGTATCTGGTTGAAAAGTGTAAAACCAAAGGATGCAAAAAGTGGGATTGTTTAATGAGTACTTTACCAGTGAAATATTAGGGAGAATTAATATAGTGGGTGTTAAACTTGATCACTGAATAATTGCTTAAGCATCTGGTTGTCATTGCCATTCTTAAGAACAAAGAAAAAAAAGCAACTCATCTACTCCACTAGTGTAAAAACAACAAACAAACAAAAAACCAAACCAGAAAATCCACAGTCTTCTTCCACCCACATTTTTGGATTTCAGAGACACCTTATTACAGTAATCTTCCCTAGATAAATCAGTTGGTATAGCATGGACTTTGAAGCTTTTGTGGTAGCTTTCCCTGCCTTACTAGCAGAGCTGTGAGCTTGATGACTAATCGCTCCTTAATAACTCACGTTTCCTCCCCAAAAGTCCCTGAAATGAAACTAGTGGGGGAAAACATATGAGCAGGGATTTGTGAAGTAGAAAATCACTTTGAAATGGGCTTCTTTCCCAGTAACCCGTATGTTTTTTTGAATGGGGGGTGGTGCTGAATTCAGTTCTATTCCCCACATGCCCAGACCTTGCAACTGGGAAGTGATCCCTGGTAGTGTATTTCAGACATATCCCCAAATAATGAAAACAAAACACAGATTTGTTGTAGGCCTCTCTGGCTTGGCTGTTGCTTGAATTTGTTCCATAGGAACTTTCAAATCCAGATATCTTTCTCTTAAGTATGTTCCCCCATCCTGGGTTAGACAGCGAAAATAGCATAAGCCAACAGATACAAATCTACGTCTACTCAGGACTTTCCCAACTGTGACACTAAAATGATTGAAGTTAGCGAGATCTTAATTTCTGAGATGGGACAGGCTCTTTGCAGGATGTTATTTACTGATGCCACTTTATCGATCACCCTCTTGCCCAAACACAAGCATCTGAGCTATAGCTGGATCAAAAGATCAACAACAGCCCCGTGTCTCATGTGCCTGATTGCCTAAGAAAATTATTTGCATAGCTGCCTAGAAGCAGACACATATTTACTGGGGGGAGCCTGTGGGAGCTTTAGTACCTTTCTGTCGTTTATGCACCGGTAGAAACCACACACACTTCCATGTCACATACGATGGCTGCAGCTGCACGACCCGTGCAGACAGATGAGAAGTGCATCTGCCTGTGTGGGCACACCGTACACGCTAACCCAGAAACTTGGAGTATTCAGCCTGGCACACACACACAGCGAAAAGGCAAGTTGGACAGCACATACTGCAGCTGGACATTCTCTCTTTTTTGGACAAAATATAAAGGCTCCTAAGCAGAGGTATTTTGAGCATTCATAGTCAACTGAATTATGAGTTGGAAAAGTATGAGCCGTGCAGTGCTATCCAGTACATGCCCTTCTTTTCTCCTCCTGGTTCATACATTTTCACTCCTCTTTAGCTTTCTGGGCACATACTGTACCTTGTAATGACATGGAAGAACAAGGCCTGTAAGTCTTTATTAATTGTTACTACTGTATTTTTAAAAGGAGCTATTTAGGAAATTCTAACTTTTGTTACCATAGGAATGAAGCTGTAGGATTCAGCAGAAGAACAATTTAAACAGCAATGTTTAAGTAATTCATATCAACTGTAATTCCCCGCTCCCTCCAATCTCCTGTTGGACATGAAGAAAAAGACTTTAAAAGCTCTCTGTCCTTCTCAGTGCCGCTTGACTGTAGCCCAAATTAGGAGGTGCAGCCCTGTTATCTACAGCAGGGCTTAGCAATGTCCCTTCCCACCCACAGAGCGTCTCCTCTTCTTCCTGAGTAAAAGAGCAGTAAAGTGCTCCTTGGCTCAGGCAGAGCTCCGCATCTGGTTTTTTTCAGCTAGTTTAAAGTAAAGTTTATGCAACTTCTGAAGAGTAAGAACTGGGTGAATGGAGGAGCATCCAGTCCACTGTACAAAAGCAGGTTGGGATGCTCGTACCTGAGGAGCTTGCCCAGATGAGCTGACCAGTGATTTGCTACTCAGTGTAATTCTGAACTAAGTGCCTTACTAGAGGCACTTTCTGAGTTGGCTTGCTCCTCCTTTTCTATTTGAGAGGTTTAGGTCCACATATAAGTAAAAACCAAAACAGGACAGGTGAGTTGATTAGCAATTCTGCTGGCCTTCTCCAGCAGGCAGGAGGAGACAAGGCAAGGAAGGAGAACAGCAAAGAGCTGGCACTCAGACTTGCAATTCCCCCCATTTGTTTTTTAAACCTTTGAACCATGGAAACGTGACAAGCAGCAAGAATGTGGAGAGAAGTTTTCTTTTCCCTGGCTTTAACTCTTTTTTGAGATGCTATCACTATTCTGACTTGTGAACAGTGTTCTGGTTTTCCACCTCATGTTGGGAGAGCCTTGGATTAGCTGGGACTACTTAGTAGAACAAGCAGTCTTGCACCCCGTTAAACAGATGTCTAGCATTAATGATGAGATAAGGATGTTCCTCAGCTCTCACTAATGGTAACAGTTCTATTGGTTTTCACAGTGTATGAGGGACAGCTTTAATTCTCTGCATGTCCTGAAGCACAACACTTCTTTCTTCATAGCTGCTTTGACTCACTGATCCAAAGTCCTGGTCAGGAACTGGAAGAGGAGCCTCTCCAGGATATTACAATACGTGTCTGTAAGTTCACAGATGCCGTCAGGTGGTGAAGCCTCTTACAGATTAAGAACCTAATGTCTGGCTCTTCCTCAGCAAATGAAGATGAGCCAAGCAAGCAAGCCAGTGACCATATTTTGGCATGACTTTCTGGCAATTACAGTGGCCTTATTCATCACCCAACGTCTCCTTTTCATTGCACATATCTAGCGTGCTCCAGCGTTCTGCCTTGCATTCTTGCTTCTGGAGTCTGGCTTATCTTGCAGCTGTCTGGCCAAGCCTACTCTAGTAACCTATGGCCACAGGATCCTGTCTCAACAATGTATTACAAACTGGTCACAGGGATAGGGAATTGCACAGCTACACTAAAAAAAAGACACTATCAACACTAATCTAGTAGGGTGTTTATCCGCCAAACCCAGCTATCTGGAGACTACTTGCTGTCCGGCTCTGCTTTTAGCAAAGGTGTAACAGCACTTCCACAGCTCCCACTGTTGCTACTGTTGGCTACAGGCAAATCGGTATTTTCAGACACACTTCCCCCCCCCCCCCCCCCGCCCGTTATTTCTCTGGAGTTGGCCGAGCTGTTGAAACTGGATCCTTTTATGGGAACGTACAAGAGGGGTTTTCATAAGCAAGCTGGAGATTCTGGGAGGCACAGTTGCTGCTCTGTTGAGGTAGCCGACTGCAGTCTGTAGTGTCTCCACACTCCTAAATTCACCTTGTTGTGCTGCCCACTTATTTGCGCCTTCATTTCCACACAATTTCACATGCGTGGTCACAGTCAAAAAGAGGGGACGTTAGTCAGATCTTTGTAATATTTCTTTGCATCTCAAATGGGAGAAAAAGAAAAGAGACAGGGGGAAGACTCTGAAGGACTAGGATGTTTTTATTGGCTTTTCATTAAAAATTATCTCCTGCCCGGTTCCAGGACTACAGGAAAACATTTTTACCATAAAATCCTAGTATATTCAAGTCTACAAAAAGGATATAACAGGTGAAAAAGGTTCTTGTTGATCCTATGCTGGTGAGGCATTTTAACTGAGCACTTAACTGGTAGTTTTGTATTTTTTAAATATAAGCTGTCAAATGATTAGGAATATCAGGCAAGGGGAGTCTCTTAGTGTTTCAGTTTTCCTGCAAATACTTCAACATGCTCTTGCATTATTTTGAATCCAGCCAAAAGACTGGACAACCACAGAAACCGTCAACCAAATGTAAGACAAACCAAAGCAAGAACCACTGAAGTTACTCACAAAACTTGGACGGGACAGTGAAATACAAATACAAAAGAGGGGTGGGGTGAGCACAGCAGGGGAGAAGGAACAGTTTAAACTTATCCCAGTATATTATCAGCATTCCCTCAGGTATTTTATTCAAAAAGGTAGAATTCAATCTGCATTGTCTTTGTGTAAGCGGTATAATCTCTAACAACCTCTGCCTCACATACGCCTTTTTTCCTGAAGGCTGACAGAGCTACTTCACTGAGAGTGTTCTGGTAAAATACCTTCTGGGTAAAAGCACTTTTATAAACAACCCATTCTGAAGTTAACAAAACTATCTGGCCTGTAAAGCTATAATACGTTTATGGGCCAGAACCTTGGCCCTTCTAATGCAAAAGTTACTTTGGGGAACTGGAGCTGGTTGACAGCAGCTGAGAGTCTAGCCTAATGCTCTTACCAGTACATCCCACCTCCTGGCTTGTCTTGTGCAGATTTCTCTAAAATAAACAGTACCTTAGAATTCCCAAGCCGGTACAGGAGTATGATTAGACTCAGTCTCTTTATTTCCTCAAGCCTGTGGTGCAAGGACATGTTGGGATGGTCCTGGAGCTGTCAAGTTAATGCAACACCACTGAAGTACCCGAGAGAGCCTGCAACCTTCGCGTTATGCTCCTTGTCTCACCAAAGGAAAGGCTGTCTGTAGAAATGGATTTTTAACATTTATGCCTCCCCCTTGTGTTTCTACCATATGAACTCACCAGACTACATTTGTTTCTCAAAAGATCTCTCCAAATGCAAACTTTACACATCATATTTTCTTGGTTTCCAGCTAAATATGTAAATACAAGAGAGCACTGAGAATAAAAATTCATCACTGAAATCAACCAGAATTAGGGCTATTACAGAAGTCACCCAATATTTAATAGAGGATCTTATCTTGGAGGATAGGGAGCATAATATAGATACCTTCATATGAAGAGACAAATTAAATATTACTAATTCTGTTCCAATGGAAAAGAGCAATCTTGCTACTCACTCAATGAGAAGTGGGATTGAGTTGGGGTGGGAAGTTTGTTTCGTTGTTGTTGGTTAGGTTTTTTTTAAAGCAATAAAAGTACTTTATTCTGGAGAACCTGGAGAAAATAGTGTGGAAAGCAAGGCAGAGAGAACTCCTGGCCTGATCCTGACTTCCCTGACAAGAATCAAGTCAGAGCTGTCCCTTTGTACAAAGAGTTTGTCTGCACACAGGGAGCAAAAAGTTACCTGATGACAAGCATAAGAAAAAATCAGACGACAAACATACCTGACTTGCCCACGCCAGCTCGACCAAAGATCGCCAGCTTCACTTCTGCGCTCTTAGCCATGCTGGAAGGAAGGGAGCGGTGACAAATTCACCCGATTATCAAAAGTGAAGCAGAAGAACTGTTCCCAGCTCCTGTCTTCGGCTTCACCGTGTCATTGTGACGTCAATGCAGAGCCTGGGGAAGAACACCACGAGGATGGAGCTGCAAGGAGCCAGGCTCTCCCTCAACCCCCCTTTTTTCTTTTCAAATAATCATGATAATTGATGCTACGTTCCCACTTTAAACACTGCAGTAACACCACTGACACATTTGGCACTGCTCATACAAAACCTACCTTCAGCTTTCTAGCTCTCGCTGCTTGTTTCACACTGGCACCGTAATATTGCAAAAGGCACTTATCCCAGAGTACCTGCCTCACAAGGTTCCTTATTCTTTCTTTCTCTTTCAGCTGCAATTGCTCGTATTTACTGTATTTGCCTCAACTCCAACGAATTAGTTCTTGTAGAATGTATTTAAAAGCCACAAGCACTCACTAATAGTGCCTGCAGAGACCTGATCTTTCCTCAAGCCCTCTAGTTCCAGAAAGGTTTCAATTACTCAGCTGCAGTTGCCTAAAAACCTCTAAGCACTTGTACCTTGCCCATTCTGCTAAACAAATCCGTACGCAGAAGTTCTCCAGTGCTCCTTGTTTAAGCTGCCTCAGCTCATACATAAACATTCGGCAAAGCATGGGGTTAGAAAAAGGATGCCAGAATTTCTGGTAATATGCTTTTAATAGGCCACATGGGAATTATCTATATTCACAGCTTTGCTGCGTGACCTTGAGCAAGTCACCTGACACTTCTTCTACTTGATTTCTCTAACCCGGAGAGTAAAAATTATAATAGTACCCGTCATTGTAGCATGCTTTAAGATCTTGGGCGAAAAATGGCAACTGTGATGGTGATGATGATCCTCAGCCCTGACTAAAACATCAAAAATTTGGTCTCCCTTTAAAACGGGGTAGAACTTTACTTGCGAATGCAACCTGTTATGAAGGTTTGCTGCTGTGCTAAAGTGTCCGCTTTAACCGTAAATTCTAATAGTGACGTAGGAAGCTCTCTACATTAATATTACCCGGTCTACAGCAAAATGCATTTAAAAGTTGTCTCTTGAAATAAAAGCCTGCGGCTTTTGCCTATTAAAAAAAAAAGGCAGCTTGTAAAAAGAAAGAGTGAAGACACTGCACTTAGAGAAGGGTCCCAACTCATCTCTGACGCCTTTATGCTCCTGATTCATTTCGCCTAAGAGCACGTACCAGACCGCGCTCGCTTCGCATCAACAGCGAGAACGCAGAGCGCTTCGGGAGCCCCATCCCCTAGCGGGCTGGGAGGGGGACACCGCTATTTCCCTCCCACGAAAGCCCCCGCCCGCCCGCCGGTACCTGACCCACCGCCGAGCCCCCGCGGCCGCCCGCCGCGCGGCACGACCCGCCGCTCCGCGCCCCCGCCCGCCCCTCGCCCGCCGGTATCTTGTCCGTTTCCCCGGTAGATGCCGATTCACCGCCGCCTGCCCCGTAACTTCGGGCGGGCTCCGGCTCCTCGGCCGCCTCCCGGCAGGTGCCGCCCGCCCGGCGCAGGGCGGCTCCCGCGGCTGCGGGCACCGCCGCGGCCCCGCGCGTAGCGGGCACCGTGCCCCCCCCATACCCCCGCACCGCACCTTCCCCCCCGCGCTCCTCCCTCCTCCCCGCGCCCGCGGAGAAGCCCCGCGGGCGCGCACAGCTCCGCCCGGCGCTCACCTCCTTGCGCGCACGGCTCAGCGGCGCGGAGGGGCCGCGCTCGGCGGTGCCCGGGCTGCGCCGCCGCGCTCGACCGAGGGAGGCGCGGCCCGGCCCGGCCCCGGGCGCGTCCGCGCTCCCGCCGGCGGCAGCGGCGCGGCCGCACAATGCGGAGAGGCCGCCCGTCCGTCCGCCCGCCCGGCGGCGGCGGCTCCCGCTCCCGCAGCGCCCGCCGGCCGCCGCGCGGCACTGCGGCGCCCCCTGCCGGCCGCCGCGCGGCACTGCGGCGCCCCCTGCCGGCCGCCGCGCGGCACTGCGGCGCCCCCTGCCGGCCGCCGGGCGCAGCACGCCAGCCCCTCCGCGGTGCGGTGCGGTGCGGTGCGGTGCGGTGCGGTGCGGAGGGCGGCGGGCGCGGGGCCGCTGGGCCCCGGAGGGCGGGGAGCGGGGGGGGCGCCGGGCCGGGCCGGGCCGGGCCGGGCGAGGTGGCGCCGTGCCCTGGGTGTAGATTCCTGCAGGCGTCAGCCGGTGCCCGACGCGGTCTCCCGGAGGAAGGAGCGCAGCCCTCTAATTCGGCGTGTTTGACGGTAACGTAGCCTTTAATTATGCGGGCCGACGGCTGCCGTTCGCACGCGTAAATTTTGTCTAAGCGCTCGCTAGCGGGCCCAGCCAAGTCTGCTCCAGAGCTTCATTTAACAGCTCAAGTCCTCTCTTACTCACTTAGTGCTGCTCTCCCGTGCCACCCCGCAGAACTCTGCACAGAGCCAGGTAGCCTCTCCCTGTCCTGACAAGCAGAACAGCAAAGCCACATAAGGTTGCAGCCTCATCAGACCGCTTCCCAGTAGCACCAGCTTTTTCCACCGCGCTCTTCCTCCCTGCATCCCAGCATGGCTTATGGCAAAGGAAAGCATTGTTATTTCAATTTGCAAATGGGGAAAACGAACCGTGTAATTACATCAGTCCCTCCAAGAGGCTAGTGTCAGAGCCAGGGATCGAGTTCCGAAATGATAGGATCAAATTCACCGGACAACTCTTACTTCCTTGTTTATTAAACTATCCGGTAATGTAAAGATACATTAGTAACAGATGTGAACCAGAGCTGGAAAGCACTTAAGAGTTCAGTGGATGTTCCTCCTCTGTTTCTGTTCCAGCCCAGATCTGAATGAGATACAAGATGAGTAAAAGAGAAAGCTCTCCCTTCGCTGTCTTTCTTGATGCAAAATTAAATAAAAGTTGGATTCGAAAAGATCTTCTGTGATCCAAGCCTCTCTGCAAGAGCACGATAAGCGTTTAGGGGGCAGGGTGGCAGTCCTGAGGAGAAAGGAGCACCTACTATTTTCCCTCCAAGCTGTGCCAGCTGCAGACACTCAGGAGCAGATCTTAAAATAGTTGTACTGCATATCATT